>NC_138594.1:12202643-12926219 GCF_964289735.1 Phaethon aethereus | reverse complement strand
CTGAGCAGGCAGCGTGTCCTCCCCGCCCGGCCTGTGGGTTCTCCCTGGCCCCGGGGGGGACCCGACCGGTCCAGCGCAGCCCCTGTGCCTGGCAGGGTGGGGAGAGCATCCTCTGATCTTTTGGCTGGAGGGCGCTGCCCGGGGTGTTCTGCACGGCAAAGCCGGGGCGGCTCGTTCGGAGCCGGCCGGGCCAGCCGGGATGCTTTCCCCCTCCGCAGATTTGGCTCTCCCAGCCCGTGAGCGGGATGAGCCAGGGGCAGGACGCATAGGAGCGTGGCTGGACTCGGCATTTTCCCCCGTGGACTCCCACGCACTGGCCTCTTTCTTCAAGCCACTGATGCCCTCTGGACCCCGTGGGTGACTGGTGCTGAGCGGGAGGAGATGGGGACGATGGCGGGGTCTTGTGGGAAGCCTGCACTATCAGGGCACGGGGTCCCTGCTGCCTGCCCCGCACCCAGCCAGGGCTGTCCCACCCTCCCCGCTGGCTGCAAAGCCCCGCTGTCCTGCAAGCAGCCACCCATTCACGGGGGAAATCATGTCCCCGGGGACCTGAGGCTCCTGCTCCTCGGAGCTCATGGTCCCAAAGGGCTGAGAGGGCAGGTGGGAAGCAGCGTGTGTCCATCGGTTCACTTTATCCCTCTTGCCCTTGACCCGTGCTTGCAGGTCCTGTCCCCTCCCCATTCCCCAAAGCCCTGCTGGGACTCTGGGCTTGCTGCCCCGGGACAGGCAGCGCTGCCTGCCAGCCTGCCTGCCTGCGAGGTCTCTCGGGTTACAGAGCAGCTTTCCCTGGTAGGTAGCTGGAGAGGCGGCGGCGGTGAAGCCGCGCTGGCCTGGTTTCCTTTGTGAAAGCGCCGGCAGCAGGAGTGTCACAGGATCCGCTCTCCTCTCCCCGAGCGAGAGGAGGAGAAAAGGGCTCTGTGTCCTGCTCCCCGCGGGCAGGACGGGGCGGCCGGGCTGTGCGGGCAGCGGCGTCCTGCCGCGCTGCTGTCACCTCTCGGGGCGGGCTGGGAGCAGCGCGTCAAGGGACGGGGAGATTTTGGCCGCTATGAAAAGGTTTCGTGGGCAGGAGCGTTGAGGGGTGACACAGCGGCTTGTTTGGAGGCTGTGACGGTGATGGAGAGCTGCTGGCCAGGGAGCTGCCGCGGTGCGCCGGTAACGCTCCAACCTCCTGGTGGCCCCTTTGCCGCGGCTTGCAAAGTATCTCACAAATGCTGAACTTGGCCCCGAAATCTAAATACAAGGGAGGGACAGTCCCCAGATGGCCTAAATCAGCAGCACGGTTGCCTGGCCCAGCTGAGGAGCTCGCCGGGAGTGTTTGTTTTATGTAAAACCGAAGGCTGGAGGAATGCCGGCCTGAAAGGAGACTTCGCAAGGCGAACGCGTCCGTGCCACGCACACGCACGTGCACGCGCGCTCCGCTGGACGTGCACGAGATCCTGGCGAGGGGAGCGGGGGTCCAGCGAGTTGCTCGTCTGCTTTTGGATGGGGCGAGGAGGGGGAGAAGCCCAGGCGGCTCCTGGTTTGAGAGTGTGGAGAAGGCAGCATGGCTGCGCCGTCTCTGCGCCAGCTGCTGGGGGGTCCCCCGGCCAGACCCCCGTGCGCCGTTGCATCCCCGGGGCTCTGCCACAGCAGAGTCGGGCGGTCGCGCTGCCGAGAAGGGCTCGCGCTGCCGAGAAGGGCTCGCGCTGTCGCCTCCGTGGGGTGGTGGGATGGATGGGGAGCGGTGCTGCCGACGCTGTGCCGTGGGGCATGCCTGTCCTGGCCGGCCCCACACGGAAGCTGTGTGTGGGAGGGCCAGACACCGGGACTTTGCACCCGCGTGGGGTCAGAGTCCGTCCTGCCTGCACGGGCCCGGCCGCAGCCTGCCCGAAGCCCTGCTGCCGTGGCGGGGGACGGACGGGCCTCGCAAGGCAGGTTTGGGAAGGGATGGGGGTGAGAGCCCTTCCCCAGCTCTGCCGGGAGCTATGGGGCAGACGCTGCAGCCCCCCCGCGGTGTCCGTCTGAGTGGGTACAGGGACAGGTTGTGCTGGGACCACGCTGCCATCGCTGCCCGCGGGCTGCGGGGCTGGAGCTCGCTTCCAGCCGAGCCCACGGAGCCGCTCAGCTGCACCCTGGGGCTGGGTGGGCAAGGGGGAGACGCGTCCCCCACCCCAAGGCTTGCTTTCAGAGGAGAGGCGTTGGTCCCTTCCCTGTACACGTCATGGGGCTGTGGCGTTGCCGGCGGTGCCTGAAGTGAGGAAGCGGGCGGCCGCGAGCCCTTCCGTCCCGGCAGCCTCTCCCGGGACCACCTGGGGCCGCCTGGCGCCAGGGGAAGTGCGGGATGCGGTGACGCAGTCCCTGTCCTCGTCCTCTCCTGTGGAGCTGGACCGGGTGGCCAGTGGCACCGAGGTGGCCCTGGGAAGGAGGAACGTGCCTCTCTGCATCCCGGTCAGCCAGGGCACTCGTCATCTCTGCCGCTAGCCGCTACCCTGAGTCACAGCGGTGACGGTGAGGTGGCCGGGGAGCGTGGGCACAGCCACGCCTGGGCTCAGTGCCAGGGTGCCGCGAGGAGCAGCGTGCAGGGCTTCGGGGTGCTCAAGAGCTCCCCCATGTCCCCATCCTGCCCAGCGTGGGTGCAGAGGGGTTCCCCAGGGTGCCTGCCCACCCCGGCTCCCCCGGCACACCGCTTCGCTGGCGGTGCCTCCCGGGGGCTCTACGTGCTCCTTGCACGCTTCCTGCCGTCTGTTTCCAATTCCTCCTGGCGTCTGCTCCTCCCTGCTTTCTTCCAATTAAAAAAAAAAAAAAAAAAAAATCCCCGGCATCTTCTCGGCATGCGGCTCCCAGAGGCTCAAGCGCTGCCGTGCCCCGCTCCGGCGGGCTGGGGCTGCGTGGGGAAGGGGTGGCGGGTGCCCGCGGTGCCCCGCATCCCTTTTGGTGCCTGTTTACGTGGGGCACAGGGTCAGGGATCGTCCTGCAACATCCCTGTACCCAGATCTTTCTCCTGTGGTCCTTGTGGCATGCCTGCTCCCTGGACAGGGTCTGGGACCTGCTCGTTTAGGGGCTGCGGGGAGGTTAGGGGTGTCTGGGGACCCGTCCCGCTGGGAGCAATGCCCTGCCTGGAGGCTGTTCCCAGGGGAGCGGAGCGGCTGGCGGGCGTGGGGTCACGTTTTGCAGCCTGGCAGGGTGAGGGCTGGCGTCGGCAGGGCCGTGCTCATCCGTGTCCTCGAAGCCTGACTGTGTCCCTCTCTCCTGTCCCCTAGGAGTGACCCGTCCGTGACGCAGGTGGGAGCCCAGCCGCAGAGCACCAGGCGTGAGCAGCGGCCGGGTCCGTGGGACGCGTGGCTCCGTCTCCGCCGCCCCGGCGCAGCGCGGCACAGCCCCTGCCCGCCGCGGCCATGCCGATCCTCAAGCAACTCGTCTCCAACTCTGCCCACTCCAAGCGGCGCTCGCGGGCCGACCTGACGGCCGAGATGATCAGCGCGCCGCTGGGGGACTTCCGCCACACCATGCACGTGGGGCGGGCGGGGGACGCCTTCGGGGACACCTCCTTCCTCACCAGCAAGGCGGGGGAGCCGGGGCCAGAGGCGGGCGAGGAGCCGGGCGCCTCCAAACCCAGCCTGCTCTCCCGCCGCTTCCGCAGCAGCAAGCGCTCGCAGTCGGTGACGCGAGGTGACCGGCGGGACATGCTGGGCTCGCTGCGGGACTCGGCCCTCTTCGTGAAGAACGCCGTCTCCCTGCCCCAGCTCAACGAGAAGGAGGTGGACAGGAGTGCGGGGCAGCTGCCCAAGAGCCTCTCCTCCAGCCCCGTCAAGAAGCTGCCTGAGGAGGTGAGCCCCGAAGAGCAGCAGCGCCCGAACGGGGCGGCCGCGGGGCCGCTGAGCCCCAGCTTGGACGAGCACGACTTCGGGGACATCACGGAGCTGCCTGTCGTGGTGGCCAAGAGCGGGGCGGGCATGAAGCACGCCGAGTCCATCATGTCCTTCCACATTGACCTGGGGCCCTCCATGCTCGGCGATGTCCTGAGCATCATGGATAAGGAGGAGTGGGAGCAGGACGAAGACCCCGAGGCGGAGGAGAGCCGCGAGGACGAGGCGGATGCTGCCATGCCCGGCTCCCCGGCGGCGGCGGCGGCCCCACCGAGCCAGAGCCCATCCCGCAGCGCCGGCAGCCGCTGCCCCAGGGACAGCAGCTCGGCGTCCAGCTGCACCTCGGGGCCGGAGGAGCGCAGCCCCATCCCCGGGCCACCGAGCCACCGGGGCCTCCCGAAACGACCCGACAAGGAGTTCTCGTTCGCTGATGAAGACGACGATGAGATCAGAGTATAAAAGGCGGGCAGCCCAGCCAAGGGGTCTGGTTCTCGTTTGCGGTTGCTTGGACATGGGGCCGAATACCCCGGTGCTGCGATGGGTGGCACCGGCGAAGACTCAACTCCTCACTCGTTCCCACTCCCCGTCCGACGGAGGACATGCTGCGGCAGGACAGTGCTCTGCTCCCGGGGCCCGGGGCGGCCCCGACGCCTCTCAGCCCCCGGAGAGCTCCAGCACATCCCGGGAGGGGAAAGCAGACTCGATTTCCGTTCTTTCTTTTGGACTTTGGATATTAGCTCTTTTCTTTTTTCCCCCTGCCCATGTAAAGCAATATAGAATCAAACAAGACGAGGCTTTGAAGTCTTAGCCCCTTTAGTAATATATATATTTTTTTTCTGCCGTACGGTTTTTACTGCTCTCTGATTTGTACTTAACTTTCTTTACTCTTGCTTTTGGTTTTAACGGAGGGAAGATTTCCCATGAGGAAGGACTCGGCTCTGGAGCTCAGAGGGGGCCTGGGACCGTGAGTGGCTCCAGCTCCCAGGGTTTCCTGGGGACTTTCTGCAGGCCCAGAGCCTCCAGCCCCGTGCCGCCGTGGGGGCTCGCTCCCCATCCCTCGGATGGAGGGATGGATCCATCCCCGATGCTTGACCCTCCAAACAGCCTGGGGGCCGTGGGGATGCGCCCTGGTCAGCCCTGGCACCGGCTGCTGCCGGGGGTGCCGATGGGACCGTGGGTCTGTCCCCCGTGGGAGGAACACCTGGAACTGCCGGTGAGCCCGGGCGAGCCCCCGTGTCCCGCGTGCGGGGCGGCTGCCGTTGTGGGGCTGGTCCGGCTGGACAGTGCCGACGCTGGCCTGGGGCAGGCGGTTGTAAAAGGAGGGTTTTATACCATGTATGTACAAATGCAAAGAATAAAAGGAAACGGTAGTGACAGCAGCGGCCCGAGTTCCTGGCGGCTGGGACGCGTGGGGACACGCATGTTTCCACACGTGGGGACCAGCTTTCTCTGTGCTGCCACTGTCCCCAGCCCCTGTCCTGCCGCCTCCGCTGTCGTTGCCTGTCCCTGGCTGGAGCCCTGCCCAGCGGCCGGTCCCCTGGCCGGCGTTTCGGCACCGGCAGGGGCCATGCTTTATCTGCCCATCGCGCGGGGCTGCCCGCGGCGGGAGGAAGTGGGCGAGCTCCCGCTGGCCGGATCTGGCTCCGGGCTGGGACCCTCGGGCCAGGCCGGTTCCTGCCAAGGGTCGGCTCTGCCAAGACGCCGCTCTCCTCCCCGCAGCCCCGCTCCCTGCCAGCCAGGGAGGAGGGGAAGGCGATGGCGGGGCAGGACTGGCTCTCTTGGCTCCCACGGGCTGGGGGCCAGGGCTGGGGCTGCCCTGGGTGCTCCCAGTCCCGTGGGGCTGCTATGGCCTCTGCCGACACCGGCGTGGTGAGTGGGGCAGGCTGTTCCCATCCCACAGCCGACTTCCCACAGCTCAGCCCTGGGTGCAAGCGGGGCTCTGCCAGCGCCGGTGATGGAGCTGGGCTGTGATGGAGCAAAGCACCGGGAGCAGCCCCAGGGCCCTTCCCCGAGCGGGCAGAGAGCGTGGCTCTGCTGGGAGCACTGGCCAGGCTCCCACTGGTGCTGGATGGGGTGGAAAGGATTTGACCCTTCCAGCATCTCCTGGCCCTAGGAGGGTCTGCGTGCCCCGGTCCTCCAGGAGGGATCTCCCCGGTGAAGCCGGTGGGAGTGGGAAGTGCTGTGCCACAGTGGGGACACAATGGGGTCCTGTGTGCACACCAGGCCCGACACAACAGCCCGTGGCGTGGGACATTGGGCTATTGTCTGGGACGGGGAGAACAACAGCAGCTGCAGCCGCTGGCTCTGAGCTCACCGGGCTGCCGCTGCCCCGGTCACTGCAGCATGGCCCCCCCGCCCTGGGCCAGGGTCCTGGGCTGCTGCCGCTTGCTCTGGGCACCCGTCCCCTGAGCCGATGGTCCTTGTCCCTGGGAGGTCACCAGGCTGCTGGGGGGACCTGGCTCCTCTTGTCCCTTACGGATGCTCTGATGCAAAGCAGTGGGGCAGGGCAGGTCACCGGGGTTTGCACCCTGGGGCTTCACCAGTGCCGCGGGGAGGGGAGAGGCCCTGGGGTGACCTGGCACCGGCCGCCTGCGACCATCACTTGACAATCGCGATCTTTGTGACGCCTGTCAGCTCCAGCCTCCCGCTCAGCAGCACCGCGCTGCCGTGAGCTGACGGGGCAGAAAGCGCGCGCTGGCTCGCTGCGCGCACGGGGGACACGGCCCCGCTCGACGGGACGGGATGGTGGCTCCAGCACACCGCGAGCGAGCAAGCACAGGGCCAGCGCAACGGGTGCCGGGCTAGTGGGGAGTCATGCCAGCACCGCTGCAACGCCAGCAGCATCCGGCCGGCGCCTGCTGCAAGGGAGCGCAGGTCGGCCGGGCTGCACGCGCAGCTTTCCCAAAACCCTCCATCTGCACAGCACGGGGTGCGCGTGGGATGTGGCCGGCAGGACTGCTCGGTGCTGGGTTGGCGCACAGCACCCGGTGCAGGGCTGCAGCTGCAGCACCCGCAGGCGGGCAGCGCTGGTCCAGTGCATTTATAGCTAGTGACAGAATGGGAGCAGGTCTCCATCCCCCATGTGTCAGGCCACGTCGCTCCGGGCGTGTGCTGGGGATGCGTGTGGCCGCGGGAGCCGCGTGATGGAGGAGGGACGGGAGCGTTAGGTTAAACCCGAGGGCTGCGCGGTCTGTTCTGGGTGGGCCCCCGGCAGGCGTGGGAAACAGCGTGGCACCATGGCCGTGCCCGGCGCGTGCTGCTGCAGCCTGGCACGCACGCAGGCCCCCGGCCCCACAGCAGGGACCGAAGGGGCTTCTCATCGGAGCGTGAGGTGTGACCTGGCCGTCCCCACCAGGAGCCCGGGGTCGTGGATCTGTCCCGCTGGGCACCAGGCGCCGGAGCATGGGGCTGGGCACGGTGCTGCTCTGCACCCAGCAATGCTCAAACCAGTCAGGGCACAACCAAAAGCACGCAGGATCCGTCCCTTGCTATCTGAGCATTTAGTTACAGCACTCAGGCCACGTTCGGCTCTGTTTAAGGCTGAGCAGCAGCCCTGGTGTGAGGGGGTTAACCCAGCTCACACCCAGCCCCAGCAGACCCCATTCAGCCCAGCCGCTCTGCCCCAGAGCCGGGGCTGGAGGAAAAGCAGATGTCGGTGCAGAGAGGCAATTACGGGGGATGCGATGGGGCCCGGGGCTGAGCTCCCTGCAGCTGGGCTGCGGCACCAGGCAATCACGGCTGCAAATTGAGATCAGATGTGGGCAGCTTTTCTCTCTAAATGGAGGGCTCGGGGCTGCTGCCTGTGTTGGTTTTGCTCTGGCTTGGGGAGGAGGAGGAGGAGGAGGAGGGTTTCTGAGTGCTGCTGGGGCCCAGGTTGGCTGCGGTGACCCGCAGAACGTGGTGCTCCCTTGGGAGAGCTGTGCTTTCCTCAGGCAGCCCCTCACCAGCGCAGGGGCGATGCAGGAGGTGGTGGCTGGTGTGGAGAAGATCAGGTTTGACTCGGAGGCTGATGTGGAGCAGCAGCGAGGAGCTCGGCCCCTGCCCATCCCAGGTATGGCCAGTTGGGGACAGAGTCCTGTAGCATCCTGGGAGGGTGACAGGGGTGCAGGAGGTGTTGAGGTTCTTGCTGCTGCTCCTGGCTCTTGCTGCACCCACCACGGTGCCTTGGTGCCTCTGGCCCTGCCTCCTCCCTGGGCTCCTGCCTGAGGCCGGGCTGGCTCTGGGCTTCGCTCCTGCAGGGATGCATCTGGCGCAGCTCTGTGGGGACTGTCGGCGGAGGGGGCCGAGGTGCCCGTGCCCCCGATGGCACGGCGCTCCTGGCAGCGGGGCTGGCGGGTGAAGCCCTCCCTGCCCTGCCTTCCCCTGCAGACTGGGGGCAGCTGTCGGTGAGCTCTTGGGCTGCGGGCTGCGCACCGAGGGCGAGTGCTGGGCGGTGATGAGGATGGGACAGGCACCACCGGCCAAGGTCCTGGGGACACCAAGGGCCAGGCCCCCCCCTGCTCCGTGAGCAGCCCACATCGGTGGCAGGTTGCTCCGTGGCCCTATGGCTAGTGGATTGGCAGGTTTTGGCCCAAAATGCTAATGCTGCTCAGAGTCCCTCATTCCCCCCGGCCCTTTGGATGAGTGCTCCTACCCACTGCTGCACCATGAGGGCTTGAACGCCTCCAGGGCAGCCAGACCTTGATAGTGCCCAGGGACCGTGCCCTGTACACCCAGTGGGTGCTGCAAATCGCCTCCACGTCTAGGAAGACTCCTCATGGTGCGTCCTGAGCTGGGGGATGCTGGGGCAGGGGGTTCCCGGGTGCAGGCAGGGCTGGAGGGGTGGCACAGGGCACATCCCGCTGCCGGGGGGCTGCGATGGTGGGGGGCTCTGGGGCACAGGCGGGCTCTGGCAGCGGGTGTGTGCTGGGACCAGGTGCGCAGTGCCCCTTCCGGCACGTCGGCGGGGAGAAGACGGTGGTGTGCAAGCACTGGCTGCGCGGGCTCTGCAAGAAGGGCGACGGGTGCGACTTCCTGCACGAGCATGACGTGACCAAGATGCCCGAGTGCTATTTCTACTCCAGGTTTGGTAGGTGCGGGATGGGGTCGGGGACCCCAGCGAGCCTCTCCCACCCCAGCACCCATGTCCCTCCAGTCTGGCCTCGAGCAAGTGCCTGATGCCACCTCCTGTCTGTGGGAAGAAGCACTGCTGGCACCCGCCCAGAGCCGCTGATCCCAGAGCCAAACCTTGGGTGCTCCCAAGGCACCTTGGTTCCTCCCACCCAGCACATCCTTGAATGATTTCCACTGCGTGTGGCTTGGGCAAGCGTTGTCCCACCCCTTGCTCCTGCAGGTGAGTGCAGCAACAAGGACTGTCCCTTCCTGCACGTTGATGCTGCCGCCAGCACCATGGGCTGTCCCTGGTATGACCGTGGATTCTGCAGGCACGGTGAGCTGCCGGGGTGAGCAGGGGCTGCCCATGTTCCCTACCTACTGGTGACAGGGGGTCTGGGCCCCACTGCTGGCCCAACCTCCTGCCACCTCTGAGGTGGCCGAGCCAGAGCGGGGTGAACTGCTGTGGGTTGTCTAGGGACTGCCTGGGTGTGGGACTGGGTGCCTGGTGGGCATTTGTGCTTGGGGCAGCAAAAGTCCCATAGAGCTGAAGGGAAACGGGGCTGCTGGGCTCCCGAAATCCCCGTGGGGCAGGGGGTGATGCCCGGTCCCCATAAACAGGAGCCTCTCTTCTGCATGGCAGGTCCCTTGTGCAAATACAAGCACACGCGGAGGGTGATGTGTGCCAACTACCTCGTCGGCTTCTGCCCAGAAGGACCCAAGTGCAAATTCATGCAGTACGTACAGGGGGTGGCAACTTGGTGTGCAGCCAGGGGACAGCCCCTTCTCTGAGGCTGTGGAGGTGGCCATGGCCCTTGCAGTGTCAGGGTCAAGGGCAAGGGTGCTTTGGGTCCCCATCTGAGCTACCTGAACCCCTCTGGTCTCTCTCCATGTCCAAGCTGAGGGTTTGCAGTGGGTGGGCAGGGGACAGCCCCAGTCCCTGTGGGGATGCCTGTACCAGCTGCCTGAGCCCTGGGACAGCCTGGAGAGGCTGTGGGAGCCATGGGGGGATCTGGGGGTACCGCTTGCCATGTCCCCAGGAGTAACAGCCTGTCCTCTGTGTCCCTCTGCAGCCTAAAAGCCGGGCTGATGACGAGCAGTATGGATCCATCCAAGGTGATGCAGGGACGGTCCTATGCCGTTCTCTCTTGAGCCAAAGCCCTTTTGCTCTGTGCCTCTGCCCAGCAGGGTGAAGCACCAGCTGCCCCTGCCCCACAGCTCTTGCTTCCCTTGCTCCTGCCCCAGCTCTTGTGGGAGCTTGGGGATGGCAGCTGCCAACTGCCCCTCCTGCCCATGTCCCTGCAGGGAGCTGGCTGTCCTTGGGGGCTGGCACAGCTGGATCTGGCTGCCAGCAAGGAGAGTGGATGCAAGGACATGCCACCCATGGAGCCCTCTCTACCAGTCACCAGCACTACCCAGCACCCGACAGCGCAGCTGAGGGACACCAATAGCTGTCCCCTGGGCCCACAGAGCCTGCTTGAACAAGGCACCTGCTTCAAGGTGGGTGTTTTCGGGACTGGGAGGCCTGGGAGAAACAGCCTTGTCTTGGAGGAAGGGTGAAGCACCATAGCAAGGGGCAGCACGTGGTGTGTGGACTCCCAAGTGCTTTCCTTCACTGGAAAGATCTGTCTGCTTGCTGGGCTGTTTCTTGGCCCTGGAGCTTGCCCCTCCAGGCAGCTGGGCTGAGAACCGGCGGGGAAGGAGGCTGTACTTGGGCTGAAATAATCTGACTGCAAGTGCTGGTGGGGAGAAGGGACTTTGGTGGTAACAAACGCTTAGCGCGCAGTGGAATCGCCCTGGAGGGCAGCGAGCCCCTCGTGACCCTCTGGGTTGGAGGTTTGTTGCAGCTGCAGGTCTTGGGATTCTGCTTGCTAGAGCTGGTTCCTTGTGCTGGAACAAGGCATGGCTCCATTAGCCCACTTGCTGGGAAATGACGGGACAAGGAACGTGCGGCAGCATAGCACTGGGTTGATCCAGCACAACGCTGATGCCCACCTCTCCCTGTGCCCCCAGTGTGGACAGAAAGGTCACCACGCCAGTAAGTGTGGGAAGACTCAGCTGGAAATCCTGCTGGGGAAGTGACTCGAGTGCTCCGGCAAGGACCATGGAAGGAGGATGCCATGCAGCATGATGGAGACAGCGAGACGGCTACTAGGACTGTTGCTAGACTAGAAAAGCCAGTTGGTTTTGCTCAGCACCAGCTCTCACAGCTCTTTGCACAAGCAGCAGAGAAATCACAGCTTCCCTAATGCAACTAGAATTGGACTCTCCACAGCTGCCTCTGCCCCTTCCTGCGCAGCTGGCTGCACAGGGACCGGGGTAGCAGGAGCGGTCACTATGCGACCTCAGGTTTGGAGGGGTGGGACCAGCTTGTGCCGGGGTCTGGGGAGAAGGGGGGGTGTGGGTGAAAGGGGAAGCAAGAAGCACCATGTTTGAGAATACACAGTACCAAGCAGGAAAGGAAAATTCACAACTGCTTTTATTGCTAGGGAGTTTTCTGGTGAAACACCTCTGACACAGTACTACTGCACCGCTCTTTGAATAAAGAGTTCAGATTTTTTTCTAGGCTTTTTTTTTGTTTTACCCTTCATGCCTGTAACATGACCAATCCTTTTCCAGACATGTTTGGTGATGGCAGGCTACAACTAGCACTCTCATAACTGTCCTCGTTTGTCTGATGCAGACATCAGTTTGCCCTTTGGGCACAACAGCTAATTCAATGGATTTTCTTCCTCCAGAAATAGGGCGCTGCGGTCTGAGCACTGCTGCTTTAATGCCTTTGCAAAGATCCTTCCCTCAGAGCCTGCGCAGCCCCACCAGTGCCTCACTGACAGTGAAGCAGGGGCTGGGGGGCCCTTTGTGGAAGGGCCTGCAGCGACCACCCTTCTCCTGCCAGTTGGTAGCAAACCCCATCGTGCTTGCTGTAGAGAGGGGTAAGTAAAAGATGGGCTTGTGCCAGGCACAGCTCTGCTAACATAAAGGAAATGGTTAGTCTGGCCTAATCCCACCCTGCCACAATCCATCACAAACCCTACTGCCAAACACAGACTACAACATACATCTCCATTAATCTATACTAACAGTCCAGGTCAAGGAGTTGTCCTGAGTCTGGTGTCCCAAAGCAAGATATTTGGACTCCTGCAGACTGCAGGAGCACTACTGCAAAGAGACACCGAGGGGCAGCTCTAACAGTTTCTTTCAGTACTGAATACTGTCTGACCCACAAGAGCAGTGACTGTGGGCTGTTACTGCCAGTGTCACCCCCCTGTCTGCAGGAGGGTAACTGAAAAGCACCCCGTTCTCTGACTGTAAATGGGCCTCTGCTGATTTGAATCTCTCTTGGGACACTGGTCCTGAGCACTTCTGCTGACGCTGGTCAAATATTTGTAACACTTCCTTGGGTGCTGTTCCAGCTTCTTCAGTGGTATTTATGCCAGCGATGACACTCTAGAAAAATAGAGAGGGGGAAAAAAATAGAACTGTTTGTACAGTGCTATGCTGGGGGACTACACCACTGTGCTTGTCCCAGCTGTGATGAGCAGAAGACTGACCGCAGCCTTCTGTTTCTGTGCTGTAGAGCTGTGCATGAGAGCAAGTCCTGATGTGGAAACTACACAAACACCAGTAAATCCCTTGTCAGTTATAAGTAGATTCAAGGAATGGGTGTTCAGTGTTGGACCATCTCCTCCCTCTGCTTTGTGCTGGGTTTAAAACTGCTGCTGATGGTTCCTGGTGCTCTCCAGGGAGAAGCTGTAAATCAGCAACTGTTATCACCACCTTTATTAGCTAAATTCCTCTGCCTACCTAAGCCAGGTCAGAATACTGTTCTCTGAGCTCTGATATCAGTCTTACCTGTGAAGTACTTACTTAAACTATTTCAGAGTTTGAATTAACATTGAACGGCAAACAGACTTTCCACACGCTGCAAAAGGGGGAATTGCCTGAAATAAGACAGAACCAAGAAGGAAATCTTACTGATGTGCTGATAGTTCCAGCCATAGCTGAGGAGGCAGTATGCAGCCAGCAGCATGGAGATCCCAGCTGGTCCACCCCTCTTCACATTGATGTATTTGTCATAATAGCTGCTCCAGGCTGTTGCAACAGAAATGCAATGGTCAAATCATGTGTGGGTCTTAAGGAGTTCACTGGTTTCCATGTAACTTGCCAAAGCCAAATGGTCATGCCTATTTATTTACGTGTTTATAAAGACCCAGACTGGCCAATTGGACCAGGCTGCAGCAAGTAAATCAGTAAGCAGGACCATTCTGCCCCAAGAGCTGGGAATTTAGCCTTACCTTTCTGCACTCCTCCAAGCAGCCGCTGGGGAGATAAGTCACAGGTGGCCAGCCACGCAGGCAGCTCCCCCAGCCTTACATCCATCAGACGCCTTTCTGAGAGGGGACCTGTGTGATGAGAAGTCAGAGCGGTCAAAGGCAGGCAAGTGAGAGCAACGTGTGTAGTGCTCTCACGTTCCCTGTGCTGGGTGGTGAGTGCTGAGCTGGTATCTGGTACAGCTGCAAGAGACCTGGGCCTGACTGCTCAGAAAGGAAGAGCGTTGTCTCTCCCAACAAAATGAGTTGGCTCCACCAGCCCAAACATGCAAAAGCCTGTCTTAAACCTAAATAAAAATGTAAAGCATTGGTTTTTCAGGCTGGAAGGCTGGACAGTTTATCTCCTTGGATCCTTCCTGGATCATTCTTTCTGGGCAAGCACAGCAGCTTAGCATTTCTTCTCCTCTCACCATTCACATCACACAGTTTAGCCTGACAGTGCAATAAATCTCAGCAGCAGAGACTTTTGTTTCTTGTGTTACCTTGCTGTCCCTCTGACAAATTGCCCTTTGGTGTCTTTGTTGTGATCCCCATGTCTTCTTGGAAAGTCTTCCCTGGAAAAATACTCAGCCCGTGATAATTAGGATATAAGTCTGGAAACCACTCCAAGCCCACTGCACCTGCCGGCGTGCTCCTGTTGGAGGCCTGGGATAGACAGATGGGTTGGCTTTTGGAGGTGTGGAGCAAGAACTGGTCCAGTGCCAGCTCAGTGTCCCTCCTTGTGTTCAGGATGGGCTCAGAAACTGCAGCCATCTGCTTCTTGCTCTCTTGAAGCTTTTGTATGCTGTTTAGGTAATTTTTGGATGTCCCTTCGTTGTGACCTCTGAAATGCTCTATAACTGACAGATGGAGGTTCTTGGTATGCAAAGCAGAAAGAGGGGCTTTATATTCCGCACTAACTTCTAGGTACATCTGTTTCTCTTCTGTCACAGTTTTGTCTATTCCCTCCTGCTGAATGAGGTCATTGGGGCTATTTCTGCAGTCAGCTTCAGGGGGATCTTGAAGTACATGTATTTTTGTTGCCTTTAAACTACTGCCTTTTTCTCCCTTTGAGCTTGCAGGCGCAGTCTCTGCGGCTCCAAGGCTGCGTGTCTCTGTGTTTGCAGTTTCTGGAATAGTTATTCCCTCCCGTGGGCCAGGCTGGGCTGCGTCAGCGTGGTCAGCAGCACTGCCTGGATCTGGCCCTTCCACAGACAACGGGTGTGTGTTGAGGCTTCCTGCTGAAGCGCCCCTGCTCCTGGAACCGCTCTTCTCCCTTATCACCCTGGCGCGGTGATTCTCTATTACTATTCTCACGCCGTTACTCAGTTTTTCGGGTATATCTTTAACCTCCTCGGGGAGCAAATCAAGGGACTTGGCTACGTCCTGGACCGCGGGCTCCATCTTCTGCTCTGCGTGGCGTCCGTCGGGCTGGCGGCGAAGCCCGGGGCCGGACCCTCCACCCTGCTCGGCCGCAGCCTTCTTCCCTTTCCGGGCCGCCGCAGCCGCCTCCACGCATCCTGCCACTGCCTCCGGGGGGGCCGCGCCGGGCAGCCCCTGCCCCACGCCGGGGCTGGGCAGCCGCTCGCTACTCTTACCGGCCGCTTCCGCCCGCGGACTGCTGCCTGCCCCCGTCCCGGCGCCGGAGCCAGCTCTGTCCGAGCCAGAGCCGCTCCCGGGCGCGCGGGGCCTGGTGGCCGGGCCGGGGCCTAGGCCTGGGCCGCTGCTGGCGGCCGGACCGAGGCCTAAGTCTGGACTTGGCCCTGGGGCGCGGCCGGGAGCTGCGCTCGGCGCGGCCTTGCAGTGCGGGAGGTGGGCGCGGAGCCGCTTGAAGGGCCTGTGGCAGTACGGGCACAGCTCCCGCCCCGGCGGAGCCGCTGCGGCCATGGCAGCACCGCGCCGCCTTCCCGAGGGCCGCGCCGCCGCGGAAGGGGGGGGGGGGGGGGGGGGCGGTGTGGGGGGGGTGTAGGGGTGTCTGTCCTCGGCCGTGCGCAGTGCGCATGCGCATCCTCCCCGCCTCGGCGCACGCTGTGACGCAACAGAGGGGAGCGGCTGGCGCGGGGAGGGGCGTTGCGCCTGCGCAGGAGGCGGAGACGCCGGAAGCGGCGGTTGGAGCCGAGCGGGGGACGTCTCTCCTCAGCGGTGGGCGGCGGGCCTTGCCGGGCCAGGCCGCGCCGCAGCCTCTCGCCTCGCTCCGTCCCGCCTCGTCCCGCCTCGCAGAGCTCAGCTCAGCCCAGCCCGCCATGAGCTGCCGGCAGCCGCTGCCGAGCGAGCGGGGAGCGAGACAGAGGTGGGAGACGAGCCGGGGTGGGGGAGGGGAGCGCGGCCTAAGGGCAGGCGGTGGTTGGGGAGGGGGCTTGGGGTGAGGGGCGGGAGCTCGGCCTCCCGGGGACTGACCCTCGGGCAACGGAGGGGGAGGTTTCGGAGTGTAGGGGTATGCGGCGACCGGCGGAGTCGAGCTGGCAGGCGGGAGGAGGGTGCGCGGAAAGGGAGAGCTGCGAGGGTGAGAGATGGGGGGAGAGGGGGGGAGTGGCCCCCTGATCTGTGGAAGGGATTCGGCTGGGGCTGGGTGTGCGGCGGCGAACATTAAAGGTGTTGGCTTCGTCCGGGAGATCAAACATCAAACGGGCGTAGAGAATGCAGTGGATATGGAGGGCCTCGCGGGGTGCTGGAGCGGCATTGCTCGGCTTGGTGGGGAAGGAGAGGACGTAGGTTCTGTCTGGACGGAGGACTCGGGTTGGGGGAGAAACGGGAGGGACCCTGAAGCATGTAGGAGCTAGGCCGTGAGTGCCCGGAGTTCTGAGGTGGCAGGGTAGGCCGTGGGGGATGGAGGTGTTGAATTTGCCTGCGGGCTGCAGGCGTTAAGAAAAGGAGGGATCTAAAGGCAAGGCAGGTGTGTGGAGAGAGGGGGGAATGTCTTCTCTGAGAAGAGCGGCCCTAGGAGAGGGAGGACCCGATGGACTGTGGCGGATGATGGTTGAGAGTGCTGTGGGCATCCTGGAGACGGGAGAGCGAGGAGGCAGCTCCTTGTCTGTAGGCGTGGACCAAATACTGGCAGCTGGGTCTGCTGCTGAAGCTTGTCTAAAAGGAAAGATTCAGTTATAAATACCTCGCTTGAGTCTGGTTTTGGCTCATTTGAGTGTGCTCATATAGATTCATTTTTAGGCACCAAACCAGCTCTGTGCTATATTTTGGGTAGTGCCCAGCACACCAAGGTCCTGATTGACCTGTGATGTTTGTGTGGTGGGAAGAATAATTTGATATTAGTATTAAAGCTCTGCGGACAGTGAGAGACCCTGCGAACTAACAGAGATTCTAAGTTGTTGTTCCTCAGCTGATGTGAAGCGGCATTGATGTCATGAGAGGATGGCAAATACATCAGAAATGGGGAAGGATTTGTCTTCCATGAGGTGTTTTCTGACAAAACTTTCTACGTGGGAAATAAAGTTGCTTAGGCATGTGACTTGATTTCAAATGCTGTCAGAGTGGCAAGACTAAAGAAAGTCATTGTAGGTGCTACCTGCAGACTCATGTAAGCAAGATGAACGTAACTGGGTATTTATTGAAAGTGTGGTCACTGACACTCTTTCCCGGGTGCTTTTCTCAGCCTGTCAGATGTCATTCAAAGACCCAGGCTTATTTTTAGATGTGCCTGAGTACTGAGAACAGTTGCAAGGCTCAGAATTGTCAAACGAGTTTATTTAGAAAGATGCTCAGCATTGATTTTAATGGCAGGTATGAGTCCATGTCCCTTAAATGGATAGGAAAACATCAGCCTGGCTGCTTTGTAAGAAACATTATCATTTTCTGTCTCTTCTGTACAGAACAGGTAAAAAGAGAATATGAAAGTCCACAGCACATCGGAGGTTTAGATACATCCTTCATTAATTTATCAAGTTTTCCTGCTTTTTTTTGTATAGTTGCCTTTAGAGAACAAAGCAGAAGGTATATCAGTAGACTGCTAATTATTTTTTTTCTCCTTTCTCCCTGAACTTTCTTCAGGAAGAGGAGACGGAATGGCAATGAAGATGACAGTCACGTTCCTCAGACAAAACGTAGTACCAGGAATACTGTCCTTCAGGACTCTTGGGACACTGAGGTGAGAGCCTTCTTGGGCAAATTCGGTTTCCTTTAATGCTGAATTTAAATAACTGTTGGAATATTGTGTGAAATTTTATGCACAGAGAGTAGTTATTGAAAACACTTTTTTTTTTGCTTTGTGTATGAGGTCATGAGGCTTGACTCTGTTATGTACTTCAGAGATTGAAAGCTGTAAAATGTGGTTTGGAAATCAGCATGTTTTCCAGTGGACCTGGTTATTTTTGGCCTAAAGATTTCTGTTAATTTATTTCAAATACTGATACATCGTACCCAAGTGAAGATACAAGAAAAGCATTTGCTGCCACTTTTAGTTTTGCTGCCTAAATTGAGGTGTAACATATCCAGAACTGAGGAGATGACTAGGGTGGATTACAAGTGTGTGTGGTCACTTTGCCTGGCCATCTACTCTTCCAGCTTTGCATTTACTTCTAGTAACGCAGTAACTTGTGGTAGAAAGTCAAAAAGCATTCCAACTAGTGCAATACACAAAGTGCCTGCTGCAAGCAGTAGTGCTTATCTGATGATTAAAAAATGTGGTAGAGGTCGGCAGTTTAAGCAAGACTCGCTCGTTCACAGCTAAAGCACTTGAACTATTTGGTTTCTACTTGTATTTGCCATGATCTTTTGCTGGACGTGGGATAAACTGTCTCTTATTTTCTCATCGCTCACATGACAGGTGTTCTAAGATGGTGCAGTTTGCTAGTTATGAGATTTTTTTTTTTTTTTAAAAAAATGCTGATTTCCAAGCTGCTGCCAGATTTCCTGAATTGTTGCCTGTATTAATCATCTGAAAATTCACTGTATGCATTTCTAATTAGCAATGCAGTCCTGTTGCAAAACGTTAATGGAAAAGAGCGTGCAGAGCAGAGGCTCCCTCCTGGTTTGTGTCCATGGAAGTTAACGAAATAGATTTCTTTTAAGGTTTTTGAAATACCTTTGTTGGTTTTTGTACAGCCCTCTCACTCCAAAGATTGGCTGTAATGAGTAATTACAAACTGTTGCAGTTATATTGAACTATTAATTATACTTTGATGGCATAGAATGTTTTGTGCTATCTAACTTTGAGCAACGTATTTTTTTGTCATATGCTAATGGCTTCAAATGTATACTTAACATTTAAGATGACACAAAGTTCTGTATCCCACCGTTCCTTCTGTTAAAAGAAAGTCTCCCTCACCAGTACACCTGTACACGTAGCTGATGCGTTAGTCAGTGATATTGTATGGAAAAAACAGCCGAGATGTTCATCACAAAGGAATTCACTGTGATGAAAAATGTTGCTGGTTCCTGTATTGCTGTTTTGCCAGAAGTAAGACTTGCTGGGTTGAAGTAGTTTTTGCTTCTCGGGTATAACGGGTAGAACCATAAATAGTTGCTTGCCATCTGACACTGAATCACTTGTCCAACAGGTTAAACACCTCTTCGTGTGTAGAGTAGTTAATGGCTAAACGAGCTTTGTGGCGGGAGGAGGAAGAATTTAGTGTGGAACAAGGGATTGAAGTAGGAGTAATGAAATTAAGAATATCAGGAAAAACCTTCATGGTGAGTGGCAGAAGCACCTTTGCTTGTCATACAAACACTTGGCGTTTGACTGGGCAAAGCCGCTAAAATGTAGAAATGGAAATAGTCTTGTAGTAGCCACACAAGAGTGGATGACCTTAACTCTGTCCTTCACGGCTGTTTTGTTTGGGGTGCCTGCAAGCGAACAGCATGGGCATGAACTGCCTGCCCGCCACCAGCGAAATCAGTGCAGAGTTCAATTGCTGAAGCTAACATTAAGACTCCTGCTTCATGCATGCACTTGTGTTGTAAAAGTATGTTTTTAACACATTAAACCCTGATGTGCAGGGAAGGAGAACTTCTTACTGTTGACACTGAAGTGGAGGAGTGCGCCTGCTGGACACAGTTTTAGAAAAATCAATGTTCCGTTGAAAAAAATTCAAATGTTGTCTACTGATGAATAGAGCTTTTTTTTTTTTTGCTTGTTTTCTTGTAACGTTGGGTCACTGAATTGAGCATGCCCAGAAATTCAAGCCATGAGATTAAATCAGTATTATCTGAATGTTTCTTTAAGGACTTCCTGTGCCAAATGGAGAAATTCTTGTGCTTATAGTGCACAAGTGCTTCCGATTGATGTCATTTTGAAATTCTTGGCCATTTGTAATGCTTTTATTTAGTTCCTGATACTTTGCCATTTGTGAGGGCAGCTCTTGCTGATTACAAATCCTCACTAGCTTTAGGATATTGAACTAGGAGAGAAGGGGTGCGTGTGTGAGAGCAATTCGTAACTTCAAAGAGTATGTGAGGAGAGAATTGCTTTTCATCTGAGGGCATACGCACGCCTGCTTTTTGTGAAACATTAGCTAAAGTACTGATTCCTTTTGCCTTCCTTTAGTTGAAAGTTGACTGCTTTCTCTTACAGAGTGTGGTTTACTTGAGAACATAACCTCAGTATGAAAATCAGGCAGCCATATTACTAAACCTGAACTTGGCTTTTGTCAGGATCTCTTTTCCTTTTTTTTGTCTTACTCTTCATAGCTGACAGCAATATGTGTAAGATGAAGGGTGATTTTTTTTCCTTAGTGGCAGTTCAAACGTGGGCTGTTCTGTGATGTTATCCCTCAGTCCCTCACTTTGAATCCTGCTGCTCACATGAGCTAGATTTGATGCAAAAGGGTATCACTGTTTTCTCCCACTAGACTGTCCTTTCATCCAGGGTAGACAGCATCCTTGACTCCAACTGACGTTTACAGGAGGGAAACAGATTCTCTTCAGCCTCTGTCAGCACTACTTCTTGGCAAATTCTTATAGCAATGTGCAATTCCTGCTCCTCCTGGAACAAACAACTCCCACACTGCTAGGTGACAGCCACCCTGAGGATGACGGTGAATTTCTGCTTTGCAATTCAGTCTATGAACAGGCATGGGACGAAAACACAAAGAGCAAATGTTAAACATTAGCGAAGCAGAGCCATTGCCACTGCATTTCACTTCCTGTTCAGCCTGTCCTCCGTTTACCAAGAGGTTAGCTGTGTTGTTTTCCCTGATACTTGCTTATAAATTCAGCAAAAGCCCTTCCTACTCTCTCGTCATTGCTGGCCCCGTACATCAAGGCAGGCAGAGTTGCGGATCCTCTGAGAGGCCGGCTGCAAGCAGCCGCTCACGGGAATTATGAGAATCTGCAGTTGTGCTCTGCAACCTGGGGAATCACCAACGAAAAACCCTTTGCTCTGATTTTCCCTGGGAAGGAAGGGAGTCTGCAGTGTTCTGACTAGCTCTTTTCCTTCCTGAATAACTTTCTTCTGCAAAACCTCATTTCTTGTGATTCGTCTTTGCTATTCTGACCGATGACAGGATTCCCCAGAGCTTAGAAATACCACTGTCTTATCGGCGGCGATCGATGACACACGGCAGCAGTTGCTTCCCACAAATCAAAGTTTTTGTCTAGCACTGCAGCTATGCCACTCTACAGTGTTACACTATTGAGGAATTAAATTCCAATTAAAACCAGATTACGCCTCTGTTAAACTCATCTTGCAAGATTTTGGGAGCAGCAGGGTCTGAACAGCTGTTTCTTAAGTTCCTGTCATGAATGGTTGAGATGCTACGTCACAGATCAGCAGACTAATACATTTAACAAGACATTTATTTGGAAGTTATTTAAAACTTCTATAGCTACTCACTGTGATGTTAAGAGGGGCTAATGAGTCAGGTAAACCCTGAAGGTGTCCTTTTGATACTTAAAGTACTCATAAACTTTCATTGGGCTACTTTCCTTTGCCCTTTCGCTTAAAACTTTGTTTCATTGTGTAGATGCTTGTCATTGCTGACATGATGACTTTAAGGATTCTTTTTTTGTCTAATTGTAGTCCAAATGCGTAACAGAATGTGCACCACAGCCTGGGGAAATGGTAGGTCTTTGACATGATTTGGGCAATAAACGGGCTTCACGTGCTAGTGAATTTTTGCATTAGAGAAATGGAAATAAAGAGGGTCTGACGAACCAGATCTGTCAACAGCCTTAGATGTAGGAAGCACGTCCCAGGACACTGTCTCGGTTTTCAAAAAATTAGACATGCATAAAATAATCATTACTAACAGCTCTAAAATGTTTGTTAAGTTGTGAAACTTTAGCAGTAAATATACTAGGTTCTCATTTCAATTTTTACCTTGATTTTCAGAAGGTGGCTGTAACGAAAAACAGTAAGGAACACAGACTAAAAGGAAACAAAGTGTCCTGTGCGGTGGGTTTCTCTCCAAGGCTGCTGTGACTTGTTCAGCGTAAAAGCATTGCATTTCAATATTTGTGCTTCTATGCAAAATGAGATGGTCTAGCAAGCACCATTTCGTGGCTCCTCTCTGTCCTTCTGGTGTTCTCTCCCACTCTAGTGTTAGCAGCATTAGGAAGAGGAGCTGGTTGCTCACATAGTTCTATCTGCTGCTTCCTCAAGAATGATTTCACATGTGTTTTGTTGTTTTCTCCTTGCTAGCTGAACCTAACACGCCAGCGTGGGTGCAGCCTTGGTGCCATTGCCTTGCTTGCTGTACTACAACAGAACTGAAGCATTTTTGATGCTTAGCAAAACAAGGAAATATATATGGCTGAATCGTCACAATTGATTGTGGAATCAGTGCCGTGGGGTTTCCAGTCGGCATTGAGATATGGTCCACCTCAAATGCCTCAGAGTGCCTTCCTGGGCTTTTCTTGCTGCTTGTTGATAGAAGTGTCGGGTATGGTTTGCACCATCCTTCAGATTTACTCCAGAGTGAGGCCTTCTGGATGTGGTGCTGACTGTTAAATTACTGTGGACTTCTTTTAAATTTGCCTTCCTCTGCTGTGGCCATCAAGCTTTGACTGCTTAGGTTTTAGTTTAATACTTACAAAAACGTGGGGTTTTTTTTAGCTGCTGTCACTTACGCTGGCTGCTTTTGTGAATTTAATTCTTACAGGATGGCAAAGTAGTCATCCTCTGATTCTTAAGCACCTAAATACCTGCAGTGTTGTCCTGAACAGCATATCACACAGTAATGAAATATTTCAGCTGTAACTAATGGAACCTTTCATTAGCAGCCCTTAAAATGGTGTACACCAAACAGTTTTATGTCTTTGAAACACTGAAAATGATGGCTAATGTTCTTCCAGTCATTACCATGAAATGTGTTTATCCTAAATGCTGGCAAATGAGCCCTGTCCTCTATGCGAACTAAATCATGGGTTCTCTTTTCTGCATGTGGAAGTCTTTGATGCCTGTCACTCTTTCACTGTCATGTCAAGCAAATTGTTACGGAAAACTACCAGTTAACATTGCTGTCCCAGTACTTAACTGGGAGAAGAGTAGTTGTATATATGTCAAGGTGTTCAAAGACTTAAAATGGGTATCATGTTGCATTTGGTTTTTAACAGGCTGTTGCTTTGGATGCTTCAGATCTCATTTTAGAAAGACTGACTTGTAGGAAAATGCTTTGCATGGTGCTTACCTAAAACGTCTGCTAAAATGTAGAAGTGGTAAAGTTTTCCTCATGCCCTGCCTGCCTATACTGACACGTGCAGTTCAGTAGGAGTGTTCTTTATTTTCCAATTCTCGGATGAATTCAGCAAACTTCACTAGTGCTAACATGGGTCATGGGGGCAGAGCTGGCGGGCCTAAAACCAAAAGATTGAAATCCAATGTCCTGGAGGTCAGCGAACCTCTGGGTGAAGGCTTGCTCATCCCTTCAGCTCTCTGACGCTTTTCATGTGTTGGCAATAATGGAAGCTATGAATGCCAAGTAGGCACTTGGTGGATTTACGTTAGTCCATCAAGCTGAACGTGAGCCTGAAAATCTGGAAGGGAGGGACTGACTTACTGTAAAGATTATTTGCTGACCTGAGGTGTTTCATTGTGGACAGGAGAGAAAACTGTGATTTTTGCCGTTAACCTTCTCTTTGTCTCAGTCCTCCAGCAGCGATAGCGGCAGCAGCAGCAGCAGCTGTAGTAGCAGTAGCATCAACAGCCCTGACAGAGCGTGCGGTGCAGAAACCAGCCTAAACCCGATAATTGCAGGATCCAGTCCTGTCTCCTCTCAGTCCTTCCATGAGCAGTCTGCACTAAGCCAAGGTCCTTACTTCCACATCAACCAGATCCTGAAGGAGGCACACTTTCACAGCTTACAGAGCCGGGGACGCCTTCCTACATGATGAACCAGCAGTTCCCTGCCTTCTGTGAAGGGACAGCACTGTGTAGATTTAATATTTCAACTTAAAAGTTTGTTAAAATGGAATTGCACAAAATGCCTGTTGCCTTTTCAGTCTATATTTGAAATAACAGGTTAACAGGAAATTGTTTACTTGTGGTTTGCTGCACTATTGCAATGCAAAAGGGGCTTTGAAGCAATTTTTATAGGATTGTTTTTGGGGTGGTTATAGAGTACGTGTCAAGAGGAGACTGAGGAATCCACATCTGTGTTATAGGAAATGTCCAATTCCAATCAGCGGCCTAATCTGTTTGTTAGCAATTTGTTGCTTTATGTAAAGTTCTCTCAAACGTCCATCTTCAGTTTTATAAGTCTTTTTTAATTTCAATAAACTAGTATAAAATTTATTTGGCAACATAATTTTTTTGAGCATTTAGTTAGTAAGATAGAATAGGTGCTGTCACTGGAATCCCTTAGGACTGCCCCAGCTGCAAACTTTCCACCCAGCTCTGTGTATGATGAGCCATGTCTCGTTTCATCTTTACTGCTGCAGTACTAAAAAAAAAAAAAAAAAGTGAAACTAGACCCAGGAAAGCTTAGGCAGCTGTAGCCAGAATGTCAGGTGCCTGCTGGGTCCACTTGGAGAGCAGAGCCATGGTGCCTATCGAGAAAAATAGAGAGGAGCCTGGGGAGGGCCTTTTGAAGGAGGTATTGCTCCACTACCCCTTTCTAGCGGTGACATGTTTTGTTATCTGTTACAGTGTGTAGGTTGTTTGCTTTGGGGTATTTTTGCTTTAATTCAAGGTTTTAAATTCTAAGGAATAGGAGGTCAAAGTGTGGCTACGCCTCTGTTCTAGCAGCCAAATGGTAAGGACAGTCCTGACCTGTGCATGCTATGATCTGGCTAAGGATGGAAAAGTACTTCTTTTCTGACAATAGAGGTGGCACCGGTCCCTGCCCAGGGGAGAGAGCGATCTCAGTGAAAACAAATACACAGACAACCTTTTTCTCTTTTATTGCATCACTTGGTCATGCCAGAAAGCCATCCCAGCTTAAAGAGCGAAGGTGCAGCTGCCTCTTCCTCCTCGGTTACAAGCTGCCTGAACAAAGAGCCAGGGCGTGATGCCTCATCTTCTGCTCTTGTGAGTGCAGGAGGTAGAACCTGTTAGTTTATAAAAACAAAAGTGTCAGGAACTGTTGACAGCTTATCTTTGACTTACTCCATACCCTCATCTATAGTAACTGGAAGGAGGTGCAGACTACAGCAGAACAGCTCTTCCTAGGCAGCTTGAGCCTGAACCACAGCCTAAGCAGTGTCACTCCTGGAGGTTAGTGACAGAGGCACAGCACCTTGCTGCTGTTAGCAACTGGTAACTTTTCAGATGTCATTCAATGCTCAAAAAAACAGTCATTCTGCAGGGAAGGGGCTGTTGCTGTCAGTGCAAGGGGATAACAACGTGGTAGAAGTACAGTTGTTGCCCTTGTGAGGACTGTTCTTGAGTAACTATGGACTTTGACCTCTCCTAACCTGTTTTAGCATAAAAGAAGGAGCAAGCATCTGTCAGGGACTTCTGAGAAGTGTGGCTAGCTCAGAACATCTGTGTGCCACCACAGCAGGGGAGGGGAGTGGTATGAGCGAGCCAAACATCACTGCACACTACAGTCTACTATGCTGAGGTGTAGGAGGTAAAGAATACCTGTATTGTGAAGCTTTGAGCTTTTAAACAACTCTTACATGATGTCTGGTCCTTTGTGCTTCTGAATAATGGAGAGTAAATCTGAATAATTGCAGAGTAAACATCAGCATCTCAATTAACGTGCTCTGCTCTGATAAAACCAGACCTTTATTCTTCTGTCCCAGGTGAAAAGACATCACCATGGACAGATTATTGGGTTAATAGCTAAAGGAAACAGATTACTAATTACTGCTTCCTGTAGCAGCGAGGTATTCCTTGGTGCTCTCCCTCCTCAGCCTAGAGAGCTCCATTGAAACAGATGTTTTAAACTGGGGGAAACATAGAAACATAATGGTCATCTACTGGTAACACTCAGAAACGGGACAACACAGAGCCTTCGCAAGAGAAGCAAGCCACTCTGTTCACACAGGTGTAAATACCCAAGCCAGGCTTCGTCAGGAGTTAAAGGTCAGCACCACACTGGAAAGGAGTTCAAACAATTAGCTAGTATCCTTTGGCGTTTCTTGCCGCCATCTTTAAATAAATTGTCTTTTTTGCATTGACCTCAAAATGCCTCATCTGTGTAAGTCTTCACTGCATTTTCATGGTTGTTGTTTGCCTGTGTTTTACCACAGAGCAGCGGGCCCCAAAAATACAGGGGCTATCAGGGTTTTTTTGAGGGTCAAGGGGAAATCCAAACCATCTTGTGCTGTGTTGCCGTAATGGTTCTCTCATTTTACAGAAAATAAAAATCAGGTTAAATATTAACTGTTTGGCTACTTTCTTCTTTCCCCACAAGCTCCAGCATTGGTGGGAGAATTAGCCCTGGGCAAGAAGTTAATACAGCTCAATTTTACCAACCTGAACTCTTTCTGTGCTCCTGGTAGCAGACTTGCTCTTTCGTGAGCTTGACATACTCAGCGGCAGAAGTCCAAATCTTAAGAGACAGAAGAAAGAAATGCAGCCAGTCACAGGGAAGCAGCAATTCTAGACCTGCTTCCCAAATTGACATGAGAGCCCACAGAAGAGCCGAGCACCTTACCTGATCTGGCTGGATGCTAACGGCAAGATGTTGTGGAGCTCCTGGGAGCTCAGAGCACCGCTCCTGCTCGTGTACGGGTTCTCTGTCCCGGTCAGCAAGCCGAAGAGAACCTAGAAGGCACAAAGGAGCTGTCGGTATTCGGGGGCAGCCGCAGAGCTGACCACACAATACATTGCTGGTGAGTCCACTGGCATGCCACAGTACTTTTGATTAGTTTTAAGTTTGAATATGGAGTGCCTCGCTTTCCCCTCTAATTCTTGCATTTAATTAAGCTGCTCGTTATTACCACAGTTGAGTGGAAACCCTTTAGGCAGCTGCTGTTCTGAGTAATTCCCATTTTGCTCAGTCACCTCTTAGGGGCAAGTCCCTCAATGTTTCAGAGGGACGAGTGAAACCGCCCTGTTGGCACCAGCAGCCGTCACTAGGATGTAACCCCTGACGGGACTCCTCTGCTCTGCTTGTAGGATTGAGAAGGTGACCGACTTCCTGGAGGGACACATAGATCCATAGGCCTGTTTCAGCACTACTTAACCCAATTAGCATTGCACAGGCTCCAGTGAATGCTGTTAGATAAAGTTCAGCCAACTCCATGCCCTATTATGTGCCATGCCATCAGCTCGGCAAGCTCCTCGTATCTTCAGCTGGCATTAAATACTCTTCCCATTTCCGAGTAAGTGCCAGTAGTTATCTTTAGACATTAAGCAGTTTATAAAGCCACCCCAGCTGCCCTTCAAAAGGTGTTTTGCAGCGCTGCTTCCTGATCCATCCCTTCTTTACTTACGGAGGTTCGCTGAACCAGGCGATTAAGGTTGCTGTTCAAGTGTGGAGTAAAAACATCCAAGTCAAACGGATCTATGTGTCCCTCCAGGAAGTCGGTCACCTTCTCAATCCTACAAGCAGAGCAGAGGAGTCCCGTCAGGGGTTACATCCTAGTGACGGCTGCTGGTGCCAACAGGGCGGTTTCACTCGTCCCTCTGAAACATTGAGGGACTTGCCCCTAAGAGGTGACTGAGCAAAATGGGAATTACTCAGAACAGCAGCTGCCTAAAGGGTTTCCAGCTACTACACAACCTCCATCTGCTCCCTGTGGTATGTCTCAGAGAGATGCCTCAGTTCTCAAGACTGGAGCATACACAAGTCTTGGGCGGGAGCTTCACTGTTCTCTCCAGGGGCATCCTCTGACTGTATCCCTGCTGCCATACAGATCTGCTGTCTCCAAGCACTCAGCCACAGAATCCCACCCCTCCTCCTACATTTTGAGGATGAGCTCAGTGCCGGTGAAGGTGTCAGAGCTCAGAGCCTGCACTACCCTTCTCCCGTGAGGCCCAAAGGCACCACTCCTGCAGGCGTCTCCTGACAGCCAGTAAAGCCTGTTGGTTTAAACCGTTTTAGGGCTCTACAAACTACTGCTAGTACCCAAACCCCAGAACTGCACCGCACCCGGAGTCATGCTTGATCCTGCTGGTTTTTGCCTCCTCACTCTTTGCCGTCAAGATGATACTCAGGTACCGCAGGTCGTAGAGCAGCTGCAGAGCTCTGTTCTGGGTCATGGGGAAGGTGCCTGCTTTCTGCAAATAGGCAAGTCAGGAACACAGCTCTTCACTCACACTGCGAGAGGGCTGTCAAAGGACTGCTTCAGGGGAAACACTTAAAAACACCAGCACCAAGAAATAACCAATCTAACCGAACCGTTCTAAGCCTGCAGTCTGGTGTCTGATCCCTTTTTGCCTCATTTTTGGGGGAGGCAGGGGAAGAATGTACTCACCCTTTCCAACTCACAGGCAGACACTTTCTGTTCTGAGGGACAGTAGTGCATGCATCGCCGCATGCCCAACGACCCTCCTGTCCCACGCCAGCAGGAATGAGGGCTGATCCTACTCACGTACCTTCTCCTGCTTCTCTTCCACGAGCTTTCCATAGGCAGCAAGTACTTCTGCCATGCAGGTCCTCAGCAACTCCTGCAAGGTGACTTTTGGAAGAGTGTGACCACCGACCCGGTTCACCTCTTGGCACAGGCTGAAGAGGAGGCACTGGACATACCAGGATGGCTGTTTAAGAAAACAGTGTTATTTTCACATGGTCTGTAAGCTACACGAGCTTTATCAGTGGCACAACGTTGCTTCCGTTCTCGTGATGTGAGCTTCCTACTTCCATAGCAACCACACAGCTCTGCCGTTGAGACATACCTGCCCACGCAGCGGTAAATAAAAACCTCACAGGTTTTTATTTACCGACACACCAGACTTCTGGTTATAGCAGTCCTCAAAGCCCCACAAGTACTTTTACCAAAAGTATTCAGCTGAGTATAGTCAGAACAGAATTGCTTGTTGTGCCTCTTCTGTCACAGCTGACCCTGCTCTGCCCACCAGGGCTCGTTATTTACTCCCCGCTCTTCTCCTGGGCCTCCCAGCTATCCTGAGCTCTCATCCAGCTGCTTTTTCCTTCAGAATCAACAAGTTCTCCTTCTGAGGTTCACTACAAAAGACTACTGCCCTGCCCAGCTCCTCCTGTACTGTGCAAACACAGAACTCACTCTTTCCCTGGCCCTTCTCTCCCGCTGTCTGATTGCCACCTGCTTTGTCGCTGTGTCACTCCTGCACCACCACCACGCCTGAAAGCTGCAAGCCTCTGTTCTCTCAGACTTTGCACAGTCCCACTGTTGTAGCCCTGTCCTTCACTGCATCCAATTTCCATTAAATCTCTCATCTGGGGGCCCTTGTGTATAAACCAGGCATAAATCCTTCTTTGGCTCAGTTTTACAGGATCTGGGCTGTTCTTATTCATTTGAATATGCAGCAGCAACTATCCAATTTCCTTCCTCTGACCTCTGTCCTTAGGAGGCAAGTATTTCAAAGAGCAAGTAAGCACCAGAGAGTGCTCGTAACACCAAGCAAACTCCACAGCAGGTCGGCACCGTTTGACAAAGCAGTAGTTTTGGAAACCGGTGCTTTTCTCCTCCCAGCAGACCGTTTCTCTGTGTTTACCAAGAGGACATTTCTCATACCTGCACAGGCAGCCGAATCTTTGATGTTACGCTGTTTCCAGTCTCAGCCTCCTCCTGAATTTCAATTTCATCCCAGTTGGTGGCTGTGGCCAAGACAGAGCCAGCTGTGTCGAGCAGCAACGTGCGGGTAAAGCACTGAACCAGACCCTAGAGCGCAAAACACAAAAGCACCCGGTCACAGACAGGTCTAACGGGAGTGCCAAAGGACAGGCAGCCTGATCCTGCCTGTGGAGAGACCGACCTCCTGCATCCCCCCGCTCCTCCCCAAGCGACTCTTCTGGAGACCACCCCACTGGATGCCACCTCCGAGCTGCCGCCACCTCCTCTTCCCTGCAGGCTGACTGAGCAGCGTGGCAGCAGTGTGGCGAGCTCTCAGCAGCCAGCTAAGGAGCGGCAGCGCTGATCGCAGGGAGCTGAGCGAGCGAAACCCACGCAGGAAGCAGCTGTGACGAGAGAAGCAGCTCCTTACTTTGGTGACAGCTGCGCTCCAGATCTGGTAAGCAAACAGGCTCTGCTGCAGGAGCTCTGCCTTCACCCCCTGCCACTTAGCCTGCACAGGGGTCACTTCCTGGGCTTTCCCCTTCCCCAGCTTCTTGGTAGAGCGGGTCTCCTTCATCGCCGTCTCCATGCTACCCGACTGGCCCAGGATACAGTGCTTCAGGTGAGGGCAGAGCTCAGTCAGGGACTGGCAGAGTCTCGCCATGAAGAGGACAGCATTGAGTCTGGCATCGCTGGGAGCATCCGCCTGTCCCCCCAGCAGGCTCTGGGCGCTCTGGAGCTCTTCGCGCACGCAGCCCAGCACGTGGTGGATGCAAGCGACGCAGTGGTCGCGGAGCAGCCCCTCCACCGTGCCGGCGTCGGCGTAGCGGTCGAAGGCAGAGCGTGGCTGCACCACAGGAACAGCCTCCTTGATGGCCGAGGAGTCTGCGGGAAGGTACGACAGGAGGTCGTCCAACCTGGCCTTCAGCTTTGAGTCCAGAGCCGAGCAGAAGCTCTGCACGCACGGTGTGAGCGCCTGGGCCTTCATGGACAGGCCACTCTTGGTGAACTGGCCACGGTTTGCCACGCTGACCCAAGCGGCGTCAGAAGGCAGGTCGCTGGAGCTCTCTGACCAGAGGAACAGGGCCACGTTGTGTTCAAACTGGATGTGCTTGCTCAGGGCAGAGGTGCTGGATTTGACTTCAAGTTCCTGCAAGGCTAAAGTGAGAAGCTGTTTGGAGCTGCCTGAGATGGAGTCAAACCCTTCTTTGGTCAGTGTCTGGAAAAGAATGAGGAAAGAAAAAAAGCACCTTTTACATGTGCATCCTGCCACCTAGCACTGCTAACAGGCACCACTGTTTGGGACAAGAGGGGGCACAGAGCAAGGCTCCCAGTGAATTGCTGCGGCAGAACGCCCACCTCTAGCCTGTCCAGGAACAGCTGCTGTAGCAGGTCCTCCCAGAAGGAAGCAGGCTTGTCCAAAAGGCGACGGCACACCGCCTCCCAGTTCTGGCTTATGGACTCGCTCGTCAGCAGCTCCCACACCGCATCACGGATCCCCGCGAGGCCTTTCATGCTCTTTACGTAGATGAGCAGGTTGCTGACCCCAGCCCTGATGTCCTCACTGCACCTGAAGGCAACATTTCACTTCAGTCTGGCTTGCTCAGACACAGCCCCAGGGAAGGCAGGAGGGAACATCGGCTACGTCAAGGTGGGGGAATTCTTAACCTGTTGGTAAGAGGCTCTACCTGCAGAATCACCTGTGGGGCTGAGGGTACCTCTGCCTCTCGGCAAGGCAGCTGCACCCTGGATCCCACACTGGGCCCCACAGGAAAGCCGCATGCCCACTGGTAGGAACCCTGGGCTGGGAGCACAGTGCCCCAGGAATGCCCCGGGAAAGACGGCAGGTAGGGAGGGCAGGTGGGGGCTCTGGGGAAATATCCCACGGCCAGCAAGCACACCATGGGGGGCTGACAGCAGGGGCCAGCTGCCTCCATCGGATAATGACACAGGACTGACAAGGCTGTTAAGGGGCAGGCAGGGCTGCCAGGCTGTCCCCATCCACAGGGCAAGGCATGGTGGGATGGGTGGAGCTGGCAACACTATAAAGGGGGTTTGGCTGCCCCCATACAGTCCAGGGAAGGGCAGCAAGGAGAAAGGAAGTGCTGGATTGAGAGCCAAATGAGCCAGGTAAAGGATGTTCTCCTCATTTACTCCATGCTTGTTTGCTTGCGGTTATGGTAGCATAAAGCAGCTCTTGACAAATATCTTTGTGCAGGCCAGGCAGTCCCTTGTGTCAGAGTGTTACAGCCTGGCTGTTAGGATGGTGCTGTGCTGCCTCTGGCTGTTTAACTGCTGGGGAGAGGGGATGCGGGGCAAAAAGCCATCACAAGGCACAGCCTGGCTGGAGCGAGGGAGGAAGTAGGTGAGCTTGGGCTTTGCTTTGTTCTGCCGCCTTGGCACAGAGGCCGTGTGGTGTCTGGGAGAGCCCTGCAAAGGGGGATGCTGTCGCACTTACATGGCAATCCACTTCTGCAGGGTGTCTCTGAGGTAGTCCTGGCTGATGGGGTGTGCCAGGGTCCGCAGGGCTGGCTGGAACTCCACCACGGACTCTGGGAGGTACCTGAACCAGCTGCTCAGCTTCACCTCCCCCTCCAGGACCCCACCTCTCCCTGGAAGCACACGGTCAGAGGATTAGCCCCACACAGGGGGAGTCTCCTGCCTGCAAACCTGGGCAGGCAGAGGCCTAACACAGAGCTGCCTGGGCACTCACCTGCTGGGTGCTGGCCTGTGGTGCTCTCCAGGGTTGAGAAGAGCAAGCCACAGGGCAGGGCTGGGTCCGGCGGCATCCCCTCAGGCATGGTGTAGAAGAGAGTGTGAGCCTGGTACAGGGTAGTGGTTAGCAGCTCCATCAGTGAACACACCTGAGCTTTTATACCAGCACCTGCAGAGAAATGCCTTTCAGCTGAGGCAGCCCCTTCAGCAGAGGTGCAAGAAGGCCTGCAGTTCTAGTGAAGCCTTCCAGGGAAAGGCTGGAGGACAAAGGACTCGGATCCCTGCACCACCCACTTCCCCAGAACATGGGCTTGCCTAGGACCTTGAGCACTGTTAATTTTTGTTGCGTTTTGCCACTGTGGCAAAAATGCTGCCAGCAGTGTCAGCCACATCACTGCAGCAGCACAGCACGGATGCATTCCCACCATCATGAGCTTTACAGGACTAACCCACCCGCTCTTCTGCGGGAGACGAAGTGAAGGGGGTTACCCTGACTTTAAAAAGGAGGCAGCCCAGTCACACTGACCATGGTGCGGCTGGTTGAGAAGCTGCTGAATGGCCAGCTTCCTGGCCAGCAGGAAGTCAGCGAGGGCCTGGCGTGGAGAGCTGTCCTCCAGGAGCATGATGGCACACAGGGCTTCTGCCACTGCCTGGTCCGACACGGTCTGGCTCTTCAGCAGGGACTTGCTCTCCTGCAAGATGGTGGATCTGGCAAGGGAATAAGGTGGACAGTCACTGGTCTTCGTGCCTGCCCGAGCTATTTGGGTGTGGTTATGTGATAACCTGCCCAGCAAGGACAGTTTCCCCCAGACAGAAGTGGGACTATCTGGGCGTTATGGGACTGGGCGAGGCATTCTTGCCCCACGGCTGGCGCAAGGCAGGGTGCTGGCAGCGAGAGCCCCAAGGCGGCAGTGGGGTCTTGTGTCATAGGCTCACAGACTGGTTGCGTTGGAAGGGACCTTCCAAGATCATCCAGTCCAACACCTCTGCCACGCCCAGCGACATCTTCTACTAGACCAGGTTGCTCGAAGCCCCGTCCAGCCTGACCCTGACCTCTTCCAATGATGGGGCATCCACCACTTCCCTGGGCAACCCATTCCAGCATCCCACCACCCTCCCGGTACAACGTTTCTTCCCAGTGGCCACCGAGGGGCCAGCCGTGGCCCACCCGCCCCACCTGAGGTGGCTGGCGGCAGCCACTTGCCGCAGGAGGATGGGGAAGCGGGCCAGGACGGGGCTGCTGCGGGTACGGGGCACGTCGAGCTGCAGCTGGCGGCGGAGGTGGCCACCGAGCAGATGGAGCCGGGCGGCGGGCAGGTACCGGCCGGCCTCCACAGCCCCCCACACCTTCTCGGGGACGTCCAGCAGCAGCTTCAGCTGCGCCGCCGCCCGGTAGAAGCCCTCCTGGGCCGGCAGCCGAGCCTGGAGCGGGGAGGGGTGGGAAAAGAGGGATCAGGGGGGGCTCCGCGGCCGCCCCCCGCCCCGCCGCAGCCCCTCGCCCCCCTCACCGGCGCGGCGGGGCCGGGCCGGGCCGCGCCGCCCCGCTGCAGGCCCCGCACGGCGCCCAGGAGGCGCTCGGCGCTGAGTCGCATCTCGGCGATGGTGTCGGCCGCTTCGATGAGGTCGCGATACCGCTCGCCCACCATCTGCCGCAGTTCCTCCCGTTTCTGCTCGATGCCGGCCCGCAGCCGCCGCTCCACCGCCCGCAGCTCGGCCGCCGTGTGCGCCTCGAAGAGCGCCTCAGCCTCCGCACCCCGCGCCGCCATGGCCGTCCCCGCCCGGAACAGGGACGGCGCTGACGTGGACGCCGCCGCCATCTTTACGACGGGAAGGGGAGGACGCTTCCGGGTTGGCGTTGGGGGAGCGGGGCGCCGCCATCTTTGTTCAGGGCAGAGCCGCGCCCGGGCGCTGTTGCCATGGCGACGCGTCCCGGGGCCGCGGGGGCGAAGAAAACACCGATTTATTTTTTATTTGTTTATTTTGTGTCTATTTCCCGGGGAAATGGGCCGGTCTCCGCGTCCTGCAGGTGCCGCTCTCGCTCCACACACCCCGGGAGAGGCCCCTCCGGAGGCGGGGGGATGCGTTACGGCCCGGCTGCCCCTACCGGAGCGGGCCGCGGCCCTGCCTCAGCCCCCGGGGAGCGGGGCCGGGAGCCCGGCTCTCGCTAAGCCCCCTCGTGTCCCCTTCGCTGGGTCAGCCCCGGAGGGGGCGGCCCGGCGCACCTCCGGGCCCGCGGCCCGGCAGCGCTAGAGGGAGACAGCGGGACGGCGGAGGCCGGCGCGGCGCGGGGGAGCCGCGGGGGCCGGCCCGAGCCCCGGGCTCTCCTCCGGACGGGGCTTTTTGGTTTAGGAGGGCTCTGTTTTGAACAGAGGGGTGCGGCGAGGGGCTTCGGTGGGCTCTGCTCAAACAGCTGCCTGGCAGGGGGCTCGGCGAGGCTGCGGCTGGGGCTGTGCTGAGGTCCCCTCCAGCCGCCCGGCTCCGCACACCGAGCTTTTTTTCCCCAAAAGAATGCTTTCGGCAAAACGCCGCCAGCCCCATCTGATGTGGTTTTAATTTAAAAAAAAAAAAAAAATTATCAAAATCACGCTGAGTGGAAGTCTGTCTGTGGGGGGCACAGCTGGAATGCACCCACTGGAAACAAAAAAGGCCCTGTTGAATAGTGTTTTATTTCTCCCTCTCTCTTTTTTTCATGTAGCTCCACCTTTAAGTACCTTCACTTTTCCTCATCTCGCATATTTTCAGCCTGTGGAGGCAGAATGAAATCAGCATGCTCTGGTTTTTGTTTGCAAAATCTTCCCCGGGCAGTTACCGCCTTTCTCATATCAGCCTTCGTGTAAAGACTTACTCTGATGGAAGTCCGGAGCCATCTCTCTATGTACGTACTTGTGCATACGTATAGTTATATATAAATCTGACCAGAAGATCTCCCCAGAGCCAATGTACCTGTTTGGCACCTAAAGCTGACTCAACCAGCTACAACGCGGTGCAGCAACAAGCGTGGTAATTGCTTCCTTATGAATGCTTGTTCCCAGAGGAAAATCCTGCCTGGGCTATCTGCCGCTCGCCTCTGCCTGGCAGGAGAGCATCCAGCTCCACAGGAGATGCTGGTGTGACCAGAGTGCGTGGTCTCAGCGGGAGAGGCTGTTGGGGCTTTGCTGGTAGAGGTTGTATTCAAGTCCTGTAAAACCCTGTTTATGTTGCAAATTGGGGCAGGGGAAGAAAAAATCATAGGTGTTTTGGAGCGAGGGGGTTTATTTGCATGGAAGCTGTTGATAGCAAAGCTGGCCCGTGCAGCTGGTCAGAGCCGAACTTTCTGTTTATAGTGGAGCCAATTTCTTTATGTCGGTAATTCCCCGGTAATGTGCCTCTTCTCTAAGCACAATCCCCCATGTGTGCACACCCCCCCAGTGCTGGTTTCTCCAGCAGATTAAACCTCCAGCACTTCACATGCTCTTGATCTCATCAAAATCAGCCCGGAGGTGTTGCCACCTTGGGAAGAGAAGCTTCTCCTGTCCGGCTGGTCAGAGTGAGTTTCTGTGACCCCTTGTACTTGAAGAGCTGTTTGTGGTTGTGCTTCATCTGTGACCCATGTAATTTAGGGGCTGATGCTGGCACAGACATGCCTGTACCTCAGTGCCCTGGGTTTGTGCTGACCAGGGAGCGATCTTGTAGGTTTTTGGGGCAAACGCATCTCTCCTGCTGCATGGACCCTCTGAAGCCAAGCCCACCCCGCGGGTGAAGAACTGGGTGTGTTGCTCACTAACAGGGAGATGGGCAAGGGGAGATGGAAGTGGGGAAGAACTGGTTTTGGGGGAGGGACTGAGTGTGACTCATCCCTTGGTGGGACTCCGGGGTTGGTGCCTCGTCTTCTCCCAGGGAAGAATCCAAGCCTGGGTTACAGCCCACTGCTCCCGCCCAGCTCTGACACACGCGCACAGAGTCAGAAACTGTAGGAAAGCTCTTTTACTTCCTTCCCACCCCGTCCGCAACTCCTTCCCTGTGGCACAGACCATGGCAGTTGGGAGCCTTTGCCACGGGAAGGCTTAGTTCCACACTGAGACACCGAGAAACAATGGCTATGGAGGAAAGCAAGACTTAAAGCAGAGAAACGCTCTCCGGCGTGTTCTGGTCACAATGTGTCGTACAGCAGACCCACGCACACTATACAGAGCACAGCTATAGATACAGAGGAGCGTATGTGCAGGAGGTGGGTGGCGTGGTGCAGTGCTGCTGCGGGGGGGACAACCCCCGGACTGCTACAGGCCTGGTTTGACAGGGAAGGGCTCTTGCCTTTAGTGGAGGCTAAAGCTCGCCTTCCCTTGCCCCGCAGGGAGCAGCCTCCTCGGTCCCTCCCGGCTTGTGCATGGTGCTACCAGCCCCACGGCACATGGGGAGTGTGAGGGGTGCCAAGGGACCCCCGAGGGGCTGGGTCCGACTCGCTCCCATGTGCACGGGGAGGGGCTGATCCAGCCGCTGCAGCAAAATAGAGGCTGCCGAGTGTCTCAGTGTCAGTATAATAAACCCCTTTGCTGGCATGTCCAGTATATACATATATGTACAACCACCCACCCCTGCCCGCCTGGCCGCGCAGCCTGGGGTGGGATGGCAGGGCACCCAGGCTTTGCATCCTTCTTCTCCTTCTGCTCAGGACATGGCTTGAGGCTGGTTCCCCCAAATCTCAGCTGGAGCCTGGCTGTCCTCCTGCCCTGGCTTTTTGCAGTCCGTGTACTGGAGTAAGAAGGGAGTGAGCTGAAATCTGGCAAGAGACATGAGTACAGGGCTGGGGGTCGGAGGCTGGCAGGGAAGGGCGGAGGTGTCCTTGGGTCAGGAAGCAGCAGCTGTTGGGTTCTGCTGTGCCCTTTGCTCGTGCCTTGCTGGCGATTCCCCCTTTGAGCAGCCCTGGGCAGGGTGTGCGGCTGGTGGAGCCTCTCCCTGGGCAGTTTGAAATCAGATCATTTCGCAGCAGGGGCTGAAACAACCCCCAGAGATGTGAGAGTTGAGCCCAGCTCTAAAGCAGCGGTATGGATCCGGAGCCTGGGAGTTCTCGTTGCAGGGGATGGAGCTGGCTGGGAATCGCAGTCTTACGACTGCCCATGAGGCCACCTGTGTTCGTGCGGGTCCGGGAGAGAAGGGACCTCTCCGTGGAGTCTCCATCAAAGACAAGGCTCTTCCAATCGGGATGGAGAGTCAGGGAGCCCTCCAGAGACAGGACAGTGTGGTTCATTAGGAGATCATTAGTATAAAGAAGTCCAAGGCAGCTTTGGTGCTGGTATGAGGAGCTGTAGAGATGCAACAGGAAGGCTCCAGGTCCAAACCCAGCCTCTCCCGGCCCATCAGAGTGGTGTTTGGCTACCGAGCACTGGGGGGCATCGGCCATCACAGCACCAGGAGCCAGGCTCGGTCGGAGGTGGGCACGGTCGGAAGCGCACCCAGGGCGATGCTCAGCCCGGCCACAGCAGCAGGCTTCATGCCCCCAGCCCCCGAGGGCTGAGGAATAGGGGATAGCAGGGGTGCCTCCACGCACGTCAGTCCTGGGGGGGCTCGGGAGAGCTGCGGAGCCGCCCCTCGGCTTTGCTGGGGTTCCTCATCTGCATGGGGTGGGGGAACTAGTGGCAGGGAGGGGAAGGGGAGTTGGTTTCTCACGGGCTTTGGGGGGGGCCACACAGGTGCTGGGGCTGGCAGTCTCTTGCAAGAGTGACCCACCGCAAACGCCCGGGTGACAGCCCCAGCCGAGGCAGCACCATCCCGTGCACAGCCCCGCAGCAAAGCGACCAGCCCCAGCCCTCCTCCGAGGAGTGCAGGGCTGGATCTGTGCTCCGGGCATACAGGGGAGCTCTATGGGACACGCGGGTCGCTGCTTCCCATCACCTCCGATTAGTGGTAAATCTGTTCCTGCTGCTCCAGCCGGGCAGCAGGAGCTGTAATTAATCTGGCTTGCCGGGGGACAGTCTGCGTGTGGAGTAGCAGCAGAGCTGCTCCAGCACTTGCAGGATCAGCCTATTCGCTCTGCAATAACCGAGAGATATTTCTCATTATGCTGCCAGCAGCCCTGCGAGGCTTTTCCGAACAGGTCCAGCATGAGGTCAAGTTCCCACTAAAATCAAGTGGCTGGGAAGGAAAACTTTGTTACTCGCAGCAGCAACGGGGCTGCTCTTTATTAGTCAGCAATGAACCAGCAGCACGTTTTATTTTGCCGGTTTTACTGCAAGCGTTGGGCTGCGGCTCCCTCCACCGAGGCAGCACAGTTCGCTCTCCTGCCCTTTCCCCCGGAGTGTGCTGCGGCGGGGCGGCTGTGGGGTGCCCTGGCCCCCCCAGGAGCCGCCTCGTGCTCCTGCCCTGCCGCATCCCACCTCGGTGGCCTTTGGGACGTCGGTGGCAGCCCCCCGCGCCCCTCGCTCCTCACCTGCAGCCCCATTATCCCCAGCCCAAGAGAGCCCCTGGGTGAAAGGGGGACAGCGGGGGGTTCAGATCACAGCTCGCTTGCACAGCTCTGAGCTGCCAGAAACGTCACTGCCTGGGGGGTTTTCCCAGGCTAAAGCTGACCTGGGCACATGCAGCACTAGAAAGCCGGGCTTTCCATATTTTCAACATTAAACCAGGACAGAGAGGAGATGCTCCCAGCCGGGGACTCCCGCTGAAGACTCCCATGGGTGCGCGGCTGGGAACGGGCATCTCCCCCCACCGCCAGCTGGGGTGTTGGTGGCAGGGCTTGCACGGACGGGACCGAGGTGAAGCCGGTCACCAGCAGGTCTGGGTCTGGCTCGCTGCAGGTGAGTGCTGGGGGCTGGGAATGTCAGCTCCTGTGACGGGCGGGGGGCTCAACGCACACACCCCCTCCCCACCGCCTCCCCTGCTTTCCACACAAATAACTCCTTCACCGCCCACCAAATACGAAATACCCACAGCCCGGCTGACGCATCGCTGCAGCTGTGACACTGAAGCCTCACCCTAACAGAGAGCTCCGGCTGCACCAGGCCCAGCCATCGCTATCCAATATTTCACTGTCGTGTGACACGCTGCTCGTGTTTTAATTCCTGCAGCATCAGCAGGGCAGCCCGCGCCGCCTCGGAGCCCGGGTTCGGCTTTACTGCCCTTAACAAAGCCGGTGCAGGGATGCGCTCGGTGAGCAGCTGCCTGCACAGCCCGGCACAGGCAGCGAGGGGACGGGCAGGTGAGCCCGCGTGGTGCCCCTGTGCGCTTGAACACGGACGCGCGTTCCTCGGAGGAGCCGTAAATGGTTAAAAGCAAAATAAATGCTGACAAAGCTCTGCTTTGCCCTGCAGAAAGCCCTGTGCTGCGTCCCGTGCTGGAGCCGGTGTCCAACAGTGCTGTGCCGGGGAGCGGGCGTCGCGCCTGGCACTGGGCCCTTTTTGGGGGGCTGGCAGGGGTGGTGGGGTGGCACACCTGGATGTGTCTGGTGGCCCGCGCAGGGACTCGCTGCAGAGGCTGGGCAGAGCCATGGGAAAACCCCTCCCAGAGCTGGCGCTCTCGGAGCACTGAGTGGGGGTACACGGCTGAGCAAGACGGCACCCCAAAGTGGGTGGCACCTCGAGGGCAACGCTCAACCTCGCCTCCTGCCTTGTTGGTAGTGTGAGGTGAAGGCTCCACGTCCGCCGGTGATGGGGCAGGTACGGGTACGCCAGGGTGGGATGGGAAAGGAGACGGTGAGTGAGACCCGGCTGTTTTTTCCACCTAAACCACTGCGTTCCCACGGCTCAGCTCTGGAGCGAGAGCCTGTGAACAGAGACTGGCCTCTGGCACAGAAAGTGCTCCGGGTGCTCTGGCAGGAAGACAGCATTTCTCCCTCTCCCCTGGGCTTTCCCTCGTGCCCCCGCTGCGCTGGCCGAGGAGGGCGGCTTCGCCGCGGCAGGAGCAGGCACTCAGGGCTCCCGAGCCCGGGGTTTGTGCGCTGAGCTGGATGGGCAGACAGGGACAGGGACAGAGCTGAGCGCTCCAGGACGGTCTTGAGAAGCTAAACACAGCGGATGCTGGGCCAGACCTGCCACCCCTCACGCTGTGGACTGCGCCCCGTGTCCCCCCTTTCCCACGCTCCGGTGCAGGAGAGGGACCAGGGGGGCTGGACGTGTGCTGCCCTGCTCTTCCTCACCGCTTGGTGCTGGAAACCCTGTCTTCTGCTCTGCCTGGTCCCTTCGGCTTGGATGAGGGTCAGGGCCAAGTCCCCAGCAACCCACACCTCCCGTCCCCCATCCTCTCCATCACCCCTTCCTCTGGCGTGACTTGCCTGGAAGCAGCAGGGCAGGCGTCACCGGCGGCTGGTCGATGCTCACTCACCACACGCCGTGGGGCCGGCAGCCCCAGCGATCCTCAGAGCCGGGGCAGGGCAAGCTCGTGTCTCACCCAGGTGCAGGAGCCGTCATCAGCAGGATGTGCCACAGCCCGTGCCAAGGCGCTCCAAACCCCTGGTGTTTTGCTGCTGTTTAAGAGCTTGTAAGGATTTCCCACCAGGGACTGGCGCCGGGCGATTCTGCCGTGGCTGCTCAGCCAGCCCGGCCGCGGCTCGCCGGGGAGAGCAGCGATCCTGGCTGCCGGCACAGCCTGGGATGGACCGCGAGCAGATGCGGGTGGCAAGAGGGGCAGCGGTTAGTGGGGAGGGAAAAGGGGGAAATCCTCCATCTGAGCAGAAAACCTGCGGGCAGGTGACGTCATGGCGGGAGGAGGGAAGGGGCTCCCCTGCAGCGGCAGACGGCGGGGCCGCCGCAGGCAGGGTAGGAGCGTGGTGGGACCAGAGGGGCTGCGGCTGCCGGGGCAGCAGAGCTCCTTCCCGCGGGGCAGCCGCCTCCGTCCTGGCGTGCCACCTCGGGGCAGGGCAGCCTTTGCAAACGAAGCAGTCAAACAGCGGCAGGGAGGCTTCAGGGGAGGCGATGGAGTGACTTATAGGCCGGGCAAAATGCAACCCCAGATGTCCTTGTCTCCTCGGGGAGGGTGGCTGTGGGAGCGTGCTGGGACTCCCCGGGCAGCTCCCATCGAGTCTTGGCCATCAGCCGGTGCATCTCCACAGTGGCACACATCGTGGCCTTGGGTTCTCCTGAGGTCACCCCACTGTGCATGTGTGTCCACATGCAAGCACCCATTCTGAGGCAGAGCACCCAGAGCCAACCAGCCCCAAGGGTAACACTGTGGAAGTCAGCGGAGCCGCCCCGGCGATGCCTGTGGCCCACGGTGGCACTTTGGTGTTGAAATACGCTGCATTGCTACGAGTTGTCTTTGTTTTCCTGGCGAGGCAGCTCCTCCGTATCCTTCCTAGAGCTTGAAAGCCAACCCTCCAGCAGCTCAGGAGGAGCCCAGCCGAGGACCCCGGCCGCCCATTGGTGTGTGCACCGCCATCCCATGAGCTGGCTCTCCTGCCCTGACTCTGTACGTGCCACCACCCTGCTGCAGCTGGGAGCAAGTGGGGAGAGGAGAGCGAAGGAAGGACAACCCCGCTTTCCTCTCAGATGCTCGTCTGCAGGTCACCATTGAGCAGGGTCCTTTGGGTTTCTGTGGTCTCGTTAAGCCTGGATTTGTCCTGCTTGCTGTCGCTCCGGTCCGCCTCATCCATGCCACTGACCTTCACAAGGCAGAGGACGTTCTGAAAGCTCTTCTTGAAGTTGTCGGACAAGAAGGCGTAAAGGATGGGGTTGGCACAGCTGTTGGCGTAACTGAGGACCACAACAAAGTCGAACATGCCCTTGAGGACAGGCGTGGGCACGATCAGGACGGAGACTGAGGAGACATTAAAGATGTAGAAGGGGAGCCAGCAGAAGATGAAGACAGCGACCACAATGGAGACCATCCTGGTGACTTTCTTCTCAGACTTCTTCCTCTTGGAGGAGCCCACTCTGATGCCCGAGGACTTGACTTTGATAATGATGAACAAGTAGCAAAGGCAAATAATGGTGAGAGGCACCAGAAAGCCCAGGATGAAGGTGTAGATGATGAAGCCCGTGTACCAGGCACCTGACTCTCCTGGCCAGATGATGGTGCAGCTACTCCTGCCATGATTATGCTGCACCCCAGCATAAATCATGATGGGCATGATCACCAACAGGGAGACGCCCCAAACGGCCATATTGATCATTTTGGCTGTCCTGGGCCGCCTCCACTTGGCAGATTTGATGGGATGAACGACAGCCAAGTACCGGTCAATGCTCATAACCGTCAAGCAGAAGATACTGGTGAACTGGTTGATGCCATCCACCGTCATTACAATTCTGCAGATGGCTTTACCAAAGGGCCAGTGCACCAGGGCAACCTGCATGGCCAGGAAGGGCAGACCAAGCATGAACAGCTCGTCTGCGATGGCCAGGTTGAGGATGTAGATGTTGGTGATGGTCTTCATCTTGGCATACCGAAGGATGACGTATATCACCAGCGTGTTGCCGCACAGCCCTATGATACAGACCACGAAGTAGATGCAGGTGAGGATGGCGTTGCTGGTCAGGTCAAAGTGCTGGCCTGTGGCATTCTGCGACGCATTGGTGGGTGCCTCCACGGAGAAGTTGTCAAAGGGGGAAGCTGGGGAGAACCAGAACGCGGTGGCATTGGGCAGCTCATATTCCAGCTCCATGGCTCTGCTGGTCCCTGGGCACTGCTGGTTCAGAGGCGCCGAGATGTCATCTTCTCTTGCTCGGGGGATAGAGGAGAAGATTCTAGAAATCAGAGAACACATAGAAATTAAGGGATTCCCGGGGACCATTTGCCCATCCTGCTGCCAAGCTCCATGGGAGAGATGCTCCCCGGAGGGGCTTTCCCCAAACCACCGCCCCCATCTCCCGTCGGGAATCCGTGCGGCGCCGGGCAGCCTGCGCTGGGCACGCCACAGCCGGTACCGGCGTCCTCGGGACTCCCCGAATACAGCCCGTGGATCCCCGCTGGGTGCGACCGACGCCCGCGGTACCGAGCGCCGGGGGACAACCTTGTCCCTTGCCTCGCCTTTCGGGGGGCGCCAGCCCTTCCCCCGGGGCCCATCCCTCCGCTCCCCGCCGTGCAGCCGCCCGGGGGCACCGGGCCGGCGCTGCCCGCAGCGCGGCCCCGCCGCCCACCCGCTCCCGTCGCCGCGCCCCGGCCCGGCCCGGCCCGGCCCGGTGGGCAGCGGGGAGATGCCGGCAGCGCCCGCCGCACCGTACCGCTGAGCACCGCTCCGCACCGTTCGGCACCTCTCCGCTCCCCACCGCACCGCACCTCACCGCTGCGCTCCTCACCGCACCGCTCCTCACCGCACCGCTCCTCACCGCACCGTACAGCTCCGCTCCACTCCTCTCAGCACAGCTCCGCTCCGCACCTCTCCGCACTGCACCGCACCTCTCCGCACCGCACCGCACCTCTCCGCGCACCCGCCGTCCCCGGCGCGGCTCCGCCGCCGGACCCAGCGCCCCGGCTGCGCCCCGCCCCGCGGGGGGCGGCTCTGCGGGGCCGGGGCGGGGACAGTCCTGCCCACCCTGCCCGCGCTGCCCACCCTGCCCGCGCTGCCCACCCTGCCCGTGCTGCCCGCCCTGCCCGCGCTGCCCGCCCTGCCCGCGTTGCCCACCCTGCCCGTGCTGCCCACCCTGCCCGTGATGCCTGCCCTGCCCGCGCTGCTCTGCCCACCCTGCCCGTGCTGCCTGCCCTGCCCGCGCCCGGCGAGCCAAGCAGGGCACCTCGGCTGCCTATGGCTCTGGGTGCTGCTCTGGCCACGCGCCCCTTGGTTCCTTCCTCTTCCTCGCATGACCTTGACCTTGCTGCCTGGCTCCTGCTGCAGAAGCAACATTTTGGTTCCAGTGAAGGTGCGAGGGGCTCAGCTTCTCCTGATGCTTCTAGGGCCACCAGAGGGGAGGGACAGGGCAGGGCGATGGCAGCGTGGTGGCCACACTGTGGCCCCGCTGGAGACCCCCAAGAGGTGTCTGAGAGTCCCAAAGTCTCCCGGGAAGCTGGGAGTAGCTTGGCCCCAGGATTTTGCACCTTGCCACCCAAGGCAAGGCAAGGCAGGTCCTTGCTGGCTTGGCACAGCCTGGGGGAGGTGGGAGGGTGATGCGGTGACTGCCCACAGCTTTGGGGTCTCTGAGGGCTTGCACAACGCTACTGCCGCAGCCTCTCCCTCTGCAGTTACCCAGTAATGACTGGAGGAGGAAGACCAAAAAAGAGAGGTTTGGGGGAGATAACCTCTGCTCTGCTTTGTTTGAGCTCTTGAAAGCAATTAAATAATAGCTATTCCTCCTCCCCCCCCCTTCCATCACTTATCAGAGAGACAATAGAAAGCAGGAAATTAAGAGTGACTTGGAACAAAGAGCCCGGAGCCAAGCGGCTGATTGTGGCAAGAGGGGCTGGGAGGTTCTCATGTGCACTGGGCCATCCACTTCCCAAGGTGGATCTGAAGACAGCAGGTCCTGGAGCACGAGCGAGAATCATGATCAGCCTCATAAATCTCTAGGAGGCTGGAAAAAGCTTCTCCAGAAATAAATGATGTGGAAATTAATATCCCAGTAAAAGTGCGTGAGGAGAGAGGATAGGGAAGGAGACAGCTTGGCTGGCGCAGATGGGAGATCGGGCGTCTGTGGGGTGCTGCCCACTGGGGTTGGGGTGTCCCATCACATGTCACCTGTGCAAGCCCCAAGGGCAGCTCCCTGGGATGCTGCTCCAGGCAGCGTGCCTGCACGTGGACCCGGGCATCACTGCCATGCTCTGCTGGCTCGAAACGCAGGCAGAGGTGGAGGCAGAGCAGAAACGTTCCCCAGCACCAGGGAGGAGCACAGCACACCAGCGTGGCACAGGAGAGGGTTTTGATGCCTCGTGACCTTTTCACAGTTGTTTTATCCTCTCTCCGCTGATTCCTGTGCCCAGGAGGGATGTCCTGACCGTCCCCTTCCCTCGAAGCCGCATCGGCAGCCGTCGCCGGCAGCAGGAAGGGCTGTGTAAAGCCTTGCTGTGCGCATTTCCAGCGCTGCCTCCTTGAATTTCTTCCCTGAATAGGTGATGCTGCCACGTCCCTCCCTGGGGTCCCTCAGCGCACAGCCCCTGCAATCGGCAAGCCTTTCTCGTGGCAGGTCGGCGTGCTGCGGTCCCCCCTCGCCCCGGCACCGAGGCCAGCCCCCAGCCCGGGCTCGCAGAGGTTTCTCCCAGCACCCAGCGTGGTGCCGAGCATCATCCGCCAGCTGTGCCGGGGGCTGGAGCGTCAGGCGGCTGGGGCAGGGTGAACCTGGGGATCCCGGCGTGCGTCCTGCCGGCTGCGGGGCTGCTCGGGGCTGCTCAGGGCTGCCTGCGGAGCATCAGGGCTTCAGCCACCCTCTGCCCTTTGCTTTCACTCCGTGGGTAGCTGGCACTGGATGCAGGGGCCAGGGAGCTGTGTGAATTCAGCCTGACCTCTGTTCCAGGGAAGATTATGGAGCGGTTGGTTTTGAGAGTGCTCACAGGGCATCTGCAGAACAGCCAAAGGATCAGGCCCAGCCAGCATGGGTTCATGAAAGGCAGGTCCTGCTTGACCAACCTGATCTCCTTCTATGACCAGGTGACCTGCCTAGTGGATGAGGGAAAGGCTGGGGACGTTGTCTACCTGGACTTTAGTAAAGCCTTTGACAGCGTCTCCCACAGCATTCTCCTGGAGAAACTGGCGGCTCGTGGCTTAGACGGGTTTACTCTTCGCTGGGTGAGGAACTGGCTGGATGGCCGAGCCCAGAGAGTTGTGGTGAATGGCGTTAAATCCGGCTGGCGGCTGGTCACAAGCGGTGTTCCCCAGGGCTCGGTTCTGGGGCCGGTCTTGTTCAATATCTTTATAGATGATCTGGATGAGGGAATTGAGTGCTCCCTCAGTAAGTTTGCAGATGACACCAAGCTGAGTGGGAGTGTTGATCTGCTGGAGGGTAGGAGGGCTCTGCAGAGGGATCTGGACAGGCTGGATCGATGGGCAGAGGCCAACTGTATGAGGTTTAATAAGGCCAAGTGCCGGGTCCTGCACTTTGGCCACAACAACCCCATGCAACGCTACAGGCTTGGGGAGAAGTGGCTGGAGAGCAGCCCGGCGGAAAGGGACCTGGGGGTGCTGGTGGACAGCCGGCTGAACATGAGCCGGCAGTGTGCCCAGGTGGCCAAGAAGGCCAACAGCGTCCTGGCCTGTATCAGGAATAGTGTGGCCAGCAGGAGTAGGGAAGTGATTGTGCCCCTGTACTCGGCACTGGTGAGGCCGCACCTTGAATACTGTGTTCAGTTTTGGGCCCCTCACTACAAGAAGGATATTGAGGTGCTGGAGCGTGTCCAGAGAAGGGCAACGAAGCTGGTGAGGGGTCTGGAGAACAAGTCTTATGAGGAGCGGCTGAGGGAACTGGGGTTGTTTAGTCTGGAGAAGAGGAGGCTGAGGGGAGACCTTATCGCTCTCTACAACTACCTGAAAGGGGGTTGTGGCGATGAGGGTGTTGGTCTCTTCTCCCAAGTAACCAGTGATAGGACAAGAGGAAATGGCCTCAAGTTGCGCCAGGGGCGGTTTAGATTGGATATTAGGAAAAATTTCTTCACTGAGAGGGTGGTCAGGCATTGGAACAGGCTGCCCAGGGAGGTGGTGGAGTCGCCATCCCTGGAAGTGTTCAAAAAACTTGTGGATGTGGCGCTTCAGGACATGGTTTAGGGGACATGGTGGCGCTGGATTAATGGTTGGACTTGATGATCTTAAAGGTCCTTTCCAACCTAGTGATTCTGTGATTCTGTGATTCTGTGATTCTGTGATCTTCATTTAAAAACCCCAAAACTAATGAAATGATGGGCCAGGGTGTATTAAGAGGCTGATCTGAGTTGATATCCATCCAGTGACAAGTGCAGCAGCAGCTAGCTGAATTGAGAAGCGTGCTTGAGCCTTTTGAAGATATTTTTTTTATTCTGCTTGGATTTAGGGTTGCATTATAGCCTAGTATAGGGTCTGATCTGTACCTCTGGGTGGTCCCTGGTTTGGAGAGACGTTGTCTTACCCCAGCAGCTGGTTTGGTGCTGGCAGATAAACTCCTCTTTGTCCTTTAGCCTGCGAAGCATCCACTCTGCTGAAAAGCAATTTACTGGCAGGGCTGGATATAGGAGAAATGCATGGCCTCTTCCCACATGGCTTCGACGGCCGATATAACCCATGGGAGAAAAGCATGGGGATTATGTGACCACAAAGCGGTTTTTAAAGTCCTTCCAAGTTTCCTGCCATCCATTCCCAGCTGTTCTGCAAGACTCCCCGTGGAAAACAGTGCTTTTGACCCCTGTGCTGGAAATGAGTGTTGTAAGGAGCTGGGGGTTTGGTTGCCAACGGAGGGGTAGGGTGAGCCGGCCTTTCTCCCCGATACGTGGAGGGGGGGCAGCGAGGGCTCCGGCATTTTGCAGGAATGAAGGAGGCTGTGTTGGACTGGTGGGGCTCTCTGATGGAGGAGGGGAACTGGGGGAACTGGGAGGCAGCTGCCATTCCCCAGCAGTCAGGAGGGGAAGGATTTGCTCCCGAGTGCAACTCGCCCCACAACTTGCTCCTCCGGCACTCTGCATGCTGCAACCACCCCACACTGCTGGGGAGAGATAGGGGGGTGTGGGGCCGGTCACCCACTCTTGGGTCCCAAGTGGGTGCCAGGGGGTCCCTGCGCACGCCCTGCCTGTCTCAGCCTTGTCCATTGCTGTCCTCAGGAGTACCCCTGCCCACAGCCTTTCTGCCGGCCTCTCCCGTTACCTCTGTTAATGACTGATGGCAAAAATGCTGGGTCATCCCTCCGGACCCTGTTTGTGCTGGGGAGAGGTCCCTGGGGGTTAAAGCTTCCTCTCGTCTCCTTTCCCGTGGGTCTCGGGCTGCAGTGTCCCGTGGTGGGGTGGGAAGGACCTTCGCAGGGAGTGAAGTGATGCCACGCAGCCTCGCTGGCCCCGGCACGGTCCTCGCTCCCAGCGTGCAGGGTGCCGTGCCAGCCCGGGGAGCCCCAGGGCCGGCCATCGCCTTCGCAGAGCAGTGAGCCGGAGGCACTGCTGGGGAGCATCTCCCCTTTTGCACGGCACCGAGCAGCTCTGCCTCCGTGCACAGGGCAGCCGTGCCCAAACCCGCTCCTCCCAAGCACGCTGCCCTCGGAGGGACCCCGCTGTGCCCTGTGGCCGTAGGGACAGGGCCAGCACAAGCAGAGATGACTGTGGTGTTTCCTCTCCCATGGGTGCTTTGGGTGGCACTGCCCTTTCCCTTCCCACCTCCGGCCACCAGGCACCAGCAGCTTTGGTGGCTCTGCTGACGCCCGGCTGGAGGCTGCCTGCCTCAATTACAGGGATGCCTGGGACGGGGGGAGGCTTTGCTTTCTGCTGATTAGCCAGACAAACAGGCCTGGACCATCTCCCCACACCCCGAGGCAGGGCAGAACCAGGCTGGTTGCTGCCGGACGATGTGATCTAATCGGGCAGCGTCTGCAGCAGTGATTGATGGGGAGGGAGAGGTGCTGGCGCCTTCACCTGCGGTCAGGGCGGGCGGTAGCATCCCCGCACGCCCCGCAGCATCCAGACCCCGCGGGATGCAGGTTTCTCACCCCGCAGGATGCAGGTTTCTCTGCATTTCTCCCTCGTGGGTTGGAGGCTCTGCCGGGGGAGACCCGCACCCTCCGCATATGGCTCCTTCCCCAGGGCTGCCTCCCGTTCCCACCAGTCCTCCCTGCAGACAGCTCCTTCCTCCTGCTCCTGCCTCTCCCATTCTCCCCCTGCCATTATTTGCCTCCGTAATTAGTTTATTGATCTCCACCAAGGGTACCGGGACCGGGCTGTGGTGAAAACTGCTGCACACATTCCCCGTGAATCATATCGCTAAACCCCTGACGCTAATGAGCCTTTGGCAACCACGGACCGAAACCTCTGCTCCTGCCTGTGTCTCTCCCCGCTGTGCCTGGCTTGTTGGAGGGTTGCACACATTAAATCGAGACTTAACAGTACTCTGCCTTTGGCAGTCAGGCTTCTTGCACCAGCTTGAAATGTCAGGCTTAGTTACAGCGTGTGCCGATCCACTGCTACTCGCATCCCCTCCCGTTCAAAGCAGCCGCAGGTCGTGGTTCAGTGCCGGCGGGACTCTGCGCTCCCCCGGCCTTGTACCAGGTCGTTTCCATCCCTTACGGTGAGCCTAAAGCCAGGAGAGAAGCGTAAAGCTGTCACTTTGTGCCCTGTGACTAGTAGGTGACATAAGACATGGGATGGAGATGGCGTGCCGCTGCCTGGCCCTGCCTGGCGCTGCCTGCGGTGCCGTGCTGCTCCCATGCCCCGTCCCTGGGACATCTCTGGATGTCCTCGTCCCCTCGGCTCGGCGGCCGCCTTAGTGCAGGTCCAGGCTGACTCCATCCGCTGTCCCAGCTTGACACGGATGGATTTGCGTTGGGAAAGAGCCCGGCCATAAGCTTTATTGCAGCAAAATGAAGGGATTTGGGTCCTGGCTGCCCGGTGGCCCCAGGGCTCCCTGGAGCGGGGGGCTGCGGTGCTGCCCCTTGTAGCGTCTCATCCGCTTTAACGAGAGGGATTGTGCAAGAATTTGTGCCCCTTTTGTTGTTTTAAAATGCATTTTAGGGACTCCAGGTAACGCACGGTTGCAACCACGGGTCTCATCCTTCCCTGGCGCCGCTGCAGACAGGGGCCACGCAGGAGCTGCCAGCCCTCCTGGCGCTGCCTTTGCCTGCCTGCACCGGGGCGCAGCGGGAGGGGTGACTGCCTGTCTGCCCGGCGCGGGGAAGGGGCCGGACTGGACCCTGTCCCCGTCCCTCACCAGGCCTGAGCTGCGGAGGACGGGCGGGATGGTGCAGGCCGGCGGGAGGAGGAGGAGCGGCTGCTGCGGGGGCAGCCCTGTTGTCCTGGGGAAGGGGACATGGAGGTGTCCCCACTCGCAGAAATGACACTGGGGAAGGGGGGTGGTGAGCGGATTTTGCTGATGCTTCTGCCTGGAGCCTCACCACCATCATGACTGTCCCCCATTGCCCGGGGCTGTCCGCACATCCCCGGGCTGGGACATCCCTGCCAGCCGCCCCCAGCCCGTGGCAGCACGCAGGGCAGGCTCCCGTGGCAGCGGTGGCCCCACGGCCAGCCCCGCTGGCTCACCAGCTGGCCCCGGCCCTGCCAGTGCCTTCGTCATGGCTGGCCGGGGAACCCCGGGGTGGCGGGGGGAGTCTTTTTGCTCTGTCCCCGCATCCCTCCCAGCTGGCACCTCACACTGCATCTGCCTTGTTATCGAAGCTAATGAAGGGTGCAGGCAATTACAGGGATTGATTAAATCCTAAATCAGGGAGGTTTCAAATGGCCTTGACCTTTCCCAGCTGTGGCAGGGGATGCTGATCAAAGACTCTTGAAAGATAAACGCTCTAATAAAGAAGGGTCATGTTGCAGAAGAGCTGGATGTGTCCTTCTGCCACCCCTGCACCTTCTGGCGTGGCACGAGCACGAGGCACCAGCCAGCCCCGAGGCTGGCCTGGCTCCCTCTGCCCCATGGCCATCGGCGTCAGCCCCAGTCCCTCCTGCCAACGTCGCTGGGGAATCGCTGCTGGAGTTGCTTCTGCCTCCAGCCCAGCCGGGGCTGCAGGCTTGGCCATGGTGTGCCCCATGATGATGCTTTGAGGGGACGTCACTGGGCGGGAGAGGACACAGTGATGCCCGAAGCACCCTCCAAAGGCTCTGCTGGGGATGTATGCCAGCGGTGATGGGTGGAGTTGTTTCCAGCAGGCTGCCATGTGCTGATCATTACGGTGCAGCCTCTGGTCGTTAATGAGCACGGCTAATTGCGCTGCACGGGCACAGCTCATTACACCAATGGCGGGGCCATGCTCGTGAGCTGCTGGGTGGCAGGAAGGAACGCTCTCAGGGCACCCCAATCCAAAGACCAGAAGCTGCCTTTATGCAGCCCAGCGGGGAGCCCACCCGGGATCACCCTGCAGCGCGATGGGGCTGCGCCGTACGCGGGGGTGGCAGAGGCCGTGCCAGCTCCCCCCACGCCTTGCCGCGCCCGCCCGCACCGCCCGCCCGCCCGCACGGCTCTCCCGCCGCCTCGCCCTCTCGAAACGCAGAGCCGCGGGCGGCCCGCCCCCGCCGCGCTCCCATTGGCGACGGGCGCGGTGGTGGGCAGGGCGGCGGCGGCGACACGTGTGCCGGCACCAGGAAGTGGTGGTGGGGCCGCGGCGGGGAGCGCCGGGCGGTGAGTGGGGCAGGGGTCCGGGGGTGCCGGGGGGCTCCGGTCCCGGGTTGTGCAGGATTCCTGGGCTCAGCTTGTCGGCTGTAAGGCCTGGGGCTCCGGGGCGCCGGCACTAGCGCCGGGGGGCCCGCGGTAGGGTTTGGGGGGGCCCGCTGGAGTGTTGGGGTTCCCTCCCCTTGGGGGCTGGGCGAGCCCGGGGTGCTGGGGGCGCGCCATGTAAGGGGGGGGCGGTCTGTGCGTATCTCCTTCTCCCCGGAGTTGGACAGCTGTGGGAGGGGGTCTGCCCCTGGCACCCACCCCGCAGGGGTTGGCAGCGGCCCTGGGGCAAGGCTGGGGGCCCAGGAGGGCCTTCGAGGGGGGAGAAGGCCACAGTGTGTGTATTTCTTATATATTTGTATATAAATGTACAAATAGGTGTGTATTTTGATACATTTTTGTAGAAATACATGTGTATTTTGGTATATTTATATGCCTGTGTTTATGCACACGTGTGTATTTTCTTAGCAGTGCCGCTCCCGGTGCGCGGAGCACGGCGTGCCGGGGTAACCCTCCCCTGGTCATCGGCGGCCCCTCGGGCACAGCCCAGAGCCGTCTTTTGGTTCCCTGTCCTGGGGCTCCTTCCCCTTTTTGCATGGTCCTGGGGTGCCCATGGCTCAGGGGAGCCGGGCGCCATGAGGGCGTTCACCTTCAGCACGAGTAAAATTGGTTTTTGGCACAAGTAAATGCCACCAAGATGTGGGACACGCGCGTACCTCGAACTGCCTGGGGGTGTGGGACGAAGCGTCCCCTTGCTCGGCGAGGTTTCAGTGCATCTTCTTCGTGTTTCTCCAGAGCTGCTCTGCCCAAAATTAGCAGGGGCTTGTACACCGAATGGGATGTGGTGCATCCCATCCCTCCCTGGTCCCTCCTGCTCCTCTGAGCTCGGATTAAATTGCAAGGCCTTACTTAGAGGGAAGAGAGAAGCTTAGAGAGGTGTTGCATGTTGCAGGGAGGATGGTTAAGCTCACTCTGTCCCCTTTGGTGAGGAGGGGTTTGGGTGGTGCTCCCCCATTAACCAGGGAGGAATTTGGGTGGTATTCTCCATCTTTAAACACCAGGCGCTTCTCCTGACGCACCCTGTCTCTCCTAGGTCAGCATGATCCCGGGGCACGGGCCGGTGATCCAGTCGGTGCTGGGAACCTTCCTCACCTGGGGGCTGACGGCGGCCGGCTCGGCGCTGGTGTTCGTGTTTTCCAGTGGGCAGGTGGGTGCCGGGATCACGTCCTCTGTCCCAGGAAGCGAGCGGGGTCCGTGGCGGAGGGCTGCGCTGTGCTCGCGGGTGGGCTTGGCTGCCTGGGCCCGAGCGTGAGAGACTTGACATTGGCCCTGGGAGGTCCTGGGGCAGGAGGAGGAAAAATCCAGCTCATTTCTCTCCTGCGTGTCAACACAGAAGAGAAGTAAATCAAATTCCCGACCCCAGGCTGTGGTATGTGCTGTAGCACAGCTCACGGCATTCGGGAGATGGGGCAGAGCCGCAGGCAGGGCTCTGTGTTTGGAACAGCAGGTTCTCTTCCTGTAACCTACTTTCTCTGGTGCAGGATTCGGGCCAGCCCGTGCTCAGAACGAGCAAAGTGCTGATCATTAAGTCATCTTGTATTCCAAAATTAGAGGTCCCCCATGCTGTTGTGTTAAAAATTGCCCCGATGAATTTATTATTTATGCCTCTCTTGTGATGATTTATTCAGGAGTTTTTTGCAAAGTGAGATTCCCTTTGCAGTCACGCGTTGGCTTTCTTGGGGAAGGGCAATGTGCTAAAGAAGAAAAACTGCACCGGGAGTGAAGTGGGCAGGATACATGCTGGGTTACTGGCAGACAAATGACTTAGTTTACGGGGGCCTGTTGCTAGAGGAATCAAAATTTTCAAGGAGAGGGAAATGCAGGGCAGTGTGCAGACATGACCAGGAGAGTCTGATTTACCTTTCTGCATCCTCAGAGCATTTTGGCTTGGGCGGTGGATGTGCCGGAACCTGGTCCGGGTGGCATCAGTGGTTTGATGTACTGGGGAGGGAGCCAGGACATGCTGTAGGCTGTCAGTGATGGTGGGATGCCATCACCCAGGATGGTGGGCTCCTCTGTGTGAGGAGTGCAGCTCTTGCCTCAAGGCACAGAAATCGCTTGGGTTGCAGAGATGGGGAGAAGAAAGTTATGTCAGTGTGGCAGCGGTGCAGCTGGCTTCCCCGCGCTGCGCAGTTTGTGGTAGTGTTGCACTGCGCCGCTTCTGCCATGAGTAAATGGTGTGTTTTGTGTGTGTGTTTTTTGTTTTTTTGTTTGCAGAGGCGGATCCTAGATGGGAGCTTAGGCTTCGCCGCGGGGGTAAGTACAGCATCCTTCTACTCCTTGTCTCTGCCTGTGTTCTCCTGCCGACACCGCTGAAGCTCTGCCACGCTTCGTTTGGTTGCCCGCTCGAGTTAGTGTTTCTTGGATAATTGCCTGAGGTGCAGGTGGGGCAGGGAAGAGCATGGTGTGGTGCTGGTCACGTCTTGTCATGTCTCGGTGCCTCTTCAGTGAGGGTGGAGGTGGAACGAGGAGGGTCACGAGGGCGTCGAGCTGCCCATGCTGGATTTGGCTCTCGTGAGTTAAACTCTTCTCATTTCCTTGGGCTTCTGAATCATTCCTCTTGGAGCACTGGTGCGATGAAGATGGGCAGGAGAGTCCTTGTCCTGGAGGCTAATGTGCATAGTTTGCTTTGTGCATCTTGCTCTCCTGCAGAGCATGGGTGCTTTAAACCCTTGGGAGAAGGGGAAATGAAGACACTGCAGCTCTACATCAAGGGTGAACATGAAATGTGGGGCTTATTGCATCCTTCTTGAAGGAAGACATGAAACTGTGTGGCTTGAAATCATATTGGTGCTTGTGGATGTAGACCTTCTCCCGCTGCCCAGCTGCTGGGGAGCAGGTGGAGGCTCATGCAGACTTGTTAAATCACGTTTATTTTCCTTCAGGTGCTGGAGTGTGTCTGAGAGCCCAGGGGATGTGCTCTGGGTGGAAGATGCATCTTCCTGGGGTGTGTGGTGGGTGCAGTGGGGCGCAGGGCTCTGCCAGGCTCCACTCGCTATGTCCCAGCTGTGTAGCTGGCACCTGGAGCATGGGTGATGCTGCCAGGTTTTGGAGTGAACCACAAACCTGTCAGCGTGAGCGATCTGTCCTGCAGCATGCAGTAACGCCGAGGCTGTGTGTGGAGTGGGACTCCTTCTTCCCGGTGCACCCCCAGATGCTGCGATGCCACTGATCAAGGTGCAGTTTGACTGTTTGCAGCTCTGGAGATCACAGGTCTTCTGCTGTTCCCAAAGCCTGAAGCAAACCCAGCTGCACGGAGCAAGAGCCTGCCACGGTGGGTGACATGAAATGCTGCAAAGCTCGGTTTGCTCCCTAGCAAGCTTTCTTGGAATGTGACTGCAACCTGCTAACGATGTGAATAATTCAACTCGTCTGCTGTAGTGGATTCTCAGGCCATCATTTATAAATGAATCACTTGCGTTAGGAATTGCCCGTTCTGGACTTTTCCTCTGTGGTTTGATTTCCGAGCTGTTTTTCTCTGGAAGACACACCCTTGTCCCTGCAAGCCAAGTTGGAGCCACTTCAGTGGTGTCGGGGAGATGCTGCTGGGGACAGCGTGGGCTGGGCTGTCCCCTTGCCGTGGCATCGCTGTCTCCCGAAGCAGCTGGTGCCACTGTCCTGTGGCCGGGGAGGTCCCGGGGCATGGCGGGGTGTTTGCCCTGGCTGGGGGCTGGCTCGGGTGCTGCCCCGGCACGGTGCGATGCTGTCCTTGCCACGGTCACTGCGTCACCCTGCCAGGAGCACTGAGTCATCCCTGCGCGGCAGAGGTGTGGCTCGGCTGGTGACGCAGAAGTCCTGCGAGCGTTTGCTTTTCCTCCAGCTTCTTTCCACGTGCTGTGCTTGGAGTAGGAAAGGGGAATTTTTCTGGGGTTGCTGCAGTGTCTGGAGGGGAATGTTGGCGAGGAAACCTGCGGTGGCAGGCTCCTGCTGGCGGAAGGTGCTGCTGCATAAACCACTCACGAGCTGCAAATTCTGAAGGATTTTAGGTTGTGTTTATGGGCCCAAGCTGCCAAAGCAGGTGCTGGCGAGCCGCTGGTGTCACCCAGCGTCACTGCAGCCCTGCGCTGATGCTGCCTGGCCAGGACCGACTCTTTCAGAGGAAGGTGCCAGAGACCCCCAGGAGACTGTGCCACGGTTGCTTCTAGGGCTGCTGGGCTCACTGGGAACAGGTCCTTGCTCAGTGGGCGAGTCTGTGGGCGGCAGTGGTGTGGCAAAAGCACCAGAGGCTGGAACTTTTATCTTCTTCTTTGCTTGGTTCACTCCAGCTGTGCCTGTAGCTCTTTGCCTTGTGCCTGACGAGGGGCTGGCGTATGCCCCTGCGAGGGCTGCGCTCGACCCCGCACCCTGTGCGGCTGCCCGGGCCGAGGAGGGGTTTGCTGGGTGTTACCCCCAGGCAACAGGATCCCCCTGAGTTTTTAGTGGAGCTTTTCTCTTCCCAGCTGGGCAGTGTTGTCATCGCTTGACTGGCAGTGTGACTGGCCATGCCTCTTATCTCGTCCTTACCGGAAAGGGTTTAATAATGAGAAATGTTCTCCTCCCTCTGCAGACAGGGGAAGTGCTAGAGATGTGTGTGCTTGCTGTCTTTGCAAAGAGTCCTCGGAGAAGCTGGAGGAGAAACCACCTCTTGACCTGGCCCTTCAGCGGGAGGGACCGTGGCCGACTTGTGGCTCCCTGCGCACGGGTGGAAGTGGGATGGTGGAGGTGGGACGTGGTGGTGGGACATGGTGCTGGAGCTAAGCAGGCGACGTGCCCAGGCTGGCTGTGCCTGGAGAGGGAACCTGAATGGGCTGCGAAGTCCTCCTGGCTGACTGCGACGAGGGGCCGTTCCTGCCTCAGCCAGGCTTCTGCTGCAAAACCGGCATCGGGGAACCTCAGGAGCAACGCGGGCTCTCTGGGTTTTGGCAGGCTGGCTTTGTGTAGGAGGAAAAGTAGGATGCGGAGCAGCCGGTTCTGAAACCTATTTGTACTTTTTTTTTTTTTCCTCTCCTCCTCCTCCCTGTAAGAAGTATTTCTTCAGACAGCGACATTGCTCTGATCATGGAATACTTCTCTTGCTCTAAGGGATTTCTGTTTAAAACACTGTGTCTTTGATGTAGATCTCTTGCAGATAGGGATGGGCTGGTTCTCTGAGCACTGGGGTAGAGGCAAGCAGAACTTAACTTCCTCTTTATCTCCGCTCTGAAATCTGGGCTGCTGGGTTTAATGAAACTTCCCTTGTGTTCTGTCAGAGCCAGCAAACCTCTTCCTGCATTGTTGGAGGCAGGTAGTTGCTTCAAATCATGCTGTTTTGGTTCTTAGCTGCAGATCCCCGATAGTCATCTGAGTTCTGGGGAGTGTGCACGGTGCTCTCCGAGACCAGGATTGCTGGTAAAACGGGTTATAATGGACGGTTGTCTCCCCTGTTGGTGATGATTTGCCTACTTGTCTTCCGGGAGCTTGTAAAGCAAAATAAAACCAGAATTGACTAAAAACTTCTCTGCCACTGCCGAGCCAGGAGGAGGACATGGATAGGGATGTTCAGGTGACCTTGAGGAGGACAGTCCGGGATGCAGAGTGTTAGTTTGGGATCCAGAAAGCCGCGGCTCGGTGCTGCCTTCTCCGCAAATGTGCCGTCTGATCTGGGGGAGCCGGTGTAATCCTGGGCACATGGTCAAGTTGCTGTGCCCTGAGCTGGGGTGTGCTGGGAGAGCCGCCTGCGTGTGCTGGGAGCACCCCGACTGCAAAGCAAAATCCCCTTTTGGCACGGCTCAAGCGGACTAAGTCTGGATGGCACAAATGTCACCTCGGGTGACGGGGACCCATGCGGCTGGTCGCTGCGGCACAGAGGAGCTCAGCTTCTTCCAGCGCGGTACCTCTGCTCGGGTGTCGGAGCATTTAGCTTCTCTCTGCCTCAGTTCCTTTCCTGGAAATCGCAGATAATAGAGGGTTTTGTATGCAAAAGCCTCTGAGGTGATGTGTTTCCATGGAGACAAGGCTTTGCTTGCTTGGGCATCTGATGTGGAATTCTGCTTTTCTCTTAAACCTTGATAATCTTAAATAAGACCTTTTTCAGATGTTCTCTGTTATCTTGGTGTTATCCTGGAGGTGCGGCACGCTCAGGCTTCATAAATGCTACCTAAACACTTGCAGTCCTCCTTCCCTGCAGCCTCGCATAGATACTCCTCTTACTGGGTCGCAGTTTGATTTCTCCTCTCCCAGGTGAAGCAGGAAATCATAAAGACATGCTCTTTAAACTGCACCAGGCACGTCTGGTATTGAATATTCCCTTTCAGTGCTGCTTAAAACGGCATCAGTAATTTACGCGGGTCTGCTGAGGCCGGTTCTCGTCGTTGGAGCCTTGATGAAGTCAAGTGAAAAAGTTTGGCAGGGAAAATGTCCTGCCAGTCTCTCACCTTCCACTTTTCTTTCCCGCCCTGCCAAGGGGGTCTCCTTTGCTCGTAAGCAACCTGGGTTTTCTGATCCGCACGCCGTTAATGTGGCTGCTTCCCTTGAAGCTGCCGTTCTCATCTCGATGACCCCGCAGGAGTGTGGCGCGAAGCTGCAGCTTGCAGCAGACGAGACGTGAGGGCTTTAATTTTAATGTGACGGTGTGATACCAGACTGGGATGTGCAGGGGCTCTTCCCCTCACCCTGGGGTCCAGCAGGGCCAGCTGTGACTGGGGATGAAGATCGCTGTCCTGTTTGTTCTGTATTTGCAGAAAATAAAGCTCCTGTGTGGCTCTGAAGCTGCGCGGGCTGAGCTGGGGCGGTGCTGGCTCTGCAGTCCAGGTGGGGAGGAGTGCTGGCAGCGCAGCGTTTGGGAGAGCAAAACTCTCAAACCCCCCAAAAATCGGGCACCTGCATCGAGCCCGTGCCCGGAAGGAGATGCTGGTGCCCAGGGCTCAGCGATGGAGACCCGTCAATCCCTGGGAGTGGTGTCGGGGCACGTTGTGGTTATAAATCCTGCTGCCTGGCACATTTTGAGGGTTTCCCATCAGCGTGAGGACACAGACCTGAGTTCAGTAATTTTCTGTGGTGCAAGGCAGTTGGGTTTTGAGCCTGGGTTTTGTCTCCGATTACGCTGATGTGTCCCAGGGAAGGGTTTGGGCTCCCCGTAACCCGGGAATGCTTTAGATACGCAGCTGCCTTCTGCATACTTTCTCCTCCCCATCAACCGCAGCTTGTTTTCCCAAGAGCTGGTAGATTTACGGCGTTGTTGCACCTTGGCTTTGGAGCATGATGTCTCTTTGCAAAAATGTCCAAATCCAGTTTGGCAGGAGGCATGTGTCCCAGTGCCAGTGAGCCGGCGCACTGTGGATCCCCTGCTGCCCGTCTTGGCTGGACTGAGCAGGGCTGGGGCGAGGGGAAGGCTTTGTGCAGAAAATCGTACCCTCTGCTGAAGTGGCTTCATGTTTTGTTGATCTGAGGAGAGCCCAGGCAGGCTTTTTCTCTTTTTATTCCTGCCTTTGACACCAGCTTGGTTGGTGGCGTTGGTGGGGTTTGTGTTCCTGTCCCTTGGCCGGACAACTACAAAGATTTGAAATAGGGTGTGATTTTTTTTTTTTTTTTTTTTTTTTTTTTTAACTTAAATCAGGTTGCTGGCAGAGATCCTCACCCTTTTTGTTAGCTCATGAGCATCGTCTGATAAGGGATGCTGCTGAACCAGGAGGGTAAGTGCCAGCTCTGATGCTGAACAGGGTGGGCAGGAGCTAGCACCCTGCAGCAGGACCTTGGCTGCTCCCAGGCAAGCCCATATCCCTAAACCCACACCTGAGCTCGGAGATGGGCTGAGGGGGGGCGGGGGGACATTGTCACTTCTGGTGGCTGCAGGGCAATGGCTTCCAGTTCTCCCACTAAGTGGGGTCAAGGGGTTTCTCTGCATAAAGGGGCGTAGGAGTAAATGGCTTTTCCTTCCCAAGCAAGTGGAGGTGGTTGGTGCAGCCCAGCAGTTCATTCCTTCAGCTTGGTGGAGCTGAAGCTCTGTCACCATCTTCCCCCGGAGCCCGTGTACAGCGAAGCTGGTGGGAGCTCTGCTGCTGACTTCGGTGGTGACGGGATCTGGAGGCTGAGCAGTGTCAGGCCTCTGTTTTCCATAGGGAAATGATATGTTAAGATAAGATGACAATATAATTCTGCAAAGCCTTTCCCTGTTGCTTGTGTTTCTATGTTGGGGTGTGTGGTTGTTTTTTAAAGGAGGTGGCATTTGAAATATGAAGTTTGACAGCCGTAGTTAAGCCTGACATGACAGCCTGCTCTCTTCTTACTCATAGTGAGCTGAGATTTACACGATCCCTCAGGGGCTGGTGTCTACAGCAATAGGCATCTCGTTCCTTTGTCAAAAGTAATTTAAAGTGTAATAGTTTGTTACGCACTTCTCTTCCATGGGCAAATACTTTTGCCCTGAGAGCAAGCTGAGCAGCATCTCTCCTGAGCACCCTGCAAATGGGACTTTGTGGGGTGCTCGGGGTGGGGGGTTGCTGGATGGAGAGGTGGAATCACCTTTCCTCGCAGCATCTGTCCTGCTGCTGTATCCGGGCTCGCTTTGTTTGTTCCTGCTGGATCCTGATGCCGCACCCCTTTCTCTGTTGGAAGCAAGGCGAAGGGGAGCGTCCCTGCTCACAGGCAGGGCTGGGAGAGAGCTCGGAGCATTGCCTTGCCCGCCCCGAGGCAACACGGACCCTGCCCGTCCATGGCAGGGCAGCGGGTGCCACCGCTTCTCTGCCCTTGCTGGTCCAGACCCTTTCCCAAAGCCTGCTGCAGATCTCAGTGTGGTTTTTAAGCCCATCTGTGCTTGTGTTGCTGACTGGCTTCCTCCTGGTGTGTGATGGGACCGGTCCCCAGAGCTGGGCACAGCTGAGCTCCTGCGGAGCTGAACGGCTGCAGGGACAGAAACCGGGGCCAAGGCTGCTGCTGAGGGCATTGCGCTGGGCTGATGACTTTTTAATTAACCCGGCCCGGTATGTTGGGTAGCAGAGGAGAGGAAGAGATAAGGTGATAAAATGCATGTTAATATTATGTTCTTTAGTACAAGCTTGTGAAACTGGTGCCTTGCTTGGCTTTCTGTTCTCCACACTGGGTAACACCCTGAGCAACCAACTCTGAGCAGGGCTGGATTGGAGATCCCCACAAGTCCCAAATTCTGTTTTTCTATGGTCTGTTGGGTAGCTGTTCCTTCTCCCTCCCTGCTAAGCAGCAAGCAAGGAACAAAAGCACTCTGCTACTGGAAAGGTTTATTTTTCTGGTGCAAACTGTGTTGGTAAAACATGCCCATAGGACTTCGGCAGCGCTGGTCTCTGCCGGGAGCCGGCACGTTGCTGTTTGGGATGGGAATTTGTTCTCCTCCCAGCCTGGGTGCTCCAGCTGGGCTGCTGGGACAGGAACAGCCCAAGTGTTGGTCCGTGAAGGAGCAGAGGGGTTGCAAAGCTGCTGCGGTTGCCTTGGTCTGGGGTGGCGAGGCAAGGACCTTGGCAGCTAAACCGCAGTAAGCTTAAACCAGCGTAGCGAAGCCTTGGCGTGCCCTCAGCTAACTTGGAGATGGCTCTTTGGCTCCAGGCGTTATCCGATATTTATTCTTCTCCTGCATGAGATGAAGGCTGTGTTTCCTTCCTCCCCTGCCCGTGCTGTGGAGAAGCCCAGAGCTGGGTGCAGGGTGGATGTGGTTCACCCTGGCTTTGGGATGCAGAGGAGGAGTGTGGTGGCCGGCGGGGTCTTGGACTCCTGTTGCTGCAAAACAGTCGAGGGGAGGGTGTTTTTCCTGCTGCCGTGCTGCTGTCACCATTCTTGTTTGAAGGACTGTTGTGGCTGTGCTAATCCCACAGAAAATCTTCTGAACGAGCTCATGTGGTTCGTTCGCTGCTTCATACTTTTGGGTCAAGAAAAATACTCTTGGTGAAAATGAGGGAAAACCTCATTTCTCCATCCTTCAGCGATTCGGTCCGTTGGGAAGTGGGTTTTGATGGCTTTGCTGGGTTGCAATGGCCACGCAGCTCCTCTCCTTTGGTTTCTTTGGCTGGAGGGTGGGCCGCTGGTGGAGCTGCCTGCGGCGCTGCTGTGCTGCAGCTGGTGTCGGATCCTCACGGCATCGGTGCCTACGTGGTTCTCACCGCTCCCCTTCTGTCTCCCAGGTCATGCTGGCTGCTTCCTACTGGTCCCTCCTGGCCCCGGCTATCGACATGGCTGAGGAGTCCGGTAGCTTCGGAGCCTTCGCTTTCTTGCCGGTGGCCGTGGGCTTTGCTCTGGGAGCAGCTTTCGTGTACTTCGCCGACCTGCTCATCCCGGCGCTGGTAAGTGGGCGTTCCTGGGCTGGGGGCTTCTGCTCTTCCTCTGGCTCTGCTGTGGCAGAAGCCGGATACAAATTGGTTTCTATCACAGATCTAATGAAACTGTGTTTTCTCCAAGACCCTGGGTGGCTCTGCCAGGGCTGAATGCAGCTTTAGGCTGTCTGTGCTCTTTTTCTTCCTTTTTTTTTTTTCTTTTTTTTCTTTTCATGCTTCTGCTTTTGTTTTTTTCACTGGCAACACTTTGCAAACAGTTCAGGTGTGACCTTCTGTTTCAGCCCAGGGGTTTAGTTTGCAGACCTGTCAACATTCTAAGCATTTCAAAATTGAATGAACCATCCTATTGTTGAAGAGTATTATTAAAAAAATAAATGGGAAGCTGTTGGAGTTTTACAGCTGAAAACACAAGAATGGCTTAGTCAGTAAAGATATTTTGAAAATCTTCCAAGGAACTTTTAAAATTTTTAATTTATTTTAGTGGGCGGGGGGATTATCTGTGGCTATGAGTAAGGAGCGTGAGGCTTTGCATTTGAAGAGCGTACAGCTGCTTACCCCCGCGTCCCCGCAGCATCCGCCTTCCCCGCTCCCGTGCTTTTTGAGCCTCTCGTAACAGGTACAGTCAAACGCATCCTCAGCTATGAAGAAAATCGCTTGATACTACGGTGTGTGACTTCCAGTGCAAATGGATGCATTAGAGTAAAGAACAAATAAATGAAACGACAGCAGTGCCAGACGGCTGAAAGCTTGGCCCCGCTCCGTGCTCTCTGCCTGCCTGTGTCCCGGCTCTTCCCGGGCCTCCCGAACCCTTTACGGGGGGCCGGGGGCTGCCATCGGGTAGCTGGAGCTCTTGGAAGCTGGTTGCCATCAAACCCTCCTTTTTCTTCTTCTGCTCTCAGTAGCCCGAGGTCTCTTGCCTGCGTGGGGCGTAGCGGCGATACGAGGTGCTGGATGGGGCCCGGGGTGTATTTGATCAGCTGCCTGAAGCTGATGTTTCCCAACAGGGAAGACAAACAGTTGCACCACGAAACCTGCTTCTTCCTGATGGCTGGCGTTCTTCTCCGCTGCCTTTTGAAATGGGAGCGTGCGGAGGGGGAAGAGCGTTGAGGAAGTGAAATTCTTGCGTTGCAAAGAGCAGGATGGAGCGGTGACAAGGGCGGCCGGCGTGCACGGTGGTGAGCGCGGTGGCCTTGTAGGGAGCAGTGCAATATATATAAAAAATACACAGTCATCTCTTGCTTTAAATCCAGTTCAAATACCCATGGGAGAGGAGCTGTTCGCTCTTCTGGCTCGACGCAGCTGTTTGCACCGTGCAGGAAAGCGTGTGCCACCACCGGACTTCTGGTGGCTGGTGCGTGTGCTAACGCTGCGCTCGAAGGGGCTTCGCGCCCCGTGGCTGCTGCCGCCGCCTGTGTGTGGTGCTTCCCGAAAAAACGGGTGTCCGCCTCCTCCAGCCGGACAGTGGGCAGGACCCACCTGGTTAGATTCTGCGTGAACGCAAAACGCCGCTTGTCCCTCCCCGGGTGACTCGGGCAGGGTCAGGAGAGCTGGTGGTGGGGAGGGTCTGCTGCGCTCCCTGCCCAGAGGCAGCAGTGATGGCTCCTGGGGCTGGTCAGACACTCTGCAGCAGGCAGGGGATGGGACTTTTGGGATGCTTTGCGAGGGTACCCAGAGACTTGGTGACGTTACGAGGGATGCTGTGGAGCAGCACGGGTAGAGGTTAAAGCGGAATGTGTGGAGATGAAAAGTCAGCAAGTGCCTGGTCAGTCTTGAGCCGTCCTTGGGGCTGTGCTGGCAGGGGAATTTGCTCCAGATGCATCTCTCTTCACCCAGAAGGAGCCCAGACTTCTCTCTTAGGGGCCAGTGCTGCTCAGACAAGGGTTAAGCTATTGCACTTCACTTCCAACAAGTCTTGCTTCTTTCTAAATCAGTTAAAATCTCAGGGTTGTTTTTTCCGCCCCACTTAAGCAGGCAGGGATGGGATGCTGGTGAGACCGTGGGGCATGCTGTCCCCAGGTGGGCAGGGTGAGCGATCCGTTTTTAGCAGGCTGCTCTTTGCACGGAGAGCGCGCTCTCTGCCTGGCACTCCTCCGTAATTAGTTTGCTGGATAGCAACAGGTAGTAAAAGCTTTTAATGACTCCTTATCACCCCAGCCCTGCTCCCCGGGGAGGGAGCAAGGCTTCGCTCCTGCTGCAGCCTCACTGGGAGCTGGGCAGCTCCCGTGGTACCCGAGCGTTTGCTCAACGGCAGCGCTGGAGCTGGCGGGAGGGTTAAACCTCCAAGACAAACTGGTTAATGATGCTGAACAGCTGTAGTCATTAAATTCCTTACAAAAGACAGATCTAATCTACTACATCTTTATCTTTCGCTGTTTCCCTGTGTGAAGCCTTTAACGTGTTTATTCATCCTTTAGCAGAGTTTATGGAGGAGGAGATGCTGGCCTGAGAGCGTTCAGCTCGGCTGGTGGAGGACAGCAAACTGCGACGGGGCTTTCAGGTGTGCTTGGAGAGCGAGACCGTTGCAGAAACAGACCTCGGAAGTTTTTAAAAAAGAGTCTCTCCCTTATTTTGGCAACCATCTCCTCGCGTGTTGTGTTCAGCCAAAGCGTGTCTTTACCAGCTGCGCTGGGTTGGGCGGCTGGGGAGGCGGCAGCTGAGCTGGTTCTGCGGCGCAGGACACTGCTATAGTTTCAGGAATACCTTGAACCGCTACCGAACGGCCTGCCCGTCTCTTCCCTTCCCGGCCCCCGTGATGCCGCAACAGGTTCCTCTCCTTCCTTCCTCGGTGTTGTTCGAGGAGGCAACTGGATGGAAAAGGGTGGGTGATGGGGGGGGATGTATGAGACTCTATTGCCTTTACTAAAAAGGGTGGGGCTGAGGGTCTTCGGTGCCAAGACCTGAAGCCTTTGAGGGAGAGTTTACTTAAAAATACTGCTCAGCACAGTAGGTCCCTGATAGCCGAGTCGCTGTATTGGGTCTACTGTTACCCATAAGAATGCTGGAATTAAGTGTTGTTGTTCTCATCCTTCAAATCTGTCCTGCAGCTCTGCTGACTTGGCTGGGTTTTGTTCAGTGTGATGTTTTATTGGGTGTCCGTGATGGATTTCTTGCGCTGGCCTCCCTTTTCCCGGGGGAATCCCGCGAGAGCCCAGAGGACACATCCAGCCCGGACTCTGGTTTTCAGACAGTCCCTGGCTGCTTTTGCTCCTGAATTTTCACATGCGTGTGTGTTGCCTTTGGCTTCGAGCTGCTGCATCCCCTGAGGCCTCTCCTGGCAGGTGCTGCAGGCTGTTGGAGTTCCCACGGGTGTTCCCGTGCCTGCGTGGGCGGGCTTCGGGTGGGATGCTGGGCCCAGGCGCAGTGGAGCACCCATGTTGAAGCTGTGGCTTCCAGGAGCTCCCTTGCTCCTGTCTTTTCTAGATCACTGCCCTTAAATGCTCCTCCAAGCAAGCGGGAATTCGCAGGCGGGATGCCGGTGGGATTGGGAAGGTGGCACGGGCAAGGGAAGAGGAGAAAGCAAGCGATGATAAACCCCTCGCGGGCTGCGTGTCAGCTCGGCCGTACCTGCCTGCCCACGTGCGTACGCGCTTCTATTAACCATCGTACTCCTTCCGCTGCCCGGCTGTGTGACGTCCTCCTGGCTCTGCGATCATTACTCTAAATAGGATAATGAGGCATAATCAGCTTCATCTCCTCTACCTCGAGGCTTCATTTTGCTTGGAAACATCTGTCCGCTTAAAGAAAGGGACAGCTCTGTCGCTCCCGTGGCGGTGGGTGCAGGGCTGCCACCGCAGCGGAGCTCTGCCCAGGACCCCGATGGGTGCTGCGGGGTCTGGGGCAGCCTCGGGGTCTCCTCCTGGGAGAACTGGTCGGAGTTGAAGGGGGAGGGAGAGGAGGGCAGGTGTTGCAGGAGAACTGGGAGTTAATATATAATCCAGGGAGAGAGCTGATGGGCCGTTACTCAGTTATAACTAGGAGCCTGCCAATACTTCTGCTGTGAAAGATGATTGGGGACAGGAGGATGGGGAGCCAGGGCGGTAATTCTGTCCTAGAAATACCATCTCAATTGCATTTATTTTATTTTTTTCCTTCTTGTCAGCTAGGTACAGGGGTTCCTTTGTTTTGTGTTTTGTTTTTTTTTCCTCAGAGTACAGAGTAAATCAATAAAGCCGCATATGACGGGTGGACCATTCCTTAGATTTAAAACAAATAGTAGCTAAAGTGCCTTTTAAAAGCCTTTCGCCTGGGTTGGCACGTGCCAGCGCTTGCCCCTCGTGCTGCAGGAAGGACCAGCGTGGCCAAAACCCCTGCCTGGGGTCCAGGGCTTGCGTTTCATACCCAGTTTGAAATACTTTGGGCTCTGGTTTGCGGCTGCATAATGGTTTTTGTCAGGAGGCTGAGGATCTTCCTGTGGGATGGAGGAGAGTGGAGCGGGTGCGTGTATGTTTGTAGTAGGAGGCTGGATCCCATTAACCCTATCAAAATGTAATTGTGTTGTGCCTCTTCTATTTTTGCAAATCGAGGCTTGCAAGCTTTTTTGGAACATAGTCTGGGATTGGGCATTTTGCACAGTGAATTGTAGGCTATTTTTGGCGAGCACCCTTGGGAAGGATTTGAGAACTTGATAAACAGATATCCAAGGATGCTCTCCCATTTAATAATGATGGTGTCTGTCATGTGGCTCAGAATGTGCCTCGAGGACAGATATTTTGCTTTCTAAATCCATGCAAGTCACGTATCGGGGGGGAAAGCTGCGGATGGTGAAGCTGCAGGAGGGGGAGGAGAGACCATCATGCGTGCTCCAGGCACAGTTGCCTATTATTTAAAATTGCAGTTTCCTTCTCAGGACTAAACCACAGCTGGATTAGACAATGGGACGCATCTTTTTTGGGAAGGCACTATGCAGTGATTCCTAGCTCATACCTGGGGTAACGAGGCAGGGCAGTCGTCAGTGCCGTGGGTGCAGTTCGAGGCCGTTGGTGATCCTCCCGGCTTGGCGCCGGCCGCTTGCGTGCTTCCACTCGGCAAAGATGAAAAGCTTTTAATACTGCTCTCCCTTCTGATTTGCATGGAGCTGGATTTGACGGGTTAATTATTTCATGCGGCAGTAAAAATGTGCTGGGTCTTGTCGCTGGTGTTAATTTATAATCAGAATAAAGGTTTCTCTTATGCAATTTGCTAATTCCTCCGAGACTTGCCCATCACAAGTTCCCATTCTTAATGTGTTTTTTCCTGTTCATCTGTGACTCCTAGAAAGTTAATTAGCTGCACATCCTTATTGCCGTAGTAGGTAGAGGCTTTTTCAATTCAGGCATTAGCCAAGGGACATGCCTGTGTGTGAGATGTGTATTTTCTGGCTTATTAGATTTTTGAGCGTGGGACTGAAACACTGTCCAGAGCAGCCTGGAGACCCGGGCACGATGGCGTGGGTGGCATCTCGCCGAGCTCAGCCTGGCAGCTGCATGTCTTGAGCCACATAACCTTGGGAAAATGATTGAATAAAGCGGTTCCAGTGAGGTGGTTTTGGCGGTCTGTGGCACGCAAAGTGACTCTACCCTCTTTTACATGCAGGCTGTGTTCAGTCTCTCCTGGTCCGCCCTGCCTGCTGGCTCCCGCTGCCTGCAAAAGCCTTCCCGCATCTCGGCGTTGCCCTTCCGGCTAGACCTGGGCTGGCGCGGTGATGCCCGGACGCAGAAAGTGGGAGTGGGCAGACATGCAAATGCACGATTCAAAGCCGCGTCGCGTGTCTGCGCCGCGCTCGTGCTGCCCTGAGCTGGGGGCTTAGCCCCCTCCCCGAGCGGGGCGATGCAGCCTCAGGAGCCGGGCAACCCCGCTGCCGTCGCTGCGCTTTCATACCCCTCCTGCAGATCGACGTGGCACCGAATCTGGCCCGAATCGGTATTTCGCTTGCGCCGGCGCTGCCGGAGACAAGCCTTTGCCTCGTGGCGGGGGCGAGGATGGGCCAGAGGGAGTCGGTTGACATGGGCTCGCGTGAGCCGCAACTTGGCTCGTGCGTTCCTGGTTCGCTCCAATTTCCCTTGCTTAGGGGAAAATAAATAGCAGCCCTTCTGTTTGGGTTGGTTTGTTTGTTTTTTTTTCTGAGGCATTCTGGCCCTTTTGCACTGACTCTGGAAGGAAGGAAGGATCCCGCTCTGATGACTGAGGAAGGAAAACCTTTTTTGGGAACCTCATCAGGGAATGTAGCAAAGCCTTCTGTTGGGAAAGGTCCTTCCCCTTCCAGCTCTAAATAAATAGTCCTATTAACTTCACAAATAAACCCAACGCAAGTCTTCCCCTGAGGCCCGCTACGGAAGGTTATAGATCCGTGTGGGACTGATGCCTGGGATGGTCTCCCTGTGTCCTGTCCCAGGCCGGTGGCAAGGGCAGGATTTCAAGCATGGTCCCTGGTGCTGACCACAAAGCCCACCCGCGGGATCCTGTGGAAATCTCTTGTTAGCCTTCCACTTCTTGAGGCTGGTACCCAGAAACTCCTAAAGGTTTATTTAAAATCTGTTTGCCCGCATGATCTGTGGAAAGCCAGCCTGCCTCCCGCCCCTTCCCTGCCCATGTGCAGTGGGTTTAGTGGTTGAAATCCAGTTGTTGCTAGATAGGGTGAAATTATTTGCAAAAAAAGCACGAAGTTGTATTTATACTAATATTTAGAAAAGCATTTTGTTTTATTAATGGAGGCAAAGGGTTGTTTACTTCCAGAGTGCAATTTGTCAGCTGTTCTTCATTACAATTCTCTCTCTTATTATGTATTAAGCATTTAAAAAAAAACCCATTATGTTTGAAGCCCCAAAGCCAGAGCTAAAGAGCAGAGATGCTTTGAGTCCATGTCAGGCTTAAATTCCCCTCCCACCCTCATTGGATTTATGGGGACAATCACTAACTGCGCTGACAGCAGATGAAACCTGGAGCGGTCCGGCGGCGCTCGCAGCAGCGTGGCTCTGCGGGCTGACAGCAGGGTTGCACGGGGAGCGAGGAGGTGGAAAAAAAATCCCACTGTAAAAAAGCAGGGACTGAGAAAACCTGGCTTAATTCTTCGTTCAGTGAGCTCCCACACTGCTTGCATGTTCTTCCACCATTCCCTTCCCCGCTGCGAACCTGTGCCCGTGATAAAGCACCTCTTTCCCTGCCGGTTACCTCGAGCGGGTATTACTGACTGATAAGGCTGGTAATGTAACACGGGGCTTTTCTCTCCTCTGTGGCTCAGCCTTTGCTGATTGAATTTCAATTACTGTTTGGGGCCTGGCTCAGAATTGTAAAAGAGGATAAATTTTCAAAAAGGAAGAGCATGCTGGAATAACCAGATCTTCCCTGTACCTGCCAGAAGAGTCTGGCTGGCACCGTGGGGAGGGATGCGTCGCTGTCAGGGGGGTTCTGCTGGATCCTGCGCAGTGTCTGACCTTTTTGCTGATTGAATTTGAGCATTCCTTTTGTTACGTTATGTTTTAGTCCTGGAATAAGCAGAAAGCGGGCAGAAAGCTCCCAGGGGGAGAGCAGCGTGTGAGTGCTGACCCACCGCTTCTGCCTGAGCGTGGACCGGAGAGGACGCAGGTGCTCGGATTGCCCCAGGGTTGCGCCCATACTTCAGGTTGGGTGGGCTCTGTTGGTGGGAGCGTCCTGGCCTCTAAAAGCTGGTGGTGATGCTCGAGAAACTTCAGGCTCCCTTTCTTGCTGCAGTGATGCTCCGTACCCTGTCTGCACCCAGGTGGGCTCTGGGAAGGAGTTGGGAATCCTCTGCCTCCCTTTCCTGTGACTGCGGTGCTGGTTCGTGGTGAAGAGCCTGCTGCCCTGAGACGGCATCGCCTGTAAGACTTGCTCCCGTAGCATCCATGCTCTTACTCTGAACAGTGGAACGAGGCCCCGTTTATCTGTGGGCACACCGAGTGGTATGGGTGGTTCCTTGGCTGTTCTTTGATCTTAAAATCTGCCTTTGAATTCGCTCATAGCATAACCCCAAATTAATGCCTCCGTTGTGAAAAGTAAACCTGCCATTAAAATGACAGAGAAGCAGCGAGTGAGGCTGCAATTGGTTGGGTGGGGAATATCAGGGAGAGGAAGGCTGCTTTCACGGAGATCATGGAAAATATATATGCACGGATCTATAATGGCAGCACAATGCCAACTTGCTCTCAGGGTAAACTCTGACTCACCCAGACTGCCTTGACATGCTGTCTGCTCTGAAGACGAGCTGGAAAGAGTCAGTTTTGTGCCTCTTGTGTGTGTATGTCCCCAGGGAGGACCGTCCCCTCGCTGCGGATGGGTAAGTCGCTGCCTTGCAATGCTCCGTGGCCGCCCTTCGGTGCAAACCGTTCCACGCGGTGCCGGCCGCACGCCGCCTCCTGGCTTATGGATGCCATGGGTGGCTGCTGGTTAGCGGTGTAAAACAGACCTTTACTCTTAATCCAGTGGAAAATTGTATTATATATTGTGTTATGTGTATATTATGAATAGGCTGATGACCTTGCCGGAGAGTGGCACGCTGTTGGGCAATTGGGGAAAAAACGGGGACGCGTTTGGGGCGTGAAAAATCCTCATGGTCTGTTTTCCTGTCTTCCCCCCATCCTGCTCTAATTATCAACGAGGTGGTGAAAGTGATGTGCCTTTAATCTGTTGTCTCCAGGCTTCAGAGCTAAGGCAAAGTGAAAATCTGACCGGATGAGTCCCCTCTTCAAGTTTCAGGCTCTTTGCAGGCTCGCGAAGGCGTCTTGCTGTTGGTTTGCATTTCCTAGGTGGTTTTTAAGGCCTCTCAAGACTTCATAGGTGAGGTACTTACCACACATAAAAATAAATGAGGGCTGATTTCAGAGCTTGATTTCTGGAATTTAGGTTGTCTTGGTGGAGTCTGGTGCCCAAACACGTTACGCATGAAAGCCTAGGACGAGCCCTGCCCGTGGGGCGGACTGGAGGGGACCCAGCTCGAAATTCAGCCGTGGCCCATGGGACATCCTAGATGGACTGTCCTGAGCTTCCAAAGGAAGGGAGATTGGTTAGCTGCTTGGTGGTGGGAGTCAGGAAGTGCCTTGTCCCTTATTACACTCTCCTTTCTGTAATGAATTAACAAATTAATTGCACTAGCTGAAGAGGATGAAGGGCCTCTCCTGTGGACTTATTGCACTGTGCTTTGGGAAGGTGTTTCAGGCTCCCCTGGCTCTGCCGTAGATCCTATAGATGAGCAGAGGAGTTGGCGTCTCTCTTGGGCTTTGGTGCTATTTTGGTAATTATGGGATGTGCAAGATGCAGAGAGGAGGAGAAAGAGCAGAAATGGCGGCCTTGGGAACGAGCCGGCTGCGGGCTGGGTCCCCGGAGGCAGCGCCGGTGTCCGAGGGGCTGCGATTCTCGGGGGGATGCAGGGAGAAGGGGCTGTGCCCCAGCCGCGCTGCTTCTCCGTCCGCCTGCCAGGGACCGGCCCGCAGCGTCAATTGCGGGTCTAAAGGAAGTTGTGTTTTAATGTAATGTAATTAGGCAGCACCGGCATGGCGTGGCTCTTCATTTGACGGGTGATGGATCGCTAGCTGAGCACTGCTACCTTCCGCCAGCCCTCGGAGGAGCCCTCGCCGTTCCCTTCCCAGGGCTCCTGACATCCCACCCGCAGCAGCAGCCGCCCGTTTTGTTCGCCCTTTCCCATTAATTCAATCTGCGCTGATAGCAAATCATTACTGGGGAGTATATTGTGTAAAAATGAGCTGTTAATTGAAGTTTTGTTTGCTTTTTCTCTTACCCTTGCAAAAAGCCTTGCATAATAAAGGACTGTAAAAATACATGTTGCCACGCTACAAATATACAAGGTGGGAAGGGGGCAGGGGGAGAGAAGAGAGGGAAAGCTGGTCTCCGTTAGACTTTAATAAGCATGTGGAGAAAAAGCTCTTGTTAATCCCATCTGAGGCTTAAAGGTTTATTGCTAACAATTAAAATCTCATATCGTAGTGCTGACTTGATGCCACAAACCTCTCTGCCGTGTCCTGCTGAGGAAGCTGTGGGTGTCTGGGTGGTGGTGATGTGCAGGGCAGTCCTTAGGCAAATATCCCTTAGGAAAATATCCATTAGGATCTGGCACTGAGCTTGGCTGTAACAGGCAAGCTTCCTCCCAGCAAACAACTGGAAGGGTATACGCATCCTAACTGGTCTTGGTGGGCAGCACTTGTGTGCTCAAAAACTCCGCCTGAAGCAACTGATCCTTTGGAAAAGAAATTTGCTGGTTGTGTCTTCAATGTTTCTCCAGCCTTCCTGGTGGACAGGAGGTTGGTGACACGCAACCCGCTCCTGCTGTTGCGGAGGTGGGTTTTGTTTGTTTGACAGGTTGCTTGGATATTTGGTGGTGTTTTTTTTTCTTTTTTTGCTAGGTTGCGTGGCAAAAGCAGTGAAAATACTCCTGCGCTTTTGTTTTTGTAATGGCAGAGGTTACAAAAACCATCTCCTTTCTGCCATGTAAAACATCGATATTGCAAAACATCACGTTTTGTAACAAACCTCCTGGGTTTCCCGAGGAGCCTGGGAATTGTACAAGTGTTCCCTCCTCCTGGGCGCGCTTGCCCTGTCCCTGCGCCGTCGGGGCTGCCGCCTTCCCAGAGCGGGTGCCAGCAACATTCCTGCTGTGTTTTTCCGCCCTCCTGGAAAGGCCAGCGAGAAAAATCCGTACGTTTCTTTTTAATATAATCGTTGCTTTGGCCAAAAAGATGGATTAGCCTGTGCCTGGCTCCCCTTGGAGCCCCTCACGCAGCCCTTGGCGGCTCTGGAGCAGCCGCCGCTCTCTGGGGCCGGTGCCGGCGGCGCGTGCCTGCTCTCCGGCAGCGATGCTCTCGGGGGTCCAGCCATGCCGGCTGCGAGCGGGTGCCCCAGCATCCTCTGATCAGAAGGGCTGCGCTCGCCTGGGGCTGCGGGATGCTTTCCCCTCCTTCCCGTTGGAGGGCAGATTTGGTTTATTTGAGGGCTTGGGGTGGGTTTTGATAAATCTGCCTGCCTCCCTGGGTCTCTCTGGGTGTGCTCGGCGCTGCCGGCTCATGAGAGCGCTGCAGGTTTTGGCACTGCCAAGGGTCTCCCAGCGGCTGCTATCGGATGAGGCAGCTCCCAGGGGAGCCCCTGTGGCCGGGGGTCACCCTGCAGGACACCCCGTCCCCACGCTCCGGGTGACACGGAGGGGAGGTGATTTATTCTTCCTGCCCTCGCAGCCCATCAGCAGAGGCTGGTGATTAAAGCTGCTGCTTGCAATTTTCAAGAATTATAAGTTATCAAAGTGGCTGATAATTAGCAGTGAATAAAACGTACTTGCAATAATATTATATTAGTTACAGATAAACTGATAGCAGCCTTCCTTAATATTCACTTAAGCTTCCCTGTTCGCAGCGACTGGGGGAAGGCTCCGGTGTCGCGTTGCCGCCAGCTGCACTGTCAGGAGGAGAAAGGCCTCCCAGCCCGATCTGCTCACAAGACACTGCTGGAGCAAATCTGCCGCGAAAGCGCTGAAAATGTTGTCTGTGGATGAACCTGTCCTTCCCAACTCCCGCGGCAGCGCTGCCATAGCTACAAGCCTCCTGCCTGCTGCAGGCAGGGCTGCCTGCTGGGCCGGGGGAGGATGTGGGGCTGGAGGAACCAGATGGAAGATGCTTGGCATGGGAAGCGGGGAGTCCCCGGGCCTCCCCCCATGCCGCAGCTCCGGAAAAACATCAGCGGTCCCGGGGCAGGCAGTGGGGCTGGCATGGGGGGCATGCACCGCCGAGCTGTGGGGAGGGCTGCGGTGCTCGGCGTCTTGCAGGATCGGGCCCTCAAGGTCTGTCCCTCCTTAGGAAATTGGGCTTTGTGAGGACGCTCTCACGTTAAGCGATTGCTGGATTGATTTGTTTGGCTCCTCGGCTGAAACCGTGCCTCTGCTCAGGGTCACCCTGCTCCTGCCTGGCGCCGAGCAAGCCGGCGCGGGCGGATTTCCGGGGGGCTCCGGCCATCACCGAGGGGCGATTCCCTCCCAGCCTCCTTGCTGGTGGGGGAGGCAATCCCCACCCAGCGCAGTGCTTGGCTCCGGAGCTTCAACTGCTGCTGGTGGCGTGGTGGGACAAGGATGTGTTGGGGACCTGGCTCTTGGGATGAGGGCTCGGTTGGATTCATAGACCCCGAGAGCCGCTGGTGTCCACCAGCAGCATCAGCGCACGTGCGATGCTTCCCACGTGCTCAGCTCTTCCATTCGCCTTCTCTGGTGCGCTTTGTCTTCTCCTGCGCTGTATCTGGCAGCACTGTGTGGCTTTGGAGGATGGATCTGATCACGGCCTCTGGTTGTACTTGCTGTGGTTTAGGTTTTATGAAATTTCAGGCAGTTGAAAATGGAAGAAATCCATTTTGCAACACGATAGACGGCGCTGACCCAGCTCCTGTTAGCAAGCCCAGAAAGAATTGCCGTTGAGATGCCTTTCTGTCTGCCCTGCCCATTACCGCTGCTCCGTTGTTAGCCATCTCCGAATCAAAATGCAAACCCAGATGTACCTGAAACACTTGGAGACCCTTAAACTTTCATATGAAAATAAATTTGGCTTTCCATCTTCGTTACGTGGGGTTTTGTTGATGAGGGGTTGGGGTTACTCGCTGTTACCGGCTGTTACTCTGGCAGCCCGAGCGGCGATCTAGGGTTGTGCTGGCTGTCCCCAGGTTTATTCCCAATTTACGGGGGCACGGTCTGTCTCATCAAAGGGGTTTGGGTGCTGCTGGTGGGACCCAGTTGCGACCCTGAGCGGCTGTACTGGGCTGTACCGGGGCGTGGGGCTGCCAGGCACTGCGAGAGTAGAAATAAGGGAGATTTTCTTGTGTCCCAGAGCTGCGTATTGGATGCTGTTAATGATAAATATGGCTGTGCCCACTTCAGCACTGAGAAGGGCCTTTTTTATTGCGTGGAGTGTTTAAGGTTGCACTTCAGTTGTTGGTTTTAGTATTTCGAGCAGGGGGTTGCCAGTGATCTCCAGTTTTGAGAGGAGCTGCAATTCAAGTCCTCTTAAACGCGTGCCTGCTAGCCCCTTCCCTTAGCCCATCCCTTCATGCCAGGTCAATATTGACCAAAACCATGCTTTTTCCCCCCAGAAGAAGTGGGGGATGCACTGTTTCTGGGGATGCTGTGCTGGGGGAACGTGGAACTGGGTGACCGTTTTTCGGCAGGATGCCTGGTGTCATCGTGACTTCTGGCAGCTCAACTCGCCGCAGCCTTTAAACTCCATCACAGGCACATCCTCACCTGCCCCTTCGCGCTCTTCTAATGAGCGCTGGCTTCTGGTCCCGCCGAGCGACACGGAGCCCCGGGAAGGAGTCCCTGGCGAGCAGGGCTGCGCGGGGGCTTGGCACGTCCCGTGGGACGCCGGCTTCCCCTGGGATCGCTGGTGCTGTCCTGGAGCACCCCTCCAGGGCCGTGGGGAGCGATGTGACCGGCCACGCTCTTCAGATGAAACCAAAGGGTCCCGAGGGAGGGTGGGGAGTGTGGGGGAGGCTCACCATCGCTCGCACGTTTGTCAGCTCTTGGTGGGTTACAAGCGAGCGCTGCCGGCGCGGGGATTCGCAGCCGGCGCTGTGCCGGTGGAGGTTCACTTGGGAACGTCGAGCCCTTGATGTGTTGTTTCAAATAACAAAATAGCAGCCTGTAAATGGGCGCTCTCCGATAACTAGGTGCTTTTTAAGGGAGATCTCTGCCTATCCGATGCTGTCGCGTGTTTTTAACATAACTCCATTTATCCGCCTCCGAAGAGCCGGGGACTCGCTGCTTTGTTGCTGCACAGCCTTTGTCTCCGTCCCCAGAGGTGTCGGGCTCCGTGCAGACGCGCAGGAGCAGCGAAGCCGAGTGAGCGGCCGATGCAGAGCTCGCCACAAGCTCACCGGCGGCGTGGGGGGCCGCAGAGATGTGCTGTGTCCGTCCCCGTCTGCGGGGCAGCCGGCGACATGGGCTGGGGACGTGCAGTGTCTGCCCTTCCTCTCCTTGCTCCCCACCCCTCCGTTCTTTCTCTCACCGCTTTCTGGTCTCTGATCTGTTAATCACTTTCTCTCTTTTAATAAGTGTGAGACGGAAGCCCCTGGGCACTGTGAAGGCGTGCCTTGTTATTGTCTCTTAGTGCCTCTCTGGTAACTCCTGGACAAGCTAGGAACACTTTTTTTTAATAAAGTAGTAAAGTTTATTCTATTTCTCTTTCCTGTTGAGGTGCTTTCTGCCATTAGTAGAGGTGTTACGGTCTTTGTGGAGCCTGTTCCAGGGTGTTTGCTGGGTTAAAACCAGTAAGATACTGCCTGGGAAGAGCAGCGTCACCGACCTTCCCAGACAAGCAGCATCTCCAGGTTTGGTACCAAGTGATCTACCCAAAGCCAGACCATCACGTTTTGTCATCATCGTTTCTTTATTAATTGATTCTCTATCGGTCAGGTGCAGGGGAAGAGCAGATTTTTTTCTTAAAGGTGTCACCCACTCTTCATTTCTTCTCAAAATTGGATTTGGTTCAATTAACAACTTGCGCAAGAGGTAGCTGGGCATCAGCATGCAATGCGGCAGCCTTGCTTCATCTAAAAGCCAGGAGCTGCCGCCTTGTCCCTGCCTCACCCCTTCGCCCTGCAGCACCGAGGCGCTGCCGTCAATACCGGGGTGATGGCCACGCCACTGGGATGCTGGCTAGCAGGGGAGGGGCACGTTTCCGTACGGATTAATTCGGGATTGCTGCCGCTTTTGGGTAACAAAAGCAGGATCTGGCCGTTTAGGCGGGTGCTGTGTGGAGTGGGTGCTTCTCTGCTGTCTGCAGAGATACCCGTGTTTTCTCGTCTGCTTTTGCATGTGGGGCCGTGACAATCTAACGACCTTTCTGTTGTAGCTCCGTAAGCAGAGACGAGCGCGGTGGGGACTCCCGCGTCCCAGAATAGTTTTCCTCCAAGCTCCACGGGTCTTCCTGTCCAAGTCTCTGATTGCATCAGGCTTTTTGAAATAATTAGCCCCCGTGGTTATTTCAGTTAACGCTAATTAGTGGCATGAACTAATTCATGTGGGTTGACTTTCCTCTTCTCTTTCTAATGCTTTTTTAACCCACTGACACATTCCAATTAAGGGACTCACGCGGGGACTGGACTGAAATGACTCAGAGCAATCACAGTTGGAATAAATCGTGTGCTTTACTGAAGGTCACTAATATTTTTTTCAGATTGCCAGCATTGCGTATTTGTGCCAGCCAACAGGGAGATGCCCTGGCATTACTCTAAGTATCTGAAATATCTTCAAGTGTGCCTCCATGTAGGTGCAAGCTGATTCGCAGGTACCACGTCGATAAGCATTTGACGTGCTAAAACGGCGGCACAGAAAATAGCCGTGGGAGGCTTCTCGTCAGGACTGCAGACCTTGAGGCAAGTGGTCATGACCTCGCAAGGACCTTGCCCGTTTGTGTCTGTAGCTGCGCGATGGTAATAGAGGGCATACGCTGAACGTTACCCGCCTGCTCGTGCTCGTGCAAGTGATTTCTTTTCCCCTTGGTTGGGTTATTGGAACTTGCAGAGTCCTACGGGCTCTGGCCATGCCCTGGGCTCGCTTCGCTGCCTCTGCTGACAAGACCCAGTGGAGAAGCAGTCTTTGGGCTGGGGGGAAGCCACAAATCTGCTGGTGATAAAGCCTACAAAGCTGCTGTTGCAGCGGTTGTAGCTTGTTTAATAAAACGTTGGTAGGAGCCACGTGGAAGGAGAACCTTCTCTGTGAAACCTGGCGTTCCCCAAGCCCGAGGCGAGCGCAGTGGCAAGTGGGAGGCGGCCGGTGGCTGCAGCAGGGCTGGAGAGCCCTGTGCAACGCTTGCAAATCCTTCCTGCGCGCTTGAAGTTGAGGCTTTACTTCTGCAGCTTCAGATTCCCATCCTTGCTTCTCCTTGGGCTGGCATTTTCCAGTAAGCGATGTTACTCGCTTTCCAGAGGTGCAAACCCCTTTAGCTTCAGCAGCACCAGACTCTCTCCTGGATATAGGGATTCCTGGATGTAGGGAGACCACGCTGCAGAAGAGCCAGCAGCAGGGCGAGCCCGTGAGTTCCTGTTTTCGGCCTCTTCCTGTGTTATCCAAGCCGGGTCGTGATGCTGAATTTCCCGTCTTTTTCCTCACTGTGTCGTGTCATCCAGGTTTTGCCGGAAAACGCTTGTATTTCTATCTCCTCTTCCAGCTACTGCCCGTGAGATGAGGTGCAGAGCTGCTGGCGTCTCCCGTGGGCAGGCATGGTGGCGTGGTGCGAGTCTCCCTTCTCCCGGGGATTTAAACGTGAGCACCTCATCGGTGCATCTTGTAATCGCTGGGGTAATGGAGGTGAAAGCACTCTGATTAAACTGCAATAGAGAGCAGATAGCAAATATGTGATTAGTATTAATAGCACTGGTCAGACTATATTATGCAAATGATGGGAGACTAGACAGTTTAGTTATTCATCTTTAACCTTTATTTTTGTTTAATGTGACCTTACCCATCAAGTCTCTCATTACTGTCTCTGGCTGTTCAGCGTATGTTCGTTTATTCTGCTGCCATCAATCCAACAGCTACACCCGTGTTCCCGGCCGGTGACGCCGGGCGCAGCCTGGACACCTCTCGCAGGTGCTCCCAGGGGCTGGTTCCCAGCCCGGCGAGGAGACGGGGACCCGGGGTCCCGCTCCCTGTGTTTTGGGTAGAGCTGGTTACACCGGGTCATACGGCCGCTGCTGTGGGACACGTTCCCTTCTCTCAGCCGTGCGGTTATGCCTCCAACTCTGTGTCTCCTATCGGTTTTGTGGCTGTCTCTGGGTGGGTTTGAGCAGCCTGGGGACATCCAGAGACACCAACCTTCCTGCCACGTGTCCAGCACTGTGAGGGAAAGGCAGAAACAGTGTCTGCCAGGTTTTTTGGTTTTTTTTTTTGGCCGATGCAGATAAAGACTCCGATGTATCCTTAAGTCACGTCTGGTTTTCGCGAGCTCTGTCTGGATTGGCAGGAATTGCTCGTGGGAGCAGTGCAGTCCCTCTTGCCACGGGGTGTCTGCTCTGACGACTTTACGCGTAGCTGCACAGTATTGGTTTTGGCTGTCCCTCTCTGCTTTCTGGAGGTTACAAATGCATAGGAATATATTCCAAGTGAGTTTGAAGTTTCACTGGGCCATCTGGACGAGTCTTACTGAAATAACACTGGCTGGTTGTGCACGTAATGTCTCATTTGATGCTCAGATGGGTTCAATTTTGAACAAACTATTTCCCTTGCAAACTCAATCCACATCGAAGATACGGCACCCTACTGCAAACCAAAAAATTCTGCAGAGGTCAGCCCAGCAGCTTGGTCCTCTGGGAGCAGCTCAACAGCACTGACAGCAGTGAATGTCCCTCCTTGTCTGCTGGTCTCCTCCTGGTTGACTTTGGAGGGAGTTACGTTTATGGAATTGCATTCCTCTGCGTTTGTGGAATTGCATTTCTTGCTGCTAAATCACCTGAATTTTGGCTTTCCCTCTTTAGCTCCATGCTTCTTGGCCCACAGCTCCTTCTAACCCTGTTCTTGACATTTCTGCTGGAAATGCAGAATGTTAAATCTAAACAACTAGAGAGTGTGTAGAGAGAGGAGAGAACCCAAAAGACATATGTCCCTGCAGCCGTGAGAAGCTGCTGCGAGACATGCCCCCATCGGCTTCCCAAACACACAGGTGCCAGAGCAGTCCCCGAGGATGGGGCTGGGAGAAGACTGATGGGGAGATGTGGGAAAAGCCTTAAATTTCTCTCTTGCCTCGCAGGGTTTCAGCGGACCTCCCCACGCAGCGTTTGCATTGAGCTGCGACCAACGAGCGGTGAAAGAAAAATATGAGCATGAACCTGCCCATCACCTGGACTACGAGAGCGAGTTGTCCATCCGGATAGGTAGAGCTGGGCTCCATCCAGGCAAGCATCCTGTCATATACCAACTGCAGAGTGTACGGGGAAAATATCCCTCTTAAACTGGCACCTAGACTGTCACGTATGTGATTGAAATTAGATTGGTTTTGACACGTGCATGCAAAGTGCACCTTCTCTCCCCTCTCTGGATCTGTCTCTCTGCTGGCTCTTATTCCAAGAATCATGACTTCTGTTTCTACTTCAGTTCTCAAAACCACTTGCACGTCTGTCTGCGCCTATGAATTATTGATAATTAGGTGTCTCATCCACCAAGGAAATGTAATCATCAGGTTAGCTTGAGATAAGTTTATTTTCAGCGTGGGTGCAGCGAGCGCTAACCCTGCCCTTGCTAAGTTATGCCACATTGAAGGTGCCCCATGATGCTGGACCTTGGTGGCCCTCCCTAATTATAGACTAGGACTGGCAGTCATGCTGTCACTCCTTATTTTGGAGGTTAGTAGAATTGTAGCTGCCAAAGTGTGGAATAAAACGTCTTGTTGGCAGCTATTTCCTCCTTAAATAGATTTTCAAAACAGAACTTCTTAGTCAAGGTGGTGGAACCTCATCGGGCCTCCCCAGGTCCAGGGCGTGTATATGGGACGGTTGGTGGCCACCCTTACACCCGACTGTGTGGGGATATGTCCTCTTGAGTCAACACCATTTTCTATTCCTCTACTTAACAGCAACTTTTCAGGAGACAAAGAGAACGTAATTTCATGAATTAATCTTATTGCTCCTCTGCTTTTTCTCGGTTGGAGAGAAACTGAAATAGCAGTTTACAGCATCTTGAGTAATTTGGGAGCAGACGGAGATGAAGAAAGAATCCTTCTTTTTGCAAAGGCTAGTGCTAGCCTCTGAAGTCAGGCTCTGTTATTCAACTGCATTGCTTAATCGCATGTTTCGTAAAGTGTTTCACATCCACAGGATTTTTCAGGACTTGAAATACCAGCTTGGATTTTTCCAAAGGGATGGAAGGAAGTTTTGTGCTAGACTCAGTGGGCTTTGGGTCCTGGATGTTTCTTAGCTCCTGGGGCAAGTGCAAGCTTGAAGACTCATCGAGCCCTGCAGGCCGTAAGGCTGTCACAAGGCTTTCGATGTTTTTGTAAGGTGGAAACTTTGCATCCCAGATGCGGTTTAATTTTATTCTTCAAGGGAAAAAAAGTAGGCAGCCCTGCAATTTTCAGAAACTTCAGCTGCTGGGGTTTTATGTTTTCATCTTTTCTTAGTTGCAAACAATAAGTGCAAATGGTTTTGAGAATACAGAATTTCCATTAGACTTTGTTTTTCCTCTCTCTGGAGAAATGATATTAAGAATCTACAATACATTAATTCTTTTATTGTCTCTTGATACTTTTTTATTTTTATTTTTTTTTCATACTGAAATGAACTCTGTATTTTCACAAGATACCTCAAGCCTTCCAAGAAAGCAGCTTTCCCCAGCTCTGGGTACTGCTTGGCTGCGCGCTGGGGAACGCTCTGGGAACATAATGGGTATTTTCAAAGTCTAATGGGTACTAAGTGGAATATTTCAGACTTAATCACTGTTGAATCATTGACCCTTCCTTCATATTTACATGTTTTAAAATTGCTAAAGCTGTGAAAACAAACAAACAAAAAAATCCCAAAGCACACCGCTGCCTTGTTTTGCAGTTTTCTTTACCCCCTGGGGACAGTGGTGAGGAGCAGGAGAGCGGGTGTGGAGATGGCTGGAGAACGTGGAAACACGCAGCTCTCCAGGGACCTGCGTATCTGAGGTCTTTGCTGTTAGGGATGTAAAAGCGTATTTAACGCGGCTGCGTGAGCGGTTGGGAGCAGAAGTGACTGTGCGGTCGCGCTTGGGTGGTGGGATCCTCATAGCTGCACTAAGCAGGTGAGAAGGTTTGTTTTAGACCTGGAGGGAGGGAGATGGAGAAACGCAATAGTTAAACCTATCTTTTATCTCCTCTGGGAGAAAAAAAATTCTCATTCCGCTTTTTCCCCCAGTCGGCAGTGTGTTTGTGCCGCTGTTCTTCCCCATCATCCCAAACCCCTCGGTTTGCCATGACTTGCAAGTTGTTTGTAGGGAGTGAGGAAGCACGGTACCAGCCGGCTGGGGCTGGGAACCCCCTCTCTCCCTCCACATCGCTCCTCTGCTCCCCTCGTCCTCCGGCTCTTCTCCAGCGTGCGATCGCAGGCATCGGTGCTGAATCGAAACGAGATTTTTATGGGAGTTGCCAACAGCTGGCTGCCTCGTGGATGCCTGAAGTAAGGCACACATATCCATGTGAAATGGAGTATGGATGGATTCGGTATGAATTGCAGTGAAAAGCCTGTGTCTAGACTCGGTATTTGACAAGTGGGATAATCACGAGGCTTTAATTACTGCAAACAAAAGAAAACCCAGCCTTGTCTTTAATATATCAGTGTAGGCAAGGGATGTAATCTATATTTCTCTGCCTCCCTTGGAACAGATTGGGATAAAGCTGAGGGGGGTTTGTTCATTCCTCTGGGCGCAGGCGAAGCCCTCTCCAGTGCTGCGGAGGGACCCGACGGGCTGTGCCCCCCTGTCGCGGGGGCTGCGGGGCAGCCCAGCCCGCTTGAGTCTGTAGACATAAAAACCAGGGGAAATAGTTTTGGCCGGGTCACCGCAGGCTGCGGGACTGGAAGGCCAGGTTTGACCCCTTAGATCGTAGCTACGTGCATGGTGTTCTTGGGTAGTTCTCAGAAAGGATTTACATACAGCATCGCACCTTGAAACCTGAGCTGTGACTCATGCTCCTCTAAACTGTATATTTAACAGTGAGGCATGTTGATTCTTTGTCGTGTCCTGGTGCCGAATGATTCACGTCGCTCCAAAGCAGATTACGGAGCGGAGTGGGAAGGCAACGATGTTCCCCAGCAGCCTCCTCCGCTCTTGCTTTAATGTCCTCACTACCCTATAGCAGCTGGAAGACCTTCTGTGTCCAAGGACATGCTTTCTAGGGGTGCTGGGGCAGGGGAGCTTACAGCAACGTGGCTGCAAAGCCCCCAGAGTAAATTACCAAATATCATCTTGGTGCTCAGTTGGGAGCATCCTTAGCGGCTGGCACAGCTCCAGCCCTGGGGAGTTAAGAGTAGTAGTCTCTGAGCTGGCTGCTGACCCAAGGGGCAAATAAATGGCTACTGAAGTACCTGGCTAGCCGGCAGCATCTCTGCTCACTCATCGTTCATCGCAGACACACGGACGTCTGTGCCAAGGGGATGCTTCTGGCATCACGCAGCCAAGGCTGTTAAGTCACTAATATTATTAAAGCGAATCGGGGCTTGTTTTAATGACTTGATTGACTTTTGGTGGGGTGTGATTTAGGAAATGGTACTCTGGCGTTCTTGCATAGATGTTCAGTAAGTACATCCAGATGGTTTAGTAATTGGAAGAAGGTGCTGGTGTCTGAAATAGTGTACTTAAGAAATGAAATGTCATTAAACTTGTTGCTTAAATGAGCCATGGGGTTTGGGGGTATTGTAGAGAAACCTCATTACATAGAATTTGTACTTTTTCCCTTAAATTTGAGCTGCTGCCTCAAACCAGCTGCACTGTCGCGGAGGCTTAGGCGGTGTTTCGGCTGGGGAAGCCCTGGAGCAGGGGAGGTGGGTGGGCTGGGGGCACCACCAGTGCCAGACCTGGTGTGGGTCCATCCCGCTGCGCTGCCTGAGACGCACTGGGCCTGTTTCGGCAGCATCACCCAGCCTCTGCTCTAATTTTCTACCTCCCTTCCTGAGGCTGTAATTTCTTTCTGGTTTTGCTTTATTTTTCCCCTTCAAAGGAAGTTATCGTGTACCAGGGCTGCTGGTGCGGACTGCACGCGAGAGGAAGCAGACCCTGCTCACGTAGCATCTTTTTCATCAGTGCCCAGGCAGTTCGAGTCCTGTATTGATGTACTAAACACCTCATGAAAGGGAGGAGGGAGCTGGGGAGATAAAAGAGGTGGCGAAACCCCTTTGGGGACCACTACAAAGAGAGGGTGTGAGCCAAGTTGTGGGATCGGTGCTGGTGCTCCAGGCAGCGTATGGCTATCGTTTGCCTCTGTCTCTGGTTGTGTCCTTGCCAGAAAATTCACTTTTTGCCCCGATACTGCTGGTGTACCGGCTGGTTTCAGAAAGTCCATCCTCATCCCAGCTTTTCAGGCTGCCCTGATCTGCGTCTGTCCCCTGGTGCCAAGGGGAAAAATCCTCCATAGGAATGGCCAGCTCCCATCATAAGAGCATCAGTGGTTTGCTGACACTTGCCTTATAAATTTTCTCTTTGTTCCCTCCTTCCCTGAGCAGAAGCAGAGGCTGTGAAGGAAGCAGGATGTATAAAGCCTCTCCAGCCATGAAACCCGTTGTGATTCATTGGGGTAAAATTCAGCCAGAGCCTTGTATGTGTGAGGTTTATTAAGTCATCGTAACTTGTATAACGTGAGGCTCTTTCTGCAAACTGTGATGTTCACCAGTTTTAGATGGTTCCAACTGTATTTGTAATAACGTTGACACTTTCACGCTGTGCTTGGCCCAAAAACCGGCTGCTTTCAAAAGGCATCAATTCATTTTGAGTTTTAATAGCCAACCTCGATGATGAACACCTTTGGCAATGTCTGTATTGATTTAAAAACATCCTAATGCCCCTTTCTAGAGTGTTTCAAATAGTTATTGACCATCCTTGTCAGGTTGGGTTCTGTGGTTGGTTTTTATAGTCATGACTAAATGTGAATTTATATATGCAGAGCTTCAGAAAAATAAATAAAATTGGAGCACACAATCCTTCATAAACTGATGAAATGCCTTCTTCACACGTAGTTCTTTACCCCTCTTACTTTGGTCGTAGCCTTACTCCTTAGATTAGGAATTTTGAATTTTCAGGGCTGTATGCAGCCTGGTGGTTCGTTCTGCTTTACTCTCGGCTGGCATTGTCACTGGGCATAAACACCTTCTTTAATTCTGCTTTCCAAGATGCACATAAAAATGTCTTGGATGTATTTGCAGAGGACCCAGTTCTGCACTCCTACACGTACTGAAGCCTGCAGTAAATAAACCACCCAGTTCATCAGGTCGCTGTGGGTGTAAGACATTAGGATTTCCAACTCCAAACAGCCAGATCCCCAAGGAAATGTCAACCTGTGACCTACCCCGAGAGAGCCGTGGCTGAGTGACCTGTGCTGTGTCAGGACTGCCCTTCTCCATCTCTGAGGGCTCTTGAGATGGTGATCCTTCTGTTGCATATCCCATCTGTTTGCTGTTGCTCATTTCCACCTTGCCGGGGGAGCAGAGCCTGTTTTCACACATCGCGGTGCTAATGTTACTATAATAGGGAGGAGGAGAAGCAGGCTGCAGCAGCACTGGCAAAATGACTTCAGATTCCTTGGGTGGAATTCCTCAAGATACTCTTGAGTTAGCAGTAGGTCTTTAGGTTCAGCTGCCCGTTGAGGAGGAGAAGTCTTGAGTTGGAGTTGGAAGGTTGTCACACCCTTTGAAGAGGAGATGTCGTGAGTTGGAAGGCTGTCAGAGGTTGGGGGCACTTGAGGAACAGCTCCTCAGGATAAGCCCGACATAACATTTGGTTGCCTTGTGCGTTGCTTCATTCTTGGTTGAACAGCGCTGTAATAGCGTGAGAGCCGCTGGCAAGCGCGGATGCCGCTTTATCTGCGCGTGGAGGCATGAGCTGCCTCCGCACCTGCTGCTTTCATGGCCGCTTGGCTGGGGAGAAGTGTTGTCCCTCTCCGCAGATGACATCTGCGCTTGTGAAATGTGCCCTTGGCATCTCGTACCGCTTCCTGCTGTTCTTTGCAAGTGTTGTCTGTCTTGTTAATACGCCCTTCTTTCCTGGGCTTCATCCAGTGTCCTCCTAAATGAAACGTGGCCAGAAGGACTTAGCCTAGCTACAGGCTCCTCTGTTTAATTCTGTTCAACTATTAGAGTTGCAGGGGAGCTACAGCATTATTTCCATCATCTCCCTTTCAAGACGAGGACCCTTCAGCGAGACCTGTGGGTGGCATTTGAGCTTTCCGAGGGAAATGGTGCAGGTGGAAGAGGACAACGCAAAATTGGCTTGCTGGGGATCCGGTGTGCACCAGCGCTGCTGGCATCGCTGGAGGGTCGAGCTGTGCCCCCAGATGCTGCGGTGGAGGGTGCGCTGTGCAGCAGTGCCTCGTGCTGTGCACGGGGCGCAGAAGGGGACAGACGCTACCTGAGAACTGGGAGGGCTTTTGTCTTTGAAGTGGCTTTTCCCGTAAGCCTCTTACCCTGCATGTGTCAACACAAGCACAGATTTAACAGCACTAGGACGTGGCGTTCCTGCTCTGCTGTTTGCTGTAGGGTCTAGCCGTGTGTTTTGCCTGTAAAAATGAAGATAGTGAGCAAAGAACGCTGGGCAGGTCTGTAAAGGCAGCAGGGCTCCTCATCTGAAGTGCTCGGTGGCAGATCAGCACGTGTCTTCGTGCCTGCTGCGTGTGGTGGTGCAGCAGGGGCAGCTCCTTGGGAGCCCTCGGCTGGCACCGTCAGCTGCACCAGCCGCGGGACCGGGGGTGCCGGGGACACGGGTGGCATCGTGCTACGTGTGCTTGCTGCTCCGCTCTGCGCTCCTTTTGTTTCGGGGTGATTTGTTAGTCTGTGAGTCTTATTAAAGCCTGTTGAGTGACACGCTGGTTAGGACCCGTGCTCTGAAATCAGCTCTTGTCGGCAAGCGTGGAAGCTGCAGAGAGGCTTTCTGTGATGCTTATGGCCATTAATCAGAGGAGTCATTTCCCAAATTGAGCCTTGTTAACTCTGTGCAATATTATCCAGGAGCTTTAATTTCCTGGCTACACCTGACAATCTGTAAAGTCTCTTTAATTTTGCAGCTGTATGAAATAGGCTACTCGGAAACTCATTTCCATCCTCAGCCTGTGGCTGCAAGCAGCTCTGACGGCTTCTGCGCGGTGCTCGGGGGCCAATGCCACAGCGGTCAGACGGGCGTGTGCACATGTGTGAGCAGGGGTGGGCACTGGTGCTGTAATTAGTCCTCAAGTAATAACTCTCCTGACTTCGCCAGGTAATAGGGCATGAAAACGTGCCCTGAGGAACATCTCCAGAGACGTGTGGTGCACCAAACCCGTCTCTTCCCGGAATGGTTGTCCCACGGCTCGGGAGATGGCCGGAGGGCTGAAATCCTGCCTCAGCCCAGTTCCAGGCTGGAAGGGGATGAGCACGAGTGGAGCCTGGGAGAAACACCGCTCCGCTGCAGCTGCGTTCGGGAAACCCTTAAATTTCAAGGTTTATTAAACTGAACTAACCATCAGTGTCGTTGCCTCTGGAGTGGATGTTGTTTTGGCTTCGTTCAATGAGCACAGTAATTCATTTGTTTTCTAGCTATGGTTCTTTAGTTGAGCGGGGATGGGAATAATTTTCAGTCACCCTAAGGATGCTTTGGAGGAGTGAAATGAAAATCGGGAGCTCTAGCAGTCACTCTGCATTACGGCAGCAATATTAGCCGAGGAGCGATGCCAGGGCATGTACCGTGAAGTGTAGGAAGGCCATCATCATTATTTTGAAGGAAAGGGAATAAACTGCATAAAAAAAAAAAAAAAGAGGAGGGCTATTCCTCACATTCAAACTAAACAAACATTTTAAGGATAACGAAGTGTGTAAAAAGCCATGGCTCAGCTGTGTCATCGGGGACTGACCGTGTCAAGAGTGTAAAGGCGCGTGTAATGGGGTTTGCAATGGATGGGCCAGGGACTGGAGCAATCCCAAAACGGAGCTAGGGGAGGGCACTGAAGCGGTCCCCAGCCCCAGTGCATCTGTGCAGAGCAGTTTGACCATGTTATGGAGACAGATAGATATATATGTGTGTGTGTGTATATATATACACCCATATATATGGTAACTTGCTGTTTTGCTGTGTGGGTCTGGTCACACTTTCAGGTGACCCGTTCTCTTCTCTGCAATGTGGCCATCAAGGGATCTGTTTAGGTAACAGCCTGTGCTGCTTTGGGATTTTTTGTAATCATCGCCCTGTGCCTGGTGCATGGTGGTGGTTGGGGCGTGCTGGGAGCATCCTGGCTCTGCTTCTGCTTCGAGTCGGCTCTGAGCAAGCACAAACCTCCTCAAAACCGCAAATGCGAAACTGCAGCTGCAATCTGGGTGCAAGGAAGGGCACGGGGGAACACCACGAACCATATTTTTATTGCCTAAAAGCATGAAGCTCTTGTGCGGGGCTGTGTCCGTCTTTGCAAGGCTGCGCAAATGGTTCCTGAGCTGCTGAGGGATGGCAAGAAATCGGTGGGCTGGCACCCCGTGTCCTGGCTGGGACCCGCGGGTGTTTGGGTGCTCGAATGCCTTTGTGGAGCTGAGCCTGCACCCCAAAAAGATGGATAAATGAAGACTTTGATCTTGTTTCTGATTTGGAGCTGGTGGGCGGTGGTTGGAAGCTCTCCATGAGGTCTCCCATGCCGTTGCTGGCAGAGGAGGCTGCACCCGGTGGGTTTTGCTCTTGCAGACCAGTTTGGCTCCAGTTTAAATCACAGCTGAGTGGTCAGGGAAGCTGCTGGGGACAGAACTCGTCCTCCTCAGGAGCAGAGGGTCGGGAACCTTTTTTCCTTCTGAAGGCAGTGGGTTCGTTTTCCCTAATCGCTGGTTCTGATTTGATTTGTGCTGGTGATTTTTTTTCCCATCTGATTTCAATTTCAACACATTTTCATTTCAGTTCGCTGTGTCCTGAGACTGTTGTTCATGTCCAGGCCTCTCTTTTATCCTTTTCCATGTGGTATATGGCACAGGATGATGGAATATGCCTTTTCACTGAAAATCAATGTTTATTTCCTCCCACCCCCTGCCAGGAAGCTTTCCCAGATATGAGTATTGATTGTTCAGATAAAAGCCATGTTTATGCTATAATTGCTCTTTAAATCAGTGGGGCTGGTGGGTTTACACTGTAATTGCTCTTTAAACCAGTGTGGAGCTGGTGGATGCTGGGTGGGTGCTGCGGGATGGAGCTGCTCCTTGTACCAAGATGCTCAGGGACATGCCAAGTGTTGGTCGTCTGAAGCGTTTGGATAATGTCTCGAAGAAGCCTCTGCTGTTGGCCAGGTTATGCACAACGCGGAGCTGCTGCCGCGCAGCCGTCGCCTCCAGCACGCCAGGCTTCGGTGCCGTCGGGGTGACTTCAGCAGTATCCGTATTTTCCATGTTGTTTTCAGGGCGTGCGCCTCCTGACAGGACAGTGGGCAGGATGCACGCGCTGCTATGGGAAACGGGAAATGGCTGGCGGCGCTCCGCAGCAGAAGCGAGCATCTTCCCGGGGTCCCTGCGCCGGGAGGTGGCACCCAGCCTGCGGGGAGCCCACGGATGTCCTCTTTGCCCCAATCCCCGCGGCATGCGGGAGGATGGCTCCTGCCTCTGGCCCTGCGGGGTGGTGGTGTCGAGCCACGGAGGGCGTCTGATGCGGGAAGGAAATATTAGGGCTTTTCCAGATTGTGATTTTTTTTTTTTAAAGTTTTTTTTTTTTTTAAAAAACTCTTAAGAATCCTGGGCTGCTTTTCAGCAGCTGGTTTCTCCCTGCCTCCAGGAACGGCAACGATGCCCGGTGCAGTCAGCGGTGTGTGTGCACCCACTTGCAGCTCTGCAGGGGGTAGCTGAGGCTGCGTTTCCCCCGGTGCCCCTGATCCCTGCTCTGTGCCACCACCCGTGACCCAGGGGCTGCGGGAACTGGTCCTCTGCTCCCAGCACGGGGTGACTGTGGGTTCAAACTACTCCCTGGGGAACAGCACTGGGGGTCCCCGGGCCGGGCTGGCTGGACAGACAGTGCCCAGGGTGGGAGTGGGAGATGCCGCCTGGTTACAGGGCGACTTTTACGTATTTGAGGGAAGGAGCTCTGCGAGGGGCGGAGGTAATGAGGGCTCTGCTCCTGCAGCTCCTGCCTTGTGCCGGGTCCCCCCTGCCTAATAAGACAAACGCTGTGATTGAAGCTTTGTCGGAGCCTGGACTTTTGCAATAGCTCTATTTAATTTGAATTTTTCAGCATCTAAAGAGAGGGAGCTCCTGCTGGTGCCGTTCCTGAGTAGGGAACCCTAACCGCAGAGCATCCCTCCGCTTCATCTGCCTGTGTCCTTGAAAGGGAGAATAGCTTTGAAGCAGCTGCCTTGCCTTCCCTGCCTCCAGTCTGCCTGCTGCATCCCAAAGCCGTTCAGTGATGCCCAGGAGACCTGGCTGAACGTGTGCTTTGTGGCTGGGGCACGGGGAGGGGATGCAGGGCTGGGGGGAGACCCTCGCCCAGGCTGGGGCAGGTCCGTGCAGCAGCAGTGACGGTCTGCGCAGCCGCTGGGAGGGCTGCTGGATAAATAACCTCAATTAGAGAGTGTCCTTCTGCTTTTCACATAGGCACCACCGGGCCGGAATGACTATTAGTTTCAAGGTGAGCCCGTGTGATGGATTGGCTGCTTAGACATCCTGTCCATCACTTGCTGTCCCTCTCGGTGGGCTGTTGTAAATGAGGGCTTTGCTTCATCCCGATACGGGGGGCAGACAGCGTTCAGCCTGGCTGCGTGGGTTATTGTGGGGCTCGTGGTTGTTTTTCCTTCGGCTTGCCGCTCGGCACAGAAATAGGCTGTTCCTGGCTCGAGCAGGAGCCGGGGAAGTGGTGTGTCCTCCCTTCGGAGGCTGCACCGGGAGTTACTCCAACTGAGTTTAGAGGCAGAATAGCTGCAGCATATAAGCAGAGATCTCAAATTGGGCTTTTTATCTCTTATTTTTCAGTAGGCTGTGGGAGCAGGAGGGTTGGTGGGACTGGAACCGAGCGGGAGCCAAGCCTGGCAGCTGCCCGCGAGGGAGGCGTGACAAGCACTCTCTCCCCCGAGTGTCCCCGTCACCAGGGCCTGGGCTGGGGTGGTGGGGACCGATGGCAGCAGGGCAGGACCTGCCGCTGGCTGCGAAGCCATCGCAGCCGCTGCAGGGACGGGGGCGGCAGCGGGGTTTGGCACTCAGCTTCTTGCGAGCTCCGCAGAAAAAGGTCTCTTATTTTTTCTTTTCAAAGACTTGGTGGTTTCTCATCTGTTGTAAGCTTAAACTAAATCTCCCTATTTTTTAAACTGTGTTATCTGCAAGTCTAAAGCTCAAGCATATTCGTTGCCCTCTGTGTGTCTGTGCCTAAGTACTCGCCCCGGGCCCCAGTTTTGCCCTCCTGGCTGTGAGCTGAGCGGGTGATGCCCTCCATGGCACGTGCTGCTCAACGATAACTCCAGCCTCAAGGGCATCTGGAGAGAAGCAGCAAAGCTGAGATTGATTCTCTTCAAGAGAGATGTATCTATGACAGCAGATGGTGCGAACTGCCTTAAAGTCAGTATAAAATAGCACTGAATTCCCAATCACGTATAATTAAAATGGTGCTTATTTATTCATTTTACCGCCAATGGGCGGCTCCCCTCTTTGTACGAGGGGCTCCGGCCGCGGGCTGCGGCGTGGGCTTTCCCCATGAGCCGACGGCAGGAGCTTACAGCATCCGTAAGCGATGCTCGGATATGAAAATACTCAGTAAAATATTTGTTAGGCTCCTTCCACCCAGGAGTCTCTCTCCAGTGTGCAAATGGGGACTGTCTCCTGGTATCCCATTCCAGGAAGATGCAATTTGTAGAATAGCTTTTTTTTTTATTTTTTGAAGTCGCCCATCCTTTTCCAGGTGGACCTCAGCAGCTTTCCCGTGGTGTGGCGAGGTGGCTGACTTAACATTTCATTAGCATCGGAGGAGATCTCAGCCTGCGCGGAGTGGCAGCCGTGCCAGGCTCCGACTGGACACCCACACCAGGGGGTATGGGCCGTGCCCGGGATGGCGCATTGCTGCTGGGTGTGAGCACCCTGCAAAACGTTGGTCATTTTCTGCACGGCATCAGGTTTTTTGCTGCTTTGGTTCTGGGGTTGGTATTTGGGGAGAGCAGGACCGGCCCCAGCAGGGCGTCTCTGCGTGTTGTAGACATCGGGGCCTCGCTGTGTAGGGATCAGAAATACCTTCAGCTGGAAACAGGAGTTATCTGGGAGGCTTAGTGCTGAGGGCTTCTCCATGAAAAGGCAGAAAAAGGCTGTTTAAAATAATCCTTTATTGAAATACTAGAGGAAAATTTAAGAAATGGATTTTTTTTCATGCATGCGTGTGTGCTTCCCAGCTGAATTCCCATGCCGCAGTGGAGGAAGGAGAGCTTAGCACCGTTCTGCCGGCTGAGTCATCCCCATCTTCCCACCCCAGGCTGAGAGAGATCGATTTGCTTTGGATTCAAAGGAGAAAAAAAGAACCCAGCTCCTTCCCGTCATAAACACCAGTGGTGGTTCAGATCCCTTTTTCTGAAGTTGATTTTTGAGAGGTATTTGCTGGCCTCCCCCAGCTCCAGGTCTCTTCCGAGCCGAGAGCAGCCCCCGGGAGACGGGGGTCCTGTGGATCTTCTAAATGTTGAGAACCAGAGACCTGCTGAGCATCGCCTCTGCCCCGTCCCCGCCGACTGCAGTGAGCTCAAGCCTGCTTGGTGGTGAGGATGATGATGGGCACGGCTTTGTGCTTGCGTGGCCAGGGCTGGGTGGTAACCCTCTCGGGGACAGATATGGTCAAACCCCTGGAAAATTGGCGTGTCCTTGCTGCAGAGCTTGGAGCGAGCACGGGGGAATCCTGGTGCGAGTTGAGCCATCCTGACCCCCTCGAGCTGTCCTGGATGGCTGCGCTGGAGCCACACAGCCTGTTTCTACTTAAACTCTGTTAGAGACGGGAGTTTTAATTTCTGAGACATTCATCCCAGATCCATAAATCAGAATTTATTGAAGGAAGAAAGCCCAGACCCAAAGTGAAGAGTCTCGTCTTGCAGCTGAGGCTATTGATGAATCTTCCATTTCACAACGTAACACTGCAGCTTGCACCCCAGTTTTGCTTTTCTGGTTTTACCCTAAGGACTAACTAAAATAGGAGAATTAAAAATTTAATAGTAGGCTAGATAGTGCTGTCGCACAGCAGAAAAAGGCTGGGATCCTTTCGTTAATGTGGGAAGGCGTTTCCTGCTCCTCTGGCAGGGCTCAGTTCAAATCTGTTTTCTGCCCCTTGGGCACTGCCTGCCACAAGGGACGGGTTCCTCTGAAGTGGGAGAAGTGAAATCTCTTGCTGTCCTTCCCGGGTGCTCGTTACACGCTGGCTAATGAGCATCCCTCGCTCGCAGACCGGCCGTTGGGATGGCAGCATGCCCATGGGTGCCAGTGGGATCCAACCCTGCTGTGCCGGCATCACTGGGGGGCTTGGGGAGGGAATGTGGCTGCGGCGAGGTCCCGTGGGAGGGATGGCGTGTGGGGTCCCACCACCCGAGCCCCACGCCAGCCGTGGCGGCGCTGCTCCTCTCCAGGCTGCCGGCCAGGTCTCTTTCCATCCTGCAATCTGTTTGAAATCTGCTTTGTTTGCAGAAATACTGTTGTTCTGCTGCAATTTGTTTCTGTGGATCAAGGGGGTAGCTTGTGTGTGTGCGATACCATCAGGATATCGCACTCCAAAACTCAGCTGTCTCCGCCGCCCCATGGATGAGCAGGGGATGATGGATTTGCTCCCGAAAGCAAACGGGAGCTGATGGTTTGGTTTTGCTGGGAGAGCAGGCAAAAATCCAATCCGCTTGTCCCTTCGGGGAGAGCAGGGATTGATTTTTTTAAGTCTGCGGGCTGAGCTGCTGAGAACAAAGGAGCACTTTATTTCTTTTCCTCAGAAATCAATTATTTATTCATTTTATTTTTCAGACTATGAGAATAGCCCCTTTTCCCAAGTGTGTGTTTGGTCTGCCTGGCCATGGCAGCAACCGATCCGGAGGGATCGATGCCTTTCCCTCACGCCGGGCTGCGGCTGGTGGGGGATGAGGACGGGAACCCCACATGTGTCCCTCCAGCCGTGGTTTTATTCCAGAGTGCGCGTGAAGCCGCTGAACAGCAAATGCAACCTACGACTTGGGAAACTCTCCCTAGGAACTGGCTGGAGCTGGTGCGCACCGGGGAAACGTCACCGTCTGCGGCTCGCCGGTGTACGGGGCAATATCTGGTGCCACCCGTTAAGCTTGGGGACAGCCTGAGGTTGGTACGTGGCTCTGCAGCTCGAGGGGCTGGGGCTGAGAGGAGGCCGGATCCTGCCTGGCTTTCCGGGCGCGTAAATCCCGCAGCAGAGCAGCCGGCAGAGGCGCGGAGGACGGTGCCCGCAGCCCCAGAGCCCCCCGGAGCCGCTCGGCGGGGGCTGGCAGTGGAGTCCCCCGAGACGTGTGCATGGCCGAAGAGGGGTCCGCGGGTACCGGACCCCACGACACGGAGCGAGTGAGGGGAAGGGCAAAGGCCCCCCCGGGAGTCCCCTTCCCTTCGGGGGGTCTCACTCAGACCATTACAGAGGCTGCAATTGCTCTCCGCACCCCCAGATTTAAAAAATTGTTGCTTCGTAATTTCTCCTGACTGTGCCCTGCCCCAGGAAGCCTCGTCTGCGAGGGAAAGGCGCTAACGGGGGAACGATGCCGCTTGGAGACGCGCTGGGTTTGGAGCAGGGCGGTTCCTGCCTCTAACTCGGTGCTAACGGTGTCGCTGCGCCGTCGTCGCGGGCACCGCTCCGTTGTGCCGCTTCCACCTCTAGTTAAACCTCTGGGCCCTAATGCGTTCGTTAATTGATTTTTATTTTCAAACAAATTTAATTTGCAAAGATAATTTCTCTAGCTGAAGCCACCGTGTCCTTTCCGATTAAAAGAGGAGCAGACTTTGAGTAATGGGTGTGCTTGGGTGAAAGAATACGGGGAATAACGGAGCGTGAGGATTGAGCAGCTCATCTTGCTTGTCTCTAGTTTGGAGCCTGGGACGCGCTGCGAAGAGATGTCGTGGCGGAAAGCAAGCGGCAATAACCGCTGTTCTGTTCTGCTTTCTGGGTTGCCAGCGGCGCGGTCGCGTTTGTACTGACAGCTGCTGCTGGAGACTGTGCCAGCCTTAGTTTCTGCTCCGTGGATTTCCATACCTTCACTCAGCTCTAATTAAAAAAAATTAAAAAAATAGGCAGGAGAAGCGTGGAGGGAGGATGGGCTGGGGTAGAGCAGGGCAGTAGGAAGAGGACAGAAGTGCAGGTCTGTGCGAGGGGGGACGATGCCAAAGCACCCTCGGGCAGGAGGCGGAGGTGGCTCGTTTGCAGCGGTGGCCCCGCTGTGCTGGGGCCGTGGTGGGACCCTGCGGTGATGGCAGCAGGCGGCTCCGCCGAGCCCGTGGTCCCATGCCACCGCGCCGGGCTGCCTCGGGGCTGCTCGGACGAGGGTCCGCGTGAGCCCCGTCCTCCCGGCTGCCCCCGTCGCTGCAAGATTGTCATCGGATAAAATGGCTCTTGATAAAAATTCCTCTTTTCTTTTTAAGCAGGTGATGGGATTATTTATTTTTCTCTTCCTTCAGAGATTCGCTGCATCTGATCTTGCTCAGATCAGAAGCTGTTCCGTGCCAAGGACCAGAAATCCGAACATAGCTCAGCCCTCTGAAATGAAGCGATTAAATTAACCTGAATGTGTAAAATTTCAGCATAAAATGATCCAGCGATGCACTTTATCTACTGGGAACTCTTTAAGGAGCTCTTGGAAGTTAGCGTGAATTAGTTTGCTTAAAAGGACCCGGTGCATGTAATTACATTTAACATCGTGCTGTCGCTCTCGCCCAATAAATTAATCTTTAAACACCTCAAACACCAAGCGGTGAGGATTTTGGCATTCCTCCCGTCTTCTGACATCAGGCAGCCTGTGTCGCCCGAGGGACGGGCAGCACCTTGGCCTTCCTGCTACTGTGCGTTGCCATCACGTGCTTGGCTGAGGCCGTGTCACCTCTGTCACTCGGGTTTTGGCCCGTCGCTGGGAAGCAGCCTTGGTGGCATACTTCACCGCGAGGTCCAGTGCCTTACCAGGGAGATTTCCCAACGAGTTCTGGGGCAGGAGCGGGCGGTGATGGGGCTCAGGTGGTTCCCAGTTGCAGGGATCTCCCTCCTGAGCATCTCCCCTCACACAGCAGGTGCAGCGAGGGACCCTCCTCCAGCAGACCCTGCTTCAAAGCACGTGCCGTGGCCATCATCCTCCGTGTCCTCATGGAAGAGGCTGCCATGGCATGAGGGGTCTGGAGCACAAGTCTGATGGGGAGCGGCTGAGGGAACTGGGGGTGTTCAGTCTGGAGAAGAGGAGGCTGAGGGGAGCCCTCATCGCTCTCTACAACTGCCTGAAAGGGGGTTGTGGCGAGGTGGGTGTTGGTCTCTTCTCCCAAGGAACCAGCGATAGGATGAGATGAAATGGCCTCAAGTTGTGCCAGGGGAGGTTTAGATTGGAGATTAGGAAAAATGTCTTTACTGAGAGAGTGGTCAGGCATTGGCACAGGCTGCCCAGGGAGGTGGTGGAGTCACCATCACTGGAGGTGTTCAAAAAACGTGTGGACGTGGCACTTCAGGACACGGTTTAGTGGGTGTGGTGGTGTTGGGTTGATGGTTGGACTTTGTGATCTTAAAGGTCTTTTCCAACCTTAACGATTCTGTGATTCTGTGACATTGCTGTGAACAGCGGGTTTGGTGTCTGAGGGTGAATCCCTGTGGCTCTGGAGGAATGAGCGGCTGGTTCAGGGCATCCAGCTGAGATTTGCAGAGGGTTGGCTTGTCTGGGCCAACTTTGGACAACCTGTGCTGTTCCTTCCCTTTATTGCACCTCTCCAGCGCCTTTCCCTCTGAATGAAGACCTGCATTACGGATTCATTTTCCCACACTAAAGTGCACCCAAATGCACGCTGGCAGCTCTCTGGGATGAGGGGAGCTTTCCTGGGTGCAGGAGTTACACGGCAGCTGGAAGGATCACCAGCGGCAGGAGATAAAGTTGGGGCAGCAAGAAAGATCAGCGCATTGGGTATCTGCCTGACCGTGGTTTCTCGGGCCGCTGTGGATAAATGATGGCATGCAGAGGGCTGGAGCGGGAATTTCATGTCAGACTCGATGATGGATCGCTGGAGCAGCAGGGGAGAGGTTCGTGCATTAGGATCAGGGTTTGGGGGACACAGAGGTGGCACCTGCAAAGTGGGGGGAGTCTGGGAAGGGAGGCGAGCGGTGCAGCACCAGCAGGGATGCTCTGGAGCAGTTGCTGGGAGCGTTGCAAGACGGAGGTGCCCTGGGGTCCCGAGGGAGCCGCGGGGGAGTGCTGAGGGCGTGCTGGGTCTCTTCTCAGGCCGGGTTGTTGCCGGTGCGATGTTTGAGCTGGGGTTTGGGTATCAGGCTCCCCTTTGCTCGGTAGCTGATGCTCTCTCTGAAAATGGGGTGGAGGAGGGAGCTGGCGGGGCTGGTGCCGGCGCAGGGCAGGCTGGCGCGCTCCAGCGTCCTCCTGACTCCAAATTTCAGATGGAGCCCAGCAATAATCATGTGTCTGAGAGCAAGTGGCAGTCAGTCATGCTGAATTAAACAACCTTTTATGAAAGCTCCTGTGCACGCTTGGATAAATGAAGGCGCCTAATAGACAGTGAGTCATGACACTCTATTTATCTTCCTTGCTGAAAGCCTGAGCAGATGCAGGGACCTCTTTTATCTGCCAGAAACATTGGAAAATGAATTTGTTACGTACGGGGCGCTGGAGGGGTGAGATCATGCCAACAGGCTGGGGTTGCAGTCACTGGGGTGTCCCGCTCCCACCCCTGCCACAACAGCCGGTGCGGTGGCGGGGTTGATGGCACCCGGAGCCTGGGCAGCCTGCGCTTTCTGCTCAAGCAGGCAGAGCTTTTGGTAGCAGTAAATAAATGCCTTTTTTTTGTTTTGTTTTAAAAACACCCTTATTTTGACCATAGTTGGACAACTGTGAGGAGCTCCTTGTTCAGCAGCTTCGTTCTCTGGCTGCAGACTTCCCAGGACCGGGATTTCCCCTGCTTTGGAGACTCATTCCTTAAAAGAAAACCTTTTCCCTTGGCAGTTTTATTTCCAGCTCCTCTGTGATCCAGGCTGTCACCCTGATCAGAGCGGAGGTGTGCGACCCGGGACTCCCGCCCGCTCCCCTCCGCCTGGCTCGCAGCCTGCGGCACTCGCTGCCTCTCCCTGTACCTGTCTGCGAAGGGGATAGCAGTTATCCCATAAGAGGTGCTGTGCTTAATTACTTACAGTAATTAAAACCTCTCACGGAGGTGTCAGTTAAGAGCAGCATGCCTGTGCGACGGCGGGGAGCAGATGCTCGTAACACCCATCTGCTCTTTAGCATCGAGGCCCTTCTGTGCTCCCTGAAATTCCTCCTGCAGCGGCACAAGGAGGATGAGGAAAACACGGATGTGGAGAAGTTTAGGAGGGGGACGAGCTCCCGTTGCTTGCTGCCAGCGCGTGTGAGGAATCGCTTCGACTACGTGCGCTGTGGGATGGGCACTCGGGGCTGAGGAGAGCAGTTGGGCTGGTGGCTTCAGCCCCAGGCGCTGCCTGTAATCCTTGAAAAAAGCCTTTAAAAAAAAAAAAAAGTGAAGAAAGGTAACGGTGGTGTCCCCAGAAGGCAGAGCGTGCCGCTGCCGTAACGCGGAGCGATGCGTGGGTGCTGCTGGGAGCGCGCGTGTATCTGGCTCCGCTTCCCGCGGGCTGTGGCTGTTGATTTTGAGGCGGCTTCTCTTCTGGGGTTTCCTCATAGTCAAAAACCGACAAGAGGCTGAGGAGACGGGGATGGTGCACACCGGTCCACGCGCGGGGGCCACGCTGGGGAGCGGTGCCGTCTGCCTGCCGCCGGCAGCAGCGCCCGCCCTCGGTAGCGCTCGGACGACGGAGGGATGCTCCGTCCCGGCGTGGTCCCCCCGCTGCCCGGGGTCTCTGCAGACCCACGGAGATGCTTCTGCTGCCGGGCTGCGGCCGCGGGCACCCCACGCGAGCAGCGATGCCGTTGTGTTGCAGCAAGAGGTGGACGCCGGGGTGGATTTTGCAGGGAGGAAGGGCCGGCGGGACCCGCGTGCCACAGGGATGAAGCCCAACGGCCACGAAGCATTTGTTACATCTGCTTAAAGTTAATGGGGTATCGAGGGTTATGGAGATGAGCGGAGTGGGGAAAGGGCTCGGGTTTGCGGCGTGAGAGACGTTAATAGCGTCACGCTTGCTCTACAGGCAAGCATTTCTGTAAGGGGCTTGGATTGACTATTGGGCCTCTGGGAACCTTAGAAATTTTCCAAGTAATTTTGATTTATCTCAGCCATTAGGGGAGAGAATTTAACATGCAATTATTTTCTGCACCTCGGGAGGGGATGTGAACTACTTGTGTTATCATTTTCTTTAGCAAATGGTTCCCTCTTCCCTCCCCCGGCGCCAGACAAGGGGTCAGACCAAGCTCGCTCGGCTCTCCTGGTTTTAACAGAGCAGCCATAACGCATAAAACAGATTTCCAGCTGCAGATGAGCAGGTGCTGGCAATAACGAGAGTGGGGTGTGGTGCGGGGCTCGGAGGAGCCGAGAGGAATTTGGCAGCAGGTTTGCTGGAGCCGGGCCGGCCACTGCTTTGCGGTTACCTGTGCCGGTGGGGTGCGGTTGTAATGATATCGCAGAAGCAGATGAGAGAGCCGGAGACATCACTGGGTGGAGGCTTTCGGAGAGTATTTGATGCTCTTTTGCCTTCGCCTTGTTCCTGTGCATGTGAACACCAAGTAACTTTTACAAATAACTTAATTTTTTCATAGTTTTTGATCCGTCTGTTGTGCGCCTGTGCTTGGCACTGTCTCTCTGCCCCTTCTCCTACGCTTTAGAGATGGGAGCTGGCAAATTTTTATAAACTTTTTTTGTAATTTCATCCTTTACAAGTTTAAGCTTAAGGAAGAAACCGCGGAGCCCCCGGCACGGGACTCGCATTGCTGTGAGAGCCCAGAGATCCCTCCCACGGCCGCTGGCAGATCCGGGTCCCTTCTCGGTGAGGCAGAGTCTGGTTGCGAGAATTTGATGGGGAAATCGATGGGCAAAAGATCAAGGAGGATTTTGGAGCTGTAAATGATTTTCCTTCCACCATCTTCAGCCGAGGGAGGCTCCAGAATCCCACGAGCGTGTTTGCTCCGGCATGGAGAAAGGAGACGCGGGATGCTGCCTGCGAGAGCGTGCCTGCGTCGGGGGGTACCAGCTCCCTCCAGCCCCCCTTGTGCTCCTGGCCCCCCCAGCCCCTCTCTGCCCCGCTGGCGTGCTGGAGCTGCCCCATGCCACGGTGCTGGGCTGGACGGGGAGGTTTGCCGCTGAATCGAGACCAAAGTGGGTCTCAGGCTGCCCGAGAGGGGCTGCACGGGCTCCTCGCACAGAGGCTTTGCTGGGGGGGCTTTGAACAGCCCCAGCTCAGCAGCCTGGCTGAGCGTGTTTAACCTCCAGCGTTTGAGAGCTGTAGGAGGAGAGAGGCATGGCTAAAGCCAGGCCTAGATGGAGAGGAGGAGAGGGGTTCTAAAGCAGGGGTGGAAAGCTACAGAGCTCTCTAGACTTTGGTTTGAGTTCGGGAGCTAAAGTGGTGCAATAAAGAGGGTTTTCTTGAGCACAGAGCAAATAGTGTATTCGTCTGTGTACTGCTTGCGAGTGCAATAAAGCTGAGCTAATGCAAACAGTTTTCATTAAGAAATAATAAAAAATAAAAAGCCATTTCACATGCTGATAAGAAGCCAGTTGGTTTTTATGTTTCACCAGCAGTTTAAGCCATACTGAAAGCCATTTATCTTTTTCCAGTGCTGGCTGCAGAGGATATGAAAAATGCAGCAGGCTGCACATAGGTAATTAAACTTTTGGCAGAATCTTTGCCCTGCAGCTTTACTAAGAAATTCAATAATGATAAATTGAGTAGAATAGAGAGAGGACTTTCTGTGAACAAGATTTAAAATAATGTATGTGGCACAGATAATTATTTGCCACCTAATTGTCTTGGCAAGGTTCTTGTGAGTACCCTTGTCTGATTGTGTCAGCTATTCTTTAAAAACCACCCCTTGTTCTGCTCTTATTGCTACTCCAATCTGCTATTGAGGCTTTCCTGATTTCCAGCCAAGTCTGTCTTTAGCCATAATTATTGTTTTGTTCCCCTTAGCCTGCGCAAGATGCAGCGTTTCAAGCTGGGAGCGCTTTGGGTGCTGCATTTTGTACGACAGCCGCACAAGTCCCCTCCCATGCTGTATCCAACACCGTGAGCTGGTATCATCAGTCCACTGTAATTATCTTTTTGGGGTTTTTTTTTTCCCCACACAGGAATTGGAAGCAAAACACATGGCTTGACCCATGTGTGGTTTGTAGTCTCACTACAAACTGACACTACTGGGGAAATTATGCTGGGATTGTCTCCCTGGTTTTGGTGTTGCCGCCTTTGTCCTCTACTGATGCACCGATAATCTGTATGAGAGGCAATTTCGTGTTCAAATTGTCCAGCTAAGCCACTCTCTGTACTTCCCTTATAAAAACTTCATCTATCCTGTTCATTTCCCACAGATTTCCCCCGTTTGCCACTGGCGGGAGCAGAGCTCCTTGTCCCCACGGGCACCATGGCATCGCCCTGTCCTCGGAGGCGCTTCAGATAGGCTGGTAAAAAGTCTAATTTTCATCAACAGTGTTTTCAGTAGTAGCAAGCAGACTCTTTCGAAGGAAAATAAATTTTTAAAAAAGATATTTAATACAAGTGACCCCTGTGCGCTGGGGCCGAATGGATAACCTGCGGGGTGGCGGGCTCATGGTAAGCGACGGAGCCAGCCTGGGCATTTGCTTTCATCAGAGCCCTGAAGTGGATCTTTTCGGGAAATTTCATAACGGGGAGAAACCGCTGCGGCAGCGCCGTGGTACCTCGCAGCAGAATGGGAATAGCTGAAACTTCCCCAGTTACGCGACGCAAGAGGGCGGATGCGGCCGCCGCGTCCCTTGTTCTGCTCCGCCGGGGGAGCCGAGCGGCTGCGAGCGGGTGGGATGTGCGGGGGAGCGTGGGTGCCCGTGGCCGACGCGCTCGGGCACCCGGTTTCCGCAGGTACGGGCAGCCCCGAGGCGCGGCGGGGTCCCTCTGCGGCACTCGCAGCTCCTCTCTGGGGCTCTCCCCGAGCTCGCGGCCAGGCGTTCCGCAAAGCTGCTTCTCAACGACAATTCGCCTGCAAATAGGAGTCGGGGGAGCCAAGGTCAAAGCCTGGAAGAGGGAGCTGGAAAGGCTTCGCTTTGGTGGTTAAACGCCAGCAAAAGCCGCGTTCCGCCTTGCTGCGGGAGTCCCGGGGGACAGAGCAGTTTTACGGTGAACTATCAAAGCCGGGACAAGGGAAACGAGGAGAAAGCAGGGCTGGAGTAAGGCCAGGGCAAGCCCGATAAAGCAGCAGCTGGAAGCACTGCGAGCTTCCGTGCGTGAGCGCATCGCCGTTGCCGGGGTCGGTTTGGACGGGGGGTCAGGCTGGAGCAGGAGGCGGCTCTTCCCGTCGCGGGGGCTCCGCGTGTGTCCCGAGGGGCCGGCGAGCGATCCTGGGTGTCGTGCCACCCGGCGCGGTCCCCTCCCTGCTGCCAGCCCGGGTGACGGTGCGTGAGGAACAGCCAAAAGGGAGATGGGAGTGTAATAGCAGGGGACAAATTAATGTCTTTGCAAGCAGAGCAGATGCCAAGGCAGAGCTGTTTTGTTCAGAGCCGGCAAGTTAGATTTTTGGAAACGCTGATGACATTTGGTTTATCGGTTCCACTAAGTGCCAAGTGAAAAGCAGCTTGGGAGGTTTTGATTTTTTTTTTTTTTTTTTTTTGGCTCATTCTGCCTAAACCATGGGGACAGGAACTGAGACATCTGGGGTTTCCACCCATGGCTCTGCTGTGGATTTGCTGCGTGGCTCTGGGCGAGGTATTTCTGCCTCCCGTGCCCGTCTGTGGACATCAGCTGTGCTGTAACGATCAGGTTGTCCCTGATAAAGTAAATCCCTGCATTTACTCATTTTGTTTAGTTTATCCCAAAGATGAGAGCGAAGTGGCCAAGGACTCGGCCGGAGCAGCGACATGGGGTGATGGATGGGTCCTTGACTTGGCGTGTTGTTAGGCGCTGCGCTGTGCTGGGAGGAGAGGCTGGATAAACCCCGGGGAGGAGGCAGGCTCCAGCCTAAGTCTGGTCCCGGGGTAGTGCTGGGGTACGTGAGAAAGAGGTAAGGGAAGATCTGAGATTGCAGAGGAAGATGTGTTGGACACGGGCTTGTGCTTTCTTGGATGGCACATGCTGCTCTTGAGTGGACACCTGGGGTTTTTTTTAAGCACGGTCTTAAAAGTCAGAAGTGCAAAGGATGGACTGGACCGGGTCACATCATGAGGTGAGCAACAAGAAAAAGGCAAAAATAAAATAGAAGAAAACTGCCAGCCATGGGGTAGCCTGCCTGGTGTCAGTAACGCCGTCCGTAGCTGGTGCTGTGAGAGACGAGAGCGCAGTGGAGGTGCTACTGCGCTGTCAGCAGGCAGCTTTTTTGGCCCCATTTAAGAGAAAACAAGTCGCTGATACTGCATTCTGCAGTTTCCCTGCATTTCCCCAGCAGATACGTGAATGCAAAGGTTCCCCAGCAGCCAGTGAAACGTCCATTTTCAGCATTCATCCTGCACTTGTACCTCACAAAAACTGCCTCAAGAGCCTATGCTGCCTCGGCTGTCGTGGCGTTGCGGTCGCACGTGCTTTTATTTAACACTTGTTGCGGTCTATAAAGGGAGAAGAGCTGGTGGTTTTTGTCACTTGAATGTAAGTGCTCTTCTCTAAATGTCACATAAACCATTTTTCTTCCTCCCTGGAAGCACTCGATGCCAGAGGGGGATTCCGTCACCTCCCTGCATCCTCACATCACCCTGGCTTTTGTGCAGGCGTGAGGCTCCGCAGGGAGCGGGGGGCTCGGCGGCCCCGACCCCTTGTGCTGTGGTGATGGGGCTGCTGGCAGCGCGCTGGGTGCGGGTCCGTGGGTCAGGGTCGGTGGCCGAGGCAGGGTCAGCTGAGGATAACGATGCTGTTTGTGGGGCCGGCGCGGACACGTGCCAAGCAATTAAAGTAATCCAGTGGCCTGGCAGAAGAAGGGAACTTCATCTGTAAGTGGCTTCAGCCTTGGCTGCCCTGTTGCCAGCGGTCTGCTGCGCCAGCGTTCCTGCGGTGAGTTGGACGAGCCGCTCCGCTGGATCTGGTTGTCCTTGCTATTGCTTAAAAAAAATATTTATCTTTGTCCCCGCAGGCTGCAATGAAGCTCTGCTGTCAAACGTTACTGCAGATTATTGACTGGGCTAGGTTTTGGGGACAGAAAGCGTCTGGCTCCGTACCGCGAACGACAACGACAGCGTTTATCTGCGCAGCGTCGCGCTCCGTTTGCAGAGCGGCAGTGGCGATGGCCTTTTTGGGGGGAAGCGTGAGAATCGCGGGTGTCGCGGTTTGCAGCCCTGGTGATGCCGTGCGGGGATGCTCCTGCAACGTGGGAGGCGGCAGGAGGGAATCCACCGGAGAGTTGCCTCGTCCCGCTGCACACAAGTGGGGTTTTAGGCTTTGCCCTGATTTGTTGGTGCCAAAATATATTAAATTCTTGGTTTTATTTTCTGTGCTGTTGAGGACCGTTTCAGGATGCCTTTACGTGTCCGTTTTTGTGTTACAGATGGCAAGATGTGAAGTGTTGCCGACACCTCTGCTTTCCCAAGGTGACCCCTTGTGACAATTTGCATGAGCCCTCTTGTGCTGAGGGTCTTAACTGGCGCTGAAAACGCACGCTGTGCGATGAGCAGCATGACGGCCGGGCATCATCCTGCCTCCAAACGGCAGGGGAAGCAATTGGGATTCGGTCAAAACTGTTTCAGACGGCTCCTTACACTGTCTGCAAAAAAACTCCTGGGCTGGGTGGGTCAAGGGACAGAAAAGAATTATATAAATCCAGGGCAAGAGAATTATATTGTCTAAATGTCAAATCTTTAATACAAAGCCGTAGCTGTTGCTGTGTGAGGTTGAGGAATTTGTGCTCCTCATTTCTTGGCTTCCCTTCACCTTCTCACGCTGAAGGTGAACCATGAAGGTCTCGGTGTGCGTAGGCTTTATTACGGTGCTGCCTGGTGCTCTTTCCACACGTCACAGCCCTAATTGGAGCTTGGCTTTTAGCGGCGTGGTTTTTAATAACTGGTTGAAATAAAGCCGATAGTAACGATCCTACTGGGAGCAGAGGTCCGCGAGAGCCCGGGGTTATCTGGTGATGTCTTAGCGAACGGCAGCAGCAAATCTTTTGGTAGCAGAACAAATAGTTGCTAAATACAACTCAGGGCACTCGTTTTGTGACCAGGGTGAAATCAAAATGAAGTATTGCGGGTTTTTCCTTCATCAGCGAAGGCAATGGAACTGCAGACCTGCCAAGTTTGGGCTTGGGGCAGGGGGACGGGCTCACCGCGGGCGGCTGCTGCCCGGCAGCTCTGTCCTCATCATCCTCGGCAGCCCCCAGAGCTCGTCCTCGCCACATTGGGACTTTGGGTTTGCAGGCGGGCGTAAGCCTGGGGGTGATGCCTGGGGAGCTGTGTGGGGCTGGGAGCGGGTCCCCGGAGGAGGAGGCAGAGGATGAACTTCTGGGTCTCCCTTGTCCCGGGGGCTCTGCAGTCTGCTTGGGGGTGAAACCCCCTACCCGAACCTGAAGCGAAGGGGGCATGCACACACCTTCAGCCCTGCTTTGGTCAGTGTTATTCCTTCTCTCTGCTTTTTCCTTTTGGGAGGGGGGGCAGGAGATGCCCAGCTGTCCGTCTGTCACCCTCTCGGCTGACCCGGCTGTTTTTCTGTACCCCCAGACAAAGGTGAGAACGGGGAGCCCTATCAGAGGAGGAAGGGCGCGGGGGCCAGCCTGCCAGACGGTCCCCCGGCGTTCCCCGCAGCCAGGGATGGTGCCCCGACGGCCGGCAGCAGCAGCTGGAGGCGGATTATGCTGATGATCCTCGCTATAACCATCCACAACATCCCAGGTAAGTCCTGTCCGTCCGTCCATCCCGGCTCGTGGGCAGCCTCTTCCCGTGGTCGGTGCTGTCCTGGGAGGATCGGACACGGCTGCCGCCTCCCCTCTCCTTTTTCTTGCCGCTCGCAGATGGCACTCGCCGAGTGGGTGCCTGGGTGCCTTTAGACAAGACCCGTCACATCAGATCTTGCTCTCTTGGTAGGGCTGAGCCACGTAAGGTCTTGGCAGCAAAACCCCTTGTGGGGAGGGGTCTCGGGGGGAGCCTGTGGGCTCGGGCTCACTGCTGCGTCTTGGACATCTGCAGCCCCGCTCGCTGTTGCCAGCCTGTTCTGGGCGAAAATTGTGAATCCGAGAGTATATTAAGAAAGATGACACTGTAAAGACAACAAATTCTGGTGTTTCTTCGTTTCTCTTCTGCTCTGTGTACCAGCAAGAGATGCATTTTAAAGTGCTGCTTCTCTGCAGGAGCACGTACAGTTGGGGTTTTCTTATTCAAGGGATGGAGTTTGCCGATAGACGGAAAACTGCAGAGCCCCGAGTCTTGGAGGGCTGTGTCCTGCTGAGGACTGGGTTTGAGACTATGGAAAAAGATGTGATACAAAAAGGATGAGATAAAACAGCTGGGGACACTCAACTCCTTTGCAATTTTTGGTGATGTTGAAAGTAATATGAGGCCACCTTTTGAAACACTTGCTCTCCTGCTTTCCTCTCCCCTCCTTCCTCCTACTCTTCTCTTTCCCCTCCCCTTTTCTTTCTCCTCTCTCCATTCAGTCCCTGCCTGGATGGGGGTGCGCAGTGGGAATAGGAAAAGGCTTTTCTGCATAGCTCGGATCTGTAAACTTGGGGCAGAATGCCGAGTGCCTTTGCAAGAGCTGTGGTTTCCGGGCTGGTGCAACGCGTGGCTTGTTGGCAAGGAGGCGGCTGTTGCCAGCGGTGAGAGCTGCTGCAGCACGGGAAGCACTTTAGCCGTCGGAGCCGGGGCGAGGGGAGCTGCCTTGTGCTGTCACACGTGCTTTTCGATTTCGAGAGCGACTTTTATCCGATGCCAGGGCATCCGTCTTAAATTCCGTCCCTGGCTGGGCTTCCCAGGTGAGAAGGCTCCGTTACGGGTCTGTAATCACAGATCCTGTATTTCTCCCCCTGTAAGGGCACCCCAGGATTGAACGGCAGGAAAAAATCCAAGCAAACACGCAGTGGGCTGTTGGAGCCGGGCTGCGCGTGGGCGTTTTCCTTGAGCACTCGTAAGCTGCCATCCCTTCCAGCCTTGCTGCTACTTGCTTGTCCCTGGGCAGTAATTGCTTCCTTCCAGCCAGTCATCGGTTCCCGGCACCCTTGGGTGCTCCTGCTCCTGTGGATTTTCCTCTTTTCATCCCTTGTTTTTCTTTGGTTTTGTTTAATTATAGGTAGATAACTCAGATGCCTTAGTTCAGCTCCATGTATTGCTGGGGGAGGCAGATGCTTGGCAGACGAGGCAAGTAGGGAGCTTTAAATTAGCCACACACACAAAAATAATGGGAAGCATTTGCACTGAGTAAACCATAATTGGATTTCATCCTCCAAACGAAGTGTCAGGGAGCCAGGGTGAAGAGCCGGGCAGCGTGTGTGTGTTGCTGCCTCGGGCTGTGTCAGCTGGGGATTCCTGTCTCTGTCACCAGCAAAAAAAGAAAGTTTTGTAGAAGAGTGAACAAAGCATCAGCCGTAGCAATAGGTTAATGGCAACACGGCCCTGGCTGCCACAGAGACGCCGGTCTAACCTTTCATTGCTTCTGCAAGAGCACAAAGCCACCCTTGGACAGTTACAGAGGCTCCGAAATTCGCTTTTGCATCTTAAAGGTCACAATATTAAAGCTTAATATCCAGAGAGGTGTGTGAGAGCGGTGGTTCTGCTGCCCGGCGCCTGCCCGGAGGCTCGGCTCAGCGGGGGTCTCTGGGTCGCGGTGGGGGTGTCTGTCCTGGCCAAGCCTTGTCCCGAGGTTCCCCCTCCTGCTCTTTTCCAGCAGTCCCACAGTGCTGTTGTGGGGCTGGGTGGGTGACAGCGGCTCTTTGTGCTTGGTGGGGCCACTCACCGATGGCAAAGCCCTGTACCAACGTCCCCGTTTCAGCGGGGATGTGCCCGAAGTCATCCAGAGGTTTCAAGTCACGGAGTCTGGACTGGAGCCTGTGGCTGTCGTCGTGCTCCTGTCTGCAGGTCACAGGATGCCAGCACCGATTTCGCCCTAATAAATAATTCAGATTGTGATTAAAATGGGAGCTTGTGGCCTGCCCTGCTCGTTCCCAGGGTCTCTGGTCTTTCTTGCGTGAAGCAGATGCTGGTCCAGCCTCTCGGTGAGCAGTGGTACAAGGCTCGGCTGGGCTTTTGCCGAAGTCCTTTTCCTTTCCCGGCAAAGCCTCGGCAGCGCCGGTGGCGCTTCTCCCATCCGCCGCGGCACCTGCCTGCAGCACAGGGTTTGGAAACATGGTAATGCTCTACCTCAATTACCATCCCTGTGGGCGGAAAGGCTGACTCTATAATTAGCGCAGACTCCTGCAGTGTAATGACACCTCGGTTAGCGTGCGGCGCGGCAGCGCCTGTGCTGGGGCGGAGGCGGGAGGTGCTGAGCCGAGAAGTTGGGGATGCTCGGGCACCTCGGCACGCCTGCCGGCTCGCCCGGCTCCTGGGCTTGCGGAATCACTCGGTGCTCGCTTCGGCAGCAGCACGTGGCTCCGTACCGCGTCCAGCGCTCGCTCCCTGCGCGGCCGCTGCGCCTGCAGGGAGCCTGTCACCCGAGGCTGTCCGGGCGCTTCCCAAGGGTTTCCTGTCCTGCCCTTGTCTTCACAAGGCTTCCTAAAACTCCACGTCCCTCGGGGCGTGCCACGCGCGGGGTGCCGCAGCACGGAGGATGCCGCCGGGCGGGGACTGCTCCCGTCCGTGCTCACCTTGCTGCTCAGGTCTGCTCAGGTGCCTCTGACAGGCTGGAAGTGGCCTTGCTCCTTGGAAACCTGCGGCGTTCTATGGCTCAGCCAAACTCTACCAAGTCGCTCTGTCCAGTGGTTAAAACCCCGGCAAGCACCGGGTCTGGCCCTGTTCTGCGCCGCCGCTTGTGGGGAATGGGCTCCCTCTTACTCCTGCCAGCAGAGAACAGTTTTATTTACTCTGAGCCCCATTTGGGGATGAACATGTTTCGATCTTGGCAGTGCATCTATCTTTGGTCTCGGGCAAATGAGCTAGAAGCCGCTTAATATGCGGGTGAGAAAATTGAAAGTAAAGACCAGCCTCTCACAGTCGGTTTGTATTTAGTGGGCGCTGCCGGTGAGCAAAAACCTTGTTAATTTGTTCCAAAGCTGGGGATGGCAATGTAAAGAATAAAGTGGTAATGACAGGAGATGCCAAACTGCAGACTATTCCTACTAATTAATATTCATATATGCCAGGTTTTGTGGAACATTAATTATGTATTTAATCAAGCCCTGTTTATTCTGGTTTATGTTTGTACCTTGGGTAGCTGTTATGCTGAAGACTTCAGATTAATTAAAATGTTACTGGTGTATCACAAATAACAATTAGCGAGGTGTGAGTGAAACCGCCTTTCTCTTTGTGCTCATTTAGGAGGGAGGAGGAGAGCCCGGTAGGACGGAGCTTGTGGGTCCGCTGCCGGCTCTGCGCCGAGCCGGGGCGGCATGCAGGCAGGGATGTCCCTGCCGCGTGAGGTCGGGGGGCTTCTCCGACGTGGAGATGCTGCAGGAACCTGCATCCCTGCCCCTAATGTTCTGACTGCTACAGGCGAGATGGAGGACGGGACCAAGGCCATGTTCTGCAACCATCTTCATGCCCCGGGGCTCTCCCTGGAGTCACGGTGTTGCGGGGGTCTGCGCCTGCCTGGAACCCTCGGTGGCTTAACCAGAGCCCGAGTCATCTCCCGGTGGGTGTCTGTACACGGCGGTGGGCTGCAGGCGTTCCCTCTGTCAGGTTGCGGTGATGCCCAGCCTTGCTTTCCCTTGCAGCTGGGAAACGTGGGTTTCTTTTCCACAAAAGCCCCTCAGCTGATGGCAGGTACCTGGCTGGGGTCCCGCTGGCTGCAGGGACCGCAGTGCCCCGTCTCTCCGTCTCCCCGAAGAGCATCCCCGCCGGCTCCCGGGGGAGGCAGCTGGGCTGCTACTGGGTCTGGTTGCTGGCAGGCACGAGGTGATGCTTCCAGCCACCCTAACGTTGCCAAGGAAACCTGAATTTTCCTTTTTCTTTGCGACGCTTTGGGGCTGGGGCAGCGGGCAGAGCAGGTCGGCGCCATCCCCAGGAGCTGCGCGCAGAGCCAGTCATCCGCTTTGCTCCAGCCCTTTCCTTCCTGCAACAAAATATCTTGCTTTTTCATATTCAGTCCTATCGCTCCGTGTTTGCTCCCCAGTTCGACTTCCGTGATGTTTCTGCCTCAAGTGTCACTGTTAAGCAGAGGTGTCTGGGAGGACATTTCCCCAGCAAATGGGACGTGGCAGCGGCGCCGCGGCGGGCGCAGAGCCTCTGGGTCACGGTGCAAGGCGGCACTGATGTCCCCTGCTCACCCCCCAAATCTCAGATGGCTCCACCTGAGGCTTTCTCTCCAGTTCCCATTGCCAGAAACCTATTAACGAGCTGGAGTTTTTAAATTTTTTTTATGAGAAGGAACAAAGCAAGGAGCAGGACAGAGTGAGTGAGCTAAATATGGAACAAATTCACCCTCGGTGGCGACGGTGCTGCGGGGAGGAGGGAGGGATGGTGGGGTATCACCACGGGCAGGAGAGAAAAGATTTTAAATGGAGAAATTTTTAGATGGTGATGTCTATGGGAAGGATGAAGGAGTCTCCTGGGAAGTAGCACCGGGTCTGAGGGAAGGTCCCTGCACCCCCAGGTGACAGCATCCAAGTTCATCCCCCTTGGGACTGCGCTTGGAGAGGGCGGCAAGAGGCACCCGGCTGCACCACGGTTTGGCACGCACCTCCTGCCCGTCCCCGTGGCCGCTCTGCAGCTCCTCTCCGTCCGTAAGGAAGGTGCAGAGTCCGGCAGCGAGTGCTGCCGCCGCTTTGTTTTATCCCGAGGAAACGGGGGTAGAAGGGAAGTCTGCACCAAAGGACGGTAAATGTCAAATTGATTTGAAAGACGCTTGTTTGCAGCTTCGCCTGGGAAGGAGAACGGCTCAGCTGAGTGCCCTTGGGCCAGATTAGCGTGAGACCTGCCCGCTGCCCTCTGCACGGTGGGATTCGGCTGGGGACAGCCCCAGGAGCGAGAACTGCCTGCTTAGATACGGCAGCTGCCTGGACGCTTGCTTTTCTTTATGGCTTCTTACAGCTCTAACCAGTTTTAATGTCCTTTTATGTGTCTCTTGCTTTATGACTGTCTGGGGGAGAGGAGCAGACGGCAGGTTTGGGTTTTGGTGGTTGGCTGATGGATGTGTCCATGTAGGCAGCTCACGCTGCAAGTGGGAGCTGGATCCCTGAGCTACCGTCATCCCGCACCGCTGGCTGGGATCTGGCTGGCTGCAGGTGCAGGAAGCTGGTGGGGACCCCGGCGTTGTCACCCCTTGGCCCAGACTCCTGCTGTGGACATCTCCAGCGATGGAGAGTGACTTAGTCCCATCCATCGCTCCGTGACTGGCCTGTCTGCCAAAACCAGCTCCTGGTATCACGGGCTGTAGGTGTGCGATGTGCCGCTTGGTGGAGAAGTGATTGAGCAGGGCAGGGATCGTGCCCCTGTACTCGGCGCTGGTGAGGCCCCACCTCGAATCCTGTGTTCAGTTTTGGGCCCCTCACTACAAGAAGGACGTTGAGGTGCTGGAGCGTGTCCAGAGAAGGGCGACGGAGCCGGTGAGGGGGCTGGAGCACAAGTCTGATGAGGAGCAGCTGAGGGAACTGGGGGTGTTCAGTCTGGAGAAGAGGAGGCTGAGGGGAGCCCTCATCGCTCTCTACAACTGCCTGAAAGGGGGTTGTGGCGGCGTGGGTGTTGGTCTCTTCTCCCAAGGAACTAGTGATAGGATGAGATGAAATGGCCTCAAGTTGCACCAGGGGAGGTTTAGGTTGGATATCAGTAGAATTTTCTTTACGGTGAGAGTGGCCAAGCATTGGAACAGGCTGCCCAGGGAGGCGGTGGAGTCGCCATCCCTGGAAGTGTTCAAAAAACGTGTGGACGTGGCGCTTTGGGACATGGTTAATGAGCCTGGCGTTGTTGGATTGATGGTTGAACTTGATGATCTTAAAGGTCTTTTCCAACCTTATCAATTCTGTGATTCTGCAATTGGTTGTCAGCTGGTGGAGACGTGTCCAGAACAAAAGGATATCTCCCCACTGATGAGGAGAGCGCTTCACGGTGAGGTTTGTACCTAAGCCATGGGGTGGCTTGACATCTCCCAGGTGAGCACCCTGCAGTCATGTTGTCTTACTGCCACGCGGCAGTGGTTGAGTCCGGGTTTGGCGTGCTCCGCCGGCGGGTGCGAGGCGGGATGCGGGAGGCTGCAGCTTCTTAAACCTTAAACCAAGTCAGCAAGGTTCAGCCAGAGCTTATCTGTCAGAGCCAAACCAGAGCTGGTGTTCTCCGTGGTGGAGCTGGTGCTCCGATGCTGGTGAATTGGAGGATGCAAACAGATCGCCTGTTGCGGAAGAGGAGGGCATGGAGAGGGGCCTTTGTGTGTGGCTGCAGCAGCACAGAGGTTGTGTGCTGTGCTGTCAGGTTGGTGTTCCTTGGGAGGGGGTGCTTTCCAGGCTGGTTACTTTGTCATTAGCAAAATGACTGGATTCATTCCCGTGGGACAGGCGCTCCCATGCACTCAGCCTCCCAAGAGAAGGCTGGGGCGACGAGTGTGTTATTGCATCTCGATTTTAAAGCAAAGTGATTATTTACATGAATATTCTCAGAGATTTAAGGTTGGTAACATCCATTCTGAACGATTGGGGTTTTTTGTTGGTCTATGGAAATTGAGGCTGTTTTACAATTGCTGACTTTGATACGCGTTTGGTCCCCACTGGGGCTCGGCAGAGCGCGATTGATCTGCGTCTCGCCTGTGTGATGCCTCTTTCTGAAATTGCAGCAGACCTCCTTCCACCGTCGCTTCTGGTTGCGTCGCTGTTAATAGTTATCCTTGGGCACTCGTGCAGCACCTTTGGTTTCTACGGAACGCTGGTATTTTTAGTAAGAAAAGGGAGGAAAAGATTTCTCTGCGGCTTGCATTTCAGACAAGAGGGTGAAAAGGGCGACGCGGGTGAGGGAGGGTGTCTGCCTGTGCGGTGAGCACGTTGTGCAGCGACTCGATGCGGTCCGAGTGCTGCGGAGGGTCGAGGGGAGCGGAGGAGAGCGCTGGCCCTGGGACCAGCGGATGCGGCGGGGATCGAGCGGTGGTTGTTCGCAATGGCGCTGCGACGCGATGGCCCTGCGAGCGGCCGGGGGGAGAGGGGAAGGGTCAGATCGGATGTGGCCCACGAAGACAGGGCTGGGTGTTCGGTGCCGACCGTAGTGTTTCGCACGGCAGCGGCTCGCGTGGGATCAAGGAGGAGCACGGCCTCATGCAGGCGCCCGCTCTGGGAAAGGTTGCTTTAACCGTTCATTAAACTTCCCATTAATTGTCGCCTCATCAGCACATATTTTGACATTTTCTTCTATTAAGCACCTCGACGGATTGAAGCGACTCGCTCAAAGTCGTTAAGCTTCCGTGCGAGGGGGCGGAAAGCACGGCGAGGCAGCCGGGCGAGGCGCCGGCACCGCGCGGAGGGTGCGGGCGGCAGCCCCGGCTGCGGGCGATGCTCTGCGCGGGCGATGCTCTCGGCGGGTGCGGGACGGCTCTGCCCCGCTCCTCCGCTCAAGGCAAGATGCCACCAGCAAAAACCTGGTCCTCTAAAGGTGGAGGCTGAAAAGAAACCCTCCCGTGGGCACAACAGGGCTTTCCTGGGTGCCTGTGCATGCCGTGCGCTGCTGTTCCCCCGTCCTCTGCGTGCACCCAAGGTGTGGGTGCCTGTCTGCAGAGCTGGGCTGTGTCACTGCCGGCGACGCGAAGGGCCCTGGCCACTGGCTCTGGGCTGCTTTTGGGTCCGTGGCCACCGGCTCGGCTCCCGCGGGACTCCCCCGTGCTCCTGCCGGGCGGATGGAGGAGCCTCGGGGAACGGCGTGCGGGTAACGGCCCGGTGGAAGGGTAATTTCACGTATGACGTGGGCAGGGTTGGGAAGTTTTCAGCCCGGGGGGTGTCACAGCCCGTCACGCCGGCACCGTTAAAGGGGCGAGCGGGTGGGCAGGGGGGCCAGAGTCGCGGCGCCTCTAACGCCCCACTGGCAGCAGCTCATATTTCAAAAACTAGTTTGTAGGCAGACACCTGGGAAGCCAACGGAGAACTGCTAATGTGCATTTATCTCCGCGGCATCGTTTTGAGTTGGTGATCGGTGTTTGGTAAGCAGTAACAGCCACAAAGGTGACAAAAGCCAATTAAATACAGTATTTTCACCAGCTGGAATGAAAGTCCACTGAAATATGCATGTGGGAGCTCCTTTTCTTTCTTAAACCCATCGGATCGTGCAGGTCTGTCGCATTAAACATCAGTGAGCAGTGGCCTGAAAGAAATGAAACATTAAAATATCTGTGATGGATTCAGGTTGTGTGGGGTCAGGGAGAGCCCGTTTCCAGCACGGGTTAGCCCCTGCCTTTAGGATAGTTCTGGTTTGTTAATTTGGGAAAGAGTCTTATTCTTCCACAGAAACATTTCCATGATAAAGGAGCTTTGGGATGTTGGGCAGTTACTTTAATTCTTTAAAATCGGGTACCTCCGGTGTAAGCAGTGGCTGCCTCATCAGCTCCTGTTTAGCCGTTGCGGCTCGATGGGTTGAAATGCTGATTTGCTCCACATCATTGTGCTTTGGTGAAAGGGGGAGAAAAGCAGAACAGGACGGGATGTAGAAGGTCTGGCTCCTGCAGGCTAAACCAGGAGCTGGCATTAGGGGAATTGCCCCGTGCTACCCAAATTCCACCTTGTTTAATGGACACAAACCTTCGAGCAAGGCCACAGGCTTCTCTTGGGCTGCTTCTTCCCTGTATCTGTTGCCATGAGTCGCCCAGAGTCACCTTGTGTCACATCCCACCGGGTTTGCTGGGAGCAGCTCGGGCTCGCTGGTCCCCTCCTTGCTCCAAACCCAAGCAAACCCCTTCAGCTCGGCCGGGTGCACAGAGATGGGTTCGCTGGTGTGAGCACCCAATCCTGGAAGCTGTTTTCAGACAAAGGACCTGTGAGATTGCCTGGGACCCCCCAGGGTAAGGCATTTGGTAGCCCAGTGAGGCTTAAAATCCCCTTCCGATGGCATTTTAGCTCCATGGCGTTGCACACAGCAGTGCGGCTTGGCTTGCTTTGTGTCCGTTCTGCTGTTAAGCACCGGTGCGCTGGGGATTTCGGCTGTTTGCTTTTCCAGGTGATGGCTGGCTTGACCCTGACATTGTCTGCCGTTTTTCATCGCCTCTTGCATAACCTTGATGGGACCCATCTGCGAATCCCTGAAAACTTGGAGGCAGAGCCTGCGCCATTAGTTTTTATCTTTCGAAATCAAAGCGGTGGAGCTGAGCTGTCTGGGCACGTCAGAAGCTTGTGAGATGTTTCACCTTCTTTCAGCTTAGTGTATGCACGTCCCAGGCCTCAGCCACCGCTGAATCGGTGCTTTATTAACGGCGCTGATGGGTGAACTCCTGAGTCGTTTATAGAGCTGTCCCCGCAGCAGGAGAGAGGAGCTGAGCTAACACGCAATGCCGAAGCAGGTCTGTGGTGGCTTGCCTGCAATTCCCTACCCAGAAGGACAATTCCTCTCCATTTTCAACGGCCTGGCTTTGCTGTGCTTTCCTACTGCTGCCGTCCCCACAAACCTTTATTGGGTTTCGACCCTACACACCTTTTTTCCCCCGTGAACGTGGGATTACCTGAGCAGGCGCTGCAGGGCTTCCCATCGGTACCAGCCGTGGCGATGTGCCCAGCCACGCTCCTGTGTTCTGTTTGCTCCCTCCGGGGCGTTACCGTGTAAGATAGCCCCAAAATGGGCTTATTTATTTCTCCTATTGCTTTTTTCACAGCCAGCGTTCTGGTGGGGTGGCACGGTGGGGCTCTGCTGGGTGGGATCCACGGGGCTTCGCACCTCTGCCTGCTCGCTGCCCGCATCTGCTGGAGGTTGCAAATAGTCGTGAGAATAATGATTGCCCAGGACTGCTTTGTCTGAGCAGATTAATCCAGCTGGTGCCTTGGGTTTTGTTTTCTCTGTCCTGTCACCGTCTGTCGGCAGGGTCGGGATGCGAGCGCTGCGTGGGCTGCGGCGTGCGAGTCTGCAGGGGAAAGGGGACCGGACCGCTTCCCCGTCCCACCGTAACCCCTCAAAGGACGGCTCTTCTTCATTGGGAACCTGGGGGAGGAGAGGAGACGAGCGAATAATTCATACCACAAATAATAATACATGCCACTATAAACTGCAAATTAATCATTTAAATTTTGTCTTTGTGTTCTGCTGAAAGGATTTTTGGTTAGGGTAATGATTAGGAGTGATCTGGTCTCGTTAGTTGGCTGCTTCTGCAGGGCTGCAGAGAAGTCATAAAGCAAGTTGAATCCTGCTTGGCCAACGTGACTGTGTCACAGCTGCTGTCAGCATCGGGATCTCCGCAGGCGGTTTGTACGTGTGGCTGCGGGTGCCTTCAGGTCGAGCACGCTGTCACCGCTCGATAGTGATTCATGACAATGCGATGCTCAGGGCACTCCTGCGCCTCTGCTCCGTCCACACCACAATGTGCTGCTGCTCCCCAGATCCTCTTCACGTGCACGTTCAGAGGACAAGGACTTCTCCACGTTCCTCTCCCACCGTGACGAACCTTCTGCCTGAGCCTGGGGAGCTGCGTCCCACCTGGGTGAGCTGAATCGAAGCCAAACCCTAACGAGCAGCAATCTTTTATAAGAAACTGCGGCTTGTTTTGTTTTTATTAAGTCACATGGTCGCCGTGACGGGTGCCATAAGCGTTTAACCAGAAGCTATAGGTGTGCTGTACGTGTCTGCATGGGCAGCAGCGCTTTCTAGCCTGGGGATGGAAAACCTGACACATGCTCATGGGGCAGTTCATGTGGGTCTGCAAAAGGCACCTTTCTTCTTACTGCCTCTGAGAGAACTGGGGCTGTGGGCTTTCGGAGGGAGTGGGTAGCATCACTACGCTCTTGTGCAGTTTGCTGGAAGTCCTGCGGAGCAGGGAGGGTGCTGCCAGCGTTCCAGAAAGACGTGGACCTGTTGGAGGTCCACAAAAATGATCAGCAGGATGGAACCCCTCTGCTGGGAGGACAGGCTGGAGAGCTGGGGGGGCTCAGCCTGGGGCAGAGAAGGCTCCGGGGAGACCTTCCTGCAGCTGCCAGGGCTGAGAGGGGCTGATAAGAAAGATGGGGATGGACTTTTTAGCAGGGCCTGTAGTGATAGGACAAGGGGTAATGGTTTTACACTAAAAGAGGGCAGATTTCGACTAGATAGAAGGAAGACGTTTTTGACAATGAAGGTGGCGAAGCCCTGGCCCAGGTTGCCCAGAGAGGTGGTGGATGCCCCATCCCTGGGTCATCCCAGGTCAGGCTGGACGGGACTCTGAGCACCCTGCTCTGGTTGGGGATGTCCCTGCTCATGGCAGGGGGTTGGACTAGACGACCTTGAAAGGTCCCTTCCCACCCAAACCGTTCCGTGGTTCCGAGGAGCAGCCCCGTGGGCTGAAGCGGGAGGTGGGTGGTGTCCCGGGCTCCCGTGCTGCACCGGGAGGTGCGAATCCAGCCAGGCAGCTGCTTTCGGGGAGTCACGCGCCAGAGGTCCGGGCGCTCTCGCTCGCAAGAGCCTGCGTTTATGAGCGCGGAAGAGAAGTGCGACGCGGAGAGCGGCGGGGTCGCCTGCGTCCCGTGGCAGGGCAAGAGTAAGAGCACTCACACCGTCATGCCAGGACCTCCGGTCTTGTGCCAGAGGTGTCTGTGGGGGCAGAGGGGCTTTGGGGGAGACGCGGCTTACCGGGACCGGGGGTGGTGGGACGTGCTGCGGATGGCGGCTAAGCAAGGCCACCTCCGGAGCGGCGGTAGGATTTGTGTTTCAAATGCAGTGTGAAATCCACTGCTTTCTGACTTGCTTAAGCTAAAAAAGAAAAAAAAAAAAAAAAAAAGTCTTTCTAAAATGACTTTAACCTCCTCCTTGCTAGGTTTATAGTGGTGGATACCTAGAAACACGAAAGTCACTGAAATCTGGTAATCTCTGCGCTTTCTTGCGCGGTAATGGCAAAATGATGCTACCTAGAGGGAACTGGAGTTCAATCTTGGGGGAAAAAAAAAAACTTAAGAGTTTGAATAGTGGCGACAGGGACATGCTTAAACTCTCATAGAAACACAAACCTCATTATAGCAAGATTAATTTCCCACTAGCAACTTAACAGTTCTTCAAAGAGCGGGATGAATAATTGATGACACGTTGGCATCCGTAGTACCTTCCTAACGGAAGCGTGTTCATTTGCTGACCCAGGAGAATTAACTTCATAAATCCTCGCAGGAGGAGATAATGTCACTCATGGCTCGGTTAACGCTGCTGCCAGGCTCGAGGTGCTGGTGGGGGACACACGGTTCCAGCTTGCAGGCGGAGCGTGGGTCAGTGGGTGTAAAGCACGAAGGCACATGTAGCTGTTGCCACCCTGGGTGTCACCGAGGAGGAGGACTTGGGCAGCCGTTCGTGAGCCCAGCGCGTTCGCTTCATTTAACCAGAGGATGCTTTTGCAATGAACCCTGCGGACGTGTCGCTGGCCCCCACGGTCCTGTGTTGCCCTGGGTGCGCGTTAGCTCGTGCAAAGCGCCTTCTCAGCATCACAGACTCTTTCCTTTGCTCACAAAGAAAGGCATTTACTGCTGTTAAATCTATAATTCCCTCCCTTTCTTTCAAAGCTCTGCAGGCACAAAGCTCCACGGAGCCACGCTCTCCTCATCTGCCCCAGAAATCCAACGTCCCCAGCAGGCAGCACGGCGGTATCTCTGCTGTAGGGAGAACTTACTTGCAAACCCTGCTTTTCCCCTAATCTCTGCCCTCCCTCCAAGCCCAAGGTTTTGCCTCCGCTCAGACCGCCGGATCTGTGAGTTGATTCTTGTTTTTTCGTCACCGCAGATCATCCTCCTCCTCCCCTGCCTGCCTGGGAGGGCCGCGCTGCATCCCCAGAGGATTCCCTGCAAGGGCATTTTTTAGGCAAAGACACCCATGGGTGGGCGACAGATGGGCTGTGCTGCCTGCACCCTGCCGAGCGCATCCTCTCGGAGAGCGGGAGGCGTGGGACAAACGAACGGGTAATGAGCGGGTCTGTGTTCCCCTGTCGCTGCCATCCTAACCGGCTTGGACATCAAGAGAAGGGGGGAAAACCCCCCGACGCTCTGATGCTGCTCCGCATGGGCGGGCTGTCGGGTCTGCCCGTAGCATCCCGGCTCTGCCCGCTGCCGCGTTCGTGTGTGAGGTGAGACGGAGCAGAGGGCAGGCGAGAGGCGTTGCTGCCTGCAAAACACGCGTGTTACGGTGGTGATCCCAGACACGGCACGGGCTCCGGCATGCTGCGACGTCATTTTCTTTATTCCTGAAATCCTGCCTACGTGATGACAAACTGATTTGGAGAGAAAAGTGAATTTTGTTTAGTGGATTCTTTTTTTTTTTTTTTTTTAAACATTCCGGTAGGATCTTGTTCTCTATCCACAGCTCATGTTCATTTTCTTGCTCTTTATGGCATATAAGAGTAACATAACAACTGGGGTTAATTTACTTGCTGCTGTAGCTTATCAAGGCCCTGTGAGCGATGCTTGTTATTTACTCATTTGGATTTGCAGGGAATCTGAAGGGCTTTTATTTCTGGTTGTTTTTGTGAACAGACCTTCTCCCGAGGATTACGAGTGGCCTCCCACGGTGGCTGCGAAGCTCATTTCATGCTCAAACATGGAGCTGGCGAGGGCAGGAGCTCGGCGAGCCTCGCGAAACCCAGACCCTGGGGTTGCAGGAGGGTTTTTCTGGTGCTGACGAGACAGAGAGAGGGCAGCGGGGGGCTGCGAGCCCGGCCCGGCTGCGTAAGCTGTCCTGAAGAGGATTTAAAATAGCAGCCTGCTTAATTTCACCCGGTTCTTTCAGCTTGCCAAGCTCTCGCGGACTTGGGCAGTGGGTGATGAGGGAGAGGTTTGATGGGATGGAATCAGCCATTCCACTTTAAAGTTGATCCTTCGAACTCCAGGCTTGCGCGGCACTTGCAGCCGGAGGCGCTGGCGGACGAGCCCTGCTGTGTGTGAGCCTGGAAGCGGCCGCGCTCGGCACGGCCGGCCGCTCCGGGCAGGGCTGGAGCCGCTGCTTCTCGGAAGACAGGTACTGGCGAGCTCGAGAGCGAAGAAACAGCATTCAACGCTGTGGGCAGCAGCAGAAGGCAATTTCAGACCGGGCAAAGGGGGCAAGACCAGATTTCAGACTAGGGAAAGCGAAGCAGCTTCCTGGGTGAGCTCAGCCTCTGAGTTTCCCAGCTTTCTGCTTACTTCGGGTGTCCCTCCCCTTTGGTCAAACCGGCACACACAGCACCGTCAGTGGGTACCTGAGCCGCGAGTCTGGGCTGTCCGGAGCCTTCTCTGCTCATGAGCCTTCTGCCTTCAAAGCAGAAACATCTCTTCAGTAAATCTTTCCTTTTTAAAGTTATTTGTGTATTTTGTACATTATCCTCTTCCAGGTCTTTGGTATCAGGGCTGGTTAGGAACTGGCAGCACAGAGCTGGTGCCCCAGGACCGTCCCGCGTCTGCTGTGGGCTGCCTCGATGCCAGCATCTCACTCCTGCCTGAACTTCCTCTCATCCCTGCCAAGGAGAAGTGTTCCTTGGAAAGTGCGGCGCTAGGCACTTCTTCTGGGGCTAGTCCGAAGAGAAGACACCCTCCTGTAGCCCCGAGCACCGCGGCGATGCGCCGTCTCAGGAGCCCATGCGATCCCCTCAGGGCTGCAGAGCTTTGGCCTCCCCAGGAACATCCCAGCGTGGAGCGGGAGCGGGCACAGCTTTCCACGCCGAGGGGGAGGAGATGATCAGTGCTGGGCCTCATCCCAAAGCCCATCCCAGCCAATTCGTGTGCTCCTGCGGATTAGAGCAGACGGGAACGTTGTCGCTGTCCTCCTGGCTCAATGAGACGGAACATCTTGTGCTGTTTTGCAGCTCTGCTGATGGGGCACTGAAGTGAAATTAAAGTAAAAATAAAACCAGAGCTGTAACAGCATGCTGCACGCTTCCAAGTCCCCTCTGCTCGCTGGCGCTTGAATGCCGGTGGATGAACGCTGGGGGAGCTGGGGACCTCGGGCCAAGCGTGAAGGTGTCAGAGGTGCTCTGGGAGCAGCGTGGCCCTCACTTTGCTCCCTTGGCTGACGTCCTCCTTGTCAGCTTTTCACGCGCTGCGTAAATCTCTCCTCGGCCGCTCCGCTCAGTGCTGTGGCCGTTGTGTCGTACCGCGCCGTCACCTTCCGCCTGCTCGTGGCGCCTTGACATGACTCCGTGCTCCCCGAGCTGTGTCCTGCTCCCCTTTCCACGGTCCTTCCCTTCGCACCGACCCCTCCTTGCTGTGGTGTTCCCTCTTGGCTTTTCCTTTCCAAATTTTGCAGTGGCTGCCTTCCCTGCGAAGATGCTTTTTGGGCTCAGAGCAATGCTCTTGCTAGACCTGCACGCTGTCGCCGCGCCCGCGCGGTCCCCTCCTGCCGCACCGCGGCTACCATCCGCCTTGCTCTGAACGTGCCCCCCGAGGCTGCGGAGGAGGGAGCTGATCCTGTGCACAGCAACAGCCAGAAGCGAAGGGAGAGAGGAGGAGGATGGCGGGGCTTGGCCGCAGAGAGCTCCCAGGGCAGGGAAGGTGGGTTCCCCTTGGCTTTGGAGCTGGTGGACGGTCCGTGGTGCTACGAGGACGCCCTGGTTTAGATCAGGTCTGCATATCAGATGTAGTATGTAGGAAGAGCGATGGATATCGCACTTTTTGCCCTCGCCACCGCGATCGGCAGGCTGCCGTAACGTATCCCGAAGCTGTGCAGCATTAACAGGAGTCTGTAGTGACCCTCCAGCACGGTTATCGCTTCGCAGGTTGAGGTTTTGAAGATTTTTTTTTCTTTTCTCCAAAAGCAAGCAGAAAGGAAAGCATGCCTTTGCAACAAGCGCTACTGACTGAGAGGTTTGTAGCTGATCCTTAAGTTAGCGTAGGATTAGTCTGATCCCTGGGTAATGCCTTATCAGGATAAGGCGTCTTGAATTGTAAAGCCAAGGAAGCCCAGGAGAGGTAAAATCCCTTTTTTTTAGGTTAAATAGAAGCACTTTCTTGACAGTGGCTGAGATTGGTCATATTTTTCCTTCTTTGTTCTGCAACTCAGCAAAGAGATGCTGAATTCACGCCCCAGCCTGGTGCCTTCACCATGCGAGCTCCCCAGCTACAAGGTTGTGCCAAGCCTCTGGCTCTTCCAGCTCCATCACTGGTTGCAAGAGTGGCTGACAACTGCTGCAGCCACCGAAATCCTTGGAAAAAACCCTCTCTGACATGGGAAGCTTTCCTGTGGGACAGGCACGCCTGCCTTCCACCCTCTCGCACATCCCAAGCTGCGGGGCTTTTGCCTTGCCCTCTGCAGAGTGGTGGCCCGGTGTAAATCCTTCCGTTGTTCAGGGTGGCCCGGGACTGCGCTCCCCTTTGCCTTTGCTCGCGATGGTGCCACGAACCGGGGATCGCACGGGGCTGTTTATTGTACAGGTTGATGTCTGAGCCTTCGGTAGGTAAAGAGATCTGCTCTCCTGTACCCATCTTCAGTGACCTAACGTCCTGGTCATCCATTTGCAGAGCCTTCAGTGCAGCGTATCTGTAAGTGGTTGACATAGAAACATTAACCTTTCTCTTTTTGTGTCTTTTCCCACCTGAAGAAGCCACTTGGGCTATTTATAATCTGAGTATGTGCAGAATACCTGAGAGAGGGGCTGCAGCCGGAGGGCTGAGCTGGCTGGGAGTGTGGGCAAACTGGCAGCAAGCTCTTTCTGTTTGTTTTCCATCTAAATCTTTGTGTATCTGCTTGCTTGCCTGCAAAACAGAGTCGTTCGGAGGTTTGACATCTTTGAAAGAGGCTGACCCGGTGTTACTGAAGCGGTGAAGTTACTGCGTGACCTTGGCAGGCTTTTCTAAAGGAAATATTTGAAACAAATCGCAGCAATGGGCTGAGTGCCTCACACAAAATCTGCTATAGATAATCAGAGGCTTCGCAAGCACCAGCAATGACGGCGAGACGTGCTGGGGTCTGCGCGGCTTCTGGACCACGTGTGACGCCAGACTCGCCCGGCTGTGCGTTCCCGCCGGACGCGCTGGGGTCGGCAGCCGGGGGCCCGTTTGCGGTCGCACTCGTCCTGCCCCGGCTCTCGCGTCCTCTCGTGGGAAGCGGGGACCCGACGAGCCCGTGGCCAGAGGCTGCGGTGTCACCTCCTCCTCTCCGCGCTGGCGAGCATCTCCACCATGCTGCAGCTTCCACCGCCGGTTGCTTCTCCCTCTCCAAATAAGCAGTTTGCTACGCACCATCTGTTGATTTTTAATTTCCCATAATTTGTTTCCATGTATGTGTAATTTGTACTTTCATTAATTGTGCTGCTGAGTTTGTTAGTCCGTGGGACTTGCTTTGCAGCGGGGAAATCGTCGTGGTTTTTCCCCTCTGTCAAAGCTATTTTCGTTATTCACACAAATTAGCGCGTTCGTCCTTTGAATTTTGCTCTCTGGGCAAGTCTTGCTTGAGCAGCAATCTTTTGGAAGCACAGTGCCAGACCCATCTGCGCAGAGCTTCGTTACATCCTCGCAGCCGTTAAACGTCTTTAAAAAGATTTGCCTCCCAAAGGTGGCTGAGCTGCGCGCCCAGCGAGACCTTCAGAGCCACGAGCACGGGCTGGTGCAGCCCCTCCGGCAATCGCAGCCCGCCGGGGCTCTGCCCCGGGTGCTCGCCCACCCCCGGCCGGGTGGCGTTGGGGCTGTGCGGGAGCTTTTCCCGAGAGCTCTGCGCGAGTGCGTGACCCCCCCGGGTCTGGCGTCTGCCCCGGTTCCTCTTACTAGATGAAGTTATCACCCGGTCGCAGTATTTTCGGGACAATTCGGCGTCTCCCCCCGCCGTAACCCTGTACGGAGGGTTGGTTGCTGCTCTCTCTTGGCACAAGCCTCGGATCAGGGCTCTGAGGAGCTGTCGAGTGTTTTGATTCTTCACGCTCAGCCCGGGCTCGAGGATGCAAATGCGTGATTATCCGAGTTAGTGCTGCTTTTTATGGTGTGTTTCCAAGGCAACTGGAAATTCAGAAGACCACAAACACACACACACAGAGTCCTCCTCTTCTGAGACCTCACCCTCCAGTACGCAGGTAAACACTCTCGGTGACATTTTCAACCTGTTTGAATGCTCATCCGAGCAGTCCCCACTGTCCCCTCGTGGCTGCCAGCAGCCCGAGTGGGGAATTGCCTGCTTTGAGGGCTGTAAAACCCAGCCAGCTACACAAGCAGGTTTGCTTTTGTTCTTTGGATGGTTTTCCCCCCCCTACACCTTGCTCAGAGGGGAACGATACCAGAGAGGCTGCAAAAACAAAAATGGGGATTTTGAACGAAGGGAGGGGGGGAAAAAAAAAGTAGCAGTGGTTTGATGCTTTCTGAAAATAAGATTTTTTTTTTTCTGGGAGAGACAAGGGAGCTGTGCCAGCGGTGGGAGGGTAAGAAAAGTTTGCGAGACGGCAGGAGGGGAGCAGGGAAGGACGGAGTAGTTGTCCCTGAGGAGCTGCACAGAGGATCTGCAGTGGCAGATCGCAGGTCTCCTGCACCCGCTGCCTTCCTGGGAAGGCTCCTCAGCTGATTTTCTTTGGAGTTTACGGGAATAACTATAATCTAGAATTATGGGATTAACTGTGATCTAAAATAATCTGCAGGGTGAGAATTTTCTTGCGGAATTTGTGTGTCCTTCTGCTTTGGAGACTGTCTGTAAAGGCGTTGTGCTGGTGTTTGGGCACGGGGAGACCAGGAACCAGGGAGGTGGCATTGCTGGGAGCCTGGTCCCGGCTTAGCGCAGCTCTCGGGGACTTTACGGGAGAAGTCGGTGTTTGATTCTTCTGAAGCCCCCGTGGCAGCAGTTCGTCTGCACCTTGCAGAGATTTGCCAAACCTGAGTCCTTTTGAACAGACTTTGGTGTTTTGTGCTGCTATGCGCCTTATTAAACTAGCATTTCGGCTGGACCGTGATCTTTTCCCCTCCAGTGCACTCATAAATACAGGAACATCTCTCTGTGTTGGCTTCCCAAGAAACTGCCGGTTTGAGTTCATAGTGGGGAAGCAGTCCAGGCAGCATGGCAGGCTCTTGTATTGAGCTTAGATTAAATGCACTTAGATGAAAACGAGAGGGGTAACGACCTGGCCCAGTGTCCTGCTGTCCTGCTCATGCCCGTCTGCTGCGTGGAGCGCGGGAGGAGGGACAGTCTCAGGGCTCTGGTAGGGTTTGACCTTACTGGTTTTTTCCTTCCTGTTTCAGAGGGTCTGGCAGTGGGAGTTGGATTCGGGGCTATTGGAAAATCAGCGTCCGCCACCTTCCAAAGTGCCAGGTAAGCCGCAACACCGCTTCTGCGCTGCGTGCATCGGGTTTTGTGCGTGCCTTTGCCTTCTGGAGGTTGTCCGTCTGTCCCACCTTGCTCCCGTGCCAGGGTGGTTGGAGATGCGTTGATTGACTGAAACTTGTCTGGAAGCAAAAATGTGGGGAGAAGGAGAAGAAATCCCTAGTGCTGCTGCATTTTCCTGGTGGTTGTACTCGTCAGACGTGAAAAAAGATTTCTGTGGCCGATGCCTGGTTTTTGCCATGGTTCTGTGCTTCTGCCTCGCTGCGCAGGTCAACAGAGTTGGGGTGGCCAACAGAGAGGAGGCAGCACGTGTGGGTGCCGTTTTGGGGCGCTGCTGGGGGAGTTTGGGTCTGAATAGGTGCGCACAGCCCTCATCCCAGCCCTCATCCCTCCAGGGATTTAGGCCGTGCTGGGCTGAATCAGGAGGCACTCGCAGCCTCCTCCCTGCGCTGCTCGCTGCGGAGGGGTTTGCATGCATCACACTTCTGAGGGTGTTTTTTCTTTCTCCTCTCCCTTATGTCCATTAAACATCCCCAGTGATGCTGCAGGCTTAGCTAAATGCTGGGAGCTGTTTCTGTGTGGGGAGCTTCACCTGTGGGGAAGGAGGGAAAAAAACCCCTGAAGATAGGACTGGAAGCTAGAGACAGCCGTATCAGCTTGGGGTAGAGCAGAAGCAAGTCCCTTTCCTCTGGCCAGCAGCAAGAGTTTAAAAGTGATCGTGAGCAAGAGCAAGTGGCGGAGGCTCGCGGGAGCTGGGACGTGCTCCTCACCCAGTATCCCCGTGGCTCCCTGCAAGGAGCCGTCACGTTCTCGTCCTCATCCTGTTGCGGCTGAGCTGGGAGCCGTCCTGCCTCCACTCCCTGAGGAGCCGGCAGTATCCCCACTCTCCCTCCAGAGAAATGCTGAGGTTTTCACAAAAGCAGCATCCCCAGCGGCTGGGAGCAGCTGCTGGAGCCTTTGGAAAGTGTCCGGTGGCTTTGTGTTCCATTTCTGCCAAGCAGGGCCACTAGACTGTAATTGGTGGCAATAAAGACCCTCAGTGCTCCCGGCATCCCTGCTCGCCGGCTCCAGCCTCGCCAGCAGCCGCTCTCTCCCAGCTCTGTTTTCGGCAGCACCAGCATTGCCCCCCGCGCTCCTATCCAAAACCTTTTGTGCTTCTCACCGGGATTGCTGTGAACACGGGGGGTTAGTTCAGCTCCTCCAAAGTACCTGGGGTGGGGTTTGGCCTGTGGGTGCATTTTCATACCAAGGGGGAGGAAAACCTGGGTGTACAGGGGGGGGTGAGGGCAAGGAGAGCCCTGCTGCTTCCCCACACCCAGCCTCCCCCGGCAGAGCTGAAACTGGGCTGACTGGGGGCACTGCTAAAGAAATGGGGGAAAGGAAGAAGTGCGGTGCGGAGCCGGAGCCGGAGGAGCCGCCTTGGCTCTGGAAGAGCTGCTGGCACCTCTTGGCGGCTGGCTCGCAAACGGCACCCTCCTGCCGAGGCTCCTCGCTGTGCCGTTACCGAATGTTTTTCTGTTTGAATTTTACACCCGGGGCTCGTGGCACACCACGTTCCCGTCGCCCTGTGTTTACCAGACCCACGCTGTGATTTATGTGCTCTGGGGACGTGCAGCGTGTGCGGTCTGTGAATAACCTGCCCAGCCCTTACGGCTCCTGGATGAAAGCGCCTTTACGTCTCGGCCGTCTTGTTCCTGACAGAGGGTCTGCGCAGCCCCGGGGCTGGTTTTGGAGCCCTCCGGGCTGTCCAGCCCCTTCTCTGGCCAGGCACAAGCTGATCTTGCAAGGACCCTGCAAAGACACGAGCAAAACCTTCTGTACCCGATGCCCTGTTACATCCCTGGCTGATGGCGGACCCATCCTGGCGGCACGGGCTGGTGCTGGGCGCACCGCCCTGGGCACTTCGATTGCAGCGGATACCGTCCAGATCTGTGGTGAGAAAAGCAGGATACTCTAAACGCTGCATTTCTCTAACCTTTTGAAATAAAAGGCTCTTCATAAAGTCTGCAGGGGCTCTAGAGATGCCTGAACAAAAGGACTTTTTTTCCATCAGCTGCTCAGTAGAAGCTAAGAAGCCAGAAGCAGCTGGTTCTTTCTCTGTATTTACAACAGCATTAATCATGTTAGATGAAAGGTGGAGTCTGTACCATGAAAATACTAATGCAAATTTAGTCAGCTGCAAAAGGAGACAAAATAACTTCATTGCCATCAATCTGTCTGTCATTGTCATCTGCAGCCCAAAAATCACTCAGTGTATCCACTCTGCTGTGAAACCAATTGGAAATATCCAGGAGTAAAATTTTAGGTGGCTAATTTGTGTTATGTAGGCTTAAAAAACAGCAGCAGAATGATACTTGATGTGAGCTAATGTCAGAAAGAGAGCTAAATCTTTTGACACATCTGAAGGGGAAATTGCTCCTTGGCCAACCTCGGCTCTTAGGGGACATGACAGTCGTGATCCCCCTCGTCTCCATTATTTTTGAAACGGCGTTTTAACGAAGCAGCTGCGTGACTCAGTTTACCTCCTCCATCCTGCTTCCCCCTGGGTGTGACTAATCGCGTTAGCACCGAGCTGAGCTGGAACTGGGGCGAGCTGCCTCTCAGGAAGGCTTATTCCTTCAAACCTTGAATCGTGCAAAAGCGGTTATGAACGCTCTGACGCGCTCGGAGCCCGACCGGAGATGCAGGCGCCTCGGGATGCTTGCAGTGGCCGGTAGATGTTCCCAGGCTTGGCCGTGACTTGCCCAACGCTAACCAGAGGACCTTGACCCGCTCGAGGGTGGGTGTTGCGACAGGGTCCCTGCCTGCCTCCACCACCCGTCGCGGTCCTTGCTTTCTTCTCGTAGCGCAGCAGAGGCCCCCGGCTTTGCTGGGGTGAGGGTCCCTGTTCCCCATGCCTTGCAGGGGATCCCGCACGCCTTTTCCTAGGCTGAGGACTTTCCCCTGTGCTGGCGGTTGGAAGGCTTCTCCGTGCTGCCCGCTGCCTGCCTGCCTGCCTGTGGCAGGAGGGGTGCTGTGGGGCTCCCACCCTGGCCGGCTGAGCCTGGCGAGGGACCGTTTTTGGGTTTTAAAGCCCAGTGGGGCCAGGCATGCTGCAGAGACGGGGCTGGTTGGGAGCCGCGGTGGCCGGCGAGCACCGGCACGGGCGGCGTGGGCTGAGTGGTGCAGGCGTAGACCCGCAGCTGACGCTCCGAGTCAGGGGGACGCTTTGGGCTTTGGTTAAAAAACAAAAAAGGATAATTAGGAAGCAGGGTGGGATTCTTGCCTTTTAAAACACCTGGTGCTTTGCATGTGCTGCCATCACCTCTGCTGTTCCCTGACTCCCCGCTCTGGTGGGGTCCTGCCCCGTACCTCTGCGCTTGCAGGATCCAGCCCTCTGGGCTCCTCCGTCCACCCCATCTCCCCCGAGCATCTCGGTGCCGACTGCCGGGCCCCTGCCCGCACCCCTGCCCGCACCCGTCCGCGTTTCTTTGCTGCCACCGGGTGCGCAGGCTCTGTTCCTGCGATCCCGCTCCTCCACGGCTCCTCTCCGCCCGTGCCAGGGCTCGCCTTCGGATCGCAGCCCCTCGCCTTGCGCGCCGTTTCATTTGTGGCTTGTGGCGTGGGGGGAACCCACTTTATTTGGCCTCTCGGGGGATGCCGGCGAGACGCGGTTCCATGCCCGAGGGAGGGGGGATCTCGGCGGCGGGGCTGGATCTTTGCTTTTGTGCACAGGTGGGTATCGGTGCTCCTTCCCGTGGGCCGAGGTTAGCGGGGCAGCGCGCCGAGCCTTTCTCAGGAAGGTGATGTGGGTCTTAGGGCACTCCAGGCCGGCCTTAGGCTGAGCGCGCGTCTGATTTCGAGGAGTTTCCCATGGGGGGCTGAGCCGCCGCTCATCCTCGGGCAGGAGCGTCCCTCCCTCCCTCCCTCCCTGCTGCGGGAGCGCGGTTCGCCTGCCCGGTTCCTCCCAGGTACGAACACATCGAGAAGGTCCCACGGGCTGGAAATTGCAGCTCAGGACAAAGCCGCGGCAGCGACAGAAGAGGCGCAAGACCCAGAGGGAGTGCGTGCCCGCGGCAGAGGAGCAGTGCCCGGAGGGGGCCACACAGGGACCCCAGGAGGGGAGGGTCCCCTCCAGATGTGAGCACGGAGGCATGAGCCGCTCCTGGCTGCCTTCCAGGCAGGAAGGTAAAGAGAAGGGCAGCCATGTCTTAAAAAAGCTGTTTTACTCCCCGTTTCTTTGCACACTATAGCACGGGGGGAGGAAACCTTCTCCACCTTGTGTGGCTGATTTAACAGGAACCAGATGGGGCTGGAGCTGCTGAGATCAATACGGGCCGAGTTTGATACTCAGCCACTCTGGGGATGCAGAGCAGGCAGGGGTGCAGGCAGGGGTGCAGGCAGGGCTGTCCAGCACTGGTGAGCTTGGTCAGTGGCTCCCCTGGGGCTGGGTGGGGGAAGAGAGGGGCCGGGGCAGGTCCCCGCTGCTGGCCACGCTCCGCACGTCTCCGTCCGCCGCGGCTGCGGTGCAGGGGAGTGGCGTGTGTCGGGGTGGTCTCCCTCTCTCCAAGTCCCTGCAGTGTCTTTTAGAGGACAAAAGCACCCACCAGTGAAGCCTGGGGGGACCCTGAGCCCCTCATCCCGCGCGGGTTACGCCTGCGATGCCGGGCAGATGCGAGGTGGGGTCTGGGGCTGGTGGGGAGGAGGTCCCGTGCGCCCACTCCACCGTCCCCTCTGGACCACGTCCCTTCCCTTGGGACCCGCCTTGACGCCGCTGCGTTGGCACCCAGGAGTCTGCAGCATCTCTGCTCCCACATCCCGTGGGAGGGGAGCTCATGCCTGGGCTGGAAACACAAGAGAGGAGGGGGACGTGGGGTCCCTGGGGACCTCTCTTTTTCTCTCTCCCCCCATCACCAGCTCTTCCTTTGAGAATCAGCACGAGGGGCTGGTTATCCCCCTCCTCATCCTGCCCAGCATCGTGCCGTTGCCTTGGTGTGGTGCCGGGGCTTGAGGGGAGCCCAGCAGTGTGGGGGAGCAAAGGAGGGTCCTGGGAGGGGGGAAGCGGGGAGGCGGGAGCCTGGTTCTGCTTCTTGCCCCTTACAAATCCTCCCTGTGCCGTTTGCGTTCTGAAAGCAGGAGGCAGCTCGTAAGCGAGCTGTATGCAAGCGCGCAACAGCCAAATCCCTTTTCTTACAGAGCGTTGCTTCTTCCTGCAAATTTTTTTTCTGTCGAAGAGGAATTCACCATAAAATTAATTTCCTTGGTCAGGATTGCAGGAACTCCTGAAGGTACCTGCGCTATACTGCGGAGTGAACAGAACACTACTGTAAAAAGCCTGTGTCAGCAATTTTGCTTTTAACAGGAGAAAGGTTTGGGAATGTCTGTAAGATAGAGATCCGCACCCTGAGGAGGTGGATGGAGGGAGAGGGCTTCGCCTCCCGACGGTAGCGGTGGAGGAAGACGGGGGCGAGTGGTGAAAGCAGGACAGTGTCTGTGACTGGCCTCATCTGTGTGGTGAGTGGTGCCTGGACTCAGATGGCTTCCTTGGGAAGGAAAAGGGAATCTGTTGCACAAATAACTTTGAACTGTCTGGATTTTCTCTGCCAATCCCCCTCTGGCCGATCTGCTCCTCTGTAAGGAATCACAGCGCCGTGTTTCCAGGAGTTAGGATATTCGCTGCGTCACCGGCTGGCAGCACAGGCAGCGGGTGATTCGCCGGCTGATATTCATGGTTTTCCCCTGGCCAAGCTGCTTTCCAGCCGGGATGTGAAGCCTGTGCACTAGGGATGCTCTTCCAGTGGAAATAATCTCCGTGGGCCGGTTCCCACTCGAGCACGGGTGCACGCGGGCTCTCCGCGCCAGCCTCCGTGTTACATGGAGCGGAGGGTATCTGCGCGGGTGTAACCTGCGAGCGTTTCGTTTTGCAGCCTCGGTATTATTTTAATGTCATTTGTGTGTATAATTTTTAAAATTTGACAAACGGTTATTATTAAGGCTGGGAAATCAAGCCCGTAGCTACTGGGAAATGCTGGAAACGGGATTGCCGGTGCCCTTCTCGCTAGGATCGTTGTAAGCGCACGTTGAAACCGTGCTCTTTGCCTGGACGCCCTCTCTTCCCCCCTCCAGCTGCCCTGCCCTCATCACCCGCCTCGTGGCCCCTTGGGGTTTGTCCAGGGTTCCCCCCATCGTGGGACAGAGGGACGGTGAGCACCGCGGTGCGCGGCTGCAGCCCCGGGCAGTCTGCAGGGACAGAGCGTCCTCCGAGGATGGGGGTCCTGGGGGGACGGGGGTCCCCGGCGATGGGAGCTGCTGTCTGCGCTCCTGCGCTGCGGCGCAGAGCTGCGGGGCCGTGGCACGCCGCGGCGTTAACTCGGTAAGAAAGCCACCTTTGCCACGGCAGGAGGCTAAGTCTGGTCACAAGGGACAGGATGTGCCAGAAAATAGAATATAAAAAAAAGATAATTTCAACTGCGACAGCCTTTTCGGGTCCTGGAGGTCTAAGTCTGGCATAGGGGTCATTTAATTTTAATTCCTGGGCCAGAGCTCCTGCCCACGCGGGTGCGCCCGCAGCCTTTTGGCTTGGCTGTGAGATTCCCACGGCACCGGGCTAACCGTGCTGAGACGACGGGAGATTCCTGCCGTGTCTGAAAAAGCATTCATCTCCTTTGGCCTTCGTTTGCTGTGCTTGTTTCACTAAATACCTCCCTGTGCGACGGCTGGAACAGCCGAGCCCGGTGCCCCGTCCCCACGTACCCGTTATGTTCTGCATTTTTGTTGCTGGCTTGTCTCTGTGCCGACTGCTCTGGGCACCTTCCTCCTGCTCCTGGCATGGATGGGGCAGAGCTGCTTCTCTACCTCTTCCATCAAAAATAGGAGGTGACTTAGGACAGCGTGGACCTGACTGTTACAGTGAATAACTTGGCTGGTTGCAGGCAAGAAATACCTGCAAGTCCGTCTCGAACTGCAAAGACAGAGTAAAACACAGATGGGCTTTTTCTGGGCTCTTCGTCCTCAAAAGCGTATTGTGCATTTTTATTTTTAAATCCACCGCTGTTAGAGGGGTAGAAAGCCCTTGCCCCCGCTGACGGCTGGGGGAGCGGAGGTGTCCGGGATGACCTGCGGGCTCTGGGCTCGCACAGTCCGACACCGGCCGTTTCTGCGGACCGAGAGCCGTCCCCGGTTGCTGCTCCTCTCCCGTCTGACACTAGGTGGTAACATCCCTGCTCCCACCAGCCTGTTCTCGGCAGATTTGGGGCTGGTGCATGGCAAGCCCTGGAGCTCCCGGCACCCCCAGATGTGGCTTTTTCACCGGCAAAACGCCTAGCAGAGGGCTGCGCCTGCAGGTGCGAGAGGATGTTCAAATAAGTGAAACCAATATCGAGTGCAATGCGGTAAATTACTTTGAGCGGGTGAAATATATATATATATATATACTTTCCCGGCGCGGCCGGGGAGGGATTCTCGGCTTCACATGGATCCCTTCAGCGGCTGTAGCAGTCGGAGGGTGAGCTGGCAGCAGGGAACCCCTCGGCACTCGGGCAGGGAGGTGTCACCCCTCCAGCACCCCCTTTTCCTGGGCACGGCACTGCGGGGCTGGGACCCCCCTGGGCGAGGGGGACCTGCTCCCGGGAGCTTTTCTCACTTAAACCCTAAGCTCCTGGGGGCAGGGATGGATTCCTTCTTCCCTTCAGCAGCACCGGGGCCATCGGATCCCACCGAAGAGTTTGTCGCCTCCTCCTCTGCAAGCTGCAGGTAATATTTTGTCCAGGGTCTGAGCCCTGCTCGCCACGGGCACGCAAGGAAGGAGAAAGGCGCGTGTTTTCGTGGATGTGATGTTTAACTCGGGCTTGCCCTTCCCTTTGCCTCGCAAAGTGCTTTTGGTGCTGACGGGCCGTCGCACCGTGGCACCGGCGCCCACCGGCACCCACCGGCGCCCACCTGCCCCAGCTCTCTCCTGAATGAAGGCTCCTGTTTAGGGCAGCTGGAGAGCGGGTGTGAGTGTGGAAGTGATGTAAACAGATATATTTTTTTCCCCCCCCCCGATGATGATGGTGATGTTTCCTCCACCGCAGCACAATGGCTCCCATTCATCGGCCCTTTTGCTGGGAATGCTGGCCTTGTTTTGATCTGTTGTGCCCACAGATTGTTTCCTGTCCAGCTTTGGTAAAACAGACAGAAAAGAGGCTTCGAGTTGACAGGCAGACTTTGACTATGGCTTGGAAAATATTATTTCATGGGACAGCCTGTGCCTCCCACGCTGTGTCTCTCAGGCTGGAGGGGAAAAAAAAAAAAAAAAAGGCTTGATTAATGTAGGGAGATTGAAACCAGGCAATAATTTTATACTGTGTTTTCTTTGAATGAATGGAAATCATTGTGGTCTGAGAGACAGCAGAAGACACACTGGGTTTTTCCCTCGTTTGCACACATGCAATCTCTGCCTCTTGCTTATGAATAGATCCACAGTGGAGCTACTAGAGAGGTTGCTCGGGTAGCGTCAAAATGTGGGGTCGAATCCCCACCTCTTTATCAGATTGAGGCCTCGCACAAAAACACCTGATAGAAAAAACCCACCTCTTGCTGGTGGGTGAGGTGGGGCTGGACGGGGATTTCCACCTTTCCCCAGGATCCCAGACAAATGCTGCTCCTGCAGCCAGGCTGCTCCTGCCTGGGGCGCAGCACAAAGCCCGGTTACAAAACAAAACTGTTGGAAGAAGCTTATTAAGCGTTTAATTAGCCTCTCCTGAAGGTAGATGTCTATTACTGAGGGAGCCTTAACGAGCTGGGTAGGTTTCTCCAGGGCTTTTCTTTTGTGAACAGTGGCGATGGTGGCGATGGTACCGTTTTCACCAGGGCTGGTGCTCTGGAGAAGAAGGTGGTCCCGAAGGGTTTGGTGAGCCACAAAACAGGACTGTGGCCCCTCAGCTGCTGCCTTGCGCATTGTGGCTAACGAACCTCAGCAGCGGTGGCTGAGGAGACGGAGAGGAGAGGAGGCTCCCGCCGGCGGTGACGGCATCTTCCCAACAGAAGCCTCAGGTGCAGATGTCCCAGCCGCCGTGTGCCAACGTGCAGAGTGGCTTTAAGAGAAGAAACGCACAGTTTAGGCAGAAGAGCAGGTCTTGGCGCCAGACGAAATGAGGCTGCACAGGCGCTCAGGAAGCGCTCTCCTCCATTCCTTGCCAGGAGAGCCGGGGCTACGGTTTGGCAGCGAGGGGCCGGACGCCCCGCACTCGCCCTGCTGCAGCAGCAGGGCTGATGCACGTGGGCTCCTCCTGCCAACGCCTTGTGATTCTCTCTTTGCCCATCAGAAAATGGTGTTTTATTACACGTAGAAGTTACGGCTCTTCTTGGCCGTTAGCAAAACGGAGCAGCTGCCTGGGAAGCAAGGTGAGGTGGGCTCGGACTGCCTTTCCCACCAGAGGTGTTTGCAGGGCTGTGCTGGATCAGGCAGCGCCTCTGCCTGCGATTCCCCGTCCCGAGGCCTTTCCCAGCATCTCTGTCATCTTGGATGGAGCTCCCTGGTCCCTGTTTGAAGCCTTAGCCGGTGCTGCAGGCCTGCCTCAACGCGCGTGGTTCGTGGTTTGCAGCGCAGGTGAGACCTCACGGAGGTCCCCGGTGCAGGGCTGGACAGAGGATGGCCATGGCCCGTGGCACGGCGTGGCCTCCCTTCCCACTCCGTGTCCTTCATAAACGAGCTGACACCACCGGCAGACAGAAGCTGGACTGACCACGATGTCTTGGCTTCACCCTGTATCCAAGGAAACTTATATTCTGCATGAATTAACGAAATCTGCACGACACCACGCACAACAGCGCGTTCAGCCTCTCCCGGAGCCGCTCCGGCGCTCCCGACGGCTCCCGACGTCTTGCGTGGCTGAGTCTGCGGGATGGGCAAAAAAAATGCGGTGGGAAAGCTGTGTGGCCTGCAGAGTTTTTCTTGAGCTGCCTTCAAAGCTACCAGATGTTTTCCACGCCAGGAAAACATTTGTTCTCTTGCAGTGCCTGGATAGTCTATCGTCCTGCAGACGGACCCGCTTCCCATTTTGGTGCAATGCTGGGGGGTTAAGTCTGGGGTCTTACGGCATTTTGCTGCTCAGTCCCTGCTGGGGGGAGATGCAGGCAGGGAGCGGAGAGCTTGTTTCCCAATCCTGGGATTGGGAGCAGAGCTCAAACGTTTTCCTGGTCCCCAAAAAACGTAGCTCGGTTTGGTCACAGCTATCTGGGTTGCTGGAGACTGGGTTCAGGGTGGATTTCAATTTGTGGAGGAGACTCCCCCGGTGCAATCCAGGTCTCTGGATTCCAGCAAGGACCCTCGCCAGCCTGCGGCGCCGCGGGTCCCCTGGGCGATGGGTGGGCAGTGGGAAGGCGCTCGTGTCCCACCAGCAGACGTGGGGGGAGCCGTGCCGAGCCCCCCCGGCAAAGGCAGCCCATTCCGAATCGGCAGCCGCCGTCAGGCAAGGCTCCAGCCGGGAGAGCAGCTCCTCGGTAGCTCTTGGCAGCGAACCACGTCTTGTAAGGGTTTACCTTGGCCTCACGATGCCGCTCCTGCCTCCTGCCAGGCTGCGGAGGTCGGGGTGGACCTGTTCCCCCACCCCTGTGCACCGGCGTGGGGTTAGGGCTCAGCGGGTCCGGGGAGCAGCAGGCAGCTGCCCTCCTTGCAGGATGCTTTTTGTGCTCTTTGAGTCTTGCAAACGGGCGCCGGGCTGGCCGGGGGTGGTTTTCCGTTGCACGGCCGTGCTTAGGGGCGGCTGCTCTGTCCGAGGCAGCCGGCTGGCGATGCCACGAGGGAGCACGTGGAGCTGCCGAGCAGGGAACCGCGGAGCAGAGCTGTGCGCCGACTGCTGGGTCCCACCGAGGGAGCGAGGGAGCTGGGGAGCATCTTCCAAAAGCAGCCAAACTGCAGAAGGTGGAGGGCTGCTAGAGAAAACAGGCGCTTTGTGCTTTCCTGAAATTCAGAAACCAGAATTCAAAGTCAGTGCCTCAGCAGGGAAAACCTCCCCGAAGTGGCGCAGCCCATGGCGGAGCTGGGCTGGAAGGAGCAGAATCCCTTGGGCTCTGTGGCATGTCGGAGGCTCCTTCGCCACGTTGGTGCTGGCAGGTTTGGTGGCAACACTCGTCCTTCTTCCCTTGCCCGTCCCTCGTCCAACATGGGCTGGTCGAAAGCCCCTGGCAGCGCAGCCTCCGTCGGGCCCCAGCTCCTGGGGCTGGGTGAGTGCTGCAGCCTTTAGACCTTGCCCTGGGCTGGAGGAGGAGAAGACCTCCCAAGTCAGCAGGGAGGTCTCCAAAGCCTGGCGGGGAGCCGGGCTGCTGGCTGCGGATCCCGTGCTGGCTGTCGGCGTTTACATCACCGTTTATATAAATAGTCTCCCCTTCTCTTCTCTCTCACTCCTTCCTTCTCCCTTACTCAAGTGTCTAGACCGAGGAGGGTTTTTGGTTGATTTGTAATACTTACGAGAGGCAGCTGGCCTTCCAAACAGCATCTGGCTCTGTGGAAAGTCCGTGTAACGGTTGCTTTCTTCTCTTTCTGTGGTGGTCACTGCATCTGCAGCATGAAGGACGGGGGGTGCCCGGAGCAGCTCCCACGTGAAGCTCTTCGGCTTCTCACCTCCCTGGGAGAGGGCTTCGCGGGGAGCTGCCCAGCCCTTTCCCCGGGCCTGCTGTTGGCCAACTGAATGGTTTCGGGCCAAGCTACGGCTGGGCGCCGCACGGCCGAGCAGCCCACGGTGGCCTCGCAAGAGGTTCTTGCGTTTGCAAGAACCCACGAGCAGCAGCTGCTGAAGGCGTTGTGACGCTGCCCCGGGGGCACGGCTCGCCCTGCGCCCCGGGTGGGAGGTGAGGCACTCGCGGTTTTCAACGCAACCGTGTTGCGCGTCTGCATCATCCTCTGGTGCCGGGCAGGAGAGCGGCTGGGGAGGCTGCCCAGCGCCGGCGGGGACTGCGGAGCGGGGCCGGCTCGCCGGGCCGGTCCAGGCTGTGCGGGACGCCCTGGCCAGAGGACGGGTCGCGATGCGGTCGCAGCAGGCGCTGTAGAGGATGGGTTAGTTGGGAGGCGAGCTGGGGCTGCCGGGGCCAGGCTGCCCTTGACCCTGGTCCCAGCTCCCGCAGGATGAAGTGTTGGGCGCTGCTCCCTCCCTGTCCCAAAAGCCAAAAACCTGGCAATCGCGTGTTCTCCGGGACCTTATTGCAAAGGTCTCTCCTGCCCCAGCTTTGATCTGCAAAGTGCACCCGTTCAGTTCCTGTTCACCTTAAAATAAAAGAAAGAGGGCAAAGAAAAAAGCAGAGAAAGAAAAAGCCATTATCCCGGTTTATCTTATCAAGATAATGCCAAACAAAGCTCACTTTGAACGCCAGGTTCTCTCTTTGCAGCCCCAGTGGCCTGTTCCTCTCTTCAGCAGCCTGGTTTAAAAATAAGCCCTCCGAGGAGGGGAAGCGATTTGAATGAGGACATTGTTACTGTACACGATGCCATAATAGGGCTTTTTATAGCTACAGCTGTTCGTAAATTGTTTAGTTCCAGGTTTTCGGGCTGCACAAAGGAGCCGCTCTGGGGCTTTCACACTCTCCCCCGGCGTGTTTTAACAGCGATGCTGCAGGGGAGGGAAGAGGAGAAACCGTTTCAGTCCTTTTAATTTTGCTCTTCGCTAATCATCCCCATCAGGATGCAAAGGTGGACGCGCGGGACTCGCGCGTCAGCCCCTCGGTGCAGCCGTGCCGCGGCGGCGAGCTCCGCTCGCGTGGCCGGCGAGCCGCCCGCGCCGCGCGGGCGCGAGCGGGACGCTAAGCTCCGTCAGGCTCCTGCGAGCGAAACGCGTTCGTCTGTTGATCTACGCGTGTAGCCGGGCTGCGGTTCCCCGCAGGTGCTCCTCACGCCCCGCGGGGAGGAAGAACGGTCTCTGTATGAAGGACGCTCGCCCTTCTTCCCTTGCCTTGCTCCAGGCTTTTGTCTTCTGTAAGCGCCCGTGCGTGCCGGTGGCTGCCTGGCTCTGGAGGACGAGACAAAAAAGCCCTAAAAAATCCACCCCCCCAATCTATTCCCCTGCCCCAGCATGTTATTTGCACCGAGATTTCCATGGCATGTAAACTAATTTTCTACGTGAAACCTGCTTACGATTTGAAGGTTTGTACAAAGGGGAGAGGGTTGGCATTTTTGCATGAAGCTATAACATTAATTGGCAAGTATTACTGGGAGTTTTTATAGATGGGCCATAATCCCAGCCCTGCTTTTAGACCACCCAACTTCTCTGTGTGTTGAATTTTTTAAAAAAATATTTTAATAACCTTTATAAGGTTCGGTATCTCCCTCCAGCTCTAGCCCTACCCGAGATCAATGCAGCCACATCGTTAAAACCCACTTTATTTATGGGAGTGCCTATATGAATATGTAAAATTTAAATTTTCTGCAGCCCGACGCTGTTTAAAGTAGAGTTAACGAGGTCTCGCGTGAGGGTTGTCTTAAGGTATTCGAAAATAGGTGCTTCTGACTTGTAGGGTCTTAACCGAAACCTCCTGGTGATGGTTGAGTGGTTGGTGCTGCCTGTGGCTCCGCGGGCGCTGGTGATCTTGGTTTCTGCTCAAAAACGGAGCCGTTTCTGCCCGAGCGTGGCCGGGAGCCGGCTGCGACGAGGCGCGCGCTCGCGCTGTCCCCGCAGACTCTTGTTTTTCTGGTCGTTGGAACAGTTCGGTGGGATTTACAGGGCGCTTCAGACCTGGGCGTCCGCAGGGCTCGGGGTGGCCCCCAAGGGTGCAGAGCTGTTCTCCTCCGCGGGCGGTTCTGGGCAAGGAGAGCCGCTGCGGCCGGCGGCGGCGGGGTCCTGCAGCCCGGCGTGCCGCCCTGCCGCGCTGCCTGCCTTACGGACGGGGAAACCGGGGCCGAGGCAGGCGCCTGTCGCAGGGGCTGAGCCTCTCCCGGCGCTCGCCTGCCCGACTGCAGCCGGAGCATCGCCCCGCCTGGGGGACGCGCCGGCTGCCGGCAGCCCGTCTGTGCGCAGGTGATGTCACCGGCGTCAAACGTGGGAACAGTTGGGATTTGTGCCGGTCCCTCTCCTTGGGCACGGATTTAACCCCAGTAAATATGATGGGGAAGCGACGCTGGGGATGGGAAGTGATGTTTTCATCCCTTTACAAGTATCTGTTAACTTTTTTGCTAGGTGGGCCGGAACTCTGCACGTGGGAATTTGTCTGCGCGATGGGTCCTGCTTGTCGTTACGTGTCACCGGAGCGACTGGCAGGACGCTCCCGGCTCGCATCGCCCGCAAAGGCAGTTTGCAGGCAGCGAGGCCAGGGCTCGGCCGCGTCTGCCGCTCGTTTTGCGGATACCAGCCTCGCAGAGCCGGCCGCCGCTGGGTCCCGCGCTCGCAGGTCGCGGTCACACTCTTACCTGGCAGCAGGAGAAAGCGCCGAGGGTCCCCGCGCCTTTCCTGCCACGCAGCCAAGGTCAAAGAGAGAGAGAGACGAGAGCAGGGACGCGTGGCGCTCGTGAAACGTGTCTTTGTGCTTCCCCGGTCGGGGGAGACGTGAACTTTTACCCTGCGCGTCAGCCTGACTCATAAATCAAACAGTTACATAAATAACCGGGCAGAGGAGAATAAAGATTTTTAAAACCCCGGAGGGATAGATAGCCCCTAGACCAGGGGACCCGTCCGTGCGATCCGGCGGTGGAGCCAGGCCTGCCGTAACAGAACGCTGACCGCCGGCCAGCCGCGCACGCCGGCAGGTTGCACCGCTTCCCGCCCGCCCCAGCCGCCCGCGAGGTTTTGAACTTGCCCGCGGCGGCAGCCGCTCGTGCCGGGGCCGGGCCGGAGGCGGGCGTCCGGGCTTCTGTCCTTTTGGCTGAGCCCCGCTGTGGGGTGGGGAGGAGATGCCCGGTACCCGGCGCGATGACCCTCGCTTGCGCTGCGTATCCCATGGGATGTCCTCGCACCCTCGGCCAGCTGCCTCCAAGGGCTTGCCCGCCTTCATGGGCCAGCGCCCAGTTTCCCGAGCCAATTAAGCTGTAACGATAACGACCCGGTGGCTCAGGCGGGAAGGGTGGGAAGGGTCAGTCCTGCCCGGGGAGCGCAGGAGGAGGCCGCGGCCGCCCGAGGCTGCACCTTGTGTTTGCCGCTGGTTGAAGTGGGATTCGGGAGGGGAGGGAGGACACGGCCTCGACGCTCGTGCGAGTAGCAGACACGCGTGCCGCGGGCAGGACGCAGCGCGCGCCAGCACGCGGCAGGCTGGGGGAAAGGAAAAAAAGCAAAATCTGGGTGTTTTAGCTAAATGATGTAACCCGAAGATGGAGCCGGCTCGGGGACAAGAACGTATTTGGATGCTTCGCGCACAGACCCGTCCCCGTCGCCCCTGCGTGCGGGATGCGGCCGGCCGGCTGGCGCGGGGGCTTCCGCGCCCTGCCGGGGCTGAGGTTTGCCGGCGCGGGGAGGCGGGTGGCAGAAAAGCTGGAGAGTTTCTTGCTCTTCAGCTAAAGTTCACGTCCCGGCTGCTGCAGTCAGAGGGGAGAGCAGGTTTTACGACTCTGAACTTAGCTTATGCACCTTTGGGATAAATTACGGGTAAAATTTCCTAAAATTGTAAACGTTTACTGCGTGCGGAGCCAGAGCGGTGCGTATTTACGGCTGGCGGAGGGCCAGGCAAGCAGATGTGACACAGACCAGGCGGCACGCTGCCTAAGAGCCGAGGGGTTGATGGGGAAGAGGGAGGGAAGGGGTAGGAAGAGCTGTGGAAGTGGCTACCGAGGAGCAGTGCCGAAAGGGCGCGTTTCCACTGGGACGCGCTTACCACGCGTGAGCTTTTCGTGGGAGCCCCACTCAAAGCGTGCCCCTTTCGTCTTGCGCTTTTGCGGTTCTCACTGGAGATGGGTGTCCACGCCATCGTCCAGCCCACTCCCGCCTCCTGATCTCTGCGGTGTTTTCCCTGGTTTGTGCCCCAAATTCTTTCCTGCTGCTTCTCCTCTTCCCTTTGCCTCCGTTCGGGTGCACTGGCTGTCTTGGTGCCCTTTGGAAAGCACCTCGCTGGTGGCACGGTGCACGGGTGGAGGCTCTGCTGTCGACTCCCAGGTGAAAACAGGGTGCCTATTTTGGGGGGATTTCGGTCAGATATAATTTCCAATCTGTCCGTATGTCTGCATAACCGGGAAACCGGGCCGTGGCTGCCAGCCTGGCTGTTCCTCTGCCAGTGGAGAGGAGACCCGAGGGCTTTCAGGCTCAAGGCATCGCGCGATGGGCAGCGCGCGCTGCGTCCTGGGAGGGGGCCGCGCGCCGCGTCCCCCGCGCGGGGTAGGATCCCCCGTTAGCGCGTTTCTGTGTCCCCGTGGGTAACGGGGCTGGTGGCTGCACTCAAGAGGGGGAGGCAGGTTTGCATCTGCTTTTTTGGGTTTTTTTTAATGGTTTTGAGTGTTGGAGATGAAAGCTACTGTATTATCAAGAGGCGAATCCGAGGGAGTAACATCCTCCCACCTGCTTTTGCAGATTCGGCCTTTAAAACGCCGAGCGCCTAAAGCGGTGGAGTCACCCGGAGCCCCGTGCACGCGCGGGCGGGTCTGGCTGCTCCCGGGGGACTGCAGCGTGGTCCGGTGGGCGTCGGGGCTGGCGGGGGGACCGCTGGCACCCCTCCCCGCCCCGCAGCTCCCCGCCACCTCCTCGCGTGAGAGCCTCTGCCGCGCCGGCGCAGAGCGTGCCGGCAGCTGTGTTTAGCAGGTAGGGCAGGTACGGGGAAGCGCTCCGGGCCCCGCGCTCGCCGCAGAGCTCCTTCCCACCTGCGAGCCCTGATCAAACACCTCGACGGGCGGCCCGCGTGGGAGCCGTGATGTAATCTTGGGAACCCAAAACAATCGGCCCTTTCATGGCGGGACGATAACAATCAAAACAGTATGTAAGGGCCTGCCATGCAAGAATACACATGCACATTATACACTGGAGGGAATTGAAAGCCGTAGTGAAAAGGGGCTTGTTAAGAATATGTAGCCTGCTTTCATAATCAGTTTGTAAAAGAATAGGCCCTTGAAAACAAGGGTTTAGGCTTATAGAAGGCTTTCTGTGCCTTGACCTTGCAAATATGCAGAGATGCCAACTTTTTTTTGAAAGTGAACTTGGAGTCTCCCAGCGTGGTGCCATAGCAGTTGGCAGGCGAGCTGGGGGTAGGAGGTCCAGCCCCGGTACGTTCCCGGGGGACGCAGAGTCTTTCCCTCTCGCCATGAGGAGCTGGCCCTTGGTGGGGCTCCGCCACGACGCAATGGTTTTACCTTTCCTTCCTTAAAACTGCAGCACTGGGCTCTGCTGCGGAAGAGGATGAGCCAACGCAAGGGCAGAGCCATCCATCCCGTGAGACCCAGCATTGCTGGCTCTCTGCAGAGCTCGCATGTAGATGGCACGAGTCCTAGCGGTGTTTCTGTTCCCAGATCGAGAAGGTTATGGAGGACGTCACTGTCATCACCCCCACGTTACAGATGGGGAAGTTGAGGCAGAGAGCTGGGAAGGGGAGCATGTCCAGTGCATGTTGGCTCCTTGATTCCAAGGACACCTGAGTCCATCGTGCCCAAACGGAGGAGACGCCCAAGTGACATTCCCACGCCAGCCAGCGCGCTGGTGGCAGAGCTGCTAACAGGGCACACGCATCGCAGGCAGAGTCCGGTGCGGTTTCCCCCGGGCTGCTCTTTCTTTAGACCGATGCGAGTCAGGCCAACAGCGTCCTGGCCTGTATCAGGAATAGTGTGGCCAGCAGGAGTAGGGCAGGGATTGTGCCCCTGGACTCGGCACTGGTGAGGCCGCACCTTGAATACTGTGTTCAATTTTGGGCCTCTCACTACAAGAAGGATATTGAGGTGCTGGAGCGTGTCCAGAGAAGGGCAACGAAGCTGGTGAGGGGTCTGGAGCACAAGTCTTATGAGGAGCGGCTGAGGGAACTGGGGTTGTTTAGTCTGGAGAAGAGGAGGCTGAGGGGAGACCTTATCGCTCTCTACAACTACCTGAAAGGGGGTTGTGGCGATGAGGGTGTTGGTCTCTTCTCCCAAGTAACTAGTGATAGGACAAGAGGAAATGGCCTCAAGTTGCGCCAGGGGAGGTTTAGATTGGATATTAGGAAAAATTTCTTCACTGAGAGTGTGGTCAGGCATTGGAACAGGCTGCCCAGGGAGGTGGTGGAGTCGCCATCTCTGGAAGTGTTCAAAAAACGTGTGGATGTGGCACTTCAGGACATGGTTTAGGGGACATGGTGGCGCTGGATTAATGGTTGGACTTGATGATCTTAAAGGTCCTTTCCAACCTAGTGATTCTGTGATTCTGTGATTCTGTGTGAGTTTGTAGGTTGGGGATGAGCCACAGGTTATCCTCCTTGTCTGCAAAACGCCTTCTGGCTCGACACGGGTGACCCATTGGACCAGATGGCATCTGCTTCTACCACCTCTCTATCCGATATTCCCCACCTTCCTCACTTTAGAGACCCTGATGCCTCCAGGTCAGGTTTCATTCTGATCGTTGTCCCTCTGGCTACGCTGGCTCATCGCCCCGTTGTCATTTCCTCTGTGTCCCATAGCTCGCTGTGGGCACCCTGAGGTTCGGCTCCACCGGGCCAGGCTGCTCCCGCCTGTCTTTGTGCGTCTGTTTTACAACGTGTTTCTTCGCAGTCGGGGGAAGCCTTCCAAGAATCCCCACCTATTTCCGTAATAAGGACGCCTTTGTTTTCCTCGTACACAATGCAGCTTTGATTCGGTTGCTTTCTCGCCGACCGCGTTGCCGTCGGCTCGACACGGGAGCTATGGAGAAGGTGTGAGATGTGCACAGCTCGACAGCAAAGCGGGAGAGGCGCATCCCGTGGGGTGGTTTTGTTTCGCATTTGGGGCGTTGGAGGTAAATCTGCTTTGCCTTAGCACCCGGACGTCCCCTGAGATGCTGCGCTGGGCAAACAGAGGTGGCCCCTGAGCCGCGAATGGAGGTAGCCTTCATGCAGTGAACCGAGGCGAAGCAAATAGGAAGGCTTATGTGTTCCTGGCCTCCGTGTTGTCATGGAGTTATCCTCATCCTGATGAGATTAGTGTCCCTGGGAAAGGCTCAGAGGGCCCCGAAGTCCAAGAATTGTAGAGGCAGAGCTGTGCCGGGAGGAAGCGTTGAAGGAACGCGTGGTCCTAGGGGCGGGGGAGCGTGGTCTGGATGAGCAGAAGACCCGAGTGCCGGCACCCATGCGGCGTGGGGCCGACACCTGCGTTTCTTGGGAAAACAGGTTAAAATCCTGACCCAGGAGGGGGCACACGTTGCTGCCTCCCCGCTGAGGACTGGGGGGAGTGCGTGGCGAGGGGGTCCCTGGGGTGCTGGAGCACACCATGACCCATTGCACACCGCGGCACGCTGCTTGCCGTAGCACGTGCACGCTGCGGCACGTTGCTCGCCGCAGCCCGTTGCTTGCTGTGCTTGCCACGCCGGCTGCAGCCCCGTCCCCGGCACGTGCCAGACCCACTGGGCATCCGGTGCTGCCCTGGGGGTGGCCCAAGCTACGGGGCTGGGGCTGGGTCTTGTTTCGGGGAGCCCTGGTGGGTTTTGCGAGGGGTGTGCAGGGGGGAGAGGGGAGGAGGAGAGCAGGAGCAAACCCACCCATTGGGCTTCTCCTTCTGGGTCTCTCCCTGGGTTAAATTCCCCTTCCTCCTGCCCCCCGGGGCTGGTGCAGGGCAAGGGGTCAGCGTGGGGTTCCCTCCTCCCAGTGGGACCGGGGGCGAGGGGGGGCTTGCCTCCCTTCCCGTACAGACCCCTCCATTCACACCTCCCTCTCCCACCCTGTTAATTTGTTGTGGTCGGGGCCAGTAATAGCTGCTTTGTGCGAAGGCGAGGGAAGGAGGAAAAAAAAAACCACAGCACACAGACAGCGGCTCCAGTGTTTTCTAAAAGGGATGTTTTTCCCCCTCCGTTCTCTCTCTCTTTCCCTTGAATAATGTTTTTGATTGTAATAGCCTGTCTTGGTTAGGGAAAGCCGCAGCATCTCCCCCTTCCCCTCCCCTCTTCTGTAAACCCTGGTAGAAGTTTAAACAACCTGAAGAGATTTTTCTCACCAGTCTTATTTTACTAATAGGAAACAAGTGTTTAAAGCAGCAAAGGGAGCTTTCAGCTTCTGGGACAGGAATAACCGACCTTGCAGAGAGGCGCCGGGGTCCCGTGCGGAGCCGTGCGCTGGGGCAGGTCGCAGCCCGGCACCTTGCGCCCGGAGCTTTGAGCCCCCCAGGACGGTCGCGCTCTCGGGGTCCCCCAGGGACGGGCCACAGCCAGCTCCACCAACGCACGCCAGCGGATGGCGATGGGAGAAATGCTCCGGCTGTGGAGCGAGTTACTGTTGGCTCTCGTGGAGCTGCTCAGCCTAAAGAGCCCACGCCGTAAAAAACGAGCCCCATTTGGTTTGGTGCTCGCAGCGTTTTTGGTTTTTGAGTGAAGGAGGAAAGCCCCATATCCCTATTTCCTGGTTTTGACCAAAAAATCTGAAACTCCCACTGAGCTGGAAGGGACCCTGGAGGGGAAGGAAAGGACCGTTCCCAAGGCTGGAGCAGCTCCCAGCTGAGGACGGGTGACAGCGTGGGTAGGGGTGCTGGGAGCAGCCTCTGCTCCCTGAGGTGCTGGTGCACGGAGCTGGGGTGCAGCTGCCTCCCACATAGAAGATCCGACACCCCCCCCGCAAATCCAACTTTCGCTGGAGGGAATAGCCAGCTGTCCGCAGAGCCGTTTCCCCTTTGGGTACGTTCCGGGTGATGTGGTGGTCCCGCCGTGGGGTCGCTGCGTGGGAGAGGCTCCCACGCAGGGAGCGCAGCGGGTGGGCGCAGGGTGCTCTGAAGGTGGATGGCTCAAGGAGGTGTCGAAGGGGAGAGGGTGAGCAAGGAGAACCCTCACCTAATTCTCTGCCCTCGGACATCCCTCCAAACCGTCCAGTCGACTCTCAAGAGCCACGTTTTCTGCCGCTGGGGTCACGGGGCTTTACCTGGAGCGGTTCAAGTTCCCTGTGCCTGCCCGCCTAACCCCCCTTGCCAGGCTTTTTCTCTCTTGTTCCCGGACAAACGGTCCTCACAGCAGCCTGCCTCCTCCTGTGCTGCTTTACTGACAGACCAGCTCACCCCTCTGGCTGGTTTCGGCTTTGGAAAGTCAAAAAGTGATGCACATTTCCACAGGATGCAAGAGGGAGAAAAAAAGAAAGCAAGCAAAATCCTGTGGCTAAAATATACTTCTCTGACGAGCCCCACGGCTGTAAGGCTCGTGGTTATGGTTAAGGACGGTGCCGGGGAGAGCTGGGGCAGGTTACGGGAGAGGGCTCTGGCAAAGCCCCCCGGGAGGGAGGAACCCCGACCCTCCGGGGCATCCGTGAGCCCAGGGCTGCCCCAGGCGCCGGTGTCCTGGGATGCTGCACTCCCGGGAAGCCTCGGGTTGGAAACGCTTCGAGGGGCCGCCCAGGACAGGTCTCTCCTCTCCTCCCTCTGGTCTCTGTCGCTCCCAGGGCTGGTGCTGAAGCTGATGAAATGCTGCAGAGCTCTTTGAAGGTGAAGGTCGCTGTGGTCACGTTAAGTATTAGCACGACTAGCCCCAGGGCTAGCTGCACTTCCATTCAAAAGGCCTACCTTTAATAATGTCTTTTTGTTTTTTTCCTAGCCCCCAGCAGCCTACCTCAGGCTGTGCTTTGCACCTTGTGTGTGTGTGTATATGTGGGTGTGTGTATATATTTTTTTTTTTTTTGTACTTTTTTGTGTTGGTAGGAACTTAGCAATTGGCATCGGGATTCAGAATTTCCCGGAGGGCCTGGCCGTCAGCCTGCCTTTGCGCGGCGCTGGATTTTCAACGTGGAAAGCGTTCTGGTAAGCTGAGCTCCTCTTTGCTGTGGAAATGAGAGCCCTCCGCCAGCAGCGCCTGACGAGCGGGTGCCTGTAGGTTTCCTCCCCGTATCCGTTTGCCTTGCTCCACCATTGGGCTGCCCTTGGAATGGGCTTGCTCCAGCCAAGAGCCACTTGCCACAGTCTCCGTGGAGTGGGTGTTTTTGCTGGGGCTGGAATTACACTCCAGGCCTGCCGGGTCCCCTCCTGGCATCGCGGAGAGCCGCTGCTGGGAGCGCTGCGGATTTCCAGCTTTGAGGAAGGGCGCTGAGCGCTGCCCTGCTCCCTCCGCAGCGCCTCAGCCCCCGGCTCCCGGGGATGCCTCGGCGATCCCGGCAGGTCACCCCGTCCCGCTTCAGCTGCCTGTTGAGTGCCTGTGGGGAGCTCCCAGATGCTGCCTAAATGTGGGGTTTTAATTTTTTTTTTTTTTTTTAATTTTGTTTCTTTTTTTTTACCTCACTTCACTCTGGGCTGGATTTCAAACCCACTTCTCATTTTTTCTTTTCCCTTTTCCCTGAGGTGAAGAAGCCAAGGGCATGAACTCTGCGAGCGCAGGGCTGCGTTCCTGCCCGTGCACGTGTGCTCGGCCGGGTGATGGATGGGAGGGCAGGGGGGCGGCTTGGGAACTGCTCCCGCCAAAGCTTTGTTTTCTTTTCCTCCCACCCACCTCCGTAAGCGCAGCCGGTGCTGGGACTTGCACCGGGATTGCTGCTGCCGGGAAGGGAGTTCCCATGGCCTAGAAAATTAAAACAATCCTAGAGAGAAAGAAAACGGGGGAAAGAGCACAATTTCACCCTGGTTGAGGCTGCGGACAGATGTCCTCTAGGGACTGAGCTATGCCAGTTGGAAGTGTATCCTCTCTGACCCATCCCTGCCCGTGAGCTGGATCCCCAAATCCCACAGAGCTCTTGGGGGAAGGAATCATATCACACCTTAATTCCTTTCCTGGAAGAATCAGCTTGGGGAGGGCTTCCCTGCGTGTTTAAAATAATCCAGGTGGCTTGGCTTGGCGTGGCTGGGTGGCCGGCCTCCGCCCGGACACGGTGGCATTAGGGGGTCCATGGGGATGGGGGGCTGCAGATTCCCCGGCAGCCCCACGGGAGGACTGTGCCGCCCCTCGCGCGGGTCCCCGGTGGCTTTTAGTCTCGACCTTTTGCAGGTACGGGCAGCTGAGCGGCATGGTGGAGCCCTTAGCTGGCGTCTTCGGTGCCTTCGCCGTGGTGGTGGCAGAGCCTCTCCTCCCCTATGCCTTGGGCTTTGCGGCCGGAGCAATGGTCTACGTGGTGATGGACGATATCATCCCCGAGGCACAGACCAGGTGAGAGCCCCTCGGTGACCACCACAAAAAGCAGATAGACACGGGGGGAAGCACAGAGGACTCTGGAAGATCCCTTCCCTTGCCCGGATGAGATCTAAAGCAGCGCCTGCCTCATCCGAAAAGTCGGTCCCGGCTCCTGGGAGCTCACGCCCTCCCCTTTCCTCCCTGCAGCGGCAACGGGAAGCTGGCGTCCTGGACCTCGATACTAGGATTTGTGGTGATGATGTCCCTGGACGTTGGGCTCGGGTAGGGCAGCGTGCCGCGCCCCAGGAGAAGACTTCAGAGCCGTTTGTGCAGCAGCATGTGGAACTGGACACGCGTTATCCTCTAGACTTTTTTTGTACATATATTTTTTTTGGATCTGGTTTGGTGTTGATTTCCTATAATTTTATATCTCTTCCTCCCCTCCAACATCATGTTGATGGTTTTCAAAGCACAAATGTGGATGGTTCCTCGCAGGTCCTGGTTTCCTTTTGCCACCAGATTTTCTTTTGCTCTTGGGTCGTTGGACGACGCGCCGGCTGGGCTGCAGGTCACCCTGTCCTTCCCTTCCGCGCTGGGCTGGTTTCTCTGGGTCAGGTCGCTCTGGGTTTTGATCATCTTTGTTCTGTAGAAGATTAGAAATTCACTGTCGTGTGTTTAAGCTGGTCTGTGGTTAAGTACTGAGGCATTTGAATGGAGTAAAGTCCTTACAGAGTCTCGATTTCCACACTGTTTTTGAAAGGCAGGTGGAAGGCGCTAAGGCTAAGATAGCGCGTACAGCACTCTGCGGGACTGCAGGTCTCGTGTATCCTGCTGGTCCTTGGGAATGTTTTAAGGTATTGGTTTTGATGGATGCAAATAGTCCAGGCAAATAAAAATTAATTTTCTCAGGATCTCTGTAAGAAGGAAATGTCATTTTTTCCTGAATTTATGTCCTAAGTGGAGCTTTGTTCCAATGCATCATGTCCAATACCTTGAGGTTTTCTCTGAAAAAAAACCCCAAACAAACAGGAAAGAAGAATATTTGTGTTTTCTAGCACGTACTCTTTGAAAAGGCAGGGTGTGGTCATCCACATCATCGGCGACAGTGTGCAGCGGGATACGTTTCCACGTGGGCCCACGACTCTGGCCTTACTGAGCGAGATTGCTGGTTTACGGCTGCTGGCTCCAATGGTTCGTAACTCCCCGAAGAGGCAACGCAGGTTCTTCCCGCCGGCGGCCCTGGTTGCGCTTCACCCCGCGCCAGAGCTTGGAGCCGAGTCAGGAGCTGAGCGTGCCGGGAGCTCTCGTCTTCCTGAGCAGCATCAGGATGAAATAATTCATCTGGCTGAATTAATTATCCTACTGGAAGAGCCAGAAACGTGCACCATGCGTACCTGCCTCTTCACCCTCTGCTTGCTGAGCATCTCTTGCTGGACGGCCGTTCCTGAGCAGGCAGGATGAGTCCCTTCGGGGCAGAGGAGCGAGCCCTGCCCGTCCCTCCCTGTGCCTGGTGCACGCTCAAGCGAGAAGCAAAATGCCAAAGCTGGAAGGATGCTGCAGAGCACACCTCCCGCGCCGAGGATGCTCTGCCCGCAGGAAGATGGGGCTCGTTAGACCTCCAGCAGGAATAACTGGCTCGCCTGGCTGCTGCCCGCACCTCGGTCCCTCCGCAGCCGCGGGGCTCCGGGGGAGCGGGGCTGCGAGCGTGGGGCGTCACGGGCCGTCGTCCGCTCCTGCCGGAGAAGCTGCAGGAGGGGCAGCCGGGGGGAACGGGCTTGAATAAACTAAGCTAGAGCCATGCATTGTTGTTTGGTTCTTTTTTTGTTTGTTTTTTTTCTTTGGGTTGGATTTCATTCGTACTTCATTTGTGTGTCACTCTGGATGATACAAAACTACTGTTTGCCAATGGATTTGACCTTTTAACTGTGATTGGTTTCAATAAATGGGAAATTCAGAGTTTGCACTGATTTAATGCCGTAAAGCCGTACCTTTGCTTCTCCTCCCTCCGTTCTGCTTATGTTTATTTTCTCCAGGTTGGTTGTTCCTGGCTTGTCAAAGGCCCTGCCTCTCAACCAGGAAGGCAGCCTCTTTGGGGAAGAAAAAAAGGAAGAAAAAGCCAAAGAAAGGCAGCTTTGCAGTGCCTCATCCAGGCACCCCGTGAGTGCTTTAGTGTTCACTGGGTTTGCTGCAGCCGACCAGCTTACCCGCAGGTCCTGCGCCTGACACTGGTTCATGCCTTATGGCTCAGAAACGAGCAACCGCAAGAAATCCCTGGGGAACTTCCCTGGGGAACTTCCCTGGGACCACATCCCGCAACCCCGGGCCAGCCGCAGCGGTGACGCTCCTTTGGGGCAGCCCGCAGCTGTGCCGTCCCTGGGATGGGAAGGGGGACCCGACCTTCCCCGGGGTCCGCGGGGCTGTGGAGATGACCTGGGACTCTCTGGGCACAGGGGAAATTCGGGGTTATGGTCCTCAGCGGGACAAGCGAAGGGTGTCGGGACCCTCTTTCAAACCAGCAGGTGGGAGCTGGGGGCAGGACCGGGCAGGGAGAGGGAAGGGACCTGCCCGTGGTCAGCAGCAAGAGCCCTTTGCCCCTGCGGCCGGTGTCTCCCACTGGTCTTCACCTCCTTTCTAGACATGCTAGAAGTGTTTGTAAAGCTTTTTGCCCTCTGTTTTCAGCCGAAGGCCTTCGTGTGAGACTTAAAAACCCCCGGGGTGTCCACAGGTCGGGATTTCTCGCAGACGGTTGGTGATATTTTCTTGTGTGATTTCTGGCGTGTGGTGTGAGTTGGTACAAAAAAACACATTATACATTTAAAGGCAGCCTTGTAATCAGATTGCTGCGAGATAATATCACGCAAACCATTTAATCCCGCTTAGATGTAGCCAGCCGAGATAATTACGTACATTGGACCCGTAGGAAGCGAGTGGGGAGGGCGATGCAGAAAGCACGTATGAAAATCCTTCTTTTCTGTTTGTACCCTGGAGGTGAATGAAATTCTATATCTGTTCCTTGGTGTGATTGAAAAGCTGGCCGGAGGCCAAGCCTGAAATTGCCCGTGGAAACAATAGCTGTCAATGAAAAGGTGGAGTTCGGAGCAAAGGCAATACAAACACACGGCCAAGCCCTGCAAAATGGAGACGGGCTCTGCTCGCCGGCCGGGAGGAGCCGGCTCTGGCGCAGAGACCGGGTGCCGGGGAGAAGGGAGGAAGGTTATCCCGTGGCTGGGGCTGGGTTTTGGGAGACCGGGGCGTGCCTGGCCCCAAACCCTTGCCTGGATGTGCGTGCCGGGATGCGGCCGGGGCTTTGCCCTCCCGGGGGGCTCTGGCAGCGGTGGGGTCCGTCCCACGGCGGGCAGCGGCCGCTGAGCCCCCTCGGTAGAGCTGTCCTGTGCCTCTGCCTCCGGGGGTGAGGAGGAAGCCCTGGCCTGCGGCACGCAGGACGAGTGCTCACGGTGAGCACGGAGGGAGGGGGGTTTCTCTCTTTCCATCCTTTACCGGGTGGCAGTCAGCCTTCGGCGGGGCACGGCGGTGCCTGGGCCGGTCTGAAGGGTCCTTTCAGCCCCTTACAAAATTGTAGCATCAGTGCTGGTCATTTCTCCCCCACTACTAAGTTTTCAGTAAAGTTCAAAAACTTTAGATTCTTGGGTTTTATCTTCAAACTTTTTGCATCGGCTGGAGGAAAATTAAACACTTACTCCTCTCCATGCAAAAGCTTCAAACCCCAAAAAGTGAAGAGAAACCTTCGTCTAAAGAGCGCATGTATGTGCTCTTGCGAGGGGGTTTAAGAATAACCCAAAAGCCAGTATGGGTTTGTGGCCTGCTTGCCGATGCTTTTGTGGATGTTTTGGGGTTTTGCAAGCCCTGCTAATGAAGGGGGGTGACCCGAGTGTTTAGCCGAGAATGGGAAAATCCCCTAATTCTTCATAGCGCCGGAGGTGGCTGCGTTTGGCAGCGGGCAAAGCTCGTGGGTGGTTTGGTGCTGCGTGTGCAAGCACGCGTGCCCCGGCTGCGGAGCTGGTGCTTGGAGGGCTTCGCCAAGCAAAGTCGCTGCGAAAAAGCCCAGCAAGGCAGCGCCGGGTGTATTTTGCTGCTTTCCTTGTACTTTCCTTTCAGAGGCTGAGCCACCAAGATGCTTTCCTGCGGGACGGCCGTGGGCACGGTACCCCGTCGGGCAGTTAATGCTGGCGAGAAGACGGTGGAGTCCACAGGGAAACTCCTCTGCAAGCAGGAGAGCTGCCTGGGACGAGCGTCGGGCTGTGCTGGCGACGCCATGGTGGATGGAGAGGCTGCTGATGGCTCGGGTGTGCAGCGCTGTACCCGTGTTTGCCGGGGGATTAGGGCTTTGGAGAGGGGATTATCTGGGGCTGTGCGTGTGTAATGCAGAGCGCCGGGCTGCTCCCTTCGGGGATGTGGCTGATCCATCCCGCCCGGAGCTGCGGAGCAAGGAGCGAGCGCCATCCCCTTTGCTCCAGGCAAATCCCACCTTACTCCCTGCCTCCGTGCGATGCCAGGCGGGTGCCAGGGCGGCACGTGGCAGGCACGGGGGCTGGCACCATGGCACGATGCCTGCTCGGCTGCCGCTCTTCCCTCCCCGGCAGCTCCTTCTCCCTGCCCGACTCGGCTCTCTCCCGGCTGGGGAGAACGCGGCGAAGGGCCGCGCTTACGGTTGTGCAACTGGGGCAGGGAAAGCAGCCTTCTCCCGCGCCGGCATGACGAGGCGCACGTCGCCCCGTGCGCGGCGCCGTGAGTCAGGGAGCAGGAATGGGCGGGTGGGCCCTTTGTGGGTGCCGGGCGCTCGCCGGCCCGCGCCGGGGTGCTGGGGAAAGCGAAGGCGGCTGCGGTTTGCAGGGCTGGGCGGGGACAGAAAAACCCCAAGCGAGGGCTTTGCACGCAACCGAACAATAATCCCATTATTAGGGCCCATGCCGTCAAAGAAAACACGGCACGAAACATTTCTCGGGCTTGCAAGATGCGCGCCCAGGGTAGCTCGTAGCACCTGAGTCATTGCTTATAAAGGAATGGATTTCACCTCCCTCCCCTCCCCTTAGGAAAGAAACAATTCAAACCTGAAGACAAAATGACTTCTATTCTTTGTATGCGGACTTTGTTGTACTTGGCACCGAGGCTGCAATTAAAATCGAGACGCTCGCTCTCGTGCGCACACACGCAGGCTCCGAGCCCGAGAGCAAACGTAAAGCTCTTCTTCCTGCTCGGAGCTTGCTCGGGCGCCGCGAGCCCGTCGCTCTGGCCCTGGCCGTGCCACATCGCCTTGCTCCGTCCCCGGCGTGGACCCCCCAGGCTCAGGAACAAGCCTGGTTCTGCGGGACTGGAGGGCAGACGAGAAATTATAGCGCAGGGTACCTTCTTCCTAGGGGGGATATTATGGGGTCGCAGAGTTTCTAGAGGAGGTTTAATGCCAGTCTCTCTTTTTAGGCATATATGGGCACTCTCTAAGTATGTGCATTTAGTATTGCGTGGCCAACCAGCCCTCAAAAACGACGTCCCTGTGTCCGTGCTGGGTCGCTGGGACCGTAGCTCTTGGACGATCCCCTGGTTGCCTTTCTCCTGGTTGCTTTGCTTAAAAAAAATCCTTCATTTCAGCTGACGGATAGAAAGGTGGGGGCTGCGGAAAGGCTCCTCTCCACCGTCCCACAGGGATGTTCTTCACACGGTTCCTTATGTGTTGTGTGAGGTGGGAAATGTCGACATGAGGGTGAAACGCCATCGGTCCAGCAACGGATCCACTGCAAATTCTTCAATCTGGAGGGTTGTTCCAAACGGGAAAAGAAGGAAAATCACACACTGTGGGATCTGCATATTGCACAGCTCCGATCTTAGCACCTCTTTTCCTGTTTTAAGGCTGTTACAGTGTGGAGGGCAGTCGTTTGTGCAAGAACAGGGAGAAAATATTCTTAGTACGTCCTTGGTTGAGATTTCTGGGATATGTTTCCGTGCCTTATAAATCTTGAGAGCAGGAAACTGAGCCTGAAAGTTTATTTTAACATAATCTCACAAAATGCTGATGATAACTGAAAAGCTTTTGTGTCCGGAGCTGGTTTGCATGGGGGAACTGTTTCAGTCTCTCTCTCGCTGTTGCCTTCTCGTGTTCTTGCAGGAACAACAAAAGCGTTACAGACCCGACGCACGCTCTCGCCCCGTCTCATCTCGTACCAGCCTTCTGCTCTGCCTGGAGCAGAAAACAAACCCGCCGCTGCAGAACCCCTGTGAAAACAGGAGGGAAGAGAACGGCCTGGATCTGCTTTCCTTTTACTGCGAAATAATTTCCCGGCCATAAAATTACCAGCGGGAGCCAAGGGAAGATTAGGTCATAGGGAAAAACGCCGGTTGGGAAACAATGGAGGGAGGCGCTGGTAACGGCCGGGGCGCGGGGCTCCCCCCGCCCCGGGCCGCCCCCGGGGACCCCCACCTCCGCCGGGACCCCCGCCGCCGCCAGCCCCAGCGCTGCTGCCCCAGCTCTACACAGGACGGGCAAAAGGCTTCAGCACCCCCAGCCCCTTTTACCACCCAAGGCTGAAAGGACAGCGAGGGCCGGAGCCCCCCGTCCCCCCAGCCGCTGCCTCAGCCTGCGCTGGCGGCGGGGCGGGCGCGAGGGCGAGCACGAGGCAGCGTCTCGCCACGCGCTTTGCGTTCCCGCTTCCTTTCCGGGCCGTGCTTCGTCCCGGAGCTGCTCTGCCTCCGTCCCTACCAGCCGGCTCGGCTCCGCCGCCACATGAACGAACCCTCCGGGGGTTTTGGAGGGTTTCCCTGGACCCGGAGTCGCTGGCGTGTTCCTGGAGGTCAGAGACCCCAGGGAATTCGGGGGAGAAGGCCTAAAACTTGTCTTGGTGCCGGTTTCGCACGAGCCCTCCCAATGCCCTCCAGTTCCGGGTGGTGGCTGCCCGCAGCGCCGAGAGAAAACTTTCGGAGACCAGGGAAACAAATCCAGACAACAAGGGGCCCCGAGGCCTCCCAAGTCATTAAACAAATTAAGCTGTTTGGAGCCAGGAGGCCCAGGTGACTGGGCGTGAAAGCCCCCGAGGCCTCGGTGGTTGCTGTGTAAAGGCGGCGCTGGTGGGTGGAAAGGAGACAGGGAGATTTGGGGGGATTTTTCCTCCGGCGGCAGCTCCGGCCCCATTTGGCTTGTGGGGCGCTCGGGGACGGGGCCACGGTGGCACCGGCAGCGCAGGCGGGGACGCCTGGCGGGATGCTCTGGTCCAGCGAGATGCCGTCCTGGCCCTGGCCCCTGGGGTGGGCCGGGGGCGAGACCCCCCCAGCCCTCCCAAGCGTGCTTCATGTCTTCAAACGGACCCGGGCTCCAAATCCCCCGAGGCATTCCGTCGCCCCCGAGACCCCTCCTCGCTCTTGCCGCTTCCCCAGGCTCGGAAGAGGCCGATGAGCAAAAGCAATCTTGGTTTTTCCCTTGCGCAAATCTTTTCTGCTTTGCGCAAAGGCGAGCGGGGGGCCCACCTCCACGCCAAACCACCGGCGTGGCATATCTTAACCAGAAAGAAATGGAGGCGGCGCTGCCTCGCCGTGCCTTTCACCCAAGGAAAGACGCAAAACTCCGGCACTCGGGTGCCTCTTCGCTTCCAGGGTTAGACGCACGCTGTGCCCAGACGAGATGACAAGCCGGTAAGGTGGAGCATTGAAACCTCCCTCGGCGAGCGGCAGCGGGATGCTGCGGCGTGGGAGCAGTGGGAGGGAGCGGGACCCCCGCTTCCAGCCTCCCCAAGCCCCTGTGCTCGGCGCTGGCCGTGGAGCGCGGGCCGGGCATTCATTTCTTAAGGACATCAACCTTTCAGGTTCCTTTTAATTATTATTTGATCAGCGCTTCTTAAATCAAGAAATCTGAAAATACCAGCAGGAAACACCACCTTCTGCTGCAAAGCTGCGAGCCGGGCAGGGACAATGTCCCTCCCGGAGCCGAAGGCGGAATATTTCATCACAATTATTTAATACGTCCGGGACCAGCTCCATGCTTAGCACCGCGTGCCTCTGCTGGGGCACGGCTGGGCTCAGAGACCCGCTTTGCCAAGGCTTCGGGCGCAGTGACCACAGCGGGGTCCCTGCAAGGTCTCGGGCCGCCGTTGACGCAGCGAGCCACCCCGCGCGGGGTGGAAAATGCTGGGGAGACCCGAGGAGAGATCTGAGGTTCCTCCTCCGGTGGGGGCGGCTTCTCTCTCGCCTTTTTTTTTTCCCTCCCCCTCTCCTTGAAGCTCTCCGAAACAAGTGCTGTTTTATTGCAGATAATTTACCAGCTGCACAAAGGCTGCCTTGTACCGCGGCGCTCCAGATGTTTAACATTGCACAAAAACCCTAATCATAAGGTACCTGTTTCACTGGAGCACCGGCTGACCCGGACGGGGAGAGAGCTGCCTCCCAGCCTTTGCTTTCCCTCTCGCAGGCAGCTGCCGGCAGATCCCAGCCCCCAAGGGCGGATGACACCCGCTGCATCGTAGGTGACTCGGCGTCACGGTTCGCGCTGCGCTCGTTCGGGGCGCAGGGGCTGCGGAGCGGGGCCAGCACGGCTTTGCCTGAGATGTGCTCGGCAGGAGCGGCTGCCGGGGCTGCTGCCGTTTGCTAAACCCTTTTGCAGGAGCTCCCTGCGGCCGATCAGCCGCCGACGGCTCTGTTGGAAGGTGCCTACAGGAGTATCCGCTTCCCGCCTCTGGCCCCCGCTCGTGGGAAATGGACATCTCCGGGATGGGAGATGCCGCTCAGCAAGGGCAGCAAGTGCTGCGGGGTCTCCAGGGAGGAGAGCTGGAAGGGTTCATACCAGGGATTTTGGTGGCCCTGGGGACAGCGGTCTGCAGGTCTGGGTTGTCCCCAGGGGCCCTGGCACAGCCCCAGGCATCCGGCTGCTCCGCGGCTCTGCTCCGCACAGCGCAAGCACGGCCCTGTGCCCGGGCTGCACGAGGATGCTCGTGCCACTGCCCTCGCCGAGCTGCCGCAGCGCCGGAGGTGCCGCGCTCCTCCACGAGAAGGTGGCCCCAGGCCCGGCTCATGGCTCGGGACGGATCCTGCAAGGTCCTGAGAGCTGTGGGGCTGCGGGAGAGCGGTGGTTGCCTGGCTCTGCTCCATCCCCACCCCATTCCTTTGACTGCAATCCCTTAATTGTTTCAAAAAAGCACATGACAAAAGGCAGGGAGATAATTACAGTCCCTCGCCCCCCCCTTATCTCCGGGGAGAGTGTGTTGGGCAAATAGAAAACAGAGAATTAATTCTGGCCGTGGCCAAGGCTCCACGGACCAGGCGCTGAATGGCAGGCAGGGCTGATTTACCGCCGTTGTTCGCAGCTATATTCGGCATTTATTGCATCTATAATTATTGTTCTCCGTCAGGATCTCGCCGAGACGTCAGGCTGGCACCAGCCATTCCCGCGGCCGTGGGCAGCCTCGGCGCGGAGGGAGGGCGATGCCGCCCCGTGTGCCCAGGCGTGCGGGGAGACGCCGGGTCCCCGCAGGCAGCGACCCCCCGCCCGGCCACGGAGCTGCCAGGTGCACCAGCGCCTGTTCCCGGGACGGGGAGCCGTGCCGCCTTCCTCCCCGAAACCCGTGCCGGCGGCTGTGAGAAATGAAGGCGCGGTGTTTCCCGCGACGGGGTACGGTGGAGGGAGCCGGCGGAGGAGGTGGTAACGGCCAGGGGAGCACCCGCATGTGGACGGGGCAGGATCCAGCCCCCTCCAGTCCCATCTTCGGCACCCAGCAGGAGGAGACGCGGTCGCCCTGCGGCGGCGGCGGAGGTCCGAGCGCCCACGCCGGACGGCTGAGCGGGCGACCGGTGCTCCCGGCAGCTGAGAGGCCTCGGGGTGGACTGACCCACCGGAGAGGGCTCCCCAGTCGAAGCAGCCGCTCATTCTCATGCAAAACGTGCGAGGGGGCAGGGAATGAATCCCTCCGTTTGGGGAGCAGAGCCGGGCGACTTCGCCGCAATGAAGTAATCCTCCCCCGGCACCCTGAGCGTATAAAGCACCACGGAGCACAAGTGCCTCTCTGTCCAGTCTCTTTCTTCTCTCTCCCTTTAATAATCTTACTCTTTTGTCCCCATAGGTTTACCCTCTGTGTCATTGTCCCCCCCTGCTCCGGTAGCTGGCTGCCCATCGCAGCCGGACCCTCTGCCTTGGTGGTGCTGCTGGTGCCACCTGTTTTCCCCGTTTTATTTTCCAGGACACCTGATGTATTTATTTTCTTTTCTTTTTTTTTGCCCCTGGTTTAGGGTCTATTAAGTTTACTCCTTCTTCCCCTGCCCTGGGAGACCCGGTTAATGAGTAACCATAGCGTGCTTGGAGGCAGCTGTCTCAGACAAACTGACGGAGACTTTTTTGGAGCTGCATAAGGGAACGTTTGTTCTGCAGCTTCTCAATAGATCCTTGTGCAGGAGGCAAGAAGTGTGGGGAGAGAAAGAAAGAGACACTAAATCACTGGACTCCTTGAAAATCTCGCTGTGTGTGTGTGTGTTTTTATTCCTTTCTATAATAGATGGTAGATGAGTCACCTTTTCAAGTTTAAATAATGAATTTATCTTCGCAACGGAGCACACAATGCGCTTTTTAACAGCATTTTGGCTTTAAAGGTCTTTCGAAGTAACTTAAGTATAAAACACATCCTATATATACACCGGCACGGGGTTGGCGTCACAGGAGTGTGGATTTCCCTTGTCCCAGTCCTCGCATACAGCAGATTTTGCTCTTACGGTTTCTAATTCTACCTGTTCCCTTCCTTTGCTTTTGTCATACGGAGACGGGTTTTTTTATCAGGTATTTGCCAGTGGGTTAAGGGCTGTTCTGTTTTCCCTGGGACGCTTGGCTGACGGGCCAGGTAGGAGATGGAGGCCCGTGTGCTGTGGAGGAGAGCAGACTGGGCGAGTGGGTCCTGTGCCCCAGATCTCCTGTGTGACCTTGGCAGTGGCATTTAAAGCTCTCTTCCCTGCTTTGCTTTTTGTCCCTATGCAAAAAGGTGATGGATGTGCCTTTTCTTGCATTTGCAGCAGCTTTTTCCTTCCTAGTGTGCCGGGAAGCTTGTGGAGCGTGGATGGGATGTTGTGAGCAGGCAGGAAGCCGTGGGAGCAGGATACCAAATTGTTCCTGGTTATCACACAATCACAGAGTCCTTAAGGTTGGAGAAGACCTTTAAGATCATCAAGTCCAACCAGCAACCCAACACCACCACGCCCACTAAACCGTGTCCTGAAGTGCCACATCCACAGGTTTTTTGAACACCTCCAGTGATGGTGACTCCACCACCTCCCTGGGCAGCCTGTGCCAATGCCTGACCACTCTCTCAGTAAAGACATTTTTCCTAATCTCCAATCTAAACCTCCCCTGGCACAACTTGAGGCCATTTCATCTCATCCTATCGCTGGTTCCTTGGGAGAAGAGACCAACACCCACCTCACCACAACCCCCTTTCAGGTAGTTGTAGAGAGCGATGAGGGCTCCCCTCAGCCTCCTCTTCTCCAGGCTGAACACCCCCAGTTCCCTCAGCCGCTCCCCATCAGACTTGTGCTCCAGACCCCTCCCCAGCTCCGTCGCCCTTCTCTGGACACGCTCCAGCACCTCAATGTCCTTCTTGTAGTGAGGGGCCCAACACTGAACACAGGATTCGAGGTGCAGCCGCACCAGGGCCGAGTCCAGGGGCACAATCCCTGCCCTGCTCCTGCTGGCCACACCATTGCTGATACAGGCCAGGACGCTGTTGGCCTTTTTGGCCACCTGGTTGTCCTGAAGTGTCTCTTCCTTTCTCTGCAGCTCCGTAATTCCTTGGTTCATGTCAACCTTCGAGTTTCTCACGGCCAGCTGTGCACCTTGCAGGCCAGCGGCGTGCACGCAGGGCTTGCTGTGCGCTAGGGAGCGTCACACCGACCAGTGTCCCCACGTGGCTCGGGCCACAGTCCCTGCTCCTGGTCCCCGCAGCCGGGCTGGGACGTCGTCGCTTTGCAGCTCACTGCTGTGCTCTCACTCTTGTTCTGGGGTCCTGGGCATCCCCCGTGCCCCCCCCGGGACGCCGCGGGGCGCAGGACGGGGCAGCCCGGCCCTGCGTCGCCTGCCCGCCGCGCCGCGCCAAGCCCCCGTCGCCCAGCCGGCTGCGGCACCTCTCCCCGGGGATGGTAGCGAGGTCCTTCAAGCCCGGGGCAAACCCCACCGTGCTCCCGTGTTGCTCCCGCAGCCCAAGCAAAGCACGCTCACGCTGTCGCCGCGGTACAGAGGGGAGAGGAGCCTTTCCCAAGGCGTCGCCGTCCTTCCCTCACTGCTCCCCGCGGCCTCTCAGCTGCTTGCAGGGGCAGCTTTGCTCCAGCTCCCTCCGAGGAGGTTTCCCACCGCTCTCGCGGCCGGATGAGGCAGCCGGAGCGTGCGGAGCGGTGCCCGTGCGGGACCAGCCCGTCCTTCCCAGGGACCCGCCGGCGCGCGCTCGTGGTCCAGGCTGCGATCCAGCATGGAGAGAAAACCGAAAACATGTAACCACACTTTTCCTCCTCTTTTACAAAACCTCAGGGTTGGTTTTTTTGGGGTTTTTTTTTTGAACTTTGGGATTGGTTCAAGTTTTGGTTCAAGATTCAGGTTGTTTGTGTTTTACCTGAAACGCAGCTCCCCGTTCCCTGGAGCAACGGTTCTTTATTGGCTCTTGCAGACACTTGGCACTCCCAGCGCGTGAAATAGAAAGCTTTTTGTTTCCATATTTCAATATATTTATATATATTTCACTGGTTTGGGGAGGGTATTTGAAGTTCAGAGGACTTTCAGAGGTTACGGTGCTGGCCAGGCCTTGGGAACAGCCGTCCTGTGGGAACTCATTCCCAGCTCACCCTTCTCAAATCTCTCTCTCTTTTATTTTGCCAATGCTGGTGCCCATCACTAAATGCCTTTTTTTTTTTTTTTTTTGGTAAAAATCAACAGCAAAGTCCACGGTGAACTTTATAGATGTGCCATTCACAAACTGGCGTGGTAAAAGTAACACAACCTCGGGCTGTGAACCCAACTGTGCGACCGAGAAGGTGTTTGTACTAACAAAACTTTTACAAGAATAAGCAGTTTTTCTGGCTCCACCCTCCCAGGAAAGGCTGCCGTCGGGGCAGACGGGCCCCAGTCGCCTCGTGGTGCTTTCCCCGTTTGTCTGGAGGAGTCAGCAACCCGGTTCTTTCTCTCTGCCACGTACCCACCGCCGGCAATTCAGTATCCCGAGGATAATTTCAGCGGGAGAAGAATCAGCGCTCGGCCATCCTCCCGGGGGTTCCAGCCCCGCTCGGCAGCGTAGCTGTGACACAGCCACCCCAACCCCAAAGCCAGCCCCGCAGCAAGCAGCAGAACTTGCCTCTCCAGCAAAACCCTCTTCCCTTTCCATTTGCCGTTGTGCAGAGGATTTCCTCTGCTTAAAAGCTCTCACAAAGCAACTCGGAGACAGCGTAGCCAGCGGCCGCGGGCAGCCCTTGGACCGAGCCGCCCTGTCCTGCCTGCCAAGGAGCGCCCCGAGCCCCTGCCCTCGCGGGATACAGGATGCTTTCAGTAGCTCTACGCGGATCCACTGGGAAACCATTGATTTTCTGCGACTTGGAAACATCTGGTTGACATTCTTACATCCAGAGGCTCTTGTGTAATTATTCTTATTACCTGATCCGCATGCACTGTATCTTGTTTTATGGGCAATTCTGCTCCCCCTCCCCGCCCGCACCACGCACCACCATCACGCGAGCACACGGACCACTTTCCTAATTAAAACTTTGTGCTTTCTTCCTGCGGCTCAGGTCTCCCCTCCCCATCTCAGCAGTGGCTGAGGAATGTGAGACAGGAATGCTGTCCTCTCCCAAGGAGCCGGGGAAGGGGGGGTGGCTATCACTTAAAAACAATGTCTTTGTGTTTCCAGCCGGCTGTAGTCACGCAAGGCCATGCCCGGCTGCGCACGGCCGCCCGCCCCGCGCCTGCTCGCCCGCTGCCTCACCTGGCACCCACACGGCAGGGTTCAGCATCTTCCAAAACCTTTTACCATCACGTCATATTCTTGCAAAACCGGGGCTGGGAGTATCCCATAAAGCAACGCCAACCTCCTCTGTGACTGAGTAGCTCACCCTTCCGCTTCAATTCCTTCCTCAGACCGTCCTCGAGGCCGGCTGGGGGTCTCTGTGCGGAGCAGAGGTGCCTCACCGGCACCCGGGTGCTTTGCACGGTCCTTTTCGCCTGTCAGACGGTGCCGGCAAAAGCCCGCGGAGCCGTGGCAGAGCCTTGAAGTGCTGCGAGTGGCTTCGGGTGACGGTGTCTAACAGCGCGCTGTCCTGTCAGCATGCGGCTCCGAAGGAAATGCCGCTAGAAAAGGGAGCAAAGCTTCTTAATCAAGTTGTAAAAATTTGCCTTCCGAAATCCCAGGCCGTCCAACCACACAGCTCTGTGCTTCCAAGCACTCCGGATGAAAGGAGCCCTTTAGAGACCCAGGTCAGCTCTCGTTGGGCCAGCAAGAGCCTTTCCATTGGCTCCAGCGAGCTTTGGGTCTCATCCTGCCCGCGAGCATCACCAGGCCGCGTGCCGCCATCCCACCCAGCGCGATGAGTCTTTGCTGCAGAGCAGCTGGGCCAGTTCGGCGTCCCTGTGTCTGTCTGTCCTTCTGCAACCCAGTCCTGGGTTTATGGTCTGAGCTGCTTTCGGGGGGGGTTCCTGGCTGAGGCAGGTGAGGGACAGCGTGCCCGGACCTCAGTGTGCCCAGCACCTCTCTCCCCGCTCTAAAGACCAAGGTCGCATCTGTTTTTGGCGCTGATGCTATTATTTTCCCTGCCCGTTAGCTGCTCCTGGAGCCAGGGCTGCCTGCCTGCCTGCCTGTGCTTCTCACTTGCCGGTTCAAGTCCTGCCTCATTTGGGAAGGTGCAGCCTCTTAGGGGTGAAGGATTCCTAAACGGGAAGGGAAGCTGGAGCCAAGCGGGGCTGCGGAGGGGAGAGCAGCAGGCAGTGCTTCTCCGCCGGTGACTCGGGCAGAACGGCGAGCGGCGGCTCACACACAGCCAGCCAGAGGAAAATAAGCTCCATCATTTTACTGAGCGGCGAGAAAAGGGAAAAAAAGGGAGCAGCCGAGTTTCTGCGCTTGAATAAAAGCAGCGGAGCTCCCGGCGGCTGGAATCAGGACTTTCCTGCCACTTCCCAACGGTGAAGGATCGTCAGGCAGACAGTGCTGCGCTCTCTGGGGCCCTGCAGCTGCAGAGACTTGCAGAGGCGCAGCGCCGGCCTGGCACGGCAGCCCCCGGGCCGGCGAACCCCCCGGGAGCAGGGCCCGGAGCCCCGCTGCTCCGCACGGGCATCACCCCGCCAGCCCAGGGAGCGGGACGGGGGGATGCACGGTGGCTGCGGCAGGGCCCCGCATCGGTGCCTTGTCCCGGCTCCCCGCTCCGCTCTTCGCTGCGAGCCGTGCTCTGGCGCTTGCCAAACAGGTTTTAATTTCCAGAAGGTGGGTATGAAAAAGCAACACAACCCCCCCTCCTCCACAGCGCGAATTTTTTTTTTTTCTTTTTAATATACCATAAACGATGACCTTTTACCTCCTTAAGAAGGCAGCCAACACAAGCACAACAATGTGATTTGTGCAGCGTTTCAGTTGCGGTTTCTTCAAGAAATTCATCTGGTCTCGAAGCAATTAAGGGAAGGGAAGCATTTCCACTCCGGCTTTGGGCCCTGAAAACCTGCCAGGAGGGTTTTTTCCCTTCTCCTTCGCTCTCCCTCTTTCTCCCCCAGCTCCCCTTGCTCACTTGTCCTAGAAAACTTCTGCGGTTTCACTTCGGCGGTTCTCCTGAGCGTGTGAGGAGAAATCCCGACCCCGCACAGGTGGGAAGACGCTGCGTCCGGGTCCCTGCTCCTGCGCAGCTGATGGGGTGGGCCATTGCCGAGGGGTGGCCAGCCCGGTGGCCAGCCGGACGAGGGCTGTGCAGGATCATCCCCCCTGGCCGGTACCTTCTGCACCCTCCAACCTCTCCCCTGCCCAAAATTCAGTCGTCCCTCTGGCAGAGGGGCTGTGCCTGGAGGGGGCAGCGGGTGCAGTGGCCCTGCCGCTGTCTCCTGCCTGGTGTCCCCTTTTGGGCATTCCCCTGCGCCGCGCAAGCCCGCGGACAGTCAGAAGCACGCGGGGTTTACGGGGCAGCAGGGAAACGTCTGGGACGAGGCCCCGTCCCGTCAGGACGTGCCGGTGACTTTGCCTGACCCGAGCATGCTTATGAGAATGGGCCTTAAATTAGCCCCTAAGTCCACAGCACAGTTAATTGCTCATTCATTCCACAGATGGGTTAATAATTAAGTTAAATTAATAATTGGGACAATAATTAAACTAAACAATAACCAATACATGGGACAATTGAAGTAATCGGTCTCCATGCTAAGTATTTGGTGGGGTTACTCATTTACCCAGCAGCTTATGGGACACATTCTGCACTCAGCCGGTTCGGCGTCGGGCCGGCTTTGCCGCGCCACGGCAGGATGCGACTTCTGGAGTCCCGTGAACTGCGGGGTGTTTCCAACAAAACCACCGCTCCCCCCGCCACGGCCGGGACCGCGGAGAGCAGCGGGGCCCCGCTGAGGAGGAAACCCGCCGCCGCCCCGGGCCTCCCCCACCGCCTGCGCCGTCCCCTCCCCGCGGCGGGCCGGGCCGGGCAGGCCGAGGGAGGGCCGGGGGGACGGAGGGAGGTGGCTCCCGGCCCGGGGGGAGGAACTACAAGTCCCGTGAAGCCGCGGCGCCCGCCCGCCGGAGCGGGGCTTTATAAGCGGGGCATGGCCCGGCTGTCGCAGTCGGAGCATCTCTGGGTGCGGCGTCAGCGGTCCCGTCCCGGCTCCTGCACCGGCGGCACCCCCGGGGGCCGGGGGGGAGCGGGGCCGTGCCCGGCCCCCGGGGCATGTGGATACGGAGGAGGAGGATGGTGCCGCTGCCCGCGCCGGGGGGCCGGAGCCCCGGGAGTGTGTCGGCGCTGGCAGGCGCGGCCCGGCGGAGGTAGGTGCCCTGCGCGGCCCCGGGGAGAGAAGGGGGTTCGGGGGATCGGGCTGCGGGAACACCCCGCGCCCCTCCGCCGTGCGCTTGCTCCTGCCGCGGCCCCTCCCGGTCCCGTTACTCGGGGGGGTGGGGTGCGTGTGCGCCCCGGGGGTCCCGGCACAGGGCCGGGCGGGCTGCGGGCTCCCCCCGTCCCGGTGCCGGCCCCTCCCGCCGCTCCCCGGGTCGCCTCCCTCCCCGTTCCATCCGCCTTCGCGTCCCGCGGGGTCCGGGCCGCTCCCCACCCTGGGGGCGAGGGGGCTGCGGCCGGGGGATGCTCCTCGTCGGGGAGGGCGAGTGCCCGGTCCCGGCTAGCGGAGAGAGGGAAGGGCTCCTCTTCTCTCTAAGAAAAACCCTCTGGGTGTTATTTTTCTTCGTGTTTGGTTTTGTGGGGGTTTTTTTTGGGTGGGGAGGGGGGAAGCACACGACTTTTTCCTGGGAAAAGTATTTTTCCTGCGTGGGAGCACCTTGTCAGAAAGGCTCGCAAAGGCTCGCTGCCCCTGGGCAGGTGCCCGGCCGGGGCGATGGGCGCGGTGCGGCCCTGGGGAGCACGGCAGCCCCTCTGCAGCCCCCTCCCCTGCCCTGCTGGGGGCCCGGGGGTCTCCCCAGCCTTCGGTGCTGTCTGGCGTGAGCCCGGCAGTGAGGAACACTTGATCGGGGCTGGCGATGCAAGGTATCTGTGATGCACAAGAGCACTTTTGTGTGAATTCTGGAAAAATATGAATGACTCCCTTATTTTGCTTGCTGCAACAAAAAGACCACACCAGTCTAGACCTGCAACCAATAACACGCATGAAAATTAGTGCTGTCTGCTCTGAGGGACCCAGCGCGTTGAGGACAACACCAGCCCTTCCCACGGATCCGTATGGAGGGCAAGGGATGCTCCTTTGGGGAAAGGATGTTTGAGGTTACTTTGATATAAACAAGAGAAGCTTTTATTGCCCAGACATTGTTAGTGTTGCTCTCTGCTGGCTTGGAATGTGCTTCCTCTGAAGGATTTTGAGACTGGAGGAATTGCTCAGCTCTCTTGCTAATTGAGACATCTTTTTATAATCACGGGCACAGCTGGTGGGACGAAAGCCGGGGGAGAGGCTGGTGTGCAGTGACTCAGGCCTTGGGCAGAAGCTGCATCTCGGTTTGCCTGGCACTGCGAAGGGGAGATTCCAGCGTGGAGGCTGGAGCGCTGTACGGCAGGATGCCTTTCTTCTTGGCTCTCAGGCAGGTGATGTGTGTTGGGACATCAGCCTTCTCATTTCTCCATAAAATTAAGGATGGGTGGAAAAATCTGCCCAGGTCTCCCCAGTTCATCTTAATCCTTCCCACAGGTGTGGGATCAACCATGTGTGGCGAGTTTGAGCCCCCTGACAGGGAGACATTGTGGGGCAGAAGGCTGCTGCAATATTTCTGTGCTCTCCTTTCTGACAGGCTTTGCTGCAGAAAGAGCCAGAACTGCTTGGACTTGCTCTTCCTATAAAGCTGCTTCTTTACCGGTCGCTTTCCGTGCACAGGTTCTCAAAAGCCAGTCTGAGATGTGGCACCCCTCAAGCTTTGTCTGATGTGTTGGTGCTAGCCTTTTTTGGGGTGCTGTTGAATGGCAGTGGGGTTGCTCGCTGCAGTCCCTCTGACAGCGGGGATGTAAAGCTTTCTGATGGGAACAGGGTGTGTAATTCAAGCGTGAGGGTGCTTTGCAAGCACAACCTATGTGAAGAGAAATACAATCCGTTTCTCGCACGGGCAGGAGGAAGTAATCTCGTTCTCATGGCCGGGAGCGTTCCCTTCGTGCTTCTCTCCCAGGCTGCGGGCTGGAGGGCTGTGCGATGGGCTGCAGGCAGGTTTGATCTCCATTTGCATGGCAGAAACCCACTGCGGAGCGTGGGGCAGCCTGGAGCCGGCGGGGTGAGACGGCTGCCGTGGGCAGCAGTCACCAGTGGGTTTCTCCGCAGGGCTCAGGTGCTGCGCTCTGGTGGATTCAGGTACAGCAGCTGGAGATGCTGGTGCTGCAGCCGCTTCTCCTGCCCGCGGGGCCGGGAGCAGGAGTGTGTGTCCCTGCCCAGCTGCCTCCACTGAGCCAGTACATCAGTGCCAGCGGAGTCCAGAGCAGACCCTCCTGACTGCAGCAACGGGCCGGTACGGGCCATGGGGGAAACAACCCAAATGGTCTCAACCCCAAATCTGCTGGGCCTCGTCAGGATCTGCTGCAGAGGCACTGAGTTGGGGCTGCTTCTCCTGGCGAAGGACCCTGGCAGAGCCTTCTGCCACGGCCGGGCTGGAGCTGTGACCCAGGGAAGGCTGGAGGAGGAGGGATGCCCTAAAGCAGTCTGGGAGAACTGGTGGTCACACAGTCACTTGCAGTGGAGACCATGAACTGCTTGAGGACCAGCTAGAAATGAAACTATGTGTTACTGGGGTTTTGGTAGTCCCTAAACCAGATTTAGGTGTCATCTCATCTACGCTGGCCTGACTTGGGGGCTACTGGTGTGTTGCAGGTTGCAGAGCGGAGAGGACTTAGGGGATGTCGTGACCTGGGGCTGGGACCTGACTCTTTCTGAAGCGAATGCTTCTGTCTGCAGCAAAGCGCAGCTGTGAAATCTGGAAGCTCTGTGCTCTGACTGGCTCTTCCGAGGGCTGGACTTTGGTGTGCATTCCTCTGGTGCTTGGTTTTAAGAATATTTGATATAGTAGCATCACTTCTCCTGGGTGATGGGTGTTTTTTAGTAGCAACTGGCTCAGATCTAGACTGTTTTGGATGCAAGCTCTTCTATTTGGGAGTTCTTCTGTATAAGAAATTATCAGAGTGCCTTAAATTTTTAGGAGATCGAATGCCTTGGGCCACACCCGTGCCCCTTCCCTCTGGCTTCCCTGAGCCCCAGACAATGGGGGATAATGCCAGGAGCACAATGCGGCTTGCTGGGGGGTTTTTTTGTTTGTTTGAACTTTGAACAGAAAAGCAAAGCAACAAAAGAGAGGGCAAGAAAAGCACAGTGTTTTGCCAGCTACCAAGGCCAGACAGAAAGTTATAACTGCATTACAAAGGGTGGCCTTGTTCAGAATGGCTTATTTCATCAGAAAGATGTATTTAAAGCAAAAATAAAGGGGCAAATGCTAGCATAAAGTCCCCCATGCTAGTTTAAACACTGCATGAAAACACTTTTATTACCTCCTATAACTCCCTAATAAATACTGTTCCTTTTTGATGGAAGCTCTTAACACAGGATTAGGGTTTACAGTGCGTTGCCTTATTAGTCCCTGGAGACAGAGCCCATGTGCAGCGTGGCTTCGTGTCCTGCTTTCAGAGCCTCAAAGTTTCCCCCTTTCTTCATTTTGGGTTTTTCCCCTCCTGTGGCAGCATCTCAATTGCAGACAGCACTTTCCCGGACCGGCATGCGAAAGGACAACTGGAATGAATGTGGTTAGGGAGGTTGTTCCCACTTCTCGTTCATCTGTAAGGGCGTCTTCTCCCACACAGAGCTGATGAGGTGCGAAGACCTTGGCCCCAGGCTTGTGCTGCACCCATGCCCGAAGAAGGTAACGTTTTTCCTTCAGTTGGCTGTTTTTTTTCTGCCAAGCCACAGATGTTTTTTTGAGGGCTAAAACCTGAGCCTTTAAATAAATGTATTTGATCCCTGGGTGGTTGTGCAGCTTTCATGGAGGGGGGAAAAAAAAGGCCCAGAATGGGTTTTGTCTTGGGAACAAATGTTATCTAGTCAGGCTCTTTTAACGCTTCTTCCTATGGGGTTTTATTCTCACCTTTTCTCCCTGGGGGGCATCAGAGCTGTTTGTCTGGTACAGCTGCAGCAAAACCGCCCATGGTTTTGCAGAGGAGTAAACCAACAGTGTTGGCTCTGTTTAAGTAAAGCTCAGTCTAAGACATCCTTGAACCTCTCAAGCAATGTGACTTGGTCACAAGGGTTTGTGCATGGTACTGTACGGGAGCTTTAGACTGGCTTTGAAATGCTGCTGTGGGTTGCTTGAACATGTCCTATACTGGGTCAGATGAAGGCAGAGGCTTTGGGACCTCAGTGTCACATCCCCTCCAGCCTGGGATGGACGGGGCTTTACTGCTGTCATCTGAGTGCCCTTCAGCTCCTGCTGGTGGTCCTTTAAATGGCAGGTTCAGGCCAGTGTGTTTCAGGAGTGGCTTCTGAATTTCGGAAATGTTTCCTAAGTTGGTGTGAGAGAACACATTTCTGGTGTGTGGCTCTTGCTGGTAGCCGGGTGATGCAGAGAAGGTCCCTTTAGGATTTGTGGGTTGGATGATCGTGGTGTTTCTTTGGCAGGTGGCATTCTCCTCTGCCAAGCGTCGTTCTCTGCAGGTAAGCTCAGCACGAGGGCTGGCACATGCCCAGGTAGGCTGGAGGGATGGGAACCTACTGCCAGTGTCTGGGACCTGGGGTGCCAGTGACACCAAGAGGCGGTCTGACGCCTTCTGTAGCTGGAAGGCCAAATGCCTATCTCTGATGCAATGAACTTGGACGTAAACTCGGATTAAAGCTGACGGGAGCTTTTCTATCTTTCTGAGACAAGAAGGCCCTGCTTGGCCAATGCTGGGAGCCCTTGAGCAGAACCCGTGAGCTGAGTGCTGCCACCTCTGAAAAGCAGCCTTTGAGGAAAGGCTGGTGACCGGGGAGACCAGGTCCCCTTGACTGCTGGGGTGGGCCCTGTGTGAGCTCTGGCAGCCCTCTTTCTTCATGGCCAGTGAGCTCTGCTATGGACTTGATCTAGCACGTGTGGTTCCAGCCTCTCCTCAGCAAGTTGGAGGTGAGGAGGAAACAAGGGAGCTCGGTGGGGTGAGGTCCTGGTGAGATGTGGCACGCCTCTGGGACACAAGCAGGGCTCAGTTTGGGAAACGTCAGCGTGTGGGCTGTGGTTGCTGCTGTGTGAGATGCCAGAAATGCTGCAATGCAGCCCCCAAGAGCTGAAGTCAGTCGCTCTGGAAGTAGTTGGGGTCTGTTGGTGCTAATCTGGAGCTGAAGCTCACCAGCCACACTGCTGTGGCTCTGGCTCCTCTTTCTGGGCTGTGTAGGGCTGAATGTTGGCAGAAAATGCCATTACAAAGCTGGGGAGGAAGAGCTGCTCCCCTGGTGCTGGCAGGTACCTGTGTGGGGCGTGGGCAGGCTCTGTGCCTTTGCCGTGGAAGTGCCGTCCTGTCCCCGCATGAGTCTTGCGTCTCGGTGGCATGGGTGTGCGTGCAGGTGCTCCTGTATCGACGACAGGATGGCAGCATCCTGCTCCACACGGTCCGTCAGTGGACATTTGAGTCAAACATCGTTCCTGGGAGATTCCCTTCTCCGCAGCTTACTGCTTCTGAGGCAGGAGGACCTGGAGGCAGCAGAGCAGCTGGTCTTGGGGGGGAGAAGGTGGCTGAGGTAACTGGTACCTGTCTGGGAAGGGGAGGGCATCTCCTGCTCGCAGGGTCCGGGCAGCTCCCTTGGCAGAGGGAAGCTGGATGCTGACCGTCGTCCTACCTCTTATCTTTGTCTGAATGTCAGATCCTCCCAGCCGAGGACTCGGGAGGGGGAGGGAGGGCTTCCCAGCCCGGCGGGCTGGATGGGGAATAATGATCCCCTTTTTATAGCTTCTTCAATTGTTCCTGAAAATCCTTTTTAAAAGGAAGAAAGTTCCTTCCTTCCTTTCAGCTCCCGGTATCTTTAAGAATTCGCTCTATTGTGAGCCCAGGACAGAGACCCTTCTATGAGGGCTGCATAGGCGCTCTTCGGAGGCCCCCTCGCCGCACCCCCTCCCACCCCATCCCAACAAGCCCCCATTCTCCTCTGAAGAGGGTCCCTCTGTCTAACGCCAAGTAACTCTTAAGGGTAGCATTTATCCTCGGGCACTCAGCTCACAAAGAGTGCTGGAGTGTCAAATAAACTCACTCCAGCCCGCAAAGAGAAGAGGAAGAAAATACAAAACCCCCTTTATTTCCACCCCTGCAGGGAAACAAATACGGACTTTGTGCTGGGGAGCAGCAGCGCCCTAACGAAGCAGGGTAGTGCGCGTCCTAATGTATCTCTAATAAAATTGTGTGTGCGTGCACATGTGATAGTGTGTGCGTGGGCCTGGCAGACGAGCGATAAATCAAAGTCCCTCCAAACAAGTGCTGGCCATCCTGCGTGCCTGCTGCTTTCTAGGCAGAGCCGGTCACCGTGAACTCTGACAGCGTGTGGGTGAGTTCTGTGGGTTTGCTTTTAGAGAGGGGTGCAGGGAGGAAGATGCTGGTTCTGTCCTGGGCCCTTTGAGGCTGTTACCAAAGGTAAGGGACAGTGGAGGGGGGGGTGTGTGTGTGCTCAGCCCTGTGTTCAGCAAACTCTCTAAGCTCTGGCCAGACCTTTGGAAGGGCTCAGCAGAGCTGAGCTCTGCTGCTGGTGCAGAAGGGGAATCTGGCTCCTTGCCCTGCTGCGGGGACCTCGCCATGGGACGTGACCACGCTGCATGCCCTCGCAGCTGGTGCGCCGCTACTGCTGCGAATCGTCGTGTTTTTGAGCCTTGTGGCTGCGTTTGCTGTGTTTGCCTCTACTGCTGCACAGAGGAGACGTGCTGCTCTGAAGAAATCGTTGTCCACCTTCTGTGGATGGATGTAAACTGTAGTCCCACATGTCAGAAACCAGTGTGACCAGTACTGCCCAAACAACTGGGACAGTAACATCTAAGCAAAGGAGTTGGCCAGTGCTGCCTGCTCCCTGCGGACGTGTCTACTGGCATGGCCAGTACCCCTGCTCAGCAACAGCAACAAAAATCCTGCTTTGTGGTCCTTCACCTTGGCACAGTCCTGGCTGCTTCATGCTGAATTTGGGAATATCTTGCAGCTGTGCTACATGGGATGTGCTCAGATGCCTTCGGATGTTCCTGCAGCTGACAGCAGGTCTGGAGAACAAGGTGCAACTCTGGCTGTGCTGCAGTGGCCAAGGGGCACTGCTGTTCCCTCCTCCTGGCCCTTGTTTCTCTACAGGTTTTGGTAGCTTGTTGTTACTGAAAGGAGTGGATGCCGTCAGCCACAGTAGCTGTTGGACCGTCCTCGTACCTCGAAGTGAGGAGACGAGTCTGACCACGTGCAGGCTTGGGACTTCTCCCCCTTCCACCAAGCGAACGGTCCTGAGCCAAGAGGATTTATCTCTGGATGGTGTGTCTCTACTGGCATCTCTGGAGTCGTAAGCCCTGGTGGACTGCTGGGGCTTTTGGATGCTCCCTTCTGCCTGTAGCTGGGAATGTCATGGCTGGAATCCAGTGGATTACTTCTGCATTATTCTGCTGGTGCTACGGCTTTTACTAATCTGGTGGAACTGGCTTTGTTATGTGAAATCTCCCAATTGACAGATGTGGAAAAGCAGCAGTTACAGCCCAGTGCTACCGTCCCCTCCTTTTCTGGGCTACTGACTGAGCATCGTGGCTCTGGAGGTGGAGGGAGTCCACGTACGTGTGTAGGATGAATCCTGCTGGTCTTAGGTGAGTCAAGAATATGTACTTTTCTTCACTTTTTTTTTTAAAAAAAAAACCCCTTCCTTGTGGGACTGGCTGCTTAGAAAATTATATTTTCCCCCACTTGAAGAAAATACCAAACCTAGTGACTTTGTTCCAGGGGGAATAGAAGAGTAGATAGGCTTGTTTCTGAAAGCTGAAGTGGCTTTCCCTGCCTGTTTTAATCGAAGCGCTAACTTTTTAGTACCATTTGAGCCTGAAATCCCTAATAAGAGTCTTCTTCCTGGGGTTGTATTGCTGAGTAATGGACAAAGGAGTTAAAGCAAGGCAGCCCCCAAGCAGGTTTTCCTTTCTTTCCCTGGCAAGAGGGAACCCCGCTGGCTTTCCATACTTTAAAGCGTGTCGAAGCAAGCGGTGGCGGCTGCGCGGTGAGCCTGCCGCTTGCTAGGCTTACTGGGAACAATGTGTGGCTTGTCTCGAGGGTATGGTGGGGCTCCTGGTGCCTGGGTGGGTGCAGGGGATAAGCCAAAAGGCTTCCTTCGGAGGGCAGTGCGGTGAAGAGCCTCCTTGCAATGGAAAATCCGCTTTCCTGGGGAGGGTGGGGGACTGCTAGAAAAGGATGCCAGGGCTTTGGATTTTGAGGGGACTTGTATTAGCATTGGCATCTTGGGACATGATGCTGGGGGATGTGCCCAAGGGGACTTGCAGGAGCAGCCATGGATGTGTGAGGGTGCGTGGCCTGGGAGAGCGGGGGTTAAACGTTGGGCTTTCTGCTTGGGTGGAGAAGGAGCTGGTGACTCTGGTGCTGGGGAAGATGGGGTTTGCCCTCACCAGCTCTTTGTGCTGCCTCTTGCCTGGGGGTAAATGCAGTGGTCCTGCCTTGGCTTTCCTCTGGGACTGGCCTGCTAGAAGGACCTGGCTTTTGTGGTCCCTGTGTGTTTTGGTGAGGACATTGCCCTTCGGTCCCTGTTCCCTGTGCAGGCTCTAAGCCTGCAGCTGCTGGGGCCCTTTGCTCTTGACTGGGTCCAGCTTGCTTTTGGGGGCATGGAGCAGAACTGGGTCTTTCACTTGGGAAGGTGCTGCAGTTCACCCTGCCCAGGCTGCTTTCTCATCTGTGTTTTTTCTGTAGTGAACTTTCCTCTGGGGTAATGAGGCTGAGAAATGTGATGAATAAAAGGAAAACTGCTGCTGGGAAAGATTTTTTAAAAAAGTATACTTCTGTTTTGGGTTAGAGCTTGTATGTTCTTGTTTGCTGGTGATCAGTCAGTCCAAGAAGTCTTATGCAGGCTGGCAGGAATGTAAGGTCTATGCTAGTGTCCGTTTGGGAGCAGTACAGCTGTGGACATGTTCTGCAGCAGCTGAGCGGTGGACTGTGCCAGTATGGTTAAAGGGAAACCGGGAAGAGCTGTAAACCTGCTGCTCTTCCCTTTTACTGAGTGCAGGTCCAGGAGGATGTGCTGTGTGCCCTCCCCAGAGGCAGCTCTGCTGGTTCTGTCCATGCTGAAGAGCACCCGGCTGGCAAAGGCAGACCTGAAGAGCACCCGGCCAATGCTTGCTTGGTTTCTGTTCTTCTGCACTCCAAACTTGCAACTATCTGAACAGAGCTGGGATGTTCTAGTTTCCCTCCCTTTGCAGTGTCTGGTGCTGTTACAGCTCAGTCTCTTCCCAGACCCTTGGGATTGTGGTTTTCCATTGAGCATCAGTGTAGCAAGTACTTGACTTCATCCCTTTGCAACATGAGTCTCTTGGCTTCCTGTCCTCTGCAATGCCAGGAGGAGGGATGAGTTCATGCATGTCATCTTCTTGCTGGTGGTACAGCAGCTTCTCGAGCGCTGAGTTCCTTGGGCCATGGCAAGGTGGAGGCTTTCCACACTGAACTAGCACAGTGTGGCTCAGGCCTGCTTGGCTCTGCACCAGCTTCTGTGACAAGGGGCTGGGCTGATACCTGGAGTTTAGTTTTAATTTTTGCATCTTCAGCTGTGGGAGATGCCCTGTGAATGGATGCCTTTGCTGTCTGCCTGGTTGCTCTCTGTGTATGTGTAATAAGTGATGCACTGAGCCCTGCCTGCTCGGGGGGACCTTGCTGGCAGCCTGGGTCCCCAGTGCAGATCTCATCCCCCCCCAGAGAAGCTGCTCGTGGTGGCTGAAGGTGCCCATGTGGCAAGGCAGGCTCGGGTGGCTGCGACGGTCCTGCTCTGGCACTGTGCTTCTTCCTGGATCCTGCAAGAAATATAAATTGCAATCTAGCTGCGGAGATCCTTGCCTCCTTTTGCAGGCAGCAAAAGCTTTTTAACACGATCTTAAGTAGCGATCTCTTATCAGGGGCTCTGGCCTGTGAAGTACTCCTTGTCAGAGGCGCTTTCTCACCTTTAATTGCTCAGCGGAGAGCAATTCCCCTGGGCAACCAGGGAGCAGAATCTGTCCCCTGCCAGAGGCCCCGGTGTGCTGTGCCCCGTACAAGTGGCCTGAGGGAGGCTCCAGGGCAGCCCAGTGCTGCTGGGGGGGCTTGGGCCCGGGAAACCCACATGCAAATTGCCCGAAAAGCTTTAGGGACTAATTGACCCTGCTCGGCCACTCGCCCTGCGTGCCTCTCCTCGGCGCGGCAGCTTCCCGTGGCTGCCCCCCACGCGCAGCCTTCCGGGGTGGGGTTCACCCTGTCCCCCCCGCGCCGGGCCGGGCGGTGCCGGACCCCAGCCGGGGCTCGGGAGGATCCTGGGCGCGCGCTGACACCTGCCGGCAGCGGCGGGCAGGGGATGGGCAGCACCAGGCAGGGCCGCCAGGGGGCGGGCGAGGGCAGGCAGCGCTGCCCGCCCCGGGCCGGGGACCGCGGGGCGGAGACCTGGGGCGGGCGGCTCCGGTCAAGGCCTGCAAAGAGCCGGATGTTGTCCCCCCATTCCGGGTAAAGAGCCCCGAATTCTGCGCCTCCACGCTCCGAACTGCTGCAGGCGCGGGGGGGCCCGGCCCGCTGCGGTGTGGCTCCGCAGGCTGCGGGGAGAACGGAGAAGGGGAGGCGGCGGTGGTTGCTGGTGGGGGATATTAATCTGAGGGCTTCTTAGTAAGTGTAGGCTGAAGGTGCGTTTTAGGCACTGGGGACACTAGGCGAGAAGGTGGCGGTGGGCAGCGCGCGGTGCCTGCAAACCGTGGAAGGGGCCAACACGGGAGTGGCACAACAGCAGTCTTTTTTTTGTCTAAGTGGATTTCTAAGGTGGATCCCTGCTCAAAGAAAATGAGGCTGAGAGAAAGTTTGAACAGCATGCTCTGGTTTCTGGTGCCTGTTGGTGCTTTGACAGGTGGGATGAATTCTCCTTGTGTTTCTTTCCTCTTGGTATCTCCTCTCAGGGCGCTGGCTGGGAGGCTTGGGTCAGCTGCCAAAGGGTCGCTTGCTTTCCAAAGAGTCAGCAAGCAGAGAGCTGTTCTTGCTGCTGCCAGCTTCAGGTGGTGAATGTCTCCAACCCCTGCCCAGAATTGGTGCCTGACCACAGCCAGGGCAGCCTCTGCAGTATGCCCAAGTGTCTGGAGAACATCTCGGAGTCCTCCTGATCCCTCCTCTCTGGCTTCTCGGCCCCTCCCGTGCATACCTGCAGGAACTCGTGGGTCCCTTGTTCTGGCTGTACGTGAGGAGCCTGTGGCCAGGCTGCTTTTAGCACAGAGAAGCTAATACCACCTGCAGGTACACACCGAGGCCTGGAGCCACGTCAGAGGGAACCTGAACTCTTCGGCTGTTCTCAGTGGCGAGCAGGAAGCAAACTGGAAGGTGGGGAGTTATTAGGAGAGGAAAAGAAATCAACACAGACCTGCTGCTGCTGTGCCAATGCTCGTCCCCAGGGCACATGCCACACGCTGTCCTTGTTCCCCTCTGGCCTTCTCGGAGCTGAAGCAGCTGGGAAAAAAGTGCAAAGACGGCCGTGGAGCGACCTTGGAGAGCAGCAGTTAAATAGGGCAGGGCTGCTCCCTCCAGGCCACTAAGTGGGGTGGGGGGCAACCTCAAAACGGTGCTATGGCAAAAGCCGGGGTGAGCGATCGTCGCTTCCCGGCGTACCGGGAGGCGGAGGCTGCCCGCGGCCGCTGGATGGCAGCGGAGCTCCGCGGCATCCCCGCCCCTGCGCTCGGCTTCGCGGGTGGCTTCGCTCGCCTGCCCCTTCCCACCCACCCGCACAAAATGGCCGGTCCGCGGGGGTGAGGGTTCCGACCCCACGGCAGGGGGGTAAACGGGTGGGAGTGGGCGCTGCTGCACCCCGGGGGTGAGGGGTCCTCCTTCCTTCCCGCTCCCCAAATTGCCGCCCAGACTGAGCGCAGCCTCAGCCTGGCATCCCTGCGAGGGAGTCGCTGGCAAAGCTGTGCTTAGGGTCTGCCTTTCCTCTGGATGTGGCTGCAGGGGGGGTGGCGAATGGCTTTTTGAGGGTGGCGGGGGAAATTCTGGATGAGGAACACCCCGTAGCACGGAGCTCCCAGGGTGTGCGTGGTAGCCGGCTGACCCGCTGCTGGGGGCACTCGCTGGTTCTTCGAGACCTGGATTAAATACCTTAGGAGAGCTTCCTCCGTGACAGTGGGCACCCGAACAGGCCACTCCAGGGCTGTGTCTCTGCCTCCTTTCTTGAAGCCTTTGGGGCTACCAGCAGTTCCTAATCTCCTGGGTTGCTTGTGGAGGTACATACCCAAAAGCAAGTGTGGGTGTCAAGGCAATAGGGGGTGAGGCTGGGGAGGGAGCAGATCTGGGGCTGTTGCTGTGACACCTATGGATCCGGGTTTAGCCAAAAGCACTTGGCGCTTAGGAAAACTGTTAAGCTGTATTAAAAAAGCTGCTGATCCATGAGCATGACCTGGAAACGTGGGTGCCAAGGGCAGGGCTGATCTTGAGGACACCTCACATGGTAACTCTGGGGCATCACCTTGGGAATGGGGGCTGGTGTGCGCAGGGGCAGGAGGACATGGGAGAGCAAGGGGCTGATGCTTGGGTGACGATCGCCTTCAGGGTGCGGTGCGGAGGCATCTGCTGTCCCGCTGGTCTCCAGCACGCTCTGAGCAGGCCACCTACACAGCATTCCTGGAGCTGTGTGGTGACGGTTCAATATGCTGCCTTGCCCCAAAAAAGGGCATTGGAAAGCGCCTGCTCTGCCTTTCCCTTTCTCATTGTCCTTCTCCTCCCTTCTCTGACTCCCCCAGGAAGATGAGGGGTTGGGAACGCTGTCTGGCTTTGCTTCCACATCGCTCTGTCTGGAAGCGGGTGGATTTTTGCTGGATAAACCGGCATGTTTGGCTGTTTTGAAAAGCACTTCCAGAGCAGTAACAGACTACTTGGTTGGCACCGTTCACTTGAAAGGTTTCACTGTCCAGGCTGCCTCCTTGATAGCTGGAGCCAACTGCAAATTCCACCAGTGCTACCAGCCCCAGAGCCGGGTTTCCATGGTGAATGCATTTTGGTTCTGCACCTAAAAGCCCAGAGCTTTTGGGAAGTTTTTTTGCCACGAGTGTCACGGTTTGCCTGTTGCTCTGTCTTGCTTCACCGAAGGAGGTCCTCTGGCTTTCCCGAGCTGGCTGCTCCCTTCGGGGGGAGAGCTGCCCGCCGAGCAGAGATGCTTTAAAGGCCTCTGACAGCCTTGGGGACAGGCTCACGTTCTGTGCTGCTGTGGACTCCAACACACCCCTCTGCCTCTGGGGTGCTGCGTGAGGCTGAGGTACGGGTCTGTCCTGGGACCTGCTTTTTCTCACGCCAGGACCCGTCCCTGCCAGTGCATCTGCCTGCTGCGCCGCACTCCTTCCGTGCAGGGCTTCTGCCTTCCACTCACTGTTATGTACCGCAGGAAGCCTGGTTTAACTTGCCAAGGTGCTAGTTCAAGCCCTCCTAACATGACTTGCTTCAAAACCAAAGGGAGTGTTTGTACAGGGACTTTGCATTGAATGAGCTGCAAGCTGCACCTTCGAGTAAACAGGCGAGTGTGCGTGGCCCCGGCCCGAGCCTCGTGCTGTGCCGCTGTGCTGACTCCCAGCCTTGCGTTTGTTGGCTGCGAGGGGAAAAAACTTGTTTGAAAACTTTATCTAGGCTTCCCGTGCATTGCCTTGTGTGCCTTTAAACTCAGACCCTCCCTTGCATTATATATATTTGCCCTTCCTCGGGGTTGCATCTGCCCAGCTGCTCTGCAAGGACATCTCCTGTGCCCCGGGAGCTGCGCTGCGCCCTTGTCCTCTGGAATGCTCTTTTCATTGATATTTTTCTGAGTAGAAAAATGCCTGCTTTGTATCTGCTGCTCCTTTCTTTCCCCCAGCAGAAGGGGAGGGAGAAATGACAAAAATATTTTCTTGTAACAAAAGGCTGAGAGTGAATCTGGATCAGCCATTCTGATCCATTTAAAGCAAAATCTCCAGGGTTTTCAGCGGAGAAATTAAAACACTGGAGCTTTCTCTTTTCTTCAGAAGAACAAACAGGAGCGGTTACCACTTCCTCTAGCTCATAAACAAAACCAGCCCGATGTCTCCAGGAGAAACCCTGCCAAGAGACTTTCCTTCCTAATTGTTTGATATTTTTTCAGTTCTGATTAGTATTCGGGAGTGCCTGGCACACAAGCGGGAAGTTTCAGGAACAGGCTGTAGATCTTGCTTCAAGCAGATCCTACCCTCTTTTTCCATCCCTTGTCCTCCTCGTCTGTCCCACTCGCCATCTCCTCCCTCCCTGTCTGTCCTGCTTTGTTTTCCTTCATCTGCCATACTTGGCTTCTTCCAGGGCTTGCGGTGGCGGTGTCTTGGCCACCAAAGTCTGGCACTTGCTTTTCCTTTTGAAGCTTTGCTGCATTTGCAGGAACTGCATCACGGCTCTAAAGGCTCTTATTCACCTGCTCTTCTGCAGTTCCTTTTCTTTGCTTTCAGGCTTTTCTCTGCTCTTGGGACGGAGCTTTGGCTGGGCCGGCTGCCGGGGGACTCACCATTCCCTGGAGGAAAGGGCAGGTTGGCATTTGGATTAAACGTAGTAAATGCTATAAAAGAATAAAGGGTGCAACTGCAGGGATGGTATCTGAGATGGAGTTTGCTGCAGAGCTGCTCCCACCCCTACACAGTGAGATGTCCTGTATCTGCCCCAGCATCCTCTTAACTTTGTCACCAATAAAAATCAAAAAATCCTGTGAAAGGATGGAAACCTCTAGCTGGCCTTGGAGGTCCCCGGCGGGGAGTCCTGCACAGCCACTCGCTCTGTCATGGGACAGTGACTCATTTGAGATGGTCCCAGGGGAAGCAAGGGAAAAACAACTTGGATTTTTTACCTCTGACATCCTTCCCTAGGCAGCCAGTCTCGGGCTGTGCTGGCTGCCAGTGCTCCTGCCCAGGGAGGCGAGCTGCTGCCCTGATCCTGCTTTTCCAAGTTACTTTATCGTGCAGAGGAGAGCTTTCCCACATCTCTGTTTTGTGGCTGGGTTTTAGTGTGTAACACTGTTCCGAGTTCTGTTCTTGCATCATGTGCTGGAGATTAGGAAATCGGTAGCGATAATAAATATCGCTGAATGAGTGGGTGTGGGCAGCAGGGAGGGAGAAGAGTGATTTAAAGGGCAAGGAAAACTGTGTATTCCCCATGGGCAACATTCTTTTTGCAGGGACGAGTCCAGCTTTTACGTCGTCTTTTGCAGGAGGCACCTGTGTGATAAAATAACTGATTTTGAGTGTGTGGTTGGAAACATTCATCTGTGACACTGTGAGGGGTGCGGATGTGGTGCATGTCCCCTGAGCATCCCACCTCCCCTGAAAGCGATGGCCCAAGATCTCCCTCCAGCCCTGCCGGGGCCGGTGTGGGGCCGAGGGGAGCCTCGGGATGCAGGGTCCCCGTTAGCCGGGTGCCGTTGTTCAGTCCCTCCTGGGACAGGCACCGAAAGCCCTTCGTTGGAAACCAGTTTGTTGAGTGTCTGGTGCGCGCTCCCTGCCTCTGGGAACACACGGCTCCGACTCCGTGACTCAGCCTGAATTTCTTAATCATAAAAACAACCATCCTGTCTTGGGCTTTTCTCACGCTTTCCCTGCCATGGTTTCCAAGCGTTCTGTAAACCGCTGATGGACTCGGGCTGGTAACCCCTCTGAGCGGGCAGGTGAAGCGGTCTTTTCTTCCATTTCACTTTTCAGGAGGGGAAACAGGCTCTGAAGGATGAAGTAACTTATCTGAAGCCACGTAGGGAAACGGTGGCAAAGCACAGAGCCCCATGGAGGTTGCACCTTTGGTCTTAGGGTCCTGAGCTGACCGCGTTGCTCCTCGCAGCCTGCCCCGTGCTGTATTTGGGACGGGGGGCAAAGCAGTGACCCTGGCTCGCTGTTCCTGGCCTTAAGCAAGATGTGCAGGTGTGTCTGCACGCACTTTTCCTGTGCACGCTGTAGCTACTGGGGCAGAGGGGTCCCCTTCCCAAAGGAAAGGCACCCCTGAAGCTGCGTTTGGGGAGCAGTTCCTCATGGAGCTCTGTGCTCGGCTTGTTACAAGGCTCTTATCGCTGCAGCGTCCGAGCAGCGTTGGCGATATTCCTCTGGGGCAGGAAGATATTATCCCCTTTTTACAGAAGGGAAGGGGGGCTAATGCAGCACAGAAGGATTAGGGCTGGGATTTTCTAAAGCCTCCTAGTTAAGAAGACGGGGACTTGCAAGTCACTTCAGTTACTCAAGAGCCCGTGTGTAAAATATCCGGCAGAATATTGAACTTGGGTCTGTGATGGTCCAGTACATCCAAGCTCCTCGGCAGCAGGAAGGGATAATATCTTCCTGCTAATATCTTCCTGCTCCTGCTCACGTTTTCTCACTGAAGACTTGCTTTTTGTGGGTGCTGCTTCTGTATTTCCCTGCACTTTTTCACATGAAAATGCAACTTTTTACTTTCAGGGGTGCTGAGCTGGTTTGTGTTGGGACTGCCCCATTGAATCAAGGCATCAGAGCTATGAATGCAGCTTTACCATAGAATAAACCTGAAATACTAAAAACTATGGGCTCTTTTTCTAGCTAGGACATGGGAATAGCTGGCCATGGAGCCAGGCACCAGCAGGCAGTGCTGTGTGGCAATAGCTTCCCTTCAGTCCTGGGAAGTGCTTTGCCGTGGACGCGCTGGGGATGGGAATGGTCCGAGGGGATGGGTTTGGCGTTTTCTTTTTGTAGTCTTTTTGGGCCTGGGTGAGAGGAAACAGCTGCTGCTGGCAGCAATGAAACGGGATATCTCGCCAATAACTGCAATTTAGAGACTGAAGAACCCGAAGGGGCAGGGGCAGAGTGGCCTGCAGCCCGGAGGGTGGGAGACCGCCGCTGCCAGCGCTGAGCGGCCGTGTTGCCGGGGCGTCTCCTGGCCCAGTGCTCGGGTAGCGTCGCCTGCCCGAGAGCTGTATTTTGTTCCGGTGGTTTTCGGCATCTCTTCCCACGCTTGGACGAGGGACGATGTGATGCCAGTACAGGTGGGGCGAGCCCTGTGCTGACCCCCCCCTCTCGGCCAGGAGGCCAGGACTTACCCGGATGCTCATAAAACCTGCCTTCTCCAACTCCTGAAACTCGTTCCAAGAGGCCGCGGCTCATTTTGGGAGGCGTGGGCGTTTGCGAGACGACAGGGCACAGCGTGCGGAGGGTGGTAGCTGGAGGATGGCTTCCCTCTCTCCAGCCGAAGCGCTCGCCCTGCTCCCCAGCCCTGTCCCGTTTGCAGACGGGCGCTCGGCTGCATGCCGCTTCCCCGAGCCCGGGACACGCGCGGAGGGAGCCGTTTTGGTAATGCACCTGACCAGTGACTCCTTGTTCTCCTTAACGTGCGTTGCGGCCTGCCGAGAGCATCCCTGTTAGTGCCGGCGGAGACAGGCTGTGTAGGTCTCCGTGCCACCCCGAGGCCGGGACCAGCCTTGGGAAGGAGCTGGGTGACCTCGAATGTGCCGTTCACGGAGCGGCGATGCTGGGAAGCGCGAGGTCAGGTGCATGGGCGTCTGAAGGCGGATTTCACCACGCAATCCCCTTAGAGCAGGACCCTGGCCCTGGTCCCTCTCCAGCCCCGAGCAGGAGCTTTGTGACAAACATCTGACCACCAGTGTTGCTTTTTTTTCCCCCCAATCCCTTGATTGCCTACGGCTTGATCTCGCAACGGCACATGGTTGTTGGGCCCCGGTGGGAGAGGGCAGCCCCACCGAGGCCAATGGCTTTGTGTGCGCTTCAGGCTTTCTTGCCCGCGCGCCTGCGCCGCGCTGCAGACCTGGCGGCCTCCCCTGCTCGCAGAGGATTAATGGTTAATCGGTTGTTCATGGCGGGTTATAAACAACCTGTTGGGCTCTTTAACACCTTTCGCTGATGTGCTCGTTGCCCTTCATAACACATTCCTGTCTGATGCAGCCTTGTAACCTCCATTAATCACTCGTTAGCGCCCGCCGCCGAATGCGGCTTGGGTGGTGCTCAGCCGCCTGTGGACCTCGCGTGCTGTGCCAGGTTTTCCAAGCTGCTCGGGGGACCCAGCGAGGGCTGGCGGAGGGAAGAACGGGGAGGCTCTGCAGCCCTCGTGCTCAGCGCTGTGCCCTCCCCACGCTCTGCTCCTCCCCAGGAGCTGGGGATGGAGGAGCTGCTGGGAGAGGTTTTGGGGTGTCACCTCAAAGGGCAGGTCCAAGGAAAGTCTTCTGAGTTGTCCTCACTGAGACGGGGATCCAGCACTGAAGGTTTCTGGATCTACCAAGCTGATGTAGAAACGGACCCCGCTCCTCCCTGAGCCAGCTCCCACCTCCCGGGAGGGGAGTCCTGGCCCCACGCAGCCCCTCGCCTGGCAGAGGAGGAGCGTCCAGCTCTCCTGTGCTGGTTTGGGTGCTCTCCCTTCCTGGGATACGGTGTGCACTCTTCCTCCGGGCTGGCGGGGAGCTCGCCTGGTTAAGCAAACACTGCTGGGATATTACCTGTCTGTTAACCTGTCAGCGCTGTTTGGCAGCTCCGTTTAATCTCCGGCTGTGGAATTTCCCCTGCAGTTTCTGCCTCCCCCTTGCTGCCCCCTTCCCACGATCAGGGTAATTAAATATTGTCTGAGTCCCGTCACTTAATGGCCTGGTTGTTTGCCAAGGGGAGATAACCGAATGTTTGCTCGCTGTAGACCAAGGACATGGGCAGCTCGTGCCCAGACAGGGCAAGTCACCGGGCCACGGGGTGACGCTTGCCTGTGACATCTGGCTGTGGTGGCACAGCGATTCCCGTGGGGCACGGCCAGCACCTGCAGCCGGCGCTTGAAAGGGACGAGACTGGAGCAACCGCTGCCCTTCGGATATGCTTCTACTATGGCCTGACCAGTTAAATACCGATATTGCTGTGTCTTCAGAAGCTTTGGTCAAAGGGAAGGTTAGCCATGCAAAGACGTTCTGCTTTTTATATATTTATATTTCCCACTTTTTATTTTTTTCTTCTTGCTCGTTCTAAGGTGCTGTTTGAATATTTATATTTTTGTTGCTGAAGCTTGAGGCTGTTGGTAGATGCTCACCCAAGTCTAGGACAGGAGAGCTGGCCAAGCGCCAGTGACCCGCTGTAGGCTGGGAGTGGAGACCGCAGTTGGTTCTGGGTGGAGGAAGCAGGCACCAAACATTCCTCACGGGCAAGGCTGGGGGTCCTGGGCGCTGCTGCATGTCCTATAGCTGTGTGCTGGGGCCGGAGCAGGCGAGCTGCAAGCTGCCACGCCTGGTGAACGCATGCTCCCTTGCGGAGGCTGGTCCCTCCCAGCCTTGCCTCTGCCGTGCGGCGAAGGTCGGTGGTTTCCCTGCCCGCATGAAACGGTCGCGCAGCCAGCACGTGGGCTCTCCCTCTCCCTCTCCCGCCTGCCCAGCGTCCCTCACGTACTGGAGACGTGGGCCAGGTCCTTCCTTTGTGAAATGGTGATGGCCAGAGCCGTCCTTAATCCCTTGGGATGGGGCAGGGGACGTGGCGTGTGTGCTGAAGAGCCCAGTTGCCTTCATGTGCCCAATGCATGGATGCTGGGGAGGAAAAAAATTCCCAAGGATCGCGTCAGCCTTGAAAGCCCATCCTGTTTTTTTTACTGTTGCGCTCAAGTCTTTGCCAGGGTTTAAGCGAGACGCGGTGCCTGGGGATGAAAGCGAGCCGCCCCATCTGGAGCGCACCCAGAGAGACCAGCGGTGGTGGGCTACAGCCGTCACCTACCAGACACGCAAACCGTGGGCTCTGCTTTATTGCTTGTTTGCTGTGCCGTGGGGCGGTAAGACTCACCTTCGGGGAAGGCGGAGGGCTGGTGGCACGGCCGCAGCCTGTGCATCGTCCCTTCCCCTGCCCCGGGTGGCTGCCTTGCGGCACCGGTTCAGGTGTGTGTGGCTCTGTTTTAAACACCTCGGTGCTGGAGAGCTTCATACTTGGACAGGATGATGAGGTTTATAGACCTGTTACTACTTCTAAGCGAACGGGCAAGTCAGGTTTTAAATCCCAGGAGCTCTGAACTCAGTCCACGTGGTCTGCCCAGGAGGTGGAGTTTCCCTCGCAGAGGGCTTTGGGATCCTCTGGGATGATGAGCCATATGTCAGTGGTGGATTTAATACTTACTTAAGGCTGTCTGTGAAAGCCAACTTTCTTAAGCCAGAAACAAAGTCCTCTAGTAGAAAGCTCAGAAGGAAGAAAACTCCCAAATCGTGATTTTTGGATACTCTTTAATTTTAGGGATTAGGAATCTGATTTCTGCATTTCTCCAAGGTTACCATGAGCGCAGTTATAAATTAAAATTGCTGCAGAACCGAAAGCTGCTGCCAGAGCTCTCGAAGCCTGGATGCCGCTTGGCTGCAGATGTCCTTGCTTCACCTTTCCACAGTCGAGGGGAAAAAAACGTTTACACTTGGCTAGAGAAAAGAGTGTAAACAGTAAAATACTGAGCTGGTGCCCTGTGAAACCCATCACGTAGCCGGGCCCCCCAGCCTGGCCCCGCTCTGCTCGCTCGGGCTGGGCTCCGAAAGGGCTCAACGCAAGGGGCCGGGCTGGCCCCGGAGCCCCGTCTGTGCCGGGACTCTCTTCCCGGCTCTTGGCTGGTGCCTGAGCTGGCCCAGCACTTGGGATGGATCCTGCTGCTGTGGAGGGGTTTGCCCTGCCCCAGGCTTGGCTGCTCCGGCAGCGCTGGGTGGCCTCTGCTTGCCGTTAGCAAGACCACCCGTCTCACCCCAGCTCTTAATTTTTTTCATTTAAAGCCTCTTTCTCTGCCGTGTTACCAAGGTCTGTCCCGTGATGCCAGAGCTGTGCCTGTGGGTGCCGCCGACAGCGGGTTTTCTCTCCAGTGGGAGAGGAGCCGTGCAGCAGCCTGCGCGAGGCACGGACCCGCGCTCCCGTAGCCCGTCTGCCGCTGCAAGGAATTCGGAGGTTAACCAGCCCTCGTCCTCCTCCCATAAGATGATGAGCCCACAGTTAAGTGTAGTGTGTTTTGGAGCCTGGGTAGTGGGGCTTTGCTCTCGCAGCTCTGCTCCTGGCAAGATTAATGCCCCGGCTAAGCGGGAGCGACAGCCCCGCGGGCGCCCAAAGCCCAGCTCAGCGCGGTGCCTCCGGGAGCCACCTGGGAGGGGGCCGGCGGCTCCCCCAGCATCCCACCACTGTGGGCAGGAGCCCCACCAAGGGGTCCTCTGTTTTTTTCCCCCCACTGCCCTGAGCTGTTTGGTACCTGCGAAGGGCTCCGGCGGCCCCCCCAGCTCCCCCTGCCCCTGCGCTTGAAAGGAAGTCGCTGGCTGGTCGGGCTGCCTTTTGTCTGCCCGTGCCGGGGCTGCGTCGCCTCTCGAGCTGGCTCGAAGGCTCTCCTTCAGGGAGTCTCAATAGACGCTACAGAGAAAGGAGAGGAGGAAATTAAACACGGTGGGTGTCGGGCCAGCACCCTGGATGCTGCCAAAGACCCCGGGCTCTGCCTGGTGGCTCAGGCGGGAAGAGGAAGGAGAGCGCAGGGAGCGAAGGGCTTTCGCTTAACCCCCGCGAGGCAGCAGAAGTCTTCTCAGGCAGATGGCCGGGCTGCGCCTCGGGGGTGCCAGATGCAGCCAGACCCCGAGCCCGCTCCCCAGCGGTGCGTCGGGGGGGGACGGGGCATCGCTGTCCCCGCGCTCGGGGTGATGCTCGTGCGGGCCAGCCTGGTCCGGGCTCTCGTAGCTGAAGTGCTTTGGGCAGGACGGGTCTGTGTCTCGGAAAATGCAGGCGTTAACGTCTCTTTAGTTTAGGCTGAGGTCTCGGTGCCGGCATGCTTGGGGGTGGCGGGGGGCCAGGCCCCTGCTATCGTGGGTGCCGCGTCCCCTGGTGCTCACGACACTTCACATTAAAAACAGTTCAGTGTTGGCTTCATGTGGAGCTTCCTCCTCTTGCTCTGGCTTTCCCAGGGACTTCGGTAACACAGGCGAGTTTGGGGATGCTGCTCAGGGCTGTCCTGCCCCGGATGGTCCGTGTACCCTGCACCTCTCTGAGCCGGAGCAGAGAGGGCTGCAGTGATGGCAGATTCTGGAGCTTCATGCTAGTAAGGTTTGGAAATGTTTGTGCTTTTCTTAAAACTTGAGATCTTGGTGTTGGGTGAGTGCACTGTAACCTCACTTTTGTTTTCTTATTAAGTAACTTTCTAACTCTTCTCTTTGTAAAAGTCAAGTTTGAAAACACAACCCTGAAGTTCCAAAAGCCAGAAAGCAAATAAAAAGGAATGTAAACAATTTTTTCTGTATGTTCAAATCTCTAGGATTTTTTTTTTTTTTAAAGCTGTCTCATGATTTTCAGAGAGCAAAGAGCTTGAGGAGAGATAGAATTACCATGTGCTGGTGGTGTCCTCTAGTGCCTGGGGAAGCCTGCTGTTGATGTTGGGTAATCCTGGAGATACCTAATTAAGATTAATTTAAATAAGAGCTGCTTCTGCGGGAGTTGGCAGCACGTTAACTTCCCTTTCATGTACCACAAACCTAAAAGTTGTTGGGAAGGACTTTTGAAGGATACTTCTATGGCTGAGCGGTGTCGTCGTGCCAAAGGGGCACAACCCCAGCCTTGCTTTGGCTGGTGTCGCTGCAGTGGCTGGTAGCCCCCGGGGTGCCCCGGCTTAGCCCCCACGTGCCCACCCCCGGCGGGGAGCGCGGCTGCGTCTCAGCCGGTGACCGCTCCGGTTGCTTTAACGCACCAGCTTGCACGCCGGGCGGGCGAGGAGCAGAGGGGCTGCCCGTTTCGGCTGAGGTGACACGTCCCATCAGAGCTGACAACTTGACATCTCAGGTGGCCGTAACCTCCCCACCGTCCCGAGCAGCAGCCGTCGGAGCCCGGTGCTTGCTCACCGCCATGGGCAGCGTCGAGCCAGGCTGCAGGGTCGCTCCAGTCTAATTGTGGCCAGGCCTTTCTCCCCAAATCTCTCAAGATATTTTTTTTTGTAAGTAGCAGATTCTGTCTGGGGCTGTTTTAGAGGATTAAGGTCCCCAAGTGTGTGTTGCTCTGCTGCGGTCCGGGAAGGCAGCGTGCGAGGCTGGCTTACCTATAATGGCTCATTACTGGGGGCAGAGAGATTTTGGGTTTGGTCTCGGCCTCAGCCACGTGAACAGCCTGGCTGGCACTGTATGATTAAATTAGTTTCTAGGAGAACAAATCCCGGATTAGCGTAGCCATTTGCCATGCTGAAAGTGGAGCCCTGCTAATTAGGTTTATGTAACGGGCTCGCATGGCGTTCCGTAATCGGCAAGGGGCACGGGGGGAGAGCCGGGGCGGCTGTGCTGGTTAATTGGGAAGCACGCTGGGGTCCCTGGTGGCCACTGGAACTGCTGAAGTCAGGTCTGAACTTCTGCAAATTAAAAAAAAAAAAAAAAAAAGCATTACAAAGAATTGCTTCCAGCAGTACCGAGAAATGTGTGCCATGCAATCCAGCTACGGCCGTCCCTGCCTGTCGCTGAGACGGGACACGTCTCCCGACTTCTTGTCTTGTGTCACGGGCACCTTTTCCTTGGGACCGTGGTAGGGCAGAGGCTGCTGCTGCTCCCCGACCGTGCTGGCCCCGCTCGGGTGTCTGTGCGCCTGGAAGGTGAAGCAGTGGCGGGAGGTGGCTGTCCCGCCGGTGCCGTCTTTTGCAGGGTTAACTGAAGCGGCCGCGGCACTGCGTCGACGGCGTGCAGCGTTGCGCGCGGGCACATGCAGTGGCCGGGCATGGCGGGACCCCTCGTACGGCAGACTGTGGTTCAGCTCCTGCTCAAGAGCGAGGTCCGGGCTTTGCCAGGGCCCCAGACGTGGGCACATTCCCACAGGAGATGCTGTTTCCCAGGTCTGTTGGCGCTGTTAGAACGTCCCGGCCGGGTAGGCAGCGTGCAGCATCCGGACGGCGCAGCCAGCCCGCTCCCTCTTGCCGAACACGCCCGAGCGAATAGTGCCTGGCGAACCTCCCGAAAAAATAGAGTAGTCAAAAGCTAAAGCGTAGATTAAATCCCTGCAGCGATGGGAGACTTTCCTTCCAGTTGCAATCGAATTGTGCGTTTTCCCTTTGCCTCCCCAGCCGCTGTTCCCCCCCTCTGCCGGCAGCGGCAAGGGAGGGTGGCGCAAAGGGACGTCGGCGTCGCGGTGATGGGGGACAGTGGCTGTCCCCACGAGGCTCGGCGGGGCCTACAGCAAGAGGCTGAGCTGCCGCTCCTGCAGATAGGGCTCTGGTGAGTGAAAAGCTGGACAGGAGCTGGCAACGTGCGCTCGCAGCCCAGAAGCCACCCGTGTCCTGGGCTGCGCCCAAAGCCGCGTGGCCAGCGGGGCGAGGGAGGGGGTTCTGCCCCTCTGCCCCGCTCTGGGGAGACCCCCCTGCAGTGCTGCGTCCAGCTCTGGAGCCCTCGGCACAGGAGAGACACGGACCTGCTGGAGCGGGACCCGAGGAGGCCCCAGCGACGCTCCGAGGGCTGGAACAGCTCTGCTGGGAGGACAGGCTGGGAGAGCTGGGGGGGCTCAGCCTGGAGCAGAGAAGGCTCCGGGGAGACCTTCCTGCAGCTGCCGGGGCTGAGAGGGGCTGAGGAGAGAGATGGGGACAGACTTTTATCAGGGCCCACTGCAATAGCACAAGGGGTAATGGTTTTAAACTAAAAGAGGGCAGATTTCGACTGACATAAGGAAGCGATTTTTCACAGTGAGGGTGGCAAAGCCCTGGCCCAGGTTGCCCAGAGAGGCGGTGGATGCCCCATCCCTGGGACATCCCAGGTCAGGCTGGACGGGGCTCTGAGCACCCTGCTCTGGTTGGGGATGTCCCTGCTCATGGCAGGGGGTTGGACTAGACGACCTTGAAAGGTCCCTTCCCACCCAAACCGTTCTGTCATTCTCTGACAGGTCGATGGAGGCTGCGGTCAGCCGTGGTTGAGGATCGCTCTCCGGGTCACGCTCCTGCGGCGGGAGAAAAGCCTTTGTGCGGCTGGCGGTTTTTGCCAGACGTAATGGCAAGGTGGAGGTGTGGACGCCGCAGGGCGTGTCCTGCCTGTCCTGCGTGCCAAGCCCGCGACAGTGCGGCGCAGCGGGCGGGGGTCTGCAAGCACCCGCGCATCGCAGAGCCGCAGCACAACCCTCGGGAGCCACGCTGTCCCCCCAGGCGTCCTGCGAGCCCCTGAGATCGGGGTGGGGAGGCCTTGGTGGGACCCCCAGGGGTTTAAATGTCCAGAAATAGCAGGTCTCGTGGGAATGCTGCAACCGCCCTCCAGGAAAACGTCCCCGCCCTGGGTGGGCCCTTGTGTGGGGATGAATGCTGCCCGTCTGCAGCGGGCGCTGCCGGAGCCTGGACTTTCCTGCTCCCTGGCAGAGACAAGGTTTGTCTGGGGAGGGGGTGCAATCACGGCAGCGTCCAGCCGCCCCTGCCTTGGGGGTTGTGCCCCCAGAGGAGTTAGAACGGGCTTGAGCGGGAGCCGGTGGCTGTGGGTGACGGTTGAGGTCCCTGTTAATGGCACGTGAGAGCAGCGGCCAGGCTGGCGGCACGAACCCCTCCTGCTGCAGCCTAGAGCATCGGTGGTGACTTAGGAAGCAGGGGATGGTCTGAACCGTCGGGTCGGTCAGGCTGGTGCTGCCAGTGCTGGGATGGCGGAGTTGGGGTGTGGAAGAAGTGTCCACAGCCCTGAGCCGTCGCCGTTGGGAGCAGCGGCAGCGGCTCACCCTCCCTCTCCGCTGGTATTTTGTTCCTTGGGGCCAGCCCTAAGCCCTGCCGACAGCTTCAGGTCGCAGGCAGGGACTGCTCAGCTCCAGCTCCTCTTGGCACGTTGCGCGGTAGAGGTCCAGCATCCCGCAGGCAGGCGATGTCCCCGGAGCACGCCGGGGCTGTAGCGCATCGTCCAGGCTTTTCCTGCTCCTCGTGCTCCGGGCACATCCATCCTCTGCTTTGTCCCTGTGTGTCCGGCCCACCACCACTAGTGCTGCGGAGCTTTGATCTGCTCCGGGTGATTAAATTCATATCATCCAGACTGACAGCTTAATATACCTCAGCGAGGCCGCGCTAAATTAGTTGTGTCTGTCTTGCCAAAGCTGCCGAAATGCTTCCTGACAGCTACAGGCACTTGATACATTACTTGTGTGGTTTTTTTTTTTTTTTTTTTTAGTATACAGTAAGGGTTGCCTTTGCTCTGTTCGGGGCATCCTTCCTCGAGTTTCATATAAACTGCTCCACCGCTGCTGGAGTCGCTTTCTGTCTGTTGAGTGGAAACAGCTGCCCTGGAGCGCGGCTGCGGGCGCGGAGTCCGGTGTCTGTGTGGGAGCGGGCTCGGCGCTTGCATGCAAAATACGGTGTCGTCGTATTTTTAGATTTACGTGCCTGTATGTATGTGACTTAGGTTGGGCTGAGTTTTTGTTTTGTGAAACCAAGGCGCTGGCTGAGTGCGGAGCAGCGAGGTCGGTCCAAACTCTCCCTGCGCCCAGAGGTCTCCTCAGCGTCGCTGCTTGGCAGCCGGGCTCGTCCTCGGGCTGGTTGGCCGCGGCTCGCGTCACGTAAGGACCGCTGGGTCTGCGTTAGCAGTGTTGCGTCGGGGCCTCTCCTTCAGCACTGGCAGCCCTTCAGCTGTGATGTCAAGCCCCCAAAACCACCCGTGAGAAGTGAGATGAGCTATATATATCGATATATGGTTCATAAAAGCTGCCTTTCTCAGCTCGGCCCTGCATCCCCAGTGGCGAGGAGGTCGCTGCTTCTTCCTTCCGGGTGAAGCCACAGCTCCGGCGGCAGCTCCCAAGATGACCAAACCTACGGGGCAGGAATTAGCATCTAGTCGGCAGCGGGCACCCGCTTCCGAGCCCCGGGCGGAGGTGGGAGAGGGCAGGGCTGGTCCCTTCTGGCGTTGGCAGAGGTAACCCAGCCCTCAGGTTTTTGGGATTCCCTGGAGCAGGTGATGCCTTTCACCTCCCTGTGGGTGCTCCCAGGCCTGGCTTCCTCCCGCAGGGAGCTGCAGCCATTTCGGGGTGAAACACGGCCCTTTGCTGGCTCCTGAGCCCAGCGGAGGAGGAGCAATTAAAATGCCTTTGGGGATCTGCCGGCAGCACATCTGTTCCGCAGCGTTAGATTTGTGGGTCGGATTTTTCTCCCAGTGGGACTGGGAACAGCTTCTCTCTGCTTGTTTCAAAAATGGACTGTACCTTCAGCTTTTCAGATGCAGGATGCAGACTGGGCTTATGAGACAAGGGGCATCCCCTTGTGCAAGAGGCTCCCGTGGGTTTGATCAGAGAGGGGAAAATAAGACTGGAGATCCACTTTTAACTAACCCTTTTCAGCCAACTTGGAGAAAGTGTTCTCCTTGCCAAAAGCTTAAAGAAGAAAAAAAACCCAAACCCACCCTTCATAATTGCCACATTTAGAGGAAGGAATTCTAAATAAAAAGTTAATCTCCTCCAAGGATTAGCAAAGCATGCGGCGTCTTGTCAGATGTGGAAGCAAAAGCGGAGGCCTTAATTTTTTAAGACAAGAGAGATGTTTCTGTTCGAGCCTGTCTTTGCCGTGTGCTGGCCAAGCGACCCGCGCGGGGCCCGCGGGTGGAAGGGGCCGAGGTCCCTCGTCCCGTCCCAGGAGGACGAGTTGTTGCCCTCGGGCTGCGCGTGGCTGCGGTGACCTGCCTCCTCCAGCCCTGGCTCTTCTGTCCGTGTAACTTATTTTGGCAGAGAATTCCTCGTACGACAACGAGCGGGAGATTGGGATGCTGCTCCTTGTACCAGGGTCTTCTCCCGGGAAAGAGAGATCGCTGCAGCATCTTTTCAGCCCCAGGAAAGAAGAGCTTAATGCATCAACTTCAGGCTGGGGGCGGTGGCCGCTGGCTGCGGGAGTTGCCGGTTTTGGCAGCTGAGCTGTGACGACACCCGTACGGTTTGGCTTTCGCAGGGCCTGAGCGCACGGAGTTATTAGCCGCTGTTAATTGCGGTAGGAGGTTTGGGAGCCGAGTGCATTTGGTGCCTGAACGTGGACGCATGGAATGAAAAGCTGCTGTTTCCAAACGTGGGACCCCTGGTGAAATTCCTGTGTTTCCCGGGTTGGCATGGATGCTTTCCAGCACAGGAATGGGGGGGCTGCTACGTATGCCCTGTGTCCGGAAAAAAACCTAGCAGCTTGCTGTAGGTTTGGTTCCTTCCTTTCCTGTGTGTGTTTGTGGGTTATTTGTTTGTAGTTTGTCGACTATCCGCTCCTTCCTGGCTTCGCTGCTGGTAACGGCAAATGCAAACCCCAGGCTCGGGCGTCACGGGCGCTCGAGCCCCGCCGCGGCGAGCGCAGGGCCGCCGGCACCGGGAAACCACCCGTCCTCCCCTCCCCGGCGCGGCCAGGCGCGGGTGAGCCGGTGCCGAACAGAGAGAAAACAGCTGAGCAGGAGTTTCCTTTGCTGTCCCCAGACCCTGCAGCTTGCCCAGCGCCACCGGGAGTCGGCAACACCCTGGCCACTCGCTGAGCTCTGCGTCGTTTAATATTTCCTCCGCTCTGGGAGAGCTCGGGTGAGCCGGGTTTCTTCGTCCCGGCCACGCGCGCAGGGAGCGCGCGGCAGGGCTCAGCGGGAAGCCTTCATCTCTGCCGCTCATCCCCACGCGTCCCGTCGCTCGCCGGCTCTCCGGCGTCGCGCGCTGGCTGGGGCGGGCAGCCCTTTACTATTACCTTATAACAGTTAAACAGACGTCGCAAATAAATATAATTTATCGATTACTGTCGGTTGGTGTGCCGGCCGAAAACGCTCGAAGCGGTTAGCGTGGGGCTGATGCTCCGGCGCCGAGCTGCCTTGCCCCGGCTCCGGGCTCGCGGGGAGGACCGGGAGGAAGATGCTTTTGCTGCTGGTCATTTACACCTGAGCCTGACTCGGCGGGGGAGAGGCTCTGCGACTGCAAGAGGTTAAAACTTTGCCCCTGTGTTTACTTTAGTTGGCTGCCACACTGCATAATAACCTGTCAGCACTTCAGGTGGGGATTTATTTGTGCATTAAAAATTGCCTGGGGCGGGCGGATGCAGACACTCTGCAGCATGCTGGAAAATGTGCCTCCAGCGTAAAAACAGCCTCTCCAAATATTTCACCCTTTTAATAAGTGCATTTAATTAAAGTCATATAACTTTTTTTATTATTATTAAAAAGGAGGGAGGGGAGGAAAAAAGAAGTGGGGCCTGCTGAGGCTGCAAGCAAAGGCTGGAATACAAAGAGGGGGTTTAAATGTGCGTATTTAATGGAAAAGTCATCAACAACATGTTGTGTTTCTCTTTATTTCCCAGCCTCGCTATTGATGGTGGATAGAAAGTTGACGGGAGTTCCTGGATTTCCAGACTGCCTTTTCTCTCCCTCTCTCCGTCCCCTTCCCTTCTCTTGAAACGTTGCAGAATTATTAGTTTTTCCAAACAGAGTTTGCCAAATGATGTTGCTCTTGGATGGACTTGCGATTGCTTTCTCTTCGCTCGTTTAACCTTCGCTTTCTTTAAATTGGATCCGGGTGAATCTTTAAGCCACTGCTTTTATGGCGAGCACCTCGAGGACTCCGCAGACCATTTTCCAGTCCCGGAGGAGGAGGAACAGGAGGAGCTTTGGGAAGGGGCAGTGAGGCGGCTGATATTCTGAGATCCTTCGGTGGGAAGATGCGTAGCGGGGTGAGGCTGCGCGCTAGCGCCCAGCCGCGCGGGCCGAGGGCGGGAGCCACGGGGCCACCGCGGGGCTTTCAAAGCTCTGCTGAGATAAGTCCGATTTGATCGAATTCCGTAGGGGAATGTGTCGAGAGACGCGCGTTACACAGAGCGCCGTTATGGGGTGCGCTTCGGTGCGGTACGGCCGAGGGTTGGTGACTTCCCTCTGCCTCTCGGCACGCGATGCCCCGAGCTGCAGTCGGGCAAGAGCAATTTTTAAGGATGATTCTGCGGTTTTTTCCAGAGCTGAGGAGAGGAGACGGGAGGGACTACTTTTTGTAGCAGAAGTTGCTGATACTCTTGCGATACGTTGCCCTTGCACCTACAAGCGTAGAACAAGCTCGGTATTCTCCAGCGAGAGCCCTAAATGCTGCTGCGTCGCGAGCGGCGGTTCGAAGCCACGCAGAAAATCGCTCCGAAATGTTGTCTCGCTCCTGTTCCCCAGGAGCATCGCTGAACTGGGTGAACGGGATCAGTGAAGGGAGACGGGCTGCGTCCTGAGCGGCGATGTCTGTGTACATGGGACTGGTGGGGATGGGACGTTGTGACACGCGCATTCTTCTCCCTCCAAGGACGATAAGGTTTGCAAGAAAAAAAAAGAAAAAACGTCCTTTTTTGCCACAGGGCAGGCAGTCTCTGCACGTGCCACGTGCTCGTGGGCTTTTCTGTAATGCAGGATTGTTGCGCGTTGCGTTTCCAAACCCGGCACCCAAAGAGCTTTCCCCAGATGTTTCTCTGAAATGCAGTTTTGCAAGATTTGGTGCCGCCGTTTCTTCGCTGCTCCCTCCCTCTCTCTCTGAAGATTGCTATTTTTTTCTGAAGAAAAAAAAAAACAATCCGCTGGATTTGAAACCTGAGGAAGGGCAGAAGGGTTGTGGCTGATAATGGATGCTGGAGCCTTGCTGGTGCTGAGGTGGTTTGTGGGAAGGGGAAGCTTTGCAGAGCTGCTGATACAAAACAAAATGGCTTTTAATAACATAGAGGGCAGGTAAAGGGTGGGAAAATGCAGCCCCTTGGCGTGCTCCCCTCCCTCCCCCAAGGCATCTCGCCGCCCCCCTGAGCGTGTCTCTGCAGGCAGCGCTGCTGGCCCTGCCTGGTTTAGGGGTGGGATGTTGATGACCTAAAGGTATATTTGGACGTGCCAATATGCGGTGTGATTTGGTGCAAATCCCAAACCACGCCGGAGCACGGCAGCGCGGGGTCGCTGCCGGGGAGGCCGGGCCAGAGCAATAGCCCCTTCAGCCAAGACCCACAGAAGGGTTTGGGCTCTTTGCAGCTCTCTGATTTCCTTGGGAGCTCAAGCGCTGAAGGAGGAGCTGGGAGCCTTTCTGGTTTTGGGGATCCGGCTCATGGGTGCAAGGTGGCTGTTGGCCAGCGTTAAGCGGTGGTCTCTTCCAAAGGTGCCGCGTGCCCCGTCCACGCCGAGGATGAATTTTCCCCCATGGGAGTAAACCAGCAGAGACTTAGCTGGCCGCAGGAATAAGCGAGTGCCTCCTGGGCACTACGTGGAGCTGCAGGATGGTTGAGGGCTCTCAGCTTTCCGACTGGAATGGGACTTGGGTAAAGCTGCCTGGAAGAGAGAGAAGCCGGTGCCTTTTGCCTTCCCTTTGGAGCGGGATAGGCACAGGCATGTGTCCCTTTGCAACAGGGGGGGTGGCTCCAGCCTAAGCTGTCTCCTTCCAGCTGGTGACCGTCCAGACTTACGGGCCAGGGAAAGAACTAGATGGCTTTCTTCTGGGTGGCTGGGGGGTCCCTGGCAGGTCAGCCGCTGCCGCGGGCACCGGGGGAGCGTTAATGACGTTCCCAGGGGGGCCACGAGGAGCTCGGCGCTCCCGACCGAGCGGTTTTGTGGCCAGCGTCGAGGCTTCTGGAGGAAGACACCGAAAGGGGCTGCGACGGGGTGGGAGCGTGCAACCACTCTGCAGTCCTTGGGCAGTCACCAGATCTTGTCCCAGCCCTAAATCCAGGTCATATGAATCTTTATTTTTCTTTTCCTCTCCCGCCTGGAGTCTGCCCTATTCATTTTTGTTTCAAGCGAATGAACCCGCTGTAAAGCAGACTTGCATTCCTCTGTATAATCTTAGGCAAGCATGGCCTGGCTGCAGTTTCTCAATTAAGCAGGGTTTCTCTTGCCTTTCATTCCCTGTCCCCTGGCATCCTAATTGGAGGCGCTGCGCCCTGCCCCGCTGCTCCGTGGTCCGGGGGGGACGCGGGTGGCTTCGGCGCGGTGCGCTGGGTCAGCGCCGGCTGCACCCATACCAGGAATTGACTTGCCGCCGGGGTGCTGCAGGCAGCCGTGCCGTGCCAAGCCGAGCCACTCCTTTGCACCGCTTGCTCCATTTTATTTTCTTTCTGGCAGAGGGAACAAATTCCCTTTTGCATGAAATTGAATTAATTTAGCCTCTCCACAAAGCGTCCTTTTTGTCTTTCTCTCTTCGTCTCACTCCTGAAGCGCAGGAGCGGGCATCGCCTCTCCCTGCGCCGCAGTGGTGGCCGGGGTGGAGCAGGGGTGCAGGGCTGTGCATCCCTTCGCTTCCCTCTTACCTCCCTGTCCCCCTTCATTTACCTGCAGCAGGCAAATGAGCTCTGGAACGAGAAGCCTCGTTCCTCGTGGCAGGCGTGCCACGTGCCAAACCCTCCTTTCCTGCTTGGGAGCCAAACCCAGCTTTCCGTGCCCGTCCCGGGTACTGGTCCGCGTCGACGGGGTGCGGATGGAGAGCCGGCGGGCAGCCCCGTGCATCGGCGCTTCATCCCTACCGACGGATGATGGAAGCAAAGAAGTGTAAAACTGTAAAAACAGGGTGGGAAGGAGCTCAGAGGCATTCGATGCCTGCGCTGCCCTGGGCTGGTTGCTCTCCTTGCATCAGCCGCCGCGTCCTGCCCCTGCCGGGTTGTTTCCTTCCTCTTCGTAGCAGCTTTTTGCATATTCGATGCTCGTGAACCCGTCTCCCTTCCACCCGCTCCGCTCCCCAGCGGCTGGGCAGCGGGCAGCCGTGCACGTGCGGGCGGCGAGGACGCGCCTGCTCGAGCCCTCGCGATTTGGAGGAGAGCTTGTGAGCGGGGCTGTTTGCAGGGTCCGGCTGTGCCTAATAATAACGGGCTCTGTTCCCCCCCTTGGCAGCCCTGGCTGCTGTGGTGGGAGCGTGGTGCTGCAGGGGATGTTCTACAGGACTCAGCAAAGTTTATGGGTCTTCTTGAATTTCGCCCAAATCTTTTTCTTCCCCTTCTTGCCTTATTATTGTTTTTTCCCCCCCCTTCTTTTCTGTTAAAATTTCAAGTTGGAGCCACCAAAAACAGCCCGTCCTTTTAAAACTGAACTTTGCTACAGCACTAAAATAAACACAGGGTAACTGCTGCTCGTGTGAAACTGCGCTCAGCGGCTGTGTAAAGCAAATAGAAAATGTGGCGTCAGATTTTTTTGTGCAGGCGTTTGTCTTAGAGGTATGAAAGCGCGTCTGCAGAGGGGCATCTGTCCAGGCACACGGATGGCAACTCCGTACGGACCCGCAGGTGTTTGCTTTGCAGGCAGCTGCTCACACCCCATCGCCGATATCCTGGCTCACGGCTTTCCCCCCCCCCCCCCAAATTTGGGCAGTTACTTTTTTTTTTTAATATATTTTTTCACAGCAGAGGTTTTTATCCCCCTTCGCGCCAGCTCCAGATCGCGGGTCTTGGTGCCAAAGCGCACCCTTCGCTTGCCAGGGCTGCGGTGAGCTGCTAGCAGCCCCGGCGCGCTCTGCCAGTGACGATGCTTTGTGCTGGGGAGGGGACAATAAATTCATGTTTTGGCTTTTGGAAGAGGTGGGGCTACTCTTGCAATCTGCAGCATCTCAAATGGACGTTTTCCTTCCGTATGTACCCCCAAGGGGACTCCAGGTTCCCCCCGGGGCTCCTCATTCTGCGGATGGATGCGCTGCTCAATGTCCACAAAGCGGACGTGGCCTTGGAGTGCAAACCCCTGGGGAGGGCGTGGGGGGAGAGGAGCCACCGCAATTTGGGCTGTTCCTGCCAAAAGCGGAGACGGGGCGACGCGCGTGCGTGATGGGTCGGACGCGGGGCCAGCAGGCAAGCTGTGGAAGACGCCTCAGCGAAGGGGAAAGGTGCTGGAGGGAGTTAATGCTGGGCAGGGCGGAGGATGGCAAACTGGCAGGGTGTTTGGGATAAAGTTTTCCCTAAGTATGCGAAGGATGGAGAGCGTCCATGGAGAGGTTTGGGGAATGGAGGGGCGCTGGGAATGGGGGAAATGAAGGAAATGAAGGAGCACGGCTTATGGCTGTGGGGTCAAGCCTTCCTGTCCTTCCCAGATGGGTAGTGTGGAGCTATGGGGGTCTAGCTGGGCCAGGTGAGAGGGAAGACTGGGAGAGTCCAGCCCTGAACAGGAGTGGGGTGGGACGCCGGACCCCACCGTGGGGCGGCCGCCGCCCTGCGCTCCTGGCGGTCGTGATGCTGCTCGGGCGTGCGGGTTTGGGACCCGCCGCTACCAGGGTTTATTGTTCAGCCTGCGGAGGCCAGGTGAGCTCCACTCTTCCATAGAACTCGGGCAGGCGCTAGGAAAACACGGCCCTGCCAGGTCTGTCCGCTCCGAGCGAGAGGAGGGCGCATGGTGTGGGGGGAGAGCTGTTCCTCCTCCTTCGCCCCAGCCAGGCCCCTCTCCCACGGGGAGCTTTTCCCACCCCGCGAGAGGGGCAGGACGGCAGAGCAGGCGAGAGTATTTCCCAGGTTTCCGCTGCTGCGCTGGCTTGCAGAGCCCTCCTGCTCTGCCCGCCGTGCCGTGAAGCGTGCGGGGCAGGACCGGGGGTGTTCTATGGGCTCCCTTTCGCAAATCGCTGATCTGATTTGCGTGAGCGCTGCGAGCATCCCGCGCGCCCTGGCAGGGTGGCTCGCCCGGGCGCGCTACGTCCACGGCCGCGTCATCTCTGCCCCTTCCCCGCGAGCGACTGTGGTGACGCTCGTGTTTTTGCTGGTTGTGCTCCTGGAGAGACGAGATCCCTTCAGGCGATGGGAAGACAGCGCAGCCGCGTGCGGTGCGAGAGACCCCGGTGCACGGGGGCTCCTCTCCTGCCTCCCCAGATGTTGCACCGTGTTTTATGAGGAGCGGTGGTTTCGGCTTAGCTGATTGATTTATTTACGCGAGGAGGCTGGCCAGGGACAAAACGTTTTGGCTCCTGGGGGAGTCGGCATGATGCTCGGCAGAGCTCGCCGCCTTTTCCACCCCCAGCGAAGAAAGGGGCGAAGCCGGTGGGGCTGGTGCGGGGGGTGCCTGCTGCAGGCGTGGGTGGGCACCACGGGGCGAGTGCCGCGCCGGCGGGACGGGAGCGCGGCAGGTACGGACACGCAGATGTGCGGTTGGGCAAGGGAGGCGTGCAGATGTTCCTGGAATTCCCAAGCCGGATACGAGGCAGCGAACAGGATGCGTCGGGGGGAGCTTGCCAAGAGCTTGACATAATGAGAGGATCGCTTTCTGTCCTTCCGATGGCGGCGCGGGGCTGCGGTGACCTCTGGTGCGCTCGGGGCACGCTTGGCCTGGGAGGACGTCGCAGGCATTGCTGTGAGTTGCGGGATGCGCCCCGAGCCCCGGGCAGCAGCCAGTGCTGCAGCTCAGCCCCCGGCCAGGGCACCCAGCACCGCTTGCAGGCATCGCGCCGGGCTCCTTCCCCTCCCCAGCCCAGCCACCTCTCCATCCGTCCGCTCTCTTATCCGTGAGCGGCTTGCTTCTCCTCTTGGTTTTCATGCTGATTTTTCAGGAAAATAAGCTGTGCTCATGCAAACTAGGTCGACCTGCCAAGCAGGTTGCCTTGCCGCAGAGCCCCTCTCCTCTTATCTTTCCTGCGGTCCCGAAGTCGCAGTGGGGAGCGCTGCGAGCCGGGGCTGCCCTGCAGCAGGGAGGGAGTGCGCGCGGACGCGTGTGCCTCCTTGCCCGCGCTTCCGATGGTTTCTGCTTGTGCTGTCTGCGCCGTCGAGGCGTGTGACTGATTCCAGCCAGCCAGCTGGGTCCCTGCAGGTGATGCTCTGGCTCTGTGTCGTCCCTGCTCGTGTGGGGCCAGGACCAAATGAATTAATTCATTTCCATACACCTTTGGAAAGCGAAGTGCAGCAAGATGGAAACGCCGTAGAGGGCAAGAATTTGCTCTGCTTCACTGCTGGGTGTTGCTTGCGTGGACCACTGTGCAAGCCCAGCGCGTGGGCACAGGGCTTCGGAAGCGTGTTCAGCCAAAGCCTGCGCGCGTGAGAGTTTTCCTTAGTACCGCGGGGAGCACATTCGAGGTCCCTGCCAAGAATTCAACATCTGCACCATTGATACTTGGCAGGAAATTTTAAAATTCATGCGTGTTCCCTGAGGTGAGGAGGGAAAGTGCCTGGATCTGCAGATCTGTCTCCACTCTGTCCCCAGGCCAGGGTGGAGCAAGACTGAAATTTGTAAGCCCGAGGGACACGGGCCAGTGCGGGGTCCCAGGGTGGTTTGGCTTTCGGTTGTCCTCCTGCCTTGCGGGCTGGAGTTTCTTCTAAATTTCAAGTGGTGACAGTGTTTTCCAGTGCCTGAAGGGTGTCAGATTGTGCTGAACACCACCAGCTCAGGGCCTGGGAGGCCCTTTGCTCCAGCAGGGATGGAGAGAAGGCTTTGCCTTGGCGAGACAGCCTGGAGGTGTTAATGGGTGTTGCCTGCAGGCTCCTGACCCCAGCCCCCGGGGGGTCCCCGGGCAGGGACGGGGCTCTCGCTGCCTGCTGCACCCCAGCCCAGGGCTGCTGCACGGAGGCGGCATCAGGTGCCGGGACAGAACCGGCTCTCAGGCCAGGTAACCTGGGGTGGAGGCTCACTGCGATAGCGTCTCGGGCTGCGTAAGCAGGTTTGCCGTGCACGACGGCTGGGGACCGCGGGGGTGGCAGGGGATGCCAGGAGCCCCGCCAGGCTCCCCCAGCAGCTGCAGCGTCTTTAAGACCCCCTGTGCTCTGACCGCGAGGCTGTTGGCCAAAATGGGCTCCTGGGTGTTGCAAACCAGATGTTTAAAGATTGCAGAGCCTGTCCTCTCTGTCCAGTGCAGAAACCCTTCCTTCCCGGATCGTCGGTTCCCGAGACTTCAGATGAGGAAAGCAGCTTGGTCTGGTGTTATCTTGGCCTTAAAAAAGCCTCTGGCTCAAGCGCAGCCGGTAAATGCCCTCCGTTTCAGTTTCGTCCCTCGGTTGATCCCACACGGGACCTGGGACGACCGCCCCGTTCCCGCTGCTGGCCGCGCACGCTCGCCCTGGGTGGCAGGTGGGTTTTCTGCCGCCGTCAGCCGCAGATCGCCGGGGTGATAATCCTCCCTGAAACAAAACTGAGGAGCAGAACCGGTTGGACAGAAAGCGCAGCGATGGAGGGGGAGCGCAGCGGGCACCCGGGGCGTGCGCGGAGCCGGCGCCGCTCTTGGGCGAGCTCTCATGAAGTAGCAGGGAAGCGCTGCAGCATCTAGTGAATAGGTTAATATTGTTGCTGCTATCACGCACGAAATGAGGTGAAGCTGTTTGCTCCGGGAGAGCTCTCCTGGCCTGCCCGTGGCAGTTAGGGTAGAGCAAGTCCACTGCGCCGGCGGCACTTCGCCCGGCGATGAGCGCGGCTGAGAGCGGCAGAGGGGTGAGCTGACGGCCCCGCGGCCCCCGGCAGCCTTCTGGGTCTAGGGCAAATGCTCTGGAGTCGACCGCCTCCCCGTGCCTCAGTTTCCCCATTTGTGTGACATGGATAGCGATGCTGCCGCTTCGTAAAGCAGCGAGAAGAGCTGGAGTTTTATCCCTTGTCCAGGTGAAAACCTGGGGAACTCGGTGACGGTGGAGGAAGGTGCAAAGGGGAAAAAAAAAAAAAAAAAGGCTGGATTGAATGTTTTGGAAGGAAACAAACCTGTGGGTGAGAGAGAAGCATTTTTGTCGTACCACCTCTTTAAAGCGTGACAGCTGCTGGGCTGGTATTCAGCTATTTCTGAAAGACCGCCGCGAAGCGACCGCTCAGGGAGCCTCAGCCTGCGCTCGCCTGCGTGCTCTCCCCATCTGAAGGTGTGGAGGGCGAGACCCCATCCCGAGGCGTGTTCTCCGCTCCTGGGGTGGAGGCGAGAGCAGGCTTTTCACCGTGCTCTCCCCGTCGCGGAGACGGACGTGGCTTTCCGTGCTCCTCGTGCCGCTCGCGTGAGCGGAGGCTGCAGCCCGGCGCGGTGGCCCCAGCCGTGGCAGCGCAAGGGTGACCCACGTGCCAGGATAAACAGAGGCGAACGCCTTGCAGGGTCTGCTGATGACTTTTCCAGCAGTAATTAACTGGGACACAGTAAAAACCCGAGGGCTTCTGCCATTTCTGGGCTGTACAGCAGTTTCCATGCTCTCTCCCTGGGGCCGGCTGGCGCTACCCACCTTGCCGGCCCGACGCGAGGACATCTCGGCGCACCAGGCTGTTGCTGGTTGTTGCAGCTGCGGGAGACACAGCTACTTGCACAATTCCATCCCTCCTGGAGCCTCTGGCTGTGGGTAGCTCAGTCCCAAAGAGGAGGAGAAAGCACACAGGAGCGTCCCGGTCCATGAAGCCACAGCTCCCTGAACGGGGCACCCCCCTGCCCCCGGGGCACCCTGCCTGCTGTGGGGTGTCAGAAGCATTTTGTCTGTTGCCCCTTTCCTGGAGAGGTGGGAGCGAAGGGACACTGTTGTCTTTGTCCGCTGTCTCGGGCTCGAGAGGAGATGTGAGCAGGGATTTGTACCATCCAGGAAAAATCCTCTTTCCCCTTGACCCAACCACAGGGAACTCACCAGACTCGTGACTTGGATGGAGCAACGGGGCTTGTGGGTTTTCCTTCTTTCCCTCTCGCTTGCCTTTTCAGCGTCTGTCTGTCCTGCCTGGCTTGTATTTTGGGTAACCCCCAGGAACACGGAGGTTACTTTGAGGAATGTCCCCCTGGGCGGACCCCGCTGGAGAAGGCTGGGGGCTGGGGGGGAACTGTGCCTCCCCTGTTCGCAGGGCTTGTTTGAAGGTTTCTGTGGTCTGCACGAAGGCTGCCCGCCGGGACCCCAGGATGTTTGGTGTGAGATCATCTGGCTGCTTATTTAGGGACCACCAGCGAGCTGCCGAGCGCCTCGGGAGTCGGGCTGTGGCCACCTTTTGATATCGCAAAAGCAAATATTGAGAAACCCTTGTGGGCGGGGGGAGCCGGGTTGCTCGGGTGCTGGTAGCCGCCGCGCACAGGCTGCAGCCGGGGCGAAATGCTTGATGTATGTCAGTGGGGTGGCACATGAAAGGTGCGGAGAGGTCATTAAATGGGGGACCTGGAGCCCCTGGCTGGCTTCGGGAGACCACCAGAGCTCTGCGGGGTGGTTGGTGTTTGGACAGAGCAGCACGTATTCCTTCTCCTCCTCCCTTCATCTTTAAATACCACCCCGCAGATTTCAAGGAAAAAATAAATGCACTTAAAATGGCATCATTTTGTGGTGCCTTGAGGACTATTTATATTTTTATTGCTCCCACAATTTTTATATAATAGCCTTTTTCATGGAAACACCAGTGTGCATGTGTGTGTAATTAATCCCTGCATCATCTTCAGAAAGCAGTTTTATAGCTGGATTTCGGGCAGTGGCACATGGTGGTTGGGATCCCGCCTGCCATCGGGCCCTTTACTCCGCTCTCCCGTGCCAGCTCCGCTCTGATCTTGAGCTTTTCGCCCCACTCGGAGCTAATTCTAGCTCCTGCTTTCCAGGCTGTGGTGGAGGCTGTAAGCTTGGTTGGGTGAGTTATCCTCTCCTGGAAGTCCCACAAAAATACGTTTCTCAGTGGTGAAGTAAGTCCAGAAAGCCAGTGCACGGAGTGAACCGGACCGAGCTCACGCAAACCGGGTTTTTGCCTGCAGGTTTTAAGGAGAGAAGATGGCTTTTGCGTTGCCTAGACCGGCTCTTTCCGCAGCACGGCTCTGGAGCCGAGGCCGGCAGCTCCGCGCTTTGCCGGCAGACTCGCCTCTCCCATTCCCCGTGGAAAAAGAACCAACTCTCTCAACTTCCGACTGAAACGTAAGATGTGAGATAAGTGTTTACTGGAAGGCTCCCGCTGCCAAATAGCCTGGAGACCCTTTCCTTCCTCCTCCTCTGAGCGAGGCCGTGCAGGTGCTAACTGCGTCTCTCTGAGATGTGGTACTTAGCACGTTCTGGTCTGGCACGGGATTTTCACCTTCATCGCAGTAATAACTACGCTGAACAATGCACAAACCACTGGCTTGTATCAAGTGTCTTCTAGCAGCTTCCGTACCTCCTCCTCCTGATGTTTGCTGGCGTTTCTGGGTCCCGCGCCAGGAGCTCTGGAGAAAAGGGAATAAACCGGCGGCTTCTCGGAGGCAAACCGGCTCCTCAGAGCCTCGGTTCCGCAGAACGCTGAAGCGTGGCCCGCGCTGAACCAGCGCCTAGAGCCACCCCGGTGGTCACAGTCGATGCTTCGATGCTGCTCTTCCACTCCTTCCCGCGTCCGTCCAGCCGCGCCGGCGGCTCGGGCCGGGCGGTGGGGACCCCGCGCGCGCTCTGGCCGCTCGCCTCCCGTAAAGACCCACCCAGAGACGCGGCGGCTCTTGCGCTGGGTGTTTCTTTACTCCCAGCTACGAATCCTCCATCATCGCTTCATTGCAAAGCTGGTGACAATTCGCTGACGCCGCCCGCGCGGAAGCGGCGAGGAGGGGATGCGGCGCTGCCGCGGGGCGAGGTGGGCAGAGCCCTGAGCCGGGCCGCTGCTGTTTAATATCTGTGGTCTAAGTGCAAACGGAGCAGGCTCCAGCTCCAGTATGTTTGTCTTGGAGATTACATCTGGAGAGCCTCCGGTCTCCAAGTCCATGCCGGGAAGAGAGGGGCGAGGAGGGAGGGGAACCCAGCCCTGCGGGTGCACGCACCTTTTTAACCCTCCGAAAGCTGCTGGCTGGCTTGAAAATGAAGGGTTAGAGGGCAAGCGTAGGTGCAGGGAGAAAGGGTGGGGTAGCACGGGTCTTTGAAATAGCTTTGGAAGGATTGGCACAGCCTGAATCGTTGCACCTGCTTGCGAGGTTTTTGTGGGCAGGAGTCTTTCCTGGCTCCTCTTGCAAGACGGAGCGTTACTGCGGGGACCAGGCGGCGATGCTGAGGCCAGGAGCGTTCGTCCCGCAAGCGCAGGGCGGCCGCAGCGCGTGCGTGGCCAGCGTGCGTGAAACCTCAGCCCTGGGTTTCACAGAGCTGTCGGGCATCTTACGGCTTTTTCCGCAGCTCTTTCTGCACCCATCCCGCGGGCTGGGTCCCTCCCTGCCTGCTCCGCCGCATCCCAGCCCCTCGCTGTGCTGGCTGCCCGGCGGCACCGGCACCGTCCATCCCTGCCTCGGCAGGCGTGAGCGGCACAGGGACTTCTCCAGCTGCGTGTCCTGGAGTCCTGGGCAGCCGAGAGCATCAGGAGAGCAGGTCACCACCCTCCTCCCCCTCCCGAGCCTGGCGCTGGGGTGAGCGGCGAAGCACCGCGCCGTGCTCGGGGTCGCCTTTAGGGCTGGTGCGTGGGGCAGGCAGGAGGGACGGAGGGCGGAAAGCGTCTCCGCCGGGATCCGTTGCAGTAATGTTCCCAAACACTTCATCTCGTGTACAGTGCGTACTACAAGTGTTCCTACAGTGCTCAGGGCTGTTTTTGCAGCGCTGTTTATATAAGAGATCGCGCATGGTGCCTACATGCTCCTGGCACTTACAAACCCAGGTAGGCTGTGTTTATCCTGGGGATTGGCCCCAGTTGCAGTCAACTGGGGCTCAGCCAGCAGCGTAGCTAGACTGATATATATATATTATTTAAAAAAGCTCCGGCTGTCGAGAGGCCAAGCCTGCTTGCTGCGCCGATGAAAAACGTCGCTTCGAGCAGTTTTACCCAGTCTGAACTGGTGGAGCTGTGCCAGTGGGCAGGCAGGAGCTGGGCAGGACCCGCTCCTCCACAGGGTGCACGAGCAGGTTTAGCATCGCCATCCTCAGTGAGATGCTTTAAGAAGCCTTGAATGGCTGGAGGCTGGGGCTGGCGGGTCCCCCCTTGCCACGGGGGCTGGTGAAGGGGCGCAGGAAGGGGTAGACTTCCAGTTTTCCCCCTTACTCTTGTCGCTTGAGGTCCCACACGTTGCACTGTGGTTTCTAGCTTCTCTTAATGGGGTGGGGGTCTATGACTGCCTGGCCCAGGCCTGAATTTGGGGATAATCTGCAGAAGAGAGACCACTAAGCTGGCAAAAAGCTGGAAAACCACAGGGACTGTCCCCCACGCGACTCGTTTCATCGAGTCCTTCCCTGCCCTCAGCAACCCGGCGCATGGGGCGGGTTAGCTGGGTTGCACGTGGGTCACCATCAGTAAAGGGTGTGTTTTCACCCATCCCGCCTGGCCACGGACCCAAAGGTCTCCAGCTCCTCTGAATTCTCTCGTGGGAGGGAGAAGCCAGCAGGCTCGGGGCTTGGCGGCTGGCTGGCCCTGCGCCTCCAGCCCTTGGCTGGGCAGAGTCCTCTTACTTGATCTAAAAGGAAAAATTTAATTAAATGAGATGTAGATCTCATCCGCTGGGAATTCTCCTTGTGGGCACCGTGCCCTGGATCGTGCCCAAGACAACAGTGGGAGCCGGGGGAGGAGGAGGATGGTGGGAGGAAGGCTGGGCAGTGCCAGGCTCCTCTCGTCTTCCTCCAGCGCTGCCCAGGTTTCTCTCCTCGCCCGCTCTGAGGATGGGGCTGAGATGAAGCTGCTCTGCCCTTGGGTTCTCCTCCCAAACCCCGGCTTGGGGGCTTCAACCATAAAACGGCACCCAGGAGGGAGGGGATGACCTCGTGGGTGTAGAGGTTCACCAGCACCCCGCGCCGGGCTGTGGGGAGACGCGTGCTCGTGCCGGTCGCGGCTCCCGCGCGGCAGCGGTCCTCTGGGCTGCGCCTGCGGGAACACGGGCTCTGTGCTGGAGCGTCATCCAGGCGTATTTAGTGCTGCTCTGCTTTTCCGAGGTGTTTAAAGGAGGGTGGTTGTGTGCTGGGGAGAGAGCCACCTCTGAAAGCTTAACCCCGTTAATTTTCTATATTATATACAGAAGCACACGTTTGTATTCCAGAACAAAGTGAATTCAAGGAAGTTCCAACATGTATATAAATTCAAAGCATCTCTTGCAAACTGTCCAGGTGCCTCGGTTTTGCTCGGCCGCCTTGGACGCTCAGGTGTCACTGCCCCGAAGCGTGATGCCGTGGGGCTTTTCATCGTGGCGCCTGCGAGCACGGGATGAGGATAATGCTTGTGAGCACGGGATGAGGATTACCCTTTTGCTGCAGGATGAGCGATCGGGTTTCTTGGAGCACTGGTGGTATTTTGTCTCTGAGGAAAGAGGATGGATTTTAAAACAACATAGAAGTGGGTGTAGCTTTGAAAAAATCATATTTTGTGCCTGCGATCCTTTTATTATCACATGCAAATATCTTCTTGGAAGCTTTCTTTGCTGTAGACTTGCTTTTGTTGTCTGAGTGCCGGGAACTGGGAACGGAGACCTGAAAGGTGCCTCTGGGGACGAGCAGGGCTGGACCACAAGCTGCCTGGGATGGAGGGATGGAGGTCGCCGCGGCGTCCGGAGGCGACGCAGCTGCACCCAGCTTTCCTCCTCCTCAAATCAAAGTGATGGTGCTGGGAACCAGGTCTCATTGCTGTGGGCAGGAGAGGCCCTAACCTGAGCTGCACGTGGCAGGTCCTCCTCGAGCCGCAGTGCATGCAGCCTTCCCGCAGGAAACACCCCGGCTCCGGCGGGAAGAGCCTATTAAAAGGGAATAGGCCAATCAATAAATCAAGGCACCTGAAAAATGAAACCAAGGGGTTGGGAGAGCGTTTTTTCTTCTCCCCACCCCCTTCTTGTCTCAATTAAAGCAAACAAAAATCAAATTGCAGGAGGTGGCTGCCGCGGCGTGCTGCGGAGGGCTGAGCTCAGTGGCTGGCGCGGGCGCTGAACGCAGGCGCGGCTGCGTTATTTTAAATTAGCTCTGTAAATTACAGCTGTGATACGTGGAAGTGTTGAAAAGGGATCAGCCATTCCCCGGCTCGGGAGGGGAGAGGGCTGGGGGGTGCCCCGTGGTTGCTGGGGCAATCATCCTTTTTTTTCTGGAAGGTGTATTTTCTCCGAAAATCTGCCTCTACGCAGCTCTTACGCTGGACATCAGTGAGGGGAAGAAGATGCTTGTGAGGCTGGGTTTATCCCAGAGGTCAGCGCGGCATCGCCGCTCTTTGCTGTCAGGGTTTGGGTGACAAATACTGGGGTGCGTCTCTGTCCTAAGCAAACCCCGTTTGCCTCTGGAGTGCTTTTGTGCTCTTTAATGGGGCACGTGAAGCTCACTGCCTTTATACTGCAGCCAGCAGGTTTTGGGGACCAAACGCCAGGCCGCTGTTCGAGGGGGGGTAGCGCTGCCCTGGTTGCATTTAATACTGTGTCGGGACATCGCTGCCTTTTGGCTTTTCCCCCCGGCGTTGTCCCAGAGCACGTTGAAAACGCCACGCTGATTTTGTCCCAGTGGCCAGAGCAGACGGAGACTGCTCTGCAGCAATGTGTGCCTTAAGCCCAGTAGCAGAGTACCTGGAATAACTGGCAAAGACGTAGAGATTGTGCAAAATCGGTGTCTGCCCCGTGGCTGACGGCAAGCTGGGGCGGGCTGAGCGTGCCCTGGCAGCGTGAGCCCCACCGCGGCGGCACCGCCGATGTCCTCCGTCCGCAGGCACCGCAGAAACGGCTGCTTTGCGCTTAAAAACCCTGAGGTTTGAGACACTTTCCAGGTGCACATCGCATCGAGCCCTCCCCAAGCCTTTCGCCCGGGGACGGCACCGCAGGGCTGGTGGAGAAGGTGTCGGCCGAGGAACAAGGAGCTTTTCACTTGGGTGCTTTTTTTCCTGACCTACATTTTTATATTCCTGCATCAAGTTTAAGTTTCAACCCATTGGCATTTCTCAGCCAGTAATAGTTTCAAAAAATTCCTGACTAATTCTAGGAAACGCTCGGCTGAAAGTACATTTCTGCGTGCCCTCTGCCAAGGTCACCCGCACGGCTGGCCCGGCCGGCCGGTGCCGTTCGCTTTCTTTCCTGCTGGGAACGGTCCCAAGGGACTTTCAGGGGTCACCAAACCCTCACCTTGAACCTTTCCCATTCTTCGCAGCAGTGCAGAAATCCCACATTGTCTCTCTGCCGAGGGCCGATGGATGGACGGATGGACGGATGGACGGATGGATGTTACCACTGGGGACTACCTACGAGAAACACGACACGGCATCCCCGGGCGATGCCGACCCCAAATAGTCCCAAATGCGGCCACGCATGGTTAAGTTTCACTTGCAGAACGATCAGCCATAGATCAATGTTAGTGGGGGCATAATAAAAACTTTTTTTTTTTAAGTTCATTAAAATGAATTTTGAAAAACTTGCTTTTCCCCCAGAGCGTTCCCTACTTTCGACAAATCTGAATTAAAACAAAGACCTTTTTCTCACGCTTTTCCCCTTTCACTTGAAGCCCCGCAGGGCAGGAGGCGGGGGATTCGTCTCTGTCTCTCTGTCGGCCGTCAGCTTAGCCGGCGATCGGCAGGCGATGAGGAGAGCCCGGGGGGGACGCGGGGCTCTGCCCTGACGCCGCTCGGGTGGTTTTTGAGTTGTGTGTTTGTTTGAAGGGAGGGTCATTTTGTTCTTTCGGCTGCGTGTCCTTGGGCTGGACTGGACCAACGGCAAGACTTGGTTGTTTTATGCATCTTTTTTGTTCCGCTTAAAGGGAGGTTATTTAAATGTAGTAATTTTCAAGAGAGATCCCCGGTTTTTATGCCTTACCATTTGAAAACAAAAGACTAGTGAATCTATGGTTCAGACTTTTGCTTTGATTTATGCACATAAAGGATTTTTGTGGTTGCTCTCCAGTTTCAAGCATCCAGAAGGGACAAACAACCCAACTTCGCTCCTCTCCAAAGGCCAAATTTCAGGTGAGGGCAGTCGCTGAAGCTTCCCACCCTGCCTCAGCAATAAGCCCTAATCCTGACCCGGGGGCCCATCTCACTGCGAGTGAGAGGTAATTTTACCTCTTGATCCGGTGTTGAGGTCCCTTGTGAGAATTAAACAGTGTTTTGCTGTGCTAATTTAGCACCGCAGATTGTATAATTATCTTTTTATAGGGGTGGGCGTGTTCCGGGCTTTCCTGCCGTACGGCAGAGCCGGCTGCGCCTGTGTCTGCGTCTGAGAGATGTTCCGGCATACCTGGCTCTGGCTTTGCTCTGTGATTTTAGGTAGTTAACTGGGGACTATTTTCTGTTGCAGATCTCTGTCCGTAGCGCCGGGGTGCTGGGGCTCGATGGAGCCGGGGGTGCTGTGGATGTGGTACCACGGGAAGAGGAGCGGTGGACGGGTCAGTGTTTGGTGGCTCCCACGGGAAGGCGTCCGGATTCGAGGGGTGTGGAGGCGAGTCTGCGGCTGCAGAGCTGCCCCAGGATGGCAAAGGGTTAATCTGGCTCGGTGTGATGGACCAGCGCCGGGAGTGAAAGCTGGACTTAGCCCAGGATTTTGGGGAGAGGGATGTCCGGAGCTGTCTCCCATTAGGAACCAGGCTCTCGCACGGGGGGACCCTGCAGACAAAGCTGCCTTTCTGTGGCTGCTAGAGCCAAACGGGCGAGCAGCCCCTGTGCAGTCATGGCGCTGGCAGGCGACGGGATGTTGCTCGTCCCGTCGGAGCCTGTCCCCGAGCTCCCGTGTCACCGCAGCGAAGACGTGCCCTGATGCCACCACCCTGGAGGCTCCCCGAGAGCTGCAGCTTTTGCGTCTGCCCGGCGCCGCAGCCTCCCCGATTCCTCTCCTCAAACGCAGCAGACCCCGGCGTCTCGCGGGGCTCGCCGGCGTGCTGGGCTACGTGCCGCTGCGGGCGATGGCGCTTGGAAGAGGAGGCTCTCGTGCTCGGGAAGCGGTGGCTGGATCGTGCCAGGGCAAGTTTCACTGCTCTTGGATGAGTCCCCGCCGGCGTCTCTGGTACAAGCCAGTTGTTTCCATTGCACTGGGAGGGTGATGCTGGTGCCTATGGGCCTCACCCTGGCCGGCTGGGATCGGCGGACGGGGAGGTTTCTCCCCTCCCTCCGGGGTACCGGTTCCTTGGCGCTAAGAAGATAAAGATCGTAAAGCTGTGGTTTGAACTTGACCGCACGGCCAGTGCAAGAGAGCTAATGGCTCTGCAGGGGAGCCAGGATCCGGCCCACCGCGGGTCAGGGCAGCATCTTCCCTTTGCTCGGCTTGTGCCGGGCAGCCGTGGTCCTGCCCTGCCCGCCTGGCTCTGCCTTGGCACCCTTTGCCGGCGTTTCATATCCTCATTTTTTTCATGCAAAAGGAATGGGGGGACTGGGTGGAGAAGGGGGCACAGCGAATTAATCAGCTTAGGGTCAGAACAGGAAAAAACACTGCTTAAATTGGTAATCCCCGGGGACAGAAATCAGCTCAAAGCTGCAAAATAAATGAGCAGCCGGATGGTTTTTCCTCTCGCCTTCCCCTCCCCGGCAGGGCCGGTCTCAGAGGGCTGGGGGTGGCGGCAGGGGTCCTGCCTCCAGCAAGGGCAGGGCTCCTGTGTGGGGGCTTTCGCCCCCTTGCCTGGGTTCACTCCCGGATTCAGAGATTTCCAGAAAGCACCTTGACCCAGGTGTGAGGACTTCAAACATCCCCAGGCAACGGGGAGCAGAGCTCATCCCCAGGATGGGACCCTGCGGGCTGCATGGCCGAACCCATCGCCTCCCTGGAGCTAAAGCAAGGAGGTTTTGCAGCGCTTTTCCCATCCCGTGAGCCGGTGCATCGCTGCACCGGGACGGGAGCGTAAAGATGTACACCTCTGTAGTCTCTTTTATCCTGGGAACCCATCCCTGCTTGCCTCTGCTTGGATGCAGGAGGGGCGGCAGAGCAGCCCGGGGGACGTTGGCAGCGCGGCGGGGTCGCCGGGCAGTTCGCGCAAGCCCTGCCTTGAGAGCCGTGCGCGTTCAGGCCCCCGTGCACACACGCGGGATGCGGAGCCCCAGGGTGGGCTCGGGCAGGGCGCAGGGGGAGGCTCAGCAGCCGCAAGCTGCCTTGGAAATGGGGGTCTAATCCCGGGATTAATGCGCCTGGGCTGGTTTCGCAGCGCTGTCCGGTGCCACCCGGCATGCCCAGGAGCTCCTCCGCTCTCCTCTACCTCCTCTAGAGCAGGCAGCGGCTGGAGGTCTTACTCTGAGGAGACCCCAAAGTGCTCAAGAGGAGTCCAAATGTGGTGTCTGAGTGCGTCCTGTCCTCCCTCTCTGGGATTAGACATCCCAAAATATGGGGAGATACTGTGCTGGTGGAGAGCAAAGGCGGCTTTGTGCCTTCGTGTGATGCTGCACTGGCATCCGTGGTGCTCTCGCTGTGACAGCCCAGGGATGGGAAGGTCGAGCCCGAGGGATGGACAGGAGCCACTCGGGGAAGGCTGGAGAGCAGCTCTGACGCCGTAGCGGGCTGTCGTGGGAAGGTGAGCGTGCTCGGCCCCTCTCCCCGGGCCCTGCCGGTCTGCAGGGGGGCGATTCCTGGCAGATCTGCCCACGCTCTGCCTGCAAAGCCAACCATAGGCTTGCCCGGCGGGTATGACAGTGCCCGAATCGGGTGAGGATGCGGCGAGGCAGCCCAAGAGGTGGGTTACACCTGCAGCCTGCAACGGGGAAAAGCTTGCTGCGGGATTAAGTGCGATCCTAAGGCATTTGTTGGGTTAAGGCTGAACTAGTCTGGTCCTAATAAAGGAGGATTTAACTGGTGGGGGAGCGGTGCTGGGCGTGGGAGGCTGCTCAGGGCTGTGGGAAGCCCTCGTGTCTGCGCTGGAGGTTGCCCCGTGCTCGGTCAGCACGTGGCCTCTGCCGTTGGGGCATCCCCCGGGGTCTGCTCTCCCTGTTGGTGAGAAGAGGAGGGGGAAAAGCCCCCCCAGCTCATTTGGAAGAGCCCAGGTATCAGACGGATCATCAGGGGCTCCCGCTGATGGCAGAAACCAAGGGTAGCGGCTGGGCTCCCGTCTGCCCGCAGCAGGGGACCGCAGGAGCTCTGGCAGGAGAAGCAAAAACGCCGGGAGGTAAACAAAGTTCATGCTCAGGGAACATCATTTGCTGCTTAGGCCCATCGATCAGCCTGTCAGAGGGTTATCACTTTGGGGATGCTTTTAATAAAGCAGCCAGAACAGTCGTCGGGTGCCAGAGCCTGCCCCAAACCTGCCTGCAGCCTCTCCTGGGAGCCCGCGTCGCTCAAGCCTGACGTCGTTCTGTGCTTATCGCCCTGTTGCAAAAATGAAGGAGAATGGGACTTTCTTCATTCTTTCATCTGCCTGTCAGTCTCAGCGTGACACATTGCTTTAGAGAAAGAGTGGCCTTTTCTTGTGGGGGAGGAGGGGGAAAAATTGCTAGAAAGAGCCAGAGAAGGAGGCAGCCTCGTCCCACACGCAGGGCAGGTTGGAGTACGTGAGCAAGAAAAAAGCCGCCAGGGGTGTTTCTGGTGGGGGCTTAAAAGTTATATTTTTAGTCTCGCTTACTGTAGGGTGAGTGCGTGTGTTTAGGCCTCAGTGGGTTGATCGGGGCTGGTATCTGAGGCGCAAACCTGCAGCTGGTGCTGGGAGGGATGCTTTGGGCTGCAGCAGGCGCTGTGCTCCCAGCACATCCCGGTGGGGCTGGAGCTCGCCCGCGGGCCACCTCCGTCCCTGGCTGGCAACAGCAGCGGCTCTCCCGGACCCTCATCCTTTGGGACGCAGCCGGGCGCGTTGGCGATGGCAGCCGTTCCCTTTGCTTTCTCTGATGGGGAGCAGGAGGCTGCTGCGATGCTCCAGCAGCCGCGGGGCCCCTTCTGCAAACTCTACCTGCTGCATCTCAACCTTGTGGGGTTTTCTGGGGTGTTGCATCTTAGAGCGAGCTCCCAACAAATACCCTTTGCTATCTTTGGGTTAAATAGCCAGGATTGGGGGGGGGGAGGGTGCCTCATACAGTCTGACCCCTTCGTGGTCCAGCACCGAGCATCCCTGCTCACCCCTTGGGGCTCGGCGAGTGCTTGGACGTGCGTTGGGGTGAAGGGACCGGCTCCCCGTGACTCACGGCGGTTTGCGCCGCGGCAGGTCGGTGACTCACGGCAGCTCCGCCGCGAAGCTGACAGCACCTGTCTGGGCCACGGTTATTTATTAACGCGTTAGCAGAAAGGGCGGCATGGGAACAAAACACTTGCTTCGCTTCCTCTAGCTGAAGGAGTTTTAATGACAACTCTTCTGAGGCTGGCTGGGATTTTGGCAAGGCTTTTTGTATCGCATGCTTAGGTTAGTAAAGGAAGATAATCTCTTTGGACTGAAACTCTGGGAATTTGGTTGGCTCTTGCAACAGAGTCTGGTGGTTTAAGAAGGCTCGTTTGTGTTGCACTGGTGTCGAAGGGTTGCAGTTCAAAGCCACATTGAGCCAGACGCTGCTCTGAAGGCATGTCCGAGGGGGCAGGACGAGGAGAAGGGGAGAAGCTGTTTGCTGGGAGCACGAGGCCGGGCAGAGCCGGGGGCAGGCTGGGCTCCCCCCTCCCGCCCCGCTGCTTTTTCCTCCGAATTGCTCAGTTTCTTATGGGGATGATCCCTTCCGAGTGTGGCTTTCACACAGCTCCGGATGCCGAAATCCCGTTGTATGTTCATTGGCGGGGTGGGGACAGCGTGGGCCGGGGCCGCACGGGCTGCTCACCGCCGGGCCCCTTTCCTCCACTGAGGTCTCCGTGGGACCCCGGGCTGGGGTTCGGTGCCCGCGCCGGGATGTGGCCAGCTTGGCTCCTCGCCGGAGGAGGGGGCCCCGTGGGATGGTGCTCGCGGGTTACTGCCGTGCCTGCCCGCCCACCCGCGCTGGGGTGGGCTTCACCTGCCCCACGGCAGGGGTGCGTGGTGGGCCGTGGCCGGAGCGTGCTGCTTCCACCAGATGGAGCTGTGAGATGCCGTCGGGGGCCGAGGGGTCCCCAGGGCCGGCCTGAGCCCCCCGCGCTGCCCTGCCGCTGGCTGGGAGCGGACAGCCCGAGGCAGCGGTTTCAGACGGGGGGTTCCGGACGTCCCCCCGCACGCCGCACCTGGATGCGGCGCATCTCACGACGCTGGTGATGGCGCAGGCAGCAGGGCAAGAATTTTTTCCCCATGGATCCCAGGTTCCCACCCCAGGTCATCTCCTGGGGTTGCACCCTCCGCCGTGCCGTGCCGGTGGAGCCGGAGGGACGGAACTCGCAACCTCCACCGCAGAGTGGGCTCTGGGCAGAGCCGCTGTTTGACGCACGGCACATGGGTCAGTTAGCGGCGCTGCCCAGCTTGGTCTTTCACTGAAAAGAGCCGCTGGCCTGCGGAGGCGAGGTGGCCCATCGGTGCGGCGCTGCCTGCTGCGGGGCAGCGCTGGCGCGGCAGAGCGGTGCACGGGTGCCCTCGGCAGCACCGGCGTCGCGCCCTGCTCCGGCCGGCCTGGGGGCTGCTTGCACGGGGGGACGGGGGTGGCAGGGGTGCCTTTGCAGGAGGTCCGGCTGTCCCCTGCGCCGGGGGCTGCCGGGGCTCGGGACGCCGCCGCGCGTTGGCAGGCGCGGGCTGTGCCTCAACGGGTCCGTTTCATCTCCCTCAGATCTTTTGCCTTTTTTTTTTTTTTTCTTTAATCCACTTGCCTCATTGACTTTATTTTACAATCTGTCGCTGGGTTCACTGAAGAGCACTTTGGTCATTAAGCACGTTGGGGCATGTGAATAAACCTGCATCTCTAAACTGTAAATCACTTTAAAGCCGGTATCAAATCACCGGCTGGGATGGGAAGGGCGCAGCACGACCCCGCATGTCCCTCCCGCCGCCCCTCACCTCCGGCCTCCCCCACCTCCACATTTTGGAAGTTTGGGAGGGGTAAGGCCAAGCAGGGTGTGTGCAGGTCTGAAGCCCCATCCCTTTGCAGGTCCTTTAACAGCGTCCAGGTCCCCGTTCCCCGCCATAGGCCTGGACACGTCGGGGCTTCCCTTTCCCTTTGCGGGGGTTTGGGGCCGGGCTGCGCCCTGCCTGGGTGTGCGTGCAGGGACAACACAACGAGATGCTAACGTGGCTGCGCTGGGACCGGTTCCTGCAAACAGGCTCTAGCTCTCTGGCTGCATTTTTCTAAATCCAGCCCTTCGGATGGGAAGCGTTTCGACAGTAAAAGTGGAACTGGGGCATGTCTGAGCAGGGCGAGGGGTCTGAGGGAGGGACACCCGGGAGAGGGAGCAGCAGGGAGGTATGAGTGCTGAGCGAGCCATAACGTGAGCGCTGCCAGAATCGTTTCCCTGCCTGTTGGTTTCCTTTCCTGTTTGGCTTTGCTGCCCACACAGTTTGTGCTCAAGCTGCCTGTGGACGCGATGCTCCCGTCCTCTGTAGCCAAAAGTCCTGTTTCTATTCCTGCGTTTTTCTCTGCTCCTTGCAAGCGTGTGTTCGGGGGGACGGGGCGGGAGGCAGATCCCCGTCTCGAAATGCGCAGACCGTCAGCGTTCCTGCTGCAAACTCAGTGCCTCCCCCCCTGTGTGCTCTGGATGGATGCACTCTTCTTCCCGGGCTGCTGCTGAGCGTGGAGGCAGCTCGTGCCCTCGTTCCGGCGCCTGCTCTCTCCCCGCTGCTCTCCCGGGGCGTTGCGGGGGGCTTGCGGAGAGGAGAACAGCAGCAGCGCGGGGGCTGGTGTCCGGGAGGCACTGGTGGCCTCGGGGCTCCTAGTGTGTGGCCTGGCTGTGCTGCTGCTCGTCCCCCTGGGGCCGGAGCGGTCCAGGGCACGGGGAAGCGGATGACGCCTCGCTGGGGAGCGTGGGTCCGTGGGAGGCAACCGGCCCCGGGAAAAAAATAAATTGCACCTGGGATATTGGTCTCTGCGTAGGTTTAGTGCTGGGGGATGTGCAGATGGCGGGGAAGGAGGGAGGTTTGTCCTGAGTGGGGCTTGTTCAGGTCACTCGGGTGTGGGGAGGATGGTCCTTCCTCGGGGGTGTCTCTGGGACAAAACAAAGTGCTCTGGCGTACGGCACGTGGCTAAACTGGGGCACCCGTGTGGCATTGAAGCTGCCCGGGCTCCGTTTCCCCGCCTGGAGGGTGACACCGCACGCTGTAGCTAATCCACGCGGTAAGGACGCGCTAACGTCCCCGGCGCGGGCAGGAGGGCAGCCTGCAGTGGCGGCTCCCACGGAGCTCCGGCTGCGTCCCGGCCCGAGGAGGGACCGCGCCGGCCGAAAGGCTTTGCCGGGGTGGAGCGCATCGGGCAGCGCCTTTGATCTCCAGGTGCTAACACGTTTTCAAATGAGCCGCAGAAACGACTGCCGTCCTCCGCGCCGGGGAGGGGAGATAACGCATCAGAGCCCGCGCGCATAGCTGCGATATGGCTCCTTTATGGGGCTTTGATTGCTGCCAACCACGCAGCTCAAAACTTCAAAAGCGGCGCGCCGGACCCGCAACGCCCTGTGCAAAGAGTCCCGAGCCGGGCCTTCCGCACGGGCAAGTACGCGCCTGCGGCTGCGCCCGGGGCTCGTTGACGAGGCTTTTTGCCCCGGCACATCTTCACGCCAGCAGCAGGTAGTTTTTGGTAGACCTTTGGGGCCTGCTCAGGCAGATGTGAATTTGGATGCGGTGGGGTTGGACACTCCGGATCTTCTTGCTCGGCACGGGCTGGTGGGCACTGGGTGCCTCTGGGGTGCCACCGCCGATGCTCTGGCTCCCTGCCCCGTCCCAGCCCCTGCTGTGCCGTGGTCCCCGAGCCTGGGCGTTCGGGGTTAGTGCCTCGCAAGCCCCAGCGACGCTCGCGAGGCAGGGAGGTGCTCGGAGCAGGAGGGAGGATTTGCAGCCGCCCTGGGTGCGCTCGCCAGCAGCGTGGGAGTTAACAGGCGAAGTTGGGGGAAAGAGGAGGAAGAGGGTTCGGACCTCCTCCGCTCCCCCCTGCCGCCCCCCTTGGCTGCTGCGATTTCATTGAGGCTGTGTATTGGCCTCCGGAGGATGGAGCTGGGTAACACCACAACATAAACAGAACATCTGGAAGCTCTTAAAGGGTTTTATTTTTTAACACATTTACAAGAGCCAGGGACACTTGCGCACAGCGTTTTGCAAACTCGGAGACGCCGAGCTCTTTCTTTCCAAAAAAGCCCAAAGCTGATTGTCAGGCTTTCCCCCGGGGAAGGGGCACGGGGGCTGGTTTATACCTCCACACCATATTGCTGAGGGTGTGATATCTTGGCCAGGAGGTGCCAATCTTGCTTGCATATTCCTTGCGACGTCCAAAGCAAACAGACGATAAGTGTCACACGATAAATTAGTATAAACCTCTCCCCTTCTTTCTGTGCGCCCCTAGTTAATGCTGGAGCGGGGTGGGGAGTCGGGCAGGGTTTGCTTGGGAGAAAAGCTGTTTAATGGAGTGAGCAGGGTGAGAATCAGAGGAGAGCAAATGATTAATCTCCCCAAATGAGCCAAGAGCTCGTCTGAGCCAAATGGGAGCTGGTTGTGCCACGCTTAATGGTGGAGTTTGGATCCTGCAGTATGTTGCAGCTGATTTGAGAGCTGGGGCGGGGGGGGCTTGTCCATGGGGAGCCCGCGGACAGAGGTGGATAAATGAGATCCATTCTCACTCTGCTGTCTGACTGTGTTTTCCTCGCCCCATCTCCTTTCAAATGTCTGTGGCAGCTTGGGAAAGGGAGCCCTGTTCTGCCAGCTCCTCTAGGGCAGCCCAGGACAGCAGCGAGGGCACGGGGATGGGCACGGGGCGGCTGCAACCTCCCCGGTAGGTAGGAGAGGTGAGCTCGGGCGGAGCTACCCGAGCTGCCCGTACCTCCGATGGAGAGCCTTCCTCCCCGTGCAGTCCGCGGTGCTAGCGCGGTGGCTGCCCCACGTCCCAGCTGGGCGCTGGGATGTTTAACCCGTGACTTGCACATCCCGCGTACACGCAAGCAAGACGAGCTGCTTTTCCTTCCTCCGCGTTCCCAGATGCCGTCGTTCTGCCGGTCACACAGAAATGGCCATTTGATTTTCTTCCGGCAGCCCCCGGCTCTGTCTCTTATCCACCCTCGTGCTACTCTGCACCCCGGTCTGATGTCTCCTGATCCCGTGGGAGCTCAGCCTCGGGGCTGCCGCTGCTTTTGGGCCCTCTGGAGCGACGTGCCTGAGTATCGTGGTTTTCCACATGCTTGTGGAGACACGAGTGACATGGTTTTCCTGTGTGCTGGTTGTCGGCGCATCCTCCGCTCTCGCCGTCCGCCTGGCAGCGCCGGCGGCTCAGCCGTCACCGCGAGTCGCTGTGGATTGGGAGCTCCTCCAGCCCGCTTGGACGGGGACTGTGCAGCCACAACGGGTCCTCACCAGCCCCGGGCCTTGGGAAGGTCTCCAGCCCCCAAAGCGTGGGGCCCTCGGCATTGCTGCGTGTGGGGTGAGCTCTGGTGCTGAAGGTGCTTTCAGGGGGGCCTTGGGGCTGCTGGTGTGTCTCCTCTTTTCCGCATTGCTCCAAACATTTTGATGTGGTGACAGAGAGGCATCACGATTTGCTTCGTCACAACCAGCTGCCTACCAGCCTGGACCTTCCGCTAACGCCGTGTTCTTCCTTCGCAGGGGCTGTGGTGAAGGCTCGGGGTGCGGGGACCTGAGACAGCTGAGGTGCCGAAACACCCAGGAACAGCCTCCCGAGGACGGGCGCTTCCGCTGCGGAGAGAGGGAGAGCGGGGACCAGCAGCTCCCGGGGAGCGGTGGAGCCTCGGGGCTGCGGTGAGCTCCTTCACCCGCCGCCGAAAGCCGCTTCCCCGCCCGCCGCCCGCTGCGCCCTTGCTGGGCTCCGCGGCCCCAGCCCGGCGAGGCGGGTTTCCTGCCGGCGCTGACCTCGCTTCCGACTCCCACGCGGAGCTGAAAGGCCTTCGTTAGCTGCTCTCTGCTGGGCTTTGGAAATTATCCTCTTGGCCGGGAAGTGCTGGCGCTGGATGGCCAAGTTGCTCTTGGGTCAAACGGTAGCTCGATGCTTTTCCCTGTGAAGGACCAAGTGCCTGCCCAGTTCCAAGGAACCAGCTGTGGATTTTTTTTCTGGTTTTACCCCGCTGCTCTTCTTTTGACGCCTTTCGTGGTCTCAGGCTTTTCGTGAGGACGGCTGGCCCCAGCCCGCAGCACGTGGCGTTCGCAAGGCGCCGATGCCTGCGGCGGGAGCTGGAGGGGCGAAAGCCTTCGGAGGAGCCACGGGGTGGAAGCCGAGCTGGTGATTGTGGTGCCCTGGGGTTTAAAACTGTCCGGCAGAGTCTTGCCTTGTGCCAAGAGCGTCGGGTGGCCCCGGGGGGGTCCCTCTGCCCCACATCCCACACCCCACGTGGAGCCCAGCCCGGGGGGGCAGGGGAGCGGGCGCAGGAGCGGGGGATGCCAAACCGCAGCGAGGGGAACGTCAAGATGGGGGAAAATGTCACCCTCAGAAACAATTAAACTTCTTAATAAAACCCACTGCCTCTGTGAGTGCTCGATGTTCTTTTCCATTTGCCTTGGCTCAGCCACACTTACATCATGGCCCTATCGCGGGGCTGCCGGGGGGATGCGTTTGATTGTACAGGAAACCGGCGCTTTGGCAAACTTCTCTGCCCTAACGAAGCCAGGCCAAGCGTTTAATGCCTTTGCTTTGCAGAAAAATTCTCCCCACGTCCTTTCCCCCTTCCCTTCCTGCAACCCTTAACCATCACCGCCCGACTGTGTGGCCGGGCGAGCCGCCCCTAGCATGCCTCCTGCTCCAAAAGCCACTGAAATGCAAAGTAAATCCCCTTAAATCATGTTGTTTCACATCCCTGGACTGTGTGTTCCCTCCCACCCTGTAGACTTGATGCGAAGCACCGGAAGGTGCCGTGTGGAAAAACAACATAGAAAGGATATTTATGTAATGGAAATATCCTTTTATTATTTTTTAAAAAAGGTTTAGACCATTATGAAAAATGGTGTCCTTTCATCTAAAAAGCACGGTAGCCTCATGAGCGTGGATTCAGTATAACCGTGTTCAGTGTGCAGCCATGGTGACTCGATGTCAAACTCACTGGTGTAACCTCTCTGGTGTACGCTCTCTGCGTAGCCCCGGCCTCGTTTCTCTGCACGGTGCGTCCCCACTGGGACAAACTTGCAGAAACTTGGTCAGAAACACAGAATTTTGGGTCCTTTCCTTTGAAACCCATTACTCGGCTCAGAAGCACCTCGGAGGGTTTAATGACGGGTTTTGGGAGACTCTAACAAAAGCCGATGTCAAGCTCATTTGCATCAATTAAATGACCCCGGAGGCGCAGGCGAGCAGCCGGTTCCCATGTGCCAGCGCAGCCTCGATGGGGCACACGGACGCCCTGGAGCGTGGTGGGACGGAGGTGATGGTCTGCCCTTCGCCGCGGCTCATTTCGAGGTAGGTCCAAAGCGGAGGGTGACTCTGCTCTTCCTTTTCTCTGGAGGGAAAGTGGATCCTGTGGGTGCAGAAGGAGGTTGGAGGGCTGTCGGATGTGGCTGCCGTGCCGTGGCGGTGCTGTACGCGGTGCCTTTGCTCCTCTGTGCACGGTGGACCCTTGGCAAGCAAACCAGTACGGGAGTTAGGCTGGTGTTACTGGGTGCTCTGGACGCTCTCCCTGGTGGTTTCTCCTCCCAGGTCTGAGCGCTGCGGTGAAGCCGGGGCCGTGCCCCAGACAGCAGCAGCGCGTAGGAGCAGTCCTCGGGCAAATTATAGGGTTCCCACTTGTGAGTCAAACCTGGATTTTCAGGATCGCTGCGAGACCCACGGTCTCGGCTTGCTGGGGAGCCGCAGCGTACCGCTCCTGCCAGAGACGCTGTGGGGAGGCACCTCAAGTGCTGGTCCCACGGTTACCCCCACAGGGAGCGGGTAGGAAGCGATGCCGGCTGACATGGTGCTGCCATGTACGGTATTCCCTGCGTCTGGCCTCGCCACGGGCCAAACTCTGTTTTCAGCTACGTGTGCGAATCACTGCGGTGTCCATACAGGAGAGCTGCGGTGTAGGGAGGGTGCATTCCCGCGGGGAAGGCAGAGGTTTTGGGTCACTCAGACCCACCACCCCCGCTGCACACTGGTGATGCCGCGGCCAATGCTCACACCGTAGCATCCTTTTTCGAAGCCCTTCCCTGCCTGGGAGCTGCTCCTCCGTTAGTCCCAGCTGACGGACGCCGGAGCTGCCCGTCCGGCCGCGCCGCTGCAGACCCTGCTGCGGGGATGCAGGGGGGAAGCGCAGCGCCAGGATGCGGACCTTCAGGAGTTCATAACTCATATTCACTTCAAAGGCCGGTTGCCTTCAGCGTTGGTCAGTTGTATAGTCCCGGCTTGTTTAGAGACGGTGAGCAAACAGAAAGCCAGGCCGTTAAAACGGGGAAGGGTGTGGGAGCTGGATTGCTGTTTACCCGTGTAACCAGGAGGAAAACCTGCCTGTCATTCTTCCTAATAAATACAAACTGGAAGCACGGATAAACCCATGGGGATTTATTAGTTTGCTTTACCAAATGCAAATATTAAGACTCGTTGGCTCGGCCCAAGGGCTGCCTTTCGCCTTTTGTGTGCACTGCAGCGTCTGGCGCCTATGGGTGCTGATAAGGGTGTGCTCCTCGCCAGTTACGCTCAAGGGGTTTCTTTCGAACCGCTCCTGTCTCCCTGCGGCGAGGGGCCGATCCTGCGAGGGGCTGAGCGCCTGGCAGGGATGCGGGGTGCAGCGCCGGCCGGGTTTGTCGTGCTCCAGCCTCCCCAAGCCCTGACCTGCAGCATCTCCCCGTGCCGGGCGAGCTCCCCGCCGGCGTGCCCCGACACGCCTCGTGCCCCGGGACAGTTTTCAGCTGGCGTTTGGGTTTGTGGGGCCAACCCGGAGCCGGCGAAAACTCCCTGGGCTTATTTTCGCTGTAAGGGGTAACTCGTGATCCTGCCCGATCGACTGCGGCGCCTGTTACCCCAGCCCTGAAAGCAGCGAGGAGAGCTTCTGACCCAGCTCGGCGTGCGCCGGCAGCCGTGCGAGCCCAGCTTTAAAGAGCCCCTTTTTGCTACCCCAGTGCCAAATTCCTGCTTCTTCCCCCTCCCCATCTGTCCCCTTCCTAGCGCTGCTTCGCTTTCGCTCACGCTGAGCATTGCTCAGAGCACGTTTCCAGCCGTCTGCGTCCCCGGGTGCACCGGGGGCAGAGGGGGCTTTGCAGCCAGCTCCTTCTCCGGCAAAACCCCAACGTGCCGCTCAGTAACTCCCCGCAGGGCAAGCCCGGGGCCCCAGGCAGCTCCGTCGCCAGAAAGGACCCCCCCACACACACACCAGGCGGGGACCGATGCTGCTAGGAGCAGGGATGGCTCAGGGCAGGGATGTGCCCCGGGGCGTGGGCTCTCGGGGCTGGCAGCAGCACCGCTGGGGACAAACGGACCTGAGCGGTGGCCTGGGGAAGCTGGATTCGTTTTCCCTCGGGTCGCTAATCTGAGGATCCTATTCCGGTGAAGGCTCAGCGGGCAGGAGGCCCCTGGCTTGCCTTCATGCTTGGGAAAAAGGGGGAGCAGAGTCCAGCTGGGATGGGGGAGGCTCGGGGACGGCGGGTGGTTAATTTTCCTTCCTTCAGATTGAAAAAACATGAAGTTAGAAGCCAGGAGCCGTTGCAGGGAGGCGGAGGGGGGGGAAGCCAGGTGAGCAGCCGGGGAGGGGGGTGACACCGGCCAGCCCCGGCCAGCCCCCCACTCGCAGTTTTCCATTCTCATCCCTATCTCTGCCCCATTTCGTCTGTCCCTACATCATCTGGTGTGTATTTACAGGCGGTTAGAGATGCTCGTCTGGATGCTATTTTTCCTCCGGGGCTCATAAAACCCATCTGCCGGAGCTGCCGGCCAGCTCGGGGGGGGGGGCTTCCAGGCCCTGCTTGTGTCCCGGAGCCGATGGCGTGCGGATTTGGAGGCTGCGTGCACGTTGTTCCCATGTTTGTTTTGACAGCTTAGCGGTGTCGAGCCGCGGCTGCAGGTGTGGGCAGGATACGTCCCGCTCGGGATGCTGCAGGGGCGCGCGGACAGGGACCCGCCATCGCTCCGAGCAGAGCGCTCGGGGGCTTCTAGCGAATGCCATCATGGATGGGGTGCGGGTGGTTGGGCTTTTCTGGAGATGCAGTTTTTCCCGTTTCTCAATTTTTTCAGATTTTCTTGCCCACTTCCCCCTGAAATAGTGAAACACTCGCAGAACGTCAGAAATCCGCACAACAGTGGCTGGAAGTAATAGTTTTCATTTCCTACATAATTCTCCGAGCGTGCTTGTGTGTGCCAGGCAAGGACCTGTTCCTCGCGGCCCTCCGGCATGCCCCAGCTTTCAGCCTCGAGACGCTGCCCCGAGCACTGCAGGGAGATGCCCCAGGGCCCTTCCTTTCCTGTCCCACGGTTTAGAATCATCGAATCGTAGGATAGTTTGGGTTGGAATAGTTTGGAGCTTGCTGGAGGTCCGCGGCCAGTGGTCCTGCATGATGAGGCACCATCCAGGAGAACCTCCAGCACTCCTCACCTGGGGAAATGAAAGCCTTTACGCCTCTCGGCCGCTCGGCTAAGACCGCGACGGCTACGGCGAGAGCCTGGCGGATGAACCCAACGCCACCTCCGCTCCTCTCGGTCACAGCAACGCTGGTGTTGCGCTCTACGGAGCCGTTTGACGCTGCTCTTGGGCAGGACTGGGATGCTGGCTGGACCTGCCACCCCTCTGGGCTGCTTCTGAGGCTGGGCCAAGTTATTGCTCCATGGAAGTCTTTTACCACATCCACTTGCGGGTGGTTTCTGCAGCTCTGACAATCCTGTTAATGCTCGTTTGTTGGGTTTTTTTCCAATGAAAAGTAGGGATGGGAGAGGCTGGGAGTGCTCATCCCAGTTCTACTCTAATTGTCCCCTCTCTGTCCCCAAGACACTCCTGGTCTCATGGGCTGTGCCTTCAGCAAATGCCTCTGGAGCTCTTTGAGGGGATGTTGGTGGTCACCCACTTTCCCATCATTCACCATCTATAAAAATACAATTTTTTTTGTTTGTTAAAGAGGGTGTGGGTGTTATCTCCCTATGAGAAAATTAGGCTTTAAAAGCCAGATCCTTTAAAGTCAAGGGGAACCTCTCCATTAAATGTTCTGGGGCTGGGCCAGAAGTTCTGGAGGAAGCAGCTGAGGGAACTGGGGAAGAGGAGGCTGAGGGGAGCCCTCATTGCTCTCTACAACTACCCGAAAGGGGGTTGTGGTGAGGTGGGGGTTGGTCTCTTCTCCCAAGGAACCAGCGACAGGACAAGAGGAAATGGCCTCGAGTTGCACCAGGGGAGGTTTAGATTGGAGATTAGGAAAAATGTCTTCACTGAGAGAGTGGTCAGGCATTGGCACAGGCTGCCCCGGGAGGTGGTGGAGTCACCATCTCTGGAGGTGTTCAAAAAATGTGTGGACATGGCACTTCGGGACATGGTTTAGTGGGCGTGGGGGTGTTGGGTTGATGTTTGGACTTGATGATCTTAAAGGTCTTTCCCAACGGCAATGATTCCGCGATTCTGTGATTCTCCTGTCTTTCCTCCCATGTGTCTCCTCCTCCCCGCATCTGCCTTCCTGCAGACTCCATCGCTCTCCGGGAGCGGGTTTCCAGCAGCCAGCACTGCTCGGCGGGACGCGAGACACTTTGCACATCTGTATATTTTACAGTCCCGCAGACCCCCCTTTCCCTGAAGTCACTGCCCTGCTCGGGCAGCCCTTTAGCTGCTGGGGAAGGCTGGGGGTGGGGGGGCCCTTTAAATGGAGCGGGGAGGAGATGCACAGCCTGTGGGGCTCGTCTGGGCGAGGGGCTGCTCCTGGGGCTCTGCTGCCTGGTGAGTTAAGTGGGTTATCTATCTATTTTTTTTTCCCCCTAAAATGTCAAGTTTTACCATTAATTTGGCTGTGAGCAGGAGGGGAAAGTGTCTGGCTTTGTCCCCTTGCCAGGAGAATGGGTGCAGGTGCAAACTGGGCTTCAACTTAGTCTGAAGCCCCCCAAAAGGTGGGCTCTTGGTCTCTCTGTGCTGGACTTCCCCTCTCCCCTCCTTGGGGGGAATGCTCGGTCCCATGCAGGGGGCTGAGCTGGGACGGGGACTCGTGTCCCCGTGTCACTGCGGTGTAACGGCTCAGAAAGTTGGTTTTAGCTCACAGTCAGAATTTTCTCATTTAAAATGAAAAAAGGGGATGGGTGCATGAACGGTGCATGGTACTTTTTGTGGCCCGTCACAAAGATGGAAAAAGGCTCTTGCTTTGTGTTTTCGGTTTGGTGTGTTGTTTTTTTTTTTAAGCTCCTTGGACTTGCTAGAATAGCTGAAAGTCTTGCATGGAGATATGAAAGCTCTTTGGGCTGGAGACTCTGTATTTCCTGCGCTTGCTTAGTACCACGTTTATTAGGTACCTACAGAGCTCCCTGCAAGTCATGCTGTGCAAATGATACTGATTAATAAGAATATTTGTGATTAATAAGAATATTTGTGGTTGCCGTAGGTGTTTGAAACAAATCCTGGTTGTAAGGGCTATCTGTGGAACAGCAGCTTCACCCTCTGCAAGACGCACTTTCGGCTTGCACGCAGCTTTACTCACTTGTTTAATCCTTGCTCGCAGCAAACCGCACCTTTGAGCAAGGCTGAGCACCTGGGAGCAATTTTTGACCCCCAACAGCTTCCCAGCTTTCTTAGCAAGCCTCAAAGCCCATCCAGGTGTCCCTCCTTCTGGTATCGCTCCAAGCTCCCTGTGGAGGCTGAGCCCCGTTTACGGGACGGGGCTTTGCAGGAGCAGCAGCAGCTCGATGCGGGGAGCGGAGGTGTTGGGGGAGGTAGGTGAGGCTGAACCTCTTCGCCTGGTTTTTGCACGTTGCACCAGGCTCCTGGACTTGACCGAGGTCTGTGTAAGCGGCAGATAAATGGGGTTGGGGGTTACGTGCCTCGGCTATCGCGTCGGTGTGATGTTGCCAAGGGATTTAGCGTGTGAAGAGGGCTGAACCCAGGAATGAAATAGCTGATTATTGTTTTTCGTTCTTCAGACAACACAGCTGAGCAAATCCAAGCCTGCTGTCTGTTCATTAAGGGACTAATCCTTTGTTTTCCCCTGGAAAAATCCTTTCCAGGAATCCCAAGATTTTTCTAAGTAGGGCCAAGCTTAGAAAATGGAGGAAATTATGTCCCTTTCCCATTACATCAGGTATTTCTCAGATATTTCTTCAATTATTTCTCCCTCTTGCTTGCCCATACGCATTTCTCTCCTCTTTCCCACCTTCTGCACAGAAACTCATCTGGGGAGGTCTCCGGTCCCTTGAGAGCAACAGTGAGGTTTGGTCTGGCGTCCTGCAAGGGACAAGCTGAAGTTTCGGCCGCCCCTTGGGCAGGTCTCTCACCTCTACCTTGCTGAAGACTTTCTCAAAACCCATAATAATATTTTTTGTCAAATTAGGAGGAGGTGTGGGGCTGGGAACTGGTCCGATAGAAGATCCCTGCCCTGGTTGCGGCCGCCCCAACCACGGCTTCCCCAAAGGCTTGGGGCTGGGAAGGGTGCTCCCTTCCCACCCGCCTCCTGAGGCGACTTGATGGCGCTTGCAACACACTTTGCCCCATCACCTCCGAAAAGAATCGCGGAGTCTGAGCAGGATGCGGCGTCGCCGCGGGGGTGCCCCTCGCTTATTTTAATCCTAATGTACCTCTCTAGGGACATGCTCCCTTGTCGTGTTTTTAACTGTAATAACTGCTGGGGCTTAAAGCCCTACGGACCACGTGTATGGTGCAGAGCTGGCCCCGCTCCCTGCCCTGGCTGCCATGTCCCCGCCTGGTGCACGGCTCGACCGGGACGGCCAGGGCAAAGGGAGGTAAATGTGGGGGTAACGTGTGAACCGAGTGGGAAGATGGGGCGGATCGTCCCCTGGGGCGTTTCACTTGGCTCGCCTTTGCTAGTCACTGGGAAATGTTGTTCTAACTGGAGACTTGACGTGGTGCGGAGCAGCACGGGCTCAGCTCTCGCGCCACTGGAGCGGAGAGGGAAGGGGGCTGCTGGTGGCCCCTACCCATTTCTGGGTGGTGCCTCGTGTCCTGCTCCCACCGAGCTGGCGGCTCTGGTCGGCTGCATACCAGGACGCAGGGCAGAATCCGCAATCTCATCCATGCCCTCGTCCCTCTGGGATGCTGTGGGACCAGATGGGCTTCAGCCCAGCCCTCCCCTCCTGCTCCCGCTCCGGTACCCACCGTGGCGGAGGACGCAGCCCGGCTTATCTCCGCGAGCTCACTCCCAGTTTGGGTGAGTGTGTGTTGGGACCGTGTTCTGCACAGGTCTCATGGGGGTTCGCTGCGTGCTGCCATGCACCTCGACAGCCCCCCTCCGCGGAGGGGGCAGCAGCGTTGGGGTGCCTCCGGACCCAATCCCGCAGGAATGCTGATTAGCCCAAAAGCCGCTTGGCAGCAAAGGCTCAAAGCTGAGCGAGTTTTCCCCTCTAAGCCTTCATGTTTCGGTTGCCTCCAAGGAGAGGAAAGGCTCCTGCTGCAGATCGCTCCCCTCTAGCAGAGCAATTTTCTGGTGCACAGAAGCCAAACCTTCCCTGCGGGAGCAGGATGCGTTAGCCCTGGGCTACAGCAGTTTGTTACCGCGCCCTGGGGGGGCTGGCCCTGCTCCCCACGGCTCACACGGTGCCTGTCGACATTAGCTGGGTGCTTGTAATGGCAAAACCTTCCCGGAGCACTGTCTGACGTTCTCCCCCTCCTCTTTAAATTAACGTGCCAGCTGTGTCTCACCCTAATTAGAACCAGCAAAGAGGACTGGTCCAGGACGTAGCTTTGGAGGCTGTAAAATTCTAGGACAGTTTTATGTAACGCAATTAAAAGGAAGGTAAAAAAAATTGTTAAGAAATTAAACACTAATTACTTTTTTTTTTTTTTGCCAGTTGAACTGTTTTGGCAGTGGGGCTGTAAGTGGGATGCAAAGACCTGGGATGGTTGGTTCTCTGCTGCCATAAATCACATTGATCCAGTGCTCCCTTGCTTTTTAGCAGTGTAACTCATCTGCTGTCAATTAGCCTAAATCACATTTTTTCAATTAAACAGGCTTAGAGTCCTGATAGTGAAGTCTGGTGGGGAGGGGGAGGGAAAGGCAAAGCCTGATTGTCGGCAGCGAGGTGGAAATATCTTTTTAAAAGGTGTGATCCCATTTTAGTGTTTTCCATATAAAATGCGATATTATTGTCTGTGCTCTGGGGAGCAATAAGAGCTGGAAGCCCAGCTGAGCAGGGAGCCCACGGAGCGGAGGGGAGCGGCGCGGGCTGCCCCACGGCGGCGGCAGGTCCGAGGTGGCCCGAGGGATTAGATGGGAAATCCCAACCGGGATGCTTGCAGGTGTGACGGCGAGTTACTGACTGCAAGAAACCCCCTTTGGGATGAATTTCAGATGTTCCCTTAAACTCCTGCCCTAATTCCCCTTGGTTGGGGTGAAGGTTTGCAAACTTGCACGGTGTTTGCTGGGCAAAGAGGCTGCCGGTGGGGCTGTGCCGTGGGGACTCGTTTCTGCTCCAGGGAAGGTGAAATTACCCCGTCGTTTGCGTGCAACCGGCAATGGGAATGGGTGGCTTGCATAATAGGTGGCATAATTTGCCTTGGACGGCGAAGTAAACCGCTGTTTCCTCTCCCTGTGTCTAGTCTTGCTCGGCAAACCTTTTCTTTCTTGATTAGAAAAGGAAAACAGGCTGTGAAGTGTTTGGAAAGAGCACGAGGAAGGGCAGGGCTTGGAGTAAACGGCTGCTTTTATACCTGCATCCGCCCCGCGCCTTAAAAAGCAGAAGCAGACAAAACCTCCGCAGCCTGGAAAGGAGGAGGCGGCAGCGGGGAGCAGAGCTGCCCCGGCCCCAGCAGGAGGGAGCCGCGGGGGCCTGCGCCGCCGCTGCTGCGCCTTTTGGTGACGACCAGCGTGACCCGTCTCCGTGCCCCCGCTCCGCCCAGTGGTGCTTGTTCGAGGCTCGGCGGCAGCCGACGCTCTGGGGCAGGGGAGGACGCTGGTGGTCCCTGCCGGCCCTCCCCGCGCCGCGGCAGGATGCGCTCCCGGCACCCCCGGAGCACCCGCGGTCTCATCCTGCAACACCGACGATCCACCCGCCCGCTGCAAAAAGGGCTCAGGCCTCCCGGTTCTGCCAACAAGCCCCTGCAGGTTATCCCGTTGGGAAACCCAGACTCATTTATTAATATACATAGCGTTAATTGCTGTAATTTGAAGGCTGGCTTCCCGCTCCTGGGGATGTGGGTGTGTGCTGCCGGTGTGGAAATGTGTGGAGGAACGTTTCCCTGCCGAGCCCCTGCGGTGAGAGGAGGATGCTCCTGTGGTTACAATGATGACGACCGGTTTGTATTGTGGGTTTGGGTTCACATGCTAAAAGAACAATGAGAAAACAAAACATATCTCCCCGTCTTTGTATTTTTAGCCTACAACAAGGAGATACCAGACAAATGGATATTTAAATGTTAATTAGTATAATTTGCCGCCACCACCCCGCCAGGCGAAGCTGGCAATTCAGAGCATGCCTCGTTCTTCCTCCCTGCCCAGGTTACTGCCCTCAGTCTCCAAAAAGAGCTTTGCTGACCACCTGGAGGAGCTTGAGCCAGGGTGGCCCAGGCTGGGGGGAGGCCCGTAGCCCGCAGGAGGGTAGCGATGCCGCCTCGCCCTCGGAGGTGCTGAAGGAGCTGGAGGTGTGGGACCGAGATGACCTCTCGAGGCTCTGAGTCTGGTCTGCCCTTGGGCTTTGCCAGCACGGTTGTGCTGGTGAGGAGCAGAGGGAAGGAGGAGTCTTGGCTCTCGGCAGGGTTGGGTTTTTCTGACCCACCAGCGAGGTTATGGGACGGGGCAGGGCTGCGCTTGCTGCTCCTGCAAGGCTTACGCCTCTGGTCTCCCTCTTGCAGTAGCTGTTGGCCCCAGCTCTGTCCTCCACGTCTAGGTGGCTGGAGCAAGAGCAAGCCCAAAGCTCTGCTGGAGGTACATTAGGCAGCAGGACCTTGGCTCCCTGAGGTCCTGGACGACTCCTGGCTTTGTGTTTCTCATCCCAGGAAAGAAAAAGAAACCCACTGTCTTTATAGTCGCCTGGCTCAGGGCCTCCGTTCCCGCAAAGGCAGCAGAGCGGGGTGCCCCCGTGCACGGGGGTGTTTTGGGCCGCGGTTGGGAAAGAGCTCCTCTGCCAGGAGCGCGCGTGTCCCCGTGAGCCCGATCTGCTGTTCCAGCTTCCCTGCCCTGTACCCACGTTTGCTTTGGAAAAGCGGCGCTGGTGGTTTCTGGAACGTGATCCATCTAACCCGCCATCAGAAAACAACAAAACCAAACCCGCAATTGCCGTTGGTCTTGAGCAATTCCAGCTGGGTGTGAATCGGCCGCGAAGGCTTGAAAAGCGCTGTATGCCGCTGGCCCGCGCGCGGACGGGAATGCCGCTGTCGGAGCGGCAGAGGCGGCAAGCCAGCACCCCTGCTTTGCTTTGCAGCCCTCCTTGGCTCGTCCACATTGCCCCGTACCCCGGAGTAAAGCTGCTGATGCTCGGGGCTCCGCTGGCATCAAACCTGGCGAGAAACCCCAGCTCGGCAATAGCTGCTGCTGCCTGCATCGGTGGGTGACCGGCGCCGCGAGTCCTGGACCCGGCCGGGTGTTTTTAGCTCCTGCGGGGGATTATTAGAGGTGGAGAATTAAGCATTGCGGTCCCTGATTTCTCTCCTTTCAGCAGGCTGGTGTGATGCTAGCAGCCCTTCCCCCTGCGCAGCCTTGCACAGCCATTAGAATTCCTTTTGGGAGAGGGAAGAGAGTGAGGGGGAAGTAAATCTGATTTAATTACAATGACACAACCTGCACGGCCCCAGCGGCTCGGTGGGTTTAATCTGATTTGGAGAGGGGAGGCGGTGCAGCGGCTGCCGCCGGCATGCGCGCCTGCCGCACATGACGGGCTTAGGGCAGCGCCAGGCGCGGGCCGCCCCGGCGTCCGGCAGCGGCGCGGGGAGAGCCGGGCCGCCCACCCAGTGTGGCGGGTCCTGGGGACGGGAGAGGGACGGGGTCCTCAGCCGTGCGCTGCTTGGGAAACGGCTCCTTTGCCAGGAGAGCGCGTGTCCCCGTGCGCCAGCTCTGCTGGGACCTCGAGGCAGTGCTCCGCTTTCCGGTGCGCGCCGTTCCGGAGGTGCTGGGATCCAGGCGAAGGGGTGGTTCGGTTGGCAGTGACTCGCCTCGTGTCCCAAGGAGGCCAGAGAGCTCTGAGCCGGTCAGAAGCAGCTGCACAGCGTGGAGGTGATTAAACGTTATTAAGCCCAAATGAAAGAGCTGCTTCTAGCAAATAATCTGGAAAAACAAAATTGGCTCCAGACATCCTAAAAAGTTGAGGCATAAAGAGATCCTGGCTCCTGCAGCTTGCTCTGTGTCTGTCGAGGAAAGGACCTCTCTGCTGCGCTGGCTGGGGCCGCGTGCTCGCGTGCGTCTCCGCTGGCAAAGCTGCTCTGATTCGGGATTCTGCGCCCTGAAGCTTAGCAGATCGCCTTCGGCTTTTAGCGCAACTGTCCTCCAGCTTCCTCCTTCACAAGTGTCCTGCCACAGCTGGGAACGGCCGCTGCTTCGGGGAAGAAACTGTACCTTCCAGATCTCCCGTGGCCCAAGCGATGGGTCACAGCGGCCGGCGTGGCAGCGAGGAGAGCTGCTGTGGCTGCAGGCTCCGTTCCCTCTCCTGGCTGACTGTAGCTGTCTTTAGGTGGTTAAAGATGTTTCAGTGGCACAAGGGGACAGGCTTTCGATAAAGTTGAAGGCATAGGAGGTCGGGAGGGTAGTGGTTACCCCTGCGTGACAGCTTTGGGGAGGGAGAGATGTGCCTTGCGTTCACCTGGTACGGTCTGCAGCTACACCGTGGCAATGTACAGGGTGTGGGGTCCCAGCTTTCCATGGAAAGTAGGATGTTCTGGTCTGTCAGAGAGAATAAAAGATCCCAAGGATGCGGCAATTAATTGCAACCTTCTTATCAGTGCCAGTGCTGGCTGTCCAGCTGGTGAACTGCTGCCTGTATCTACCCAAACTGGGCTTCTCCTCCTGCCGCTGCACGAGGATGTGCTTCTTGGTGGCACTGGCATTTTTCAGGACGTCAGGGGTTAATGGTGCACTGACCACACTGTCCTCCCCCAGTATTCCCACACCTACTCCCCTCCAGGAGCCCACTGCTTTGCAGCTCCTGGGGCTGCAGGGAGGCTGGGAGCGGAGGGACCCCGCTGGGAATGTCACCTCCCACCCCGTCTGAGGCTCTGGCAAGGGGGACAACCGGCCGGGGGTGGAGGAGAGGCCAAGGCCAGATCCTGCAAAGGCCGGCAAAGAAGATTTTGGGGAAGGGCAGGAGCGCATGGGGGGGGACTGTAAATCCTGCGGAAGGATCTGCTGAAAGGCGATGGCTTGACAGCCCTGGAGCCCCTTCTCCGCTTGGCCCATGCGGTGCTGGCAGGGGCAGCGCGCTCTTCACCGGCTGCCGTTTGCTTGGGCACTGGTGTGTTTTGCTACTGCTGCACGTTTTGCTTGAAATCGCTCGGTTTAGGGTACTTTTTCTCTCTCAGCGTGAGTGTACTCCTCTCCCGGAGTGGCTCGGGTGTGCGGCACGGAGCAGTGTTGCTGGTTCTGTCCCAGGAGCGCAGGGGATACCTCTAACACCACAATTTGCCTGGCTCTTTTTGTTCCTTAATGGCTTATTTCCTCAGGACTGGAAGAGCCATTTTCCTTGGTGATTGAAAAAGAAGCTTGCCTCAGCAAGTTGGGTCTGGGGGGCAAAAAAACCTACAAACCAACCCAAAAAACCCCAAAACAAAACCCCAAACCAAACACAAACCAAAAACCCCACTCCCCTGCTGCCTACCCTTCTCTTTTGAGGAGCGAGAGCATTCTGGCTTTACCGAAGAGTCTGGGGACAGCATCCCCACCACGGGGGACCGAGAGGGGCCAGGGCTGACCGCAGGGCCGCCGGTGTGGCAGCCTCGTGCCTGGACCCGCGAGAGCCCAGCGTTGCAGGAGCGTCCGTGGAGGGTGTGCGGCTGCCGGAGGGGGCTGAGATGCTGCCCTGGCTGTTTGCTGGCCAGGGTGTGCTCGGGAAGAAACGCCGCAAACTGCAAACCGCAGGTGCTCCAGACCGCCGGCCCTCTGCTCTCCGGGCCGGTCGGGACACCCGTGGCAGTGCTGAAAGTACGTCTGGGGTGGGCGCGCAGGATGGAGCAGGGCAGGCACGGTCTGCGTGAGCCGACCGCCGTGCCTGCCCTGCGCTTGCTGTGATGTTCCCCCATGAAGTCTCTCCTGCAACGGCTGGATCCTGAGGGAGAAACCTCTTTCCTCCCCCTCTCCCGAGCAAGGTCCATCTTTTGCATCCACGCGCAGCCGCAGCATGTGGTTCTTCTCTGAATTTCTTCCTCTGTGCTTTCCAAGGGCTGGTTGTGACTTCCCACGCTGGACTGTCACCGTCTGGGGACAGGCTGGAGCATGCGATAGAGAGGGTTTTCTGGGCAGCCCTTGAGCTGCGTCCCCACGTGCTTGAGAGGTCTCCCCCGGCACGGCCGAGGGAGTGCCGCGAGCCCGGGTACGCGCAAATCCCAGACCAGGCGCTCCAAACCATGGGGCTTTAAAGAAAAAACCCAAATAACTCAATAATATATTTTGAGGTTATTTTTCTTTAGCTTCTGGGTTTTAAGCTTAAAATTGAACTGCATTGTTTTCTGTGCCGTCAGAAGGTCGGGGACCTTTTCTGCAGAAGGAAAAATTAAAATACCCGTCTAGTTGTGCGAGTCCTGCAGCGGCGGTTTGAGCAGTGCTGGGGTGAGGGCGGCGGGCAGCGCTGCCGGGGCCCCGGCGAGCGATTTCAAGGAAGGAAAAGTGAGCGACCAGCTTTCTCATTGTCCTCCTGATGAGTTCAGCCACATCTTGTTTGGGAAGTTCTGCAGTGGCGCAAGTGCTGTGACCCAATGCAAGCCTGACTTCCCAGACCACCGAGGCTTTGCATTTCTGCTTTTAAAAAATGCTCATTTTAAGGCCCTGCCATGGGAGATGCCCTTATGCCACCCCTGTCCTCGAGTGCCAGGAGGTGGAAACGTCCCCCCCCCTTGGTGGGATGGTAGCTGGTGCTGGAGCATCCCTGGGGTGCAGGTTGGGGCAGGAAAGCTGCTCCATGTCAGTGCCTGGGGAGACGTACGTGGGACCTAACCCAGTATCAAGCAAGGTGTTTCTGCTGACACAGCCACCATCTGCTTTAATTGTGGATTATTAAGAACTGCTTTTATTTTAAGAAACTGGCCCCTCGTTACGGCGCAAGTCCCCAAACCCTTTTCCCCACAAAAGGGGTGTTGTGCCTCTTGCCTTTCGGCAGCGTGTGTTTTAATTTCAGCCTGCAGCCCTCGCGGTGTGATCTAGAGGCGGGGGGAGCTTTCCGAGTGCTCTCACTCAATAACTCAGCCCAGCCTACAGCGCTAGCGAGGTATTTTACACTCCGCCAAGGCAGATAATTAATCATTCCTGAAGAATGAAGAAATGTTTCTGGACTTCCCCCCCCACCTTCCTTTTTAAAGAAAAACCAAGGGTTTGGAGAACTTGATGCCCCTTTGATAGGATGGAGGGGAAGGGGTGTGGGATGAGAAGTACAAGGGCTGGCTGGCTCTTTGGGGAAAGCTATTGCCCTTCTGGGGGTGTGACTGGCCGGGCTGGGGGACGGGTGCTTTTTGGCGTCCATCTGACGGTTGCTGTGGTGTGTGCACAAGGTGAGGTGCTGCTGAATGCCGGGGGTGGGCTGCGCAGTTGCCCCATGGCTCCCGGCTGACAGAGGAGCCCAGAGGACTGTTTGGTTTTGAATTCATTGCTGTGCCGATGCTGATGCCCCCGGTGGCTGCCAGCCTGGGTTCCCAGGCAGCATCTCTTTGACCTGCAGATGCCTGCCTTGTAGTTCTGTGGCTAATCGTTTACTTTTTTTGCAGTCATTAAATTAATCAAGGGTGATTTTAAAAAAAGCAAGCAAGCCAGCCAACCTCGGAAGAACCTTAAATGTGGTGCAGAGCTCACTCATTTGGGAGTGTTGCTTTTAAAGCAAACTATTCAGGAAGGTGCATCATCAAGTAAAGATTTCTTTTCACCCTTCTTTTCAGCCCCTCTTCTATTTCTAGCTGTGGCCCGGACTTCAGAGAGAGGGAAGCCGTTTGGGTTTACACGCGGGCCGTGTAGGCAGGGGACTGTTGCGGCAGCACACAGGTACTTGCTAAAATATTACAGCTGGGTCTTAACGTCCCTTGTCTCCTCTTCCCACAGAGCATAGCAATGTGAAAGCCCTCAGATGGTTCTGCTGAACAGTATGCGAAACGTATGGTCTGTAATAAGAGTAAAAAAGACTTGGCTACCGGTGTCGTGGGGGGAGGCTTTTGCTCCCTGCAGGGAAAGTACAGGGAGTGTTTGCATCAGGCTGGACAGCCCATGGCAGACCCTGAGCACAAGGGGATGAGCATGTACGTGGCTGTGGGAGCTGGCTCCCGCTGCCTGCAGCAGGCTGTTGCTCATGACTTTCCCCGCCAGCTTCTCCTTGGGAAAGGAGCCTGGGCAACGCAATGGATGCAGGGCGGCAAAGGCAGCGGTGTGACTGATACACGCCGCGCTGGCTAGGCTTTGCGTCACCATTCAACGTAGGCATGGCTTTGGCTTTTGGCTTCACAGCAAGCCTCTTTGCAGTTTGTGAGTAGTACTGAAGATCGCTTCTCCTTTGAGCAGTCGATTATACAGAGTACCTTAAATTGCTAATCAAAAGATATGTAGGCACAGGAAAAATACACATAGTAGAGCAATTTCTGTAGCAAGAAGTTCTGGATGGAGCTGCCAATCAGAAGACGTTGTTTCTCCAAGCCCCTGTGGATCCCATGGGCTTTTTATAATGGAGTATGTTAGCTTGCAGTAGGCTGAATCACACTCAATCGTGTGTGTTCTCCTGCTTTTCCATGGCAGCTTGAGTAGGGACACAGCATTCTTCACCTCCCTTCCTCTACCACTACTACTGCTGCTAGGGCCACCTTGTAGAGAGATGCAGCTGATTTTCAGGCTCTTACCTTGCAAAAACAGATATGAAGCTTTATCAGAAAAGTTGCTGAAGTGCCTTGAGTTCCAGGTGGTTTCAAGGCATGATACAGGGAAAAAACCCCACAAAACCCAGGAACTGGCTGTTGAAGGAAAGCTCCAGGCAGGCAAAGAAACCAGTATGTGCAGTTCTTCCCCACTGGTGTCCAAACGAGAGCAGGGTAGAAAGAGGGACGGTGGTATCTGCCACCAGCGCTCTCAGGTTGTCCATCTCGGGGATTTAGAGATGCTGGGTGTCAGGGTCTTCCAGTGGCCCTCTTGTCCTGTGCGTGTTGTCCTCTGTGCCTGGCAATGTGTCTTGGAGCTCACGTCGGTAAGGTGATGCTGATGGCCCTCATCCAGTGGATTGCTTTTGGCTTCCCAAGGCCAGTTCAGAGGAGCTTGCGGGCTGGAGTATGTGGGCAATGGGGGGAAAGCCCCCTTGGAAAAGCTCCCTGCCAGGCTTTTGGCAATTTGTGTCTCCAGCATCACCATCCAATTAGGAGCTGGAAACAGCATGTCAGCTCTGCTGAGAGCAAGCCAGCCCTTTGTTCGTGCATCTCCTTGAAATGATATTGTGGTTTGCTTAATTAAAAACACAGAGCATTATTGTGGGAATGACAATGAATTAAAAAGATTAAATCTGGGAAAAGACCTATCTGGCCATCTAATCCAGCCCAACTCTGCTGTTCTGAGCTATCCTTCTTCCATCCAGTTTGAGGTGCCTCAGGTGATGTGTTTGCTCCCCGTTCCCCAAAGTAGTCTTTCTGTGGTCTATTAGAGAGCTGTTTGTAGAAATGAGCAGGCTGGTTTCAGCTGCAGCCTGCTGCTTAATTAATCTCCCAGCTGTGTTTCCACCCAGCACTGGGTTTACTAACAAGCCTGGCCAGCCTTGGCAGAGGGCTCGGCTCCTCCTTGCTTACACCTTGCTGTTAAGCCGACGTGCCCTGGGATGATGCCCTTGGGCAATCTGGAAGCGGGGTCCTTCCTCATCCCTTCACAGATGCTTTTTCTGGAGCTTCATACTCGCAGGTTCTTGGGTTGAGCTGGAGAGCGTTTGCTGGTGGGCCAAGCAGCTCTTCCTGCACACGCAGATGGGCTGCAGGATGCCTTGGCTTCCTGCTGGGTGATTTAAATTTGCATTTTGGGACATCCTGCATTAGCCTTTTGACTGTTGATTGTTGCTTACTTCAGAAGTTCTGGAGCAGAAAACACAGCTTTGGACTTGGTGGCATTCTGGTAGAGCATCTGGAAACTGAGAAGTAGCAGGAGAAAATCCTCAAAATCCTTCCCTGTTATGCCTAAGGTGGGCAGATGCGTGTTGGGGAGCTGTAAACTAACACTGAGTCAGTTGGTGGTCTTTTCACGGCTGTCATATGGGCTCCCGTCTCCCCCTCCCTCCCGTTGGGATCCCTTTGCAAACGGCTCCATCCCCAGCTGCCGGGGTCTGGGAGCTCGGCCAGGGAGGACCTGGTAGAGTTGTGCCACCGGGGCCCTGTCCCCAGCAGGGTGCTTTCCAGCCTGTTTTCAGAGGGAATGTCAGTCTCTTCGGTATCTTGGGCTCATCAGAACGCCTCTTGGGAAAACCTGCCTCTTCCTCCTCTGCGTGTCAGTATGGAAAAGTGAACTTCCAAGTGCTGAGGGTGGTAGGAATGGGAGATCCGCTCTTTCTGGGAATGAGAGAAGCAGCTAATTATTTCAGGGGACAGAAACTTTGCTATGGTGTCCCTGCCCCCTATAACCTAGGGCTAGATCAAGTCAAGTAGCCATCAGTGACCGCAAGGAGGAGGCTGTTGATTGGGTGGACGAGTGTTTTGGAGAATGATGCTCGTTATGGTGGGAAAACACTTCATCTCCGCGGTGGGGTGTGCAATGGCCCCCGTGGCAACAGAGCAGTGGGAAGGGTCCCACCAAGGGTCCCACCGCACACCATGAAGCCACATGGCCCCAGATCTGCAGCAGAGACTTTGCCCAAAGCCAATGCTGGGGATGTGCAAATATGAGCAGCGGCTGCTTAGGGAAAGCTGCCCCAGGGAGGTCCTGTGGCTCAGTGCTGTGACAAAGAAAACACCAGTGTTGAGTTTCTACTGCCCCAGGCTCCTGTTTGACCTTGGGAAAGGTGTGTTGTCTCTCTGGCCGCATCCTGGAAGGCTGTGTGTTGAGTTGGGTCCTGCCAGGACGGCTGGGTGTGGGAAATGTGCCTCCCTGCACGCCACACACCAATGCTGCTGCCCGTTAGCGCGTTGTTAAATACGGGCTATTTGCCGTGCCTTGTCCCCGTGAGCTGTGGTAGGAGGGGGCTGGCTGCTTTGCCAGGTGGTCTTAGCAAAAAGTAGGATTTTTATTCCCTTTGGAAGAGCCTTTCTCCCTGCCTGTGTCTCTTCAGTGGGTGTCTGCTTGTTGCCCCAGGTTGAGAACTGCCAAAACACAAATCATTACCCGGATTATGAACTGAGGTTTGCACTTTGAAAGCTCGCCCGGTGAATGACACAAATCTCACGGTGGCTTTCTGTGCATCACGGAGTGAACGTTAGCCCTGATGCAGGAAATCAAAACCTTGGGAACTTCCTACTGAAAACGTGCCCTTTGCGAGTAGCGCTGCTGCTTGTGCTCGATGGGGGCTCGCGCGGCTGCAGGAGCAAACACGCCTTCCCCCCAAAGTTCTCCAACTCCACGCGCTGTGATACACAGGCGATGGGAATATAAAAAAGGTGCAACTTCATTTTAAAGGCGATCTCCTGGAGTTTTTGATTTACCTTCAAACGTCAGCCCTTCGGGGTGCGTTCTGGTCACCCACAAAAAAATAATCCTGGCAGCCCATCGCTACAGAAATGTAATTTTTTAAAAAGCAGACTATAACCTCAACTTTAGGATTTATTCCCATGGCTCCAGGAGCCGAGGCTTTAAGAAGAGCTGCTAGTTTTTGACAACCTTCTATTAGTCATGGGAACTGGCAGTTCTGAAATTAATATTTGTAGACCCTCCCCTTCTTACCCCTGCCCTCACTTGTTAATGCAAAGGAAAATCTCACCTTCAGCCTGGTTTCCAAGTAAGTGATTGAGAACATGTGAATCCACAGTGACTGAACTGCGGGTGACCTCCGGGGAGTAGGTTAATAAAAGCTGGGCTCTTCCCCACACTTCAGTCGCTAAAGCTCCTGCATTTCCTCCTGATGGCTGATAAGGAGGGATTGAATTTATGAAAGAGATGAAGGTGTTTGGATAAGCTACAGTACCAAAGCAAGCCTGCCTGACAAGTCAGGGCCTGAAGGAAGTGCATGGAGTTGGAGGGTTGGGGTTTTTCTTGGTGGTGTTTCCCCCCCCCAGCCGGGATTGCGTCCGCGGGGATCCAGCCGGAGGCGAGGCTGCGCGGCTGCACGCCCGGGTACCCTGGCTGAAGTGATGTGCTCCGAGCTCCTCCTTGGTCCTGGGCTCTGTGGGGCACAGCGGGGCTGCCCGGCAGCTCGCAAAGCCTCAGCCCTGCCTCGCTGCCTGCGCGGCGGGGCTGCGTGCCGTCGACGGCGTCCGGCATCATCCCGGCAAAGCCGGTGTCGCCGCTAAACGTGCTGCTCCTGCTGCCGCAGTGGCGCGACGTGGCTCACGCCACGAGACCCCGGCACGCGGTGGCCTCGCAGAAACGTGTCCTGGCTCTTCACTGCTGCGCCTGTGACTTTCTTACCGTACCCGGGTCCTAAATCAAAAAAGTGGGTTTGCATTATTGAGCACATTTGGTTATTTCTCTGTTCTTCAGGCCCTGTTTCGCTGTGCCAGAAAGGCCAACACAAACGTCTTGGAGATCATTATCTTGGTATATTTTTAGACATGCCTTATCAATGCTGGAAGAAGGTGAATCATGTTTGGGAAAGGGAGCTGCTTCTCTTCCAAATGTGTTGGAGCTGAGCTCCAGGGGGAGGGGAAGGAAAGAAGGAGCAGGGAATGACCCATCGTGGGAACGCAGCATCTCTCCGGCCGCCTGCGGGGCGTTGCGGGGAGGGTGGCCTGTTCCCCTGCTTCAGTGGTCCTTTGGTGGGACACGGTGGCTTCTCATGGGGCACTGAGCCGCCCGGTTCCCACAGTGGGACGGGAAGCGACAGCTCTAAGGCTTTTCACAAAGCTCAGACCTGTGGCTTTCCCCCCGCAGTCGTAGCGCGGTGTGGAGCCAGTACGATGGCAGACCCAGGAGAGGCTGGTGTGGAGTGTTTGGAGGGGCTGCTGCGTGTCGTGGCTCCGCGTCCGGGCTCCCATCTGCGGTGCCGTGTGCCGGAGGCTGGGCAGGGTCTGCCGAGCCCCTCCTGTAGCCTTCCCTGTGGTCACAGTGCCTTGGTCGGCCTCCTGGAGCCACCTGAAGAGGAGTTCTCCGCTTGGCTGCAGAGCCATGGGGGGATGAAGCCAGCAGCTGGAGGACTTGGCTTTTTGCTGCTCTCTGGGCTGCCCTTACTCCCCGTGAAGGCACTGCTGGAGCCAGAGAGCCTGGATGCTGCTGCCTGCGACCCCAACACGGCAGCTCTGCGAGTGGCCATGAAGGCTTTCTGCCTCCGGGAGGCTCGCAGGTGGGGTGGGGAAGGTTAAACCTTTGGAGCTCCGGGCATGATCGTTGCCCCCTTCTTTGATACCCCCCCACCTCTGCAGGAAAAGTAAGTAATTCGGGTTGATGTCTCCATTAAAAAGCTGCAGCAGTAAAGTGGCTGTTTGTGCTGAGAGGGGAATGCCCACAGGTAATTTATCTTGACATTTATAGAAAGCATAAGGGTTTACTCATTCATAAAATGAAGGAACAGGGTGTTTTTCTGCATTGGCTGGGCTCTGGAGCTGCTCGAACATTATTGTAGCTGATCGTAATCGTTTCCGGACGTGCCCCAATATGCCTGCGGGGGGGTTGCATGGGAACAGTAACGATGTGGGACAGGAGAGCAAACCTGCTGGGCAGGAACGGGCTGACTGGGGCTGACAAATCCTCTTCCTCCCCGGACTTTGCTGAACGGCAGGCGCGGGCGAGACCCAAGGGGAGGACCCGCTGGCGGCTGGCACCCGGGAGCTGGCGTGCGGTGGGGTCTCGGCTTGTTTTAACTGGAGGGAGTCCTCATGCTGGGGCTCTCTGCGCTCTGTACCTCCGAGGAATGGTGAGGAATGCTTTGTTTTCAGAACAAGCTATTACTCTGAAAAAAAAATTTTTTTCTTTTTGGTTGCTCAAGCACAGGTAGAGAAAGCTGCTCTGTGCAGGATGGAGCAGAAGTGGAGGGTCTGGCTCCAGCCTTGGAGCAGAGAGGAGGACTAGACACATCTTGACACTTCTTCCTGTGCTGATATTGGTTTGGGGAAGGTCTGTAGCTTCCCTTGAGCTCAGACCTGCCTGCTGTGGGGACAGCAAGCCTGTGTGTGTGGCTGGATTGTGTAGGAGCACCCAGGCCGGCTCTGTCAGTGCTTTGGAGAGGAGCAGGATTTTGCATGCAAATGCACTTGGCTTGCAGAGCTTTCCTCTTCCCCGCAGTGCATACACAGGCTGCTCTTGGCAAACCGTATTTAGCAGGTCGGAAGATTGTGGAGGTTCTGTGGCCCATCTGTCTTAGCTGTTGAGACGCTCATATCTCTTCTTGGCAGGGAACCAGGTATGTTAGGTTGTCATAAAGTCCGTGGTGATATTCTGGCTTTTTATGGCTGACCTGGTGACACTGGGCTGCTGAGCAGCCATGGGATCAGAAGTGTTATCGTTAATCCCCCTGTAATCCAACTTGCTAACAAGCCCTGGTCTCCCCCTTGCTACATTGGCAATTGCGGCACAACCACCTGCGATGGATCGGCGGGTGAGACCCACTGGAGAAGACCTGTGGCTCTCGCTTTGGAGCGCAGCTCCCAGGCTGCAGTCCCCGGGGATGTAGCCAGCCCTTGGGCGACCATCCCCAGGACATAAAGCAGTGGGCAGGGACAGGGATAGCCAGATGTCCCCTGAAGAGACCTCCTGGTGTTTCCTGGTGTTTCTCAAGGCTACAAGATGCCAAGTTGTAGCTACCATGAGCTCTGTCCCAGCAGACCGGGACAGCCCAGGGCTGCATCGCAGGCAGGGAGATGCTGAGGACTCTGCAGCCTGGGGCCTTGGCTGCCTGGCTCCCAGAACTGTATTCTTGGCTCTAAATGGGTTTTTCCCTCTCTGGCTGCTGCCCAACAATAAGTGCCCAGCTGGGACTGGCTCTTAGTGTTGGGCATCTGGTGCTTATCGATCCAAGGTAGCTGCTAGCCTGGAAATCGTAGAGCTCGGGAAAACGAGGTAACGTTCTCCTTGAACCAGAAGCTGAGGGAGCAGCTTCGGCTGTAGCACAGCTGCGTTTCGGCTGGGTGTTGCTGGCACCTCACAGCCAGGGCAGATGAAAACTGATCGCCCAAACGCGCCCGTGAACCGGAGGAGCGTGGGCTTGCTGTGCTTTGCTGGCCAGGCACGGCCGGCCTGCCAGCGTGTTCGATAAACAGTGGGGCTAACGGGGAGAAACCTGCCTGGAGTTGTCTTAAGGTGATAAAATTCCGGCGCTGCTGGAGCGCACCGATCGGCGTGGCTTTATGCGAGCCGAAGCTGGGTTTGGCCCTGGCTGTCTCCTTCCCTCAGCATGTCTCCTCTGAGCGGCGGCTTTCTGTCCCTACGCCCCATCTGCCTTCGTCGCCATCGGGATACGGCACATCCCCTGCGGGAGATGGCTCCGAGTGCCACCTTTCTGTCCCCCCAGGGTGGGTGAAGAGGGGGAGTGAAGAGGCTGGGTGGCAGGAGTGGGGCTGGCGTGGCCCCCCTGCACCCATCCTCTGCGCCCGGCCGGGTTTTCCTCCCTTCTCTTGGGAGTGGCCAAGCCGTAGTTTTGGCAACAGCGTCTGGTGGGGAATGACGTGCCCGAGTGTTTGAGCAGGTGAGCCTGAGCAAGCGCGGGCCGTGACTCAGATGCACCCGGCTGCTGCCGGCACCGTGCCAGGGCCACCCGGGGCTGCGATGCGGTCCTGAGCCCGGTGTGGGGTACAGTGCCTCTCATTGCATGGGTTTTTAGGAGCTTGGGTTAATTTAAATCTTGATTGAATGAAGTGCTTTATCACTGGCTTCGTTTGAGGTGGGCGAGTCACCCGTTGAGTCACCCCGTTCCCTTGCCAGGTGGGGGACCGGAGAGGGGACACCGCCTGCCCGCAGACGTGGCCGAGCTGCACGCTCCAGAGCTCTCCCGACGCCCATCTCCTCCCGGCGCGCTCCTAGCGCTGACGCCCACGCTGCCTGGAAATGCAGTCTCTGCCCCCCTCTCCATTTCCCCCTCGGTCTCCTTTTCCAGCAGCGGCGTGGCTAGCAGCACACCCGAGCCCCAAGCCCCGCTGCGGGCCCTGCCTGCGGCTCGGCGGTGGCGGCCCTCGCCGTGTCGCTGGGACTTGCCCCGTTTGACGCTTTTGCCAGGCGGCAGCTGGTGGCGTCCCCGCGGTGTCCGGTCCCCTCGGCTTGCGGCGGGGGGCCAGCCTGCAGCGCTGCTCCACGCCTCCGTCCCAGCTCGGGGGGAAATCTCAAACAGCAGCAACAAAAAATTTGCCATTAAGTCCCCCCTGCCCCAAAATCTGAAGGTGCTGGAGCTCCGCTGCAGGCTCGCAGCAGGACCTCCAGCTGAGTTGGGGACAACCGCGGCGTTTGGGTGGGTTTGTCCCCCACGGCTGCCCCCGCGGGCGTCCCTTTCGGCTGGGTGAAAGCAGGGATGAAAGACCCCCAGAGCCCCTCCCGCGGGCTGGCCCCACGGCCCGGCCCCGGGTGGGTGACATCCACGCCGATGCCCCGGGCTGAGGATGCCGGCGGCGATCGCTCCCCGACGGGGCCCCCCCACGGTCCCCACTGCGGCCCCCGCTCCGTGGGGTGGGGGTCGGGGGCGAAGCCATGACATCACCGCCGCTGCTGCCCATTGGCTGCCCGGCCGATGATGTCATCGCCGCCCCTGCTTTATTTCCCGCCCGTCCCTTTCTTCTCTGCCCCGCCGGGATGTGGCGTTGCCACGGAAACGCGATGTGCGCTCCCTGCCCACGGCCACGCGTCCACGCACGACGGGGCAGGGTGGAGGATAAACAGACGTTTCACTTTTGAACACGTGGGGTGGAATCACTTGTGTGTGATGAGTTACGACACTTATGAGAGCGTTACTTAATTAAACCGGAGTCTCGAGGCGCTGGCGCCCAGTGCGGGGTGGGAGGGATGCTCCTCTGGAAGCTGCAGCTCCCAGCCGACACCTTAAGCAGCCTTCGGGCAGGTCGGTGGGTTTTCACCCCCTTTCCGATTCTCCGGGGCTTTAGGGAGTCAAAAAAAAAAAAAAAAAGCTGCATTCATCTCATTTAGCAAGACTTAATGTTTCACCAGCCCAGAAACAATACTTACTAAGGACCCGGCTGCTGCCTCGCTGGAAGGAGAAAGTTAAAAAGAAACTTTAAAACATTGCAGAAGAAACATTTAAAAAAAAAAAAAATGTATTCCCGAGGTTTCAAGGGTGAGGTGGTTGGAAATGTCTCTGAGTTAAAAGCAGCTGGTGGTTCAGGGAGCGGGGGCTGCGCTGCTGCCCTCCTCCAGCGTCACCGTCCCACTGTCATCTGCTGCCGTCTGCATGTTATTTCCAAGGACAAAACACAGCCCTTTACCCTAGAGGTCAACTTTGACCTTGCTGTGGCAGGATTAAAATCTCATGAAGATGGACAACTTGTTTGCAAAGAGTTAATTCACCCCCCTTCCCTTCTCCTCCCCTCTGTTTTTTACTCCTTTTCTTTCCAACTGGCCTGGTTTGCTGCTGAGAAGTTGGGAAAACAAACAGAAAATAGACCTTGGCCTTGTGGGTGCTGCTGTCTGGAGGATGACGCAGGCGACCCAGCGCCGCTGCGGCCCGGGGAAGGATGCACAATTGGGGCTTTATCTTCTCCCTCTTATGTGGCTCCGCGCTTTGCTGTCAGGGTTCGTGTCTCGTTTTTGCAGCACCTCTCGCGGGGCGGGTTGTAGGGAGCCCCACGGGCTGCAGAAGGGGCTGTTTGCGAGTGCAGAGATGAAGGGCTGTGAATCCCGTGACTAGCCAGCATTGCCGGCCGGTGGCACTGAACCCCCATTTTGCCCAGGCGTCAGGGCACCCGGCTGTGCTCCAAAAAGGGCTGCGCCTCCAGCCCGGACCGCTTAACCGAGCTTAACTGCTCCCTGTGCCTGCCCTGGCTGCGTTTCCAGCTCCTGGTTGCAATCGGTGCTTTTTCCCCGTTGCAGGAGAGAGGCTTCACGCATGTGCGGGCAGAGGACAGTGAGGTGGGGGTCCCCGTCCTGCTGCCAGTTGCAGGGACTCCTGGGGAAGCATCGCTAAGCCTCATTTTCTCAGGGGTTTTTCCCTAATGTAATCAAAAAAAAGTGTGTCCTCTTATTATTTTTTGTACTCAAACCTGGGTTTAGGAACAGTTTTGGTGAAAAGCTGAGTTTTGCGGGAATTAGGGTTGCTTTGTCTTTTATGAAAACAACAACAACCCCAAAACTACCTCCTAAAATTTCAAGCAACTTCAACGGTAGCTTTCTAAGCATCTACTGGTCTCTTTTCAAACTGAAACTTTGTTCACCGTTTCCTCGGCGAATTTCCAGCCGAGCCCTGGTGCAGCTCGCCGAGTCAGGTCCCGGTGGGCTCGGGCTTCTGCTCTGTACTGCGGCTCCCGCTTCTGCTCCGGCCGCCCGCCGCGTGGCCGCTGGGCTGGCAGGACGCGCGGAGGGAGAAAGGTCGGTACAGAGGATGCTTTGAACGCTTTCGCAAAGAAGCTGAGCGCCGGCTGGCTTTGGAGAGAAAGATGTCTCCTTACCCTAGGCAAAGTAACACATAGTGAAATTTTTAAATGGAGTTTTAAGAGGCTGAAATAAGTGAAAGCCTGCTTTGATCTCCTAAAATCTTGTCCGTGCTATGAGGCAGCCACCTGTTAGCTTTAGATGAGGGGGGAAAATGTACCTTTGCTGATGGTGTGGTCTTACCACAGCGGGAAGCTGAGGCTGCCGCTTTGCCTCTCGCGAGCCCTGGCTGCCGGCAGTACCCTCTTCTGCCACCCGGGCAAATGCTTTTCTCGTTTGTTATATAACAGCCGAACGTGCCTGGCATAGCGAGTCAGGGGTCGGAGCAAACCTTTAACCGAAAGGCCCTCCGAGAGGGAGGGCGACGCAGCTGAACGGCTTCCCATCTCCGCCAGGCTCGGGCGGGTCCCTGCCAAGCAGCAGCAACACGGGTGCTCGGGAGAGCGGGCGGCGGGCGCCCGGCGTGCCCTTTGCAGGGCTCGGGCGTGGGCGAAAGCAGACGCGCGATCTCCAGGCGGGCCGGGAGCATCACCGGAGCCGCTCAGACCGGGCGTCTCGGAGGACGCTGTGAAGTTGGGGCCAGATGTCCTCAGGCGCCTGACTCCCAGCAAAGTCGGTGGGATCTGGGCTTTGGAAGCAGAGGCTGTGCCAGAGCGTGGACTGAAAGGCTCCTGACCCGTTTAAGGCCAAGCTGAGGACTATTGTTTGCCTACAAGCAGGCTGCCAGGAGCCGTTTCGGACGCCGCGCCTGTGCACCCTCTCCTCGCGGGTGCTGCTGGGAGCCCGCGGCGCGGAGGGGCCTCTCGTTTATGGTACCCGGGCCAAGAACATCGACGTGTCCTTCTGGGCTCCGAGTGCTGCTGGCACCGTCCCCCACATCTAAGTAGGGCAGGCAGAGGGAGTATTTTACTCCCAGTTTGTACCACCGGGAAAGCAAGGCTTGTGCGATCCTGCCTTCCCTGATGGCCGCCCTGGAGCAGTGCATCGCAGCGCAGCGTCCTCAGTGATGCTCTCACCCATCTTCTGGGGCTTTCTCGCACGGAGTGTGGAAGATGCTCAGGGACACAGGAGGATGGCTCCAACCCTTCCATCTTGTGCTCTTCCTTCGTCTCCCACCCTGGCCCGGTGCCCCAGCTCGCCCCCCCCAGTGCAACGGGGAGGATGCTCGGAGGAGGAGCTGCTTCGTGGGCAGGGGAAGAGTTGAGCCCTGGTGGTGTTTCGTGGCTGGCACGTTTTGAAGCATGTGGCTTTCAGGGGAAGGGTAACTGCTGGGTGCCAGCACGGGTGTGGAGGGTGTCGAGATGGTGCAACTGGCCCCGGGGAAAGCAGAGGTCGTGGAAATATAGGCAGGGAGGGCAGGGAGAGCCCAGGGACTTCAGGCGGGCGTCGCTCCTGCAGCAGGGCAGGGAGGGGGCTGCAGGGGCGAAGCTGCCTCCAGCCGTGGGTGAGCTGTGGGCAGGGTCCGCAGCGGTACCCTGGGGCAGCCCTTGATTCCGCGGGGACGTGGAGCCTGGGTGCTGGGCCCTCAGCATCGGGAGATTTCGGGAGCATACCCGGGAGCACAGGGAGATGGGCAGAGCAGGCTGCTGGGGAGGGATGGGGAGAGCATCTCTGCTGCACCCAACTCCCAATTATAGGGAGCAAAGCTCCACTTGAGGCAGGAATAATTGCGGTGTAAATCAGCTCTGTCCTGCCTTTGGATTTCAATAGCCTTTTTAATTTTTTTTTTTTTTTTTTTTTAATAAACCCTGTGCTGTCCTCCGAGGACTGGGGAGGGCGAAGGGGGAGGACGAACCTCCTGGTTTTCAGCCCGGTATTACTAAGCAACCGTGTCCTGATATTCACAGCCCAATGGAGAGAACTTTGTTTACCAGGAAGAAAACACTTGAAAAGGGGAATCTTTGGCGGAAGCATGACGGGATTAACGCTGGGGTTTCTTTAGGCAGTTTTGTTGTTTTTCAGGGCCTGACCTTAGTGCTCTGATTTGCTTTTGCCAAGCGACTCTTTCCCTGCCTAATTTAGAGCGCGGTATTGTGCTGGGGTGGGAAGGGGGAGGCGGGAGAGACGGGTTTGGCAGCGCGAATAGGAGCCTGAGATTATCTGGTTTAGAGCATAGGGAGTCGAGCATTAGATGCCGTGCTTCTGAAAATCCTGCTGTAATTAATTTTCTCCTGAATTAATTAGAGGAATTGTGAAGGCAGGCGAGGAATTGTGAAGGCAGGCTGCGCCGGGAAGGTGCAGGGGAAGGTTTTCGCTGTGATGTATAGGTTGTTGGTAGAGAAGGAATTAAATCACCTTCCTCTTCCCTCCTTGGCTACTTTCTAGAGCCGCTCCTAGCCGTGGCCAGTGCGTGGGCAAGGGTGCGAGGTGCCACGTGCAACGTGTCACCGGTGAAACTGTCCCAAATGCTGATTTGGGGCATTTATCCCCCTTTTTGTCTGTGTGTGCGTGTACCACTGGCACAACCAGCATCGAGGCGGGATGGACAGTGTCGGGGGCTCTTCGGGGCTGGCGTGGTGAGGCCGGCCTGTGCGGGGGAGCATCATCTCCAGGTGCTCCCAGGACGTGCCCCTCGCCAAAGGGGCCAAACGTGGAGGAGTAAATTCGGTCTCAATGTGTGACTCCAGCAGAGGAGAGGGTTTAGGGGATGGTGGTTTGTTCTCGGCTTTGCTGTGTCTTTGCTGCGTAACGAGGGTGGAAGCGCTGCCTCAGCTCCGCGCAGGAACCGCGGGGCGGTTAGCGATGCCGTCAGCCTTCAGTGCGCGGCGGCTTGCACGCGAGAGGCGTAGGAATGGCGGCGGGCTCTGTCCTGGGATCCCAGTGCTCCGCAGAAAGGACTCCAGCATCACACCCGGCTTGGTTTCCTGCACCCAAGCCTCCGCTGGTGTCGAGCAGCGGGAATTCCTGGGTCAGTGGGTGTGCATCGTCCTCCGGAGCTCACCTGCTCGTGCCGAGCCGGCGGAGGCCCTGCCGGCCCCGTGGCCCCAGCTCGGGCCGCTTAGCGGTCGGCGGTGGCTAATCCTTCCTTCCCGGCTCGGGCGGGCGGAGGCGGGTGCGAGGGGAGGGCAGGCTGACAAGCATGGGAACCTGGAAGGCTCTTCAGTGGGAATTACCGGCCTCAACACTGAGCGAGGGGGGGAAGCGGGGGAGCTGGGAGAGAGGGGAAGACCCATGGGGAGACGCAGTGTGGGGAGGAGATTCCCCCCGCTCCATCGCCAGGGAAAGGGAGCGGCTGGGGGCAAGGGGAGGGATGGAAGAGGTGACATCTTCAGGCATATCCTCCCTCCCCGTGCTGAGGACGAGGCGGGTGCCATGTCTCTGCTTGCTACCTCCTGCGAGCACCATGCAAGCCCCAAGCCTGCGTCTCGGTGTCAGGGACCCCCAGCCAGCCCCTGACAAGCTGGTCGTCATGGCATGGTGCAATGTGCTATTGCACCTGTTTAATTAACCCCAATTAGTCCAAGTGCTATTGCCTCTTCGGGCAGTGGTACCCCGGGGGGGCGCAGGCTGAAGGGAGGTGGGGCAGAGACCTCGCCGGCAGCTGGTGGGACCTGGGCAAGGAGTTCCTGAAGGCTCCTGTGGTGACATAGCCAATGCGACTGATCTGACAACACGGTTGACACCTTCAGATGCACAGCTGAAAGCGGGATTGGGGTGTCTGCATTCACGAGACACCCTGTGTATCAGTATCAGCCGGGCATACAGACCTCAGAGGTCCTGTGACACCGGGACTACAAGAAATCGGACAGTGACCTGCAGGTCCTTCAACCTGTTCGGGAACCCCAGCCCAGAGAGGGTTTGTTTAATGCTGGCTTTCCCACTTTAGGATACTTCTGAAGTAGGCACCGAGGATGCTGGATCTGATGTCTTGTGGGAGGAATGATCTGTGGTGCTGGAAATGGAGGCTGCACTGCTGTTTGCTGCAGGAGCCCTCTGCGTATCACTGGCAAAGGGTTTGCCCTCCTAGCCTAGTTTCACCTTCCCAAATGACTATCAAATGTCTTTTCCCCTTACATTTCAGCAGAGTATTTATTTACCAGAAGCTTGCTACGTCCTTCCTGCCAGGTTACCTGTAGAAGGTACACTTCAAGGTTTAATCCCGTCCCTAACAAGCCGTGGCACGTCATTTGGCTCTGGCGTTATCCTTCACAGCATCCAGACTTGGTTGCCGCTACAGGGACCAGAGCTGGTTTCTCCAGCAGTTCTCACCCCGTGCAGACCAGGTCTGACAGCACCCCACGTGCACTCAGGGGTCCCCGCTCCCCTCCTTTTTTTGCCCCAAATCTGGGAGATCTGCACTGAGCAGGGGCTCAGGTTGCGCTCCCCAGGGCCGGGCTGCCAGCGAGCCTCCGTTCTCCAGCGGTCCCGGTGGCCTCGCCGTGCCGTCCCGCCGCAGGTGCGCTGCCCTCGGCGTTGCTGGGGGAGCGGGACCCGCTTCTCCCCCTGCCGCTGTGTCCTCGGGGCTCCGATGCTGAGGGTAACGAACCCCCCGAGGTCCCCCTGCCCCGCTCTGAATGGGAGCTTTGTCTCCGCGAAGAAGTGACTTGAAACTGATCTGGGGAAAGGCGATTGTTATCTGAAGGCTCCTGAACTGTTTGGATCCTGACTTTGTTAGAGATCTTGTAATTTAAACTTCAACCTGCTTATTAGAAATTTGAGATAATAGTTTAATAATAAAAAGCAGATTTTTTTTTTTTCTTGGTTCCTGTGTTCCTGTCCTCCTCTTTCTCTCAGCTGCTGTGGATATTTAATCGCCTGATATCCCCCCTTCCCCCCCCCCCGCCGCTTTTATTTTCTTAAATAGTGGGATAAAATGGTGAGATGTTTCTTTTTGAGGTCTGCCAAAGAAAGATCATGCAGGCCTGTCCCTGCGGTCCCTGTGCGTGCATTTCGGAGCATGCCCATGGAGAGCTGAAAGGAGCTGGAGGGAATGCCAGCTTGTGAGTTGCCCTCAGTTCCTGGGGGTCCCCTCCCCTGCGAGGGCCTGGGAGCCCATCCAGGTGAAGGGGGTCCCCTCCGAGGGGTGCCCCGGACCCCCCCGGCTGCTCGGCGCCTGTGCTCAGTGGGGCAGGGCAGCGTGCCGGCTGCAGCCCCGGTGGGGTTTGGGGTGGGATTTGGGAGTTCTTCCCAAGAACGATCCTTATCCAGATTTGCCCAGCTGGGCAGCAGCTCCCCGGCCCTGAAAGCGCCCGGAGGAAACGTGTTGGGACATGTGCGGGGTGTATTAGCATTCCTGCCGCCGTCCCCGCTCTGGGCTGGGGGGGGCTGCTCGCCATGGGGCTGGAGGTGTCGATCCGGCCCCCCCACCGGCTCCGGGCTGGGGTGCTGTTGGGAGAGGCTGGCACCCCACGGGGCTCCCCTCTGGGGCTTGTGCGTGACACGAGTGGGCAACGGCCGTGGCGGTTCAGCGACAGGCGGTTACGCTCTGTCCCGGTTCCCTGCTGCTCGCCCCGATTAACGGATTTCGTAGCGCGGACGGGGCGTGCTGCTGGCCGCCCCGCGCCGCAGCCTGTGGCTGGCTGTATCGAAGCGGCTCCCGGGGCGCAGGAATGCGGAGAGCCGGGTGGGAGCCCACGTGGGTGACCCCGGTGGGTGTGGGACCGGCCACAGCGGAAGCTGTCTGCACTCGGGTGCCTCTAGTTCACCCCCGTGGCTGCTCCCAGGAGCACGTTTTCTTGCTTCTGCGGCTGTGGGGGCGAATGCTGATCGAGCTGGGTGGCCCTGGGCGAGATGCTAGGGCTCTGTCACGTTTTGGAGGTGGCCACCGGGCAGTTACTCGCCCGCACGTGGCTCGGACCCTGCCGCCACCCCCTGCTCACGTGCTGCTGTGTCGTGGTGCTCATTCACGCGCTCGAAGCGGCGGGTTTCGCTTCGTGCTCAGAAATAGGAGGGGTGGGTTGAGATGCGAGACGGGGCTGCCAGCGTCGGAAGCCTGCTGCTCCTGGGGTTGCGTTTTGGATCCACTCGCTGCCGAGTGCCTCGGGCTGCGAGGATGCTCTGGGTGGTCCTCACGGGAGCGAGGAGCCTCCCAAGGGCACCCCGGGAGCCCGCCCGCCGCTGCAGTGTAACCCTCTCCAGTTGTGCACGGTGCGGAGAAAATGTCGTTGCAGGCAGGCAGGGTTTGACAGTCCCGCCCGGAGCAAAAGGCTGGGACTCGGCCAGGAGGAATCTGGCAATTTTAGCTTTTACGGAGGCTGTTGGATGCTGATGGCTCCCATGGCTGTCGCTGACTGAGAGGCATTAAAGGGAGACGGAGCTCGGCCGGAGCCACGACTAGTTTGCAAATTTGGCAAACTGGCTGTTTAATGACTGAAGGCAAAGGACCAAGCTCTCAGTGTTACCTGTGTGCAGTCGTGTTTGTGAGCTCCGGGCTTGCTCAAGCACTCGGATGCGGCACTTCAGCCCTGGGCTTCTTTCCAGGCTGGGGCTGTGTGGGGTGGGTGAGGGGACGTGCTCCCGCGCTGCGCCGCGGTGCTGGCGATGGGCAGCCCCCAGGGAGAAGGGCAGTTGTATTTAGCGGGGCTGTGGGCGCTCCTGAGCGATTTCCTGCTGGGCCCAGGTTACGCTGGTTCATATTGGCTCCTGCTCTGGATGCCACTTCCATGACATCATTTGGCTCTTGAAGAGTGGAGGAGGTGAGACACTTCTGAGCGATTATCTAGTGCAAATAGCCCATGGTAAATAGACTCAGCGAAGTATTGACACTGAGACTGTTTCTCTTCCTAATTTCCTGCTCTGGGTGAGTTTGCCCAGTAGCCAAAAATAGAGGGGGGGGGACGGACCCAAACCCTTCACACCCAACCTCAAACCAAGACTTCAAATTTCAAGTCAGGGCTTATAGCTACTGTCATCCAGGTAATTGTATTTGCAGTTAATGACATAACTTCCACCTGGGTTCTTGGCCTAGGACTAATTTTAGGAAATGAGTCTCTATTTCGCCTGTTTTTATTAGCTGGGGATCATCTCCGTGGACTGGTGCTCTGATGCTCATTGTCACGCTGTCAAACTGGTGGTCGCAGCCCTGAGTGGAGCTAACTTTCCCAGGACAAATTGTCCTAAAGAGTCATAAAAATCCATGCCCGTTTTGACATGCCCCATTGGCCTCCTCCCCGAATGGCACCCAGGCCGGATGCATTTCCGAGGTGAGGCGGGACGGACGCAGTCCTCCAGGGCTGCCGCACCCGGGCGGTGACAACCAGCAGTTTTCCCACCAGGAGAGCGCTGCGAACGCTCCCTGTCCCCTGCCCGACCTCTCTGCCCCGCGGAGCGGGTGCTGCCGGCAGCTTTGCCTCGCTCTCCTCCCGCGGCACCCGCCTCGCCGGCTGCGCGCGGGGCGAGACCCGGCTCGACGCAGGGGCTCCGGCTGCGTCCCAGGACGCAGCAGATACTCTGCGCTCTCGGGCTGGCAAACTTTAACTAACAGAGCCCGTTTTTTATTAACCTGCATTTCCTTCTAGTTCCACTATTACCTCTGCAGAAAAGAATCTGACCCCTTGCTCTCAGCATCACCTTCACTTTCCCCCCCCGCCCCCTCCCCGCTGTTGCTTTGCGGTTTGGGTGAAACTCTGCAAAACCCTTTTGCGGCTCCGGGTGCTGGCCAAGCGATCCCTCGGCTGTGTCACCGCTCCCTCCTGCCTTTGTGCAAAACTCCTGAGAGAGCTTTCAGGCTGGCACAGCAGCGGCGTTAAGCCCGTCATAGGTCCCTCTTAATTAAATTTGAAAACTGCTTGGATAAGAGGGCTTTCTGAACCAGTCAGGTGCTGGGCCATGGGCCTGAACGACTGCCACAGACTAGCACTACCACCCACAGTCCTGATCCCCACGACATGTGTACAGATTACGGAGAAATCCCCCAGCAATGAGGCCGCTTTAACTCCTTCGCGCTCCGGGGCTTTTGCACAGCGCTCCGAGCTGGCCCCGGTGGCGGGACGTGCTGGGGTCCCTGTCCCGGGGGCTGGAGCAGCAAACGGTGTCGGTGCGACGGCCGTCGAGATGTTTCCTCTGGATGCGGCACAGAAGGAAAGGAGGAACGTCTCCCAGGCTGCGGCTGTGAGAGGGAGGCTGACGGTCACCGTTTTGCCAAGAAGGGGTGGAAGAGGGCAGAGCCCCATGGGGAAAGCTCTGTGCAAGGCAACGGGGTGACCTGCTTGCTTCTGGGAAATGCCATGCTTGCTTCACCCCAGCCCACCCGGGTCCGGCTTACCCGGCAGCGTGCCTACCCAGCCTGCAGACAGGGCCCCGCACCCTGGTAAATACAAAATAAATAGATGAAAGCTGCGTTTTCATCCACCCTGCTCAAAGCAGAGCAGGCTCCTGCCAGCTCTGAGACGTGTTTCACATTGTGGCTCTGAGCTCTCTTGAGGACCCCCCTCTTGTGCTCCCACCTGCGTTAGGCACCTTGCTTGCCGCCGTATATATCCAGCGTGGAGCTGACCACACAATTGCTGGAGGCCTTGTGGTTTCTTAAAAAACCAAAAACTTTCTCCATCTCTAGTTGGAGGAAAAAACCCCAAACCAAGCTCGAGTAACCCAGTCCCCGTCCTTTGGGCACCTGGATTCCGCCTGGGAGGTTTTACAGGGAGGTTTTGCCAAATGGGTGCTCGGTGATGTTGAAGCCGTGCCCTGCTCCCATTCCCGGGGTTTTCCCTGCATGTGCACGCTGGCTTCCAAAACTCGGCGCTTGCCTGGGATGGGTAAGAGCTGGAAGAAGCCAGGCAGGGCTGCGCGCACACGGGGCGATGCGTGACTTTGCTGGCAGCGGCGATGGCTTTGCCCTTTATCGCAGCTCTCGGCTCTTAGTGGCAGCAGGCATTGGGAGCATGGGGGAGAGATGGTTTAGGAGGAATATTAAAAAGCAATAATGCGGCTTGTCGAAGTATATTGAAGCCTCCTTCCAGCCTGGAGTTTCACTGGAGTCAGGGTTTTCTGTCTCCTATTAAATCACCCGTTCCCAAGGAGCCTTTGAGCCTGGCGCACCGGGCACGTTTCAGAGCCGGGCCAAAACCAACAATTATCTCCAGTTTCAGGAAATTTGAAGCTGCGGTTAACAGTGTCTTCTTGAGGACTGACAGATGACACAGGTGGCTTAGCGTGCAGCCAACGCTAACCCTGCGTGTCGATGGCATTAATCATCTCGAGAGGTTGCGGTGTGGCAAGTTGCTCAAGGTGGGTCTCCTGGTTGGGAGGGCAGGGGCTCAGGTCTTGGAGGAGGTTTGCGTGAGCACAGGCTTGCAGCCTGCTCCTGGGTGAACTTGCCACGTTGGATCGACATGGCCCGCAGTGCTCTGTTTCCTAGCGTGGCTCGCTCTTGTTATTTCCCCAGGTGGTGGATGCCTGGCAGAAATCACTCTATTGCCTCCTGCAAAGAAATGGAGGTAGAAATTTTTATAGGCTGTGACTAGGCCTTTACCATTAAGGAAGGGCTGAGGGAATACTTTATTTGCCGAAAAGTTGACTTTCACGTTTTCTGCAATTATTCTGATCAGATGTATTGAAAACTCGGGGCTCCAGATGCCCCTCTGGAGGCAGTCCGTGTCCATCCCCCTCGCTCTGACTCCAGCTCGTGTTTTATTCAAGCTCTGACGGTTTTGGGTTCACGAGGAGAAAAGGGAACTGTCTCAGCTCGGCGAGGGAGCCAACAGCCGACGTTTTTCCCGGTCGTTGGTAGGTCCTGGGATCCGCCAGCCCGAGGGGGTGTTCGGCGTCTCTGCGTAGCTGGAAGACCCCGTCTCTCTTCTTCCAGGGGAACGGGGGTCACCAGCTCGCAGCAGCTACTACCCAATGCCTGCAGTAGAGAGGAAGGATATGTTTTATCAAAGTGAGTCCCTGCTGTTTGAGTTCCTGGTTAGGAGCTTGATATCATCTAAAAACCAACACTGGGAAGTAAACAATGACTCTAGTTTTATTTTAGTCCTCCTTTTCTTTCTCCCACTATTTAACCTTTTAATTACTTCAAGAGTAGCTGAAACCGTAAGTCCCAGCAGCTGTAATGACTTGTTTGCTGGGGAGCCTCTGCTGCCGGTCCCTTCCGGTAATCCTGTAAAAGCCGAAAAGAGGAGGATGTATTTTTCTAAGGCAGCCGAAATGAGTCCTCCTTTGGCTGTTCACTGTAACAACACTAGGTGTGAAAAACCCTCTGGTATTTATGAGCAGATGTGATTCAGGAATAATAAAGACCTGAGAACCTGTCGTAAGATCGCGTGGATCAATGAATCATCTGCCAGATACGGCAATTTTGCGTATCAAACTACGTACCTGAAACTGCTGCTACTTTTATGGCGTTGTCTTGGCAGCAGTGGGACTTCTGTGAGCAAGTCCACAGTGTCCCCAAAAGGGAGAGAGACCTGGCTGCTTTAGAGGAACTTCACCAGGAAAGAAACGTGAGTCGACAGGAGCCACCACTTGCTGCTGTCTGCAGCTTTGATGAGGAAATTTATATTTCTGTTGAGCCGTGCAGAGAAAACAAACATCACCCCCATCAGCTGCCTTCAAAGGAGAAAGCTTCCTACCCCTCCGTTTTGCCAGCCGCCGCGCGGTTGACACGGCACCCACGTGCCTGCGACGGCGTGCTGAGAGCCCGGAGAAAACGTGCTTCTCGCATGGGGCCGCGCGAGCGACCCGGAGGAGGCTGGCGACGTGCGACACGGCAGCGACCGCGTGCGGAGCCGCCCTGGGCCAGCATCCCTGGATCCCTTAGGCTGGAAATGATCGGGATCGAAGGGACTTGTATTCCTTAGCCAGTACTGGTAGGGAGCCACTGAAACGCTGTTACCCGTTTTACGTCAGCTGATGGCTGACCGGGGGCTTGGAAAGTTTGCTGTTGCTCTTACAAAGCTTTTCCTTGCTGCTTGTCTTCCTTTCTGTGGTTTTCCTGCTGCGCTTTCTCCCCTTCCCTCTTCTGCTCTCCCTTGCTTGAAGTTCAGGGAAAATATGTGCAACCTTCCCAAGAGAACATTTTGGTGTAGTCATAACTTGTTAAATACTGTAATTAAAATATTTCTCTCATTAACTTGGAAATAATGTTTCTTCCTAAATTATACCGGAGGATGTTTTTTGCTAATTAAGTTGCCAGTTCCAACAAAACTGCTTCAGAAAATCCTGGAGTCTGGAGGCTGCCCTTGCTGGGTCCCTCAATCTGCTTCCTGCAGCTGGGGTCACCTGCAAAAGAGGAGGAGGCTGTCAAAGGAGATTTTTAGAAAGGGTCTGCTCTGGTTGGGTGGTGGGGCAGAGCTCGGAGGCTCATTGTGAGTAGATGTATCGGGCCGTGCTTGGTCTAGTAACGTCTTCTAGTGTTTCCTTGGTTTCTCAAAGTGGTGCGAATCCCTGGAGGGTCCTGGTCTGGTTTTGTGTGGAGAAGCTAAGACTCGTGTGCCGGGGTGCCGCCCGAGCCCTGGTGGGCAGCAGCCACGTACCCAGGCTGCGGAGGGCTTGCTCCCTGCCCCGTCCTTGCTGGCTGCGGGGCACTTTCTCTCCTGTATTAAGCTAAAGCAGCAGCAGGACCCAAGTGTTCACAACCACTGGGACTTGTGTGCAAAACGAGGACCAGTTTCCAGCGGGCTTGGGGATTTTCTGGGTGATTGCAGATTTCTCTCTAGGGATGCGGAGTGCTGAGGTTACCCACAGGCCTTCTGTAAAGGGCTGCAGGAGCTGAATCCTGGAAGTGCAATTTTCTGCAAGAAATCTCTTGAGGAGTTCTTTGCATTAAGCCTAGTACTGCTCTGGTTCTGTCCTGGTGCCTTTCCAAGCCTGTTGCTTTAGGCTTCTTGCCCTTGCTCAGGTGCCGGTGTGTAGGAAGGCTTGTGCAACGGCCCGGGGAGCTCGATGCAGCGGAGTACGTGGGCTGGGTTAATGCGCTTGACTTGAGCATCTTCTAAACTTGGCTGTGGTCCTTGAGGCTCTCTTCTGAGCATTGCCCCAGATTCATCCCACTCACACGAAAGGTTCTGTTGCTCCTTTAGCAGCCGGTGGGTGCTTGTTCTCTGTGGGTGTAACTCCACCCCATAAACTTTTCTTCCAGCGGAGGGCTCGGTCCCACCTCTCCCTTGCTGCAGTTAAGGTAACGCCTGGGGGGAGCTCTTGGGGAGATTCCTCACCTCCTAAAAGAATTTGTTTGATGATGTGATTCATGTTTTGAGAAAGTCTGCTGGTGAGAAACAAATTTCTTCCCTGCACTTGCACGTTCCCATGCACGCCTGGTGCTGGTCTCCTCCTCCCAAACGTGGATGGGTGTCGTGGTTCAACCCCAGCTGGCAGCCAAGCACCAGACAGCCGCTTGCTGCCTCCTCCCCCAGCAGGATGGGGGAGAGGAATCAGGGGTGAGGGGGGGGAAAAAAAAAAGTGAAACTCGTGGGTTGAGCTAAAGACGGTTTAAAAGGATGGAAATGGAAGGGAATAACGATAAAAGAATATACAAAACAAGTGATGCACAGCACAGTTGCTCACCACCCGCTGACGGATGCCCAGCCAGTTCCCAAGCCGCGGTCACCACCCCTCGGCCAGCTCCCCCCAGTTTAGGCACTGGGTATGGCGTTATCTGGTTGGGAATATCCCTCTGGCCAGGCTGGGCCAGCTGTCCCGGCCGTGCCCCCTCCCCGCTTCTTCTGCACCCCGCCGCGGGCAGAGCACGGGGAGCTGAAAAGTCCCTGGCTTGGTGCAAACGCTACTCGGCAACAACCAAAACATCGGCGTGTTACCAGCGTTCTCACCCTAAAGCCGAGCCGCGGCACCGTGCCAGCCGCCAGGCAGCGCGTTAACCCCACCCCGGCCCGCAGCAGCGCGGCGGCTTCGCGCAAAGCCGGCGGGGGTCGGCCCCGCCGGCCCGCGGGCTCGCGCTTCCCGTGGGTTGCGGCATTCCCGGGGGCCGCGGGAGCCGCCGGGTGCTCCGAGGGCTCCCCGCAGCCGGCGGGACCTCTCAGGTGCCAACCCCGACGGAACGGCAGCTACCTGTCCGCGGCGCCCAGCTGGGTGTTTTCTGTCAAGCTGGTGGTTGCGGTTCAGAGCAAGGACAGACTTATGTACACGTCACCCTGGCAACGTTTAGGTAAAAGCCTCCGAGAAGCACCGGGGAGCATATTATGGGCTAGTGCCTTTTTCTGCGTGTGTGCACGTGGGTTTTTTTCCTGACGCTAGCCCGAGGTGCAGGGAACACCTGAGCTGGTTTAATTACCTTCCCTCCCTCCTGCTTTTGAAAATCTCTACTTCGTGTGGGTTTTTTGACTTTTTATTTTTTTTTGACTTATGTCTGTTCCAAACCCCGTTGTGGATCTGCACCCGCACGCCTCGCAGGGACAGCGCGCAGCACGCGTGAGCTAAGCCCGAGGCGGGGTGTGAGTGCGGCGGACCTGGCTTGGGCTGGCTGCCCCGAACTGCCCGAGGGCTCTGTGAGGGGCTTGGGTGGCCCTGGGGGTTAGCGAGTGTGTCCCCGAGGTTAATGCAGCAGCACCTGGAAAGCCTTCTGCACGAGGCTGCTTGAACGTAACTCGGGCCAAACTTTGTCACAACTAATTTAGCCATCCAGAAATGAAAGGGCTGATCTAACGGGCTAAGTCAACCCACCAGCCTCGGACCTTTATTTTAGGGTGGGACGTGGGATGTAGATTCCAAGGGAAGCAAGGCGGTAGGTGGAGGGGGTGACTGCCCTGCCTGGTGAGAGATGCTCCTCTCTGGGGAGCTGACAGTGCTTGGGACATTGGGGTGAGGGGTGACATTTATTTCTGTGCTTGTATGCTCATTTTTGGTGAGGGCTTTCTGAATATTTGGGGGGCTTTTTAAAGAGCAAAGAGGGCTATGTCAAACCTAGTAAATGTTGAGTTTAGTAAGACTGAGTTTATGGGCTGCTTCTGTTGGGCTAGAGAAGGCATTTTACTGACATGCTGTTATATGAGAATTCTCAGTCTCCTTAAACTTTAATCTGAGTGTGCCGATGGGATCATTAACTTCAAGGATGTCCCTGTGTGCTGCTTTCTGAAGCTAATGTAAGTTTTGAAACATTCTTGGGCTTCTGTCTTAAAAATATGATGCCATGCTAGACTTTAGCAGTGCACTGGAATGCAGAGACTCCCGATTTTTTGCTTTGCTACCGGCGGTCTTCAGAAACCCTGGGCTGGTCGCTTCATCTCGCCGTATCCCTGTTTCCCCTTGTGCAGAACGGGAATGTTGCCTCCCTCCTGCCAGCACAGGTTGCAAAATATATTTAATGTTACTTCTCCTCTTGGGAAATGAGTAAACCCTTCTGTGCATTTCTGTTATTGTTGTCTCGGGCAGCTTCAGTAAAGGCATTCTGCAAAGCAGTGCTTTTTGGAGCCCTAACGTGTCGCAAAGGGGAAACAACGTGCTCGGTCTTGTCTCGTGCGCAGCACTCGCTCCCTGCAATCGGCTCCTGGAAGAGAGTGTACCCAGTGCCACCGGGCACCCGGCGGGCTTGTGGCCAGGGCATGCCAAGGTGCTTGGGCCTGAGAACGGCCCAAACGGTGCTTGTTTGTGTGTTGTAATTCTTGGTGAGGTCCCCGACTCCAAAGGGGAAGACTGCAATAAAACCGGTGTTCGGTTTTCCTCCTTGCAAAGATGCAGAATCTTGGAGAATATCAGTTAAATCAGCTTCCTCCCCCACGCCGCCACTGGTGCTGCATCCTGGGGCTTGTACATCTGTATCCATGAGCAATAGGTTTTGTGGGTGGCAACGTCAGATTAGCTGATGGAATTTGTTAGCTCTGGTGGAAACATTTTTAGGCAAGATGTTTTTGCAAACAGTATTTCATCATAAAACACTGCTGTCAATCACCTGTAGGTGAATGACTCTCATAAAACCCAACCCTAGATTGAAGGAAATAAGTAGTTCTGCTTGTCCTAAAAGGTTTTTTTCCCTGTCTCTTTATTTAATATATTGCCGGGTAAATAATTATTGGCCTCCTGTACTGCACAATGGGTGTGGATGGTCAGCAAGCGTCTTGAAAATGGTTTCAGTTCTGCATTTGATAGCAAAGCCAGACATTTCCGTGAGCAAACAGGACTGACCACGTTGCATTCCTTCAGCCTGGTTGGCGGGGTAGGTAGTCAAAGGCAAAAATGCAACCGAGCTGCTGTAGGAGCTCTCCCCTGGCTGGAGAGGTGAGCTGGTGGAGGAAGACCCAGCCACCGCTGGGTCAAACCTTCAGTGCTGCAGCGATGATGATGGATGGAGCTCAGCTGAGGCTGCCGTCCTCCAGGTGGAAATGCAGAAAGCTGGGCTTTCCCTGCACCCTGCACGTAGGGACGAGCTCTGATTCTCAGTAGGAATTATTGAAACAAGGTGCCTCTGTACTCAGCCCTGGTGAGGCCCCACCTCGAATCCTGTGTTCAGTGTTGGGCCCCTCACTACAAGAAGGACGTTGAGGTGCTGGAGCGTGTCCAGAGAAGGGCGACGGAGCTGGGGAGGGGTCTGGAGAACAAGTCTGATGGGGAGCGGCTGAGGGAACTGGGGGTGTTCAGTCTGGAGAAGAGGAGGCTGAGGGGAGCCTCATCGCTCTCCACAGCTACCTGAAAGGGGGTTGTGGTGAGGTGGGGGTTGGTCTCTTCTCCCAGGTAACCAGTGACAGGACGAGATGAAATGGCTTTGAGTTGCACCAGGGGAAGTTTAGATTGGATGGTAGGAAAAATGTCTTTACTGAGAGAGTGGCCCAGGGAGGTGGTGGAGTCACCATCACTGGAGGTGTTCAAAAAACGTGTGGACATGGCACTTCAGGACATGGTTTAGTGGGCGTGGGGGTGTTGGGTTGATGGTTGGACTTGATGATCTTAAAGGTCTTTTCCAACCTTAAGGATTCTGTGATTCTGTGAAGGTGACTTTTTCTGCAGCAGGGACAAACCGTGAACTGTAGTCTGGGAATGGCTCCTCCTTGGCAGCGTTCTCTTGGCTGCACAGCTGGAGATTAAATCTTTAATTGGGTACAAGGCATCAGAACTTAAGTACTAATTTACATACCTGACATATTGATGGCAAATATTTTAAGGATTGGCTCAGTATAGAAGCAGCACCTAAACGGGGTGAATGGTAAGAGATGAGGTGATGCATCTTTCCAAGAAGGCTTTTGATACACGAACACTCCCAACGCCAGGAAACGCAGAGAGACACCCAGGGCTGGAAACAGCCATCAGCCAGTTCCACACTGGAAAATAAAGTGTGTGTGGTTTTTTATCTGGAGCTTAATTACATGCTGGATCAGCTTGTGAGGAGAGGGAGAATAAATTCTCCATCCCTTGGAGTCTTTAATGAGAGCAAGCAGCTTTCCAAAAGACCCGCTGCCATTGCTCCACGTGATCCTGTGCCATTGATCCACGCACAGGAGTTCAGCGTGAGCTCCCAGCCTTTGCTGCCGAGCCCAGCCCTCCTGGCCACGGCAGCCACCGAAAACCATCTCCCAGGGAGGCCGCGGGTCCATCCCGGGGGCCAGGTCACCCCCCGTGCCCGCGGCAGGGCTGCAGCGACCACGTGACGGACCGTTAGCCGGGGCTGCCGTTCTCCAGGAGCGGGGCTGGTTGCGGCACACAGCCCTTCCCAGCTTCCCGACAGCATCTCCTTGTCTCCAGCTACTTTCACCACCTCCGTTGTTTAACTGCACTGTCACTTTTCTCGCCTGCTTGTTTTCGGTGTTTTCTCTGACAGTTGCTTTTTATAATTGTGAATTTTTTTTTTTCCCCCCTCTCTGTTGCTACCTGTTCTAGCCCTCGGGCGCTGAGCTCGGAAACGCATTCGCTGGGGTTTGCCCTGGCCTGTCGCATACATCATCCCGCGGAGGATGGTGTGCATCTGTTTGGCATTTATGAATCGTTGCAGCTTGACTGAGTTTCTTCTGCTTCTCGCGTTTTCTTTTCCAAGATTGTCTGCTTAAAATAACAGAGCAGCAACTGGAAGGAGAAAACGATGTTCCTCATGCCCTTGTGTGGGCTTCTTGGGTGCACGTACTAAACACGTTGTTTGGAAAGCTTCTGCCTTCGGAAATTCGCAGGGATGCAGGCGGTGCCCATCCCCTGCCCCCTGCAAAACAGAAAGGGGTGGGCTGCACATAGGATTCATGTGGTCATGTCTTTTTGTCTTCGCTTCTCAGTTGAAAATGAAGTTAAGATTAATGGGGGCCAAGGCTTGTTACTGCTTAATAGCTCCCTGCGCGTACTTCCCTTCCCTGTTCCCATTAAAGGAAGATCTTTTGCCACTGACTGCCTTCAGGTGACCATCTGGGACACCGCAGCACCTAATTTGTGAAGCTCTAACGAAAACGATGCTCTGATCTGACACGGCTCTGCTCCCCAGGGCTGGCATGCTGGAGGACCGCGGGTTTACTTCCAAGAGCCCTCGGCTCGTCTCTGCTGGCTTCCCCGAGCCCTGCCTGCCCGTATCGTCGCAGCGAGAGCGTAAATGCGAACAGCGGAGTCTCAGAGGTCTCCCGGTTCAGGCGGTACCTTGCCTGTGAGATGTGTTTGACCCCAGCTCCCTTCTCCGGAGGTAGAAGTGTTGCACAACAGCACGCTCACCGCTTGAGCAGAGACTTCCCACCTTTCCTCTTCTCTGGAAATATTTAGCTATCAGCCAGCTAAGGGCAGAAGGAACTTGTTTCCAGTACAATGTTTTTTTCCATCTATACGTAATAACGTCTTTAGCTGTATGTAATTAACTCAGAAGTGATAGGCTTGTAATTACCCAGCAGAAGCCTGTGAAAAGGATTGCGTTAGTCTTTATCTCTGGAACTTTATTAAGAAAGATGTTCTGGGCCGTTTTGGGATATGCCAAAATGTTTGAAGCCGTGCGCGAGCCACGCGGAGCCCTGGCTGCAGGCAAAGGTTGTTGGAGGGCTCTGGCCCCGAGGTGTCAGCAGATGGCTGTGTCCTCGGTCTGCTGATGGCCTCCGTTTCGGAGGTTAAGCTGGGATGAGAGAAGTCTACCCCTCTGGTCTTTGGTGGAAACCGCTGGTTTCTCTTGTTTCTGTCTGTTCATGGGTGTCATTGGAGGGGTGGGAAGGAGGAAGCCCGTGGTTAACTTGTGGAGACTATGCCGTGTAGGAAAGACTCATAAAACAACCACAGGATGTGAAATGACTGTATAGCTCTGGAAATTAATATTTAAGGCTTCTCCTGTTTGAATGTGATGAAACCATTGCAAACTCAGTATATGTACATTGTGCATACTGTAAGAATGCTAGGAAAGAAACGTAGTTTTTAGCTCATGGTTCCCTCAATGGGGGAATAAGCTTAATGGCTCTATTTTTTTTTTTTTTTTTTTGGTATGCAACTCACATCAGTTTGTCTTTGTTACCACTCTGACTGGGAAAGAATAGTTGAGTTGGTCAAATGGAGGTGACTCAGAGCTGAAATCATATGTCGGAGCCTTCTTCAGAAGTTTGGAGACAAATAAAATCATGCAACATGCCCCTGGGGATTCGACCCTGAACTGACATTAGAGGTTGATGTTATTTGAGGGAAATCTGCCCTGATTTTGCACGCTGTAGCCTGTGATTTGTCAGTGAGCAGTGTCTCCCCTCAAGTTTGGAGCCCCTGCAAGATGGACATAGCACTGAGAGGCGAGGCACACCCTGGATGCTGTAATGTTACTCATGAGCAACACCCTGCAGCGGAGGAACAGGATTATTTAATTTTGCATCTTGGCTTCTTGGGAGTTGCTAGAGGTAGTTCTTGGTCATCTTCTAGAATTGTTCCTGTGGTTTGAACTCAGAAGTCTTAGGCATTTCATGGACGTTGTGCTTCATACCACATCCTTGCCTGCCTTTGAGTCCATGGCTGGCTGGAGACTTCTTGGTGCTCCACCACCACCGACCGCTCTGCAGGGCGCATTGGCAAGTTGTGCTGCCTGCTCCAGGGTACAGGCATAGGATGAGATGAGAATTGCTTTTTAGGTCCAGCTAATGACCCATGGGTCATCTGACAGCATCGGTGACTTCAGGCAGTGCACAGTGCTGTGGTAGGAATGGCTGTCTTGTTAAACACTGGGGAGTCCTATAACTTGGAATAACAACATGGTGGGTAACCAGGTTAATAAATGTAAAGGTAATTGGTGAACAAGAAAAAAAAGCCAAGCTGGTTAAATAATTTATTTGGTAATTAATTATTTTTTCCCCTGTCATTTGAGGCATTAATAGAGGAAGAATGGTTCATTGATTAGGGCACTGGTCTGCTGCTTTGGAAAAGAAGTTTGGGTTGTTCCCTGGCATGGCTGTCTTGTATAAATTTGGGCAAGTCCTTTCATCTCTTTATGCTCCTTGTGTTTTGAGGCTAGTTATAATAAATTCAGTAACTTGTGTATCTCATTGGGGAAAAATATGTTGGTACACTCCAAGCTGAATACTGTTCATATTAAGAGTCAATAGGTAGCATGAGTAGTGCGAACTACGGCGAAAAGGTTCAATTTAAATATAAGATGCTTCAAGCGTATATTAACTCATTTGTATGATGCTCCTGTGCAGGTGGTGTGGGCATAGGCAGCATTGTTTTCAGTTTGCAATAGAGAAAGTGAACGCAAGCTGTCTTGTGCTATCACAAAAGGTCGTAATTAGCGTTAATAGCTCTAAATTATAAACAGACATAACAAGTTCAACACATGCTTTTAGCAGAATGATTATCCTTTGGAATGGGCTCTTCATCTTCTCCATTTCTGGATGTCTCCCAGTCGAGCCTGGGACTGTATCCCTGTATATGTTGTTCAGTCCTAGTTGTTGGCTTGGTGCAGGCATTGCAGGATGCTGACACAGGAGGAAATTAGGAGAGAGCCAGAGACAGGACAGATGAGGGACCACCACGTTAAAAGGAAATTCCTACCACTGAAACCACAGGACTCATCTAATGATTTGGAGTCCATGACCACAACGGTCCCCTGTAAGGTCCCAGAGCTTTCCAAATGCCAGGACTCTCTGCAGTCTCACGAACCGGCCATACGCTGCAGGGTACCGAGGGGCTTCTGGCTCTGCCGGAGCCGTGCAGGCAGCCGTGGCCCTGGACCTGAGAGGGGAAAATGCAGTTCTGAATTGCAAGGAAAACTGAGCCCTTTAGGACAAAATTCGAGCAGGACACTTTTTGATATTTTTACTCCCTTTGTTGCACAGGTTGGGTAAAATTCTTACCTTCTGTACCCTTTAATTCTGACCCGTCTGGTTCTTTGTTTTAGGTCCTGGAATCGTGAGAACTTCCAATGACTTGGCAGATCTCTCTGAATCACCAATGTTTTGCTGCCACCTCCACCCATGCCTGTCCCTTGCCTGCTCCCTCGCCGGGTGTCAGTTCTCCAGCCTACGTGCTGAGAAGAAAAGTTAAAAAGGTAAAAGTCTGTAATCTGATTCCGCAGTGACCTGTCTAATCCTGTTCCCTGGTACAGTGAGAGCTGAAATACTTGTACTGCAAAACAATGACTTGAGGAGACCAGAGAAGGAAGATGAGAATCTGCAGGGATTTATTCCACCCCCCCCATCTTCTGTCTGTTTCTGACTGGAAGCTGTCAGCTGGACAGCAGGGATGGCAAGGGAGAGCTCGGGGCTGGGTGCACTGCTAGCAATGCCCCGGGTCCCTCTTTATAGGAGAGCAGGGGTACGGTTTCAGGCACCCCAGACTAAATCTGCATGGCAGTGGCTGCACTGAGTTGCCCTGGAGGTGAAGGGCTCAAATGCGATGGATAAAGCACTGCAGCTCCACAACGAGCTGCTGACTATGTTGTGCTCCTAGCTGTGGAGCTCCCAGCCACTCCGAAATTTTTTCGGATTGGGCTGAAAATGAGGCTTTTGATACGTGGCTGGACTGTGTTGGGAGTGGCTGAACTTCCCAGGCTTCTCTGGGTCAGCAGTTCAGACCTTTGCTCTGACCCCGGCCGGTTCACGCCGAGTCCCAGGCTGCTGCCCTTGCTGTAAGAGCAGGGCTGGTCTGCTGGTCTCCCCTTCCCGTTGACCTTGGGTTGGGTGGGGGAGCCGAGCCCAGGCTTCCGGGTCCCGGGCAATGGCTGTGGCCGTGGGGCCTTCCTGTTGTTCCTTGTGCTGTGCGTGTATGCTTGTGCAAAATCCTGCACGGACATTTTGGGGCATATGGGCCTTTTCCCTCTTGCTTGCTGTTGAGAAAAAGCTTCCCTGTACCGAGCCTGGATGCAGGTTCCACTCAACCTACCTGCCTCTGCAAAAAGGTGTTTTGGAAAATCAGCCTCTTCAGATGAGAAACAGGTTTGTTTCAATGGGTTCTGCTCTGTTGAAAATCCAACACGTTGTGTGAGCTGTGTGAGGTCTGCATTGCAGAGGTTATGTTTTCAGTTTGCCGTTGTATCAGAAAGGTGTTCTCATAAGCTGCTTTGTCCTCTCTCCTGGAGTTTCCTCCTGTTGGGGTTCTGGTTTTCTCTTTACTAAGAGCTCTGGTTTGCTGCTGCATGGACTTGGACCACGCTTTCAGAGCCATTTCCAGCTGGGAACTGGAGTGTGCGGTTCCTCGAACTTCATTTTTTCTTAAGTCTTTTGGCTGGGTTGCATTACTTCCTTCCTTTTTTTTTTTTTTTTTCAGGCGTAGTACCCTCCAATCCATCTGGTATTGCCAGCACGGTTGATGCAAGTGCCACGGTGTTGTGGAAAGGGAAGACTTGGAGAGGTAGGTATGAAGTTAGTCCAAGGTCAAGTACAGCAGTGCTGGCGGTGCGTGTATCGAGGCGACTCAGGGTGCTACCCTGCGGAAGGTGCCCCTCTGCAGAAGGCTGTCACGGGTCGGAAGGGTGGTTTGGGGTTAGAAAGCTCAAGCTGGAGCGTGGCTGACTCCTGTCAAAGCTGCATCCAGCAGAAAACACTCCTCATGGAATTCATGCAACCAGGGCTCTGTAATGGAAAATCTGCCACACCTTAAACACTATCGTATTACTCATGAACGCAATACTGGTAATTATCTGAGTTAAAAACCAGATTTATTGCATGTCAGTTATCACCTAAGAAGTTGGCATGTCTGAGAGATGCATCAGAGGCCGGATGTGCTGGTTTCCCACCTAAGGTAAGAGAGGTCACCTGCCTCGCCACCGGTGGAGATTCAATGGGTCGTGCCATGTTTAAATATAATCTTACTTAGGCGCGAGAATGTGTTTAACACTGTTGGGCTGCAAGGTTACGAAGTGAGCTCCTCTGTTGTAACGAGATGCAAAATATCTAGTAGTTTCATTGCAATTTTTTGTGTCTCTGTGGAACCTTCTCACATCTCCTGATTGCTTCTGACATCAGAAATGTTCTCAGGCTTCACCCCTCCACCCTGATCCAGAACAGCACTGTGTAAATGCTGCGCTGGATTCAAGCTCCTGGTTGCTAACCTGCAGTGAGGGTTGTGGGAACTGACATGATTTGTGGATTCAGCTTCTTAAAAAGGAAATCTAAAGGCACCCTATGCATGCAAGGTAGCCAGGTAACACAATTACAACACCTAGGCTTAAATTTGCAAATCATCTATAGCTTTGAGTTGCAGTTCAAATCTTATTCTTCATTTTAGACTTTGCCCTTAAATCTCCTATTCCAGGACACGTCTTATTTCCTTCTTGTCTGGGCAGCTGCCGCAGAGCTGAGGTGCTTGCCTGCTGCTGAAGCACCACATCTCATCTATTCAAACATTGAAAGAATTCCAAAACGTGTGAACTTAGTGTGTCTGCAAACTTCATTATTTAAAAAGTAAGGAAAATTAAGTATCTGGAATCTAAAAGGTAACAAAGCTTTGACTTTCTTGGTGCGTACTAGGAAAATTTTGACTTCTGAAGTTCAGATTTTTCTAGGTACCCACATGCAGAGAAGTACCAGGGAACGTGTGTTTGGTTTTGCATTATTCCATGCCTGTAATAACTCATCTGAGTTTGCTCAGGCTGGCAAAAACTGGACAGAGTTGTGACATCTCCTTAACTAGCCTGACACCTTTGCTCTGAGACCTCCAAAGGGCAGAAGACCCCAAGTGCTAGGGGAGAAGGCTTAGGAGCGTGATGTGGATGGGCCACTTGTGGGGGTTGAGCACCGTGATGGCTGGAGGGAGCACTGCAGCCTGGAACAGCTTCTCTGCCAGTTCTTTGCAAAGCCCAGGGCTCCCCGAGCAGCGGCTGCTCGACAGAAAGTGTGCGGTGAGAGCAAGCGCATGGTCTCAATTTGGATCTTGCCTTCTGGATGAATAGCGGGCTGCTGTGCCAAGCATTCGCTGGCCACGCGGTAACCCGGGAGGCTTGTCACTTACTTAGAAGTGACTTTAGCTCACAGATGACATTTGCAGTGGGAGGCACTGGAAATGAGCAGGCACTGAGCTTAGAGAGAATCAGAAGTTCAGCTGGTCGCTGGTCTCACCTTTGTGACGAGGAAGTCCGCTCGTCTGCGAGATAATCTCCCCAGTGCACAGACCGGGCGAGGAGATGTGCCAGCGGAGGTGGGACGGGTCAATGTTTGAGCCAGCCCAGCCTCTGCTCTGGTGTCTCTTAAGCTGCTTTGCTGTTTCACAACATCATGCTGAGCTTCCCCGATGCCAGTCCCAGGCTGAAGGGCCAGCTGGGAAGGGCAGTACCTTTGCTTTCTTCTAAGCAGATAATTGGTTCTAAGTTTGGGGTGTGTTTTCCAGTCAGGGTAGCGGTGGATCGTTCCCACGTGGAGAGTGGATCCCACACCTTCATTTCCTGCAGGAGAGAGCACAAGGCCTTCACAGCAGTCTCCTGGAAGTCAGCTGAGAGGTTTCCTATTGTCTGCAGGGGAAGGACCGGTGCCTCGGGCCCTGCAGACTCTTGTTGCACCCTTCCAGAACAAGCCTGGGAGCCTGGCTGGGAGCGGAGCGAGCGAGGAGCGCTCCTGCCTGCTGCCCATCCGCCCTGCCTGTCCTCGTCCCACAGCTGGGGCTCCTGTTCCTCCAACTCACTCCTGTTCCCGTAAGCCAGGCTTAAAAGAAAGAGCTCCCTGTCTCGCTGGCCCTCCCTGGTGGGATGCTGGCCGGGCGATGCCCGTGGAGCGCGGCTCGCAGCCCAGCGCCGTGCCCTGGCCCCTCTGTGCGAGGGGGCTCTGTCGGGAGGAGCTGCTTCTGTGTCCGGCTTGTTTGCGCTTGCCAAGGTCCCCAGAATTTACCCAGGGTATTGCCCATGAGGAAGAGCTTGAGCTCCCAGGTGCTCTGGCTCGTTTGGGTGTAATACTGACATACTTTGGTAACGCTCAAAAGTTTTTTCTCCTTGAAAAGACCTGAAAGCTGCTGCAGGCGCTGAGTCGCGTTGATGTAGGTCTACGTTGTGTTATCTCTGAAGCGCTGTGACGCTCCGCGCCGCGGTGTACGAGCGTACGAAGCTGTCCTCTGAGAAGCTGGTGATCTGGTGCCGTGTTTTCTCGGGGTGCCGCAGCGAGTGGTTTCTGCAGAAAGAGGCAGCGAGCCCGCTGCAGTTGAGGAGCTCGGTGGCTTAGTACGGATCAGCTCTGCCAACTCGAAGTCCGAAGCTTTCTCATCCCTTGAGCGGTTGTTGGCTGCCTTTGCCATGGGCTATGGAGGGGAAATTGCCGTTTCCGTCCAAGATTTACGTGGGGACACCGCCTCATTTCCCTGAATTTGGTACCTAATTAAATTCCAATTCTTGAGCCATCAGATTCCTCCAAAGACAACACTTTCCCCCTTGGCACCTTCCACCCAAGTTATCCTCTTTTCTGCTCCCCAGATGTTTGATCTGCCATGTGGCTGCTTTGCTTCATTCTTTTCTTTTTTCTTTTTTTTTTTTTGTCAGACAATAAATCATGTTTTGCTTTCTTCAAACATGTGGGGGAGAGCCCGACAAGATTGATGACAGAGAAGGGTGGCTAATATTTCCCCGTTCAAAAAAACAGTTTTGTGCAGTGCAAAGCACTGAAGCGATGCAGCTACTTTCTTGCGGGATTATGTGGGACAGTTAATCCGCGAGTTTGTTCTCATCTCGCCACAACCTGTGAGGCTGCAGCGTGGGAGGGAGCTCACGGCTGCCTTTGGGTCAGGGTGCTGGAGGAAAGGGAGATGCTGCTGGTGCTGATCCTGATGCTACTGTCAAGGCAGGCATTCTCCCCAGACCACGCCATCCGCTTGTTGCCCATGCCAGGTCCCCCGCCTGCAGCCCAGAGGCTGGGCAGTGCTGTGGTAGACCTCCAAAAGATGCTGTTAAGGATGGGGTTGCCCGATGTGTTTTGGGGAGGGGGTACGCTGTGCTGTGTGGGATGTTGGCAGATGCTGGTCGCAGGGGGGAGGGCAGGGAGGGAGGGTGTGAACGGGTGGATGATCATTTAAAGCAATGCAAAAAAGAAAAAAAAACAAGGAAAAAATTGTTGAATTTTTTTTACAAGCTGCGTTTGTCTCCGTCCCGGCGCCAAGGCTGTGCTCAGCCCGCTGCAGCTGGAAGCGGCCAGCGAGGCGTCCTGCCACGCAGGTAGCGCTGGAGCTCTGCTGACACAGAAATACCAGTTACGTTCCATTCCCCGCTGCCCAGCAGGCAAGCGCGGGCAGCTCCCAGCTGCCTGTCCCCTTCCTCCAAGGGGCTCTGGTGGTCCCTGCACGGAAGGAAGGAATAAATTCACGTGAAGCCCGTATGGCTCTTGCTCGCCGTCCGGCGAGCCCGTCCGGCTGGAAGCGGGACAGGAGGCGATTCCCATCCCCCTGGCCCTGCCGGCCCCGCTCCCCCTTCTCCCCCTGCCTTGCCCTTTTGTGGAGATTTATAGAGCCGAGTGGGCTGAGAACAAATGAGCAGACATTAAGGCGATGTGTTCTGCATACTAATGACAAGATACTGCTTCTGCACCTCGGGGCAATACTGGGTCAGGCCAGTTTAGCTGTAAACTTTATTTATGTGCTTATTACATCGCAGCTGCAGTTTGCCGGCCGGGGCCGAGGGTTTAGGGATGTGTCCGGCAATAAATTTTGTTTGTTTATTTGAAATAAGATGCCCCTTCCCCCCAACCCTTCCTCTCTTTCCTTCGCCGGCGGGGAGCGGGAAAAATCCCTTCTTTGCCATCACAGATTTGTGAGTGGAGCAGGGAAGGTGGGATGAAGAGTGAGGAGAGGTGATGAATGAACTTCATGGGGAGCAGTTGGATTTATTTAAGCTGGTAGAAGGAGGATTTTACCCTCCTTGGCAGGTAGCAGTGGGCAGCGGAGAGGAAGGTTCTTTTCATGAGAGCTTTGGGAGACCAGAAGTCCATCCCTGGCTCTGCCACTGAACCCTCTGGCCAGGCACGGTCAGGTCCCTTTGCCTCCAGCCCCGTGTGGTACCCAGGGCTCAGACACCCTTTTTTGTCCACCTCGTTTACACCAGGGAGGGGTTTTGCTGTGCTGCTCTGGTACAAGCCGCGGGAAGGTGGATTTGGTTTGGGAGAGGGCTTGCTCTGTACTCCCGAGATCAGTGGGGAGATGGGCGGTGATTTATGCCCATAGCAAAGACGTTCTAAAACATCCTATTTTTATGGTATCCCCTCTGGCCTCCAGCCTGTTTCCTCCTCATGTTACATCTTGTCTCTTGGGTTTATAAGTGCTCTGGGGGCAGGGATTGTCGTTCTCTCTTGTCCTGGCTCCGAGCTGCTTTCTGCCTTGATCCATCATTCAAAGCAGAAAAACACATGGAGGACATGATGAGTTTGGAGCAGGAGCTTTGCCCACTCCTGCTCTTGCACAAAGGAGGTAGGAAAGGCTGAGCAGAGCAGAATTAGTTCCTGTGCGTTCTTCAGAGCCTCCGTTGTGATCTCCAGCCTGGCTGAGCGATATAAATGGAGAATGTCCTCTCCGGGCTGGTGCTGGGACTTTTAAGTGGTGAGCCCTTGTGAGGATAAGGTGTTACTTCACTCATCAGCCCACATGGCCTCTGATTCCTGGGGCTGGGCAGGGCTGGATGCGGTCCTCTGGAGCTGGAGAACGGCTACATCGGGGCGGGAAGTGAACTGGGTCCAGGCACAACTGCTGGCGGGGCTAACTGGGGAGGTAGGGTGGAAGAGGCTCTATAGAACCCATTGCCCCTCTGGTGAATCCACCTCCAACATCCCCATGTTGGTGCCCAGCTCCAGGATCTGGCTCTGATGTCAGATAAGCCTGGCGGGGCAGAACTTCGTCCCAGCAAGCAGGCAAAGGCTCTCTCTGCCTCTGTGTTGACAGAGTTTTCAACAATAACCATGCTGAGCATCCAGCACAGCTCATTTCTTGTTCATGAGGGTCTAAGAGAGTTTTGGTTGTGGTGGAGCACCACATGCCTTGCAGGGGACCAACTACTGCCTGAAAAAAAGAAAAAAACCCCAACAAAACCCAAAACCCAACAACAACAACAAAAGACCTATCTGCACTCCTCCCAACCCTTCTCCTCTTTGTTCCCTGGACAGAAACCGCCATCCCTACCAAGCCTCCCGCAGGGGAAGCTGTCCCAGCACCGCCGCTCCGCGATGCCATGCAGTAGACTTGAGCTGTATTTGGGGAGGACTTGATTTCCCAGGGCCCCTCGCCTGGCAGGGGCTCCAGATGTCCCCGAGGTGATGGACCAGGGCTGGGGCGAGGCAGGACGGAGGCAGCGGGCGGAGGGCCTGGCTGCCGCGGGATGTGTCCGGGGGCCCTGGCAGGAGCGCTGCTGGAGCGGGCTCCTGGCTCGCAGCCTGCTCTCTCAGCCGGAGGTAACAGGCCAGCCACAAATGCCGAAGAGGAGATCAACGGGGGGTGGAGGAGGAGGAGGAGGGATGAAAGAAAACAACCTTCAAAAGAACATGTCCTGCTTTTTTCTTTTTTCTTTCTTCTTTTTTTTTTTTTTATTGAGGGGAAAGGTACTGGACTGGTGAGGACTTCTAATGAGCTATCCTCTGGGAAAACCCTTCTTTTCAGTCCAGAAACACCCTTGTTTGAGATGGGTATAGATACATCTATACATGTGTGCGTGCGTTTGGTTTTACATAGTGCTTCCCCTTCTTTGTACATGCTCATTCCAACACCAGAAGGCTCTGCAGCTCGTAGGCATGTTGTTTGTCTTCCAAGCTGGTCTCTGGAGGGTTGTCTCCCCTCTTCATTCCTGGCTTGCTCCTGTCCACCACTTCTCTAGCAGAAAGTAATTTTGCAGCTGAAGTCGAGGTTCTAGACAGAAATAGGAAGAAATCCCTCCACGCTAAGAGTTTTCTGCACATGTCATTTTAAGAGGTTGCCCATTTTGGAGGGCGTTGTTGCGTGCGTTATGCTGTGGCTGAGCCTTGGGAGGGAGAGGAGTGTGTAAGGAGGCATCGCCCTACTGGTGCAGTGTCCTGGCGCGAAGGCTGGTAGCACGACTATTGACTTAACTCAGAGATGAATCCTTTGCCACTTCTGCCGTGAAAGCTGAGATCTGATACTTTTTTGAAATGGGCTGTCTGGTGATTTTGCGCATTTTGTCTTGGCTGCTGCTTTGCAATACCTTAAACTAGGAGGTTGGGTGTCCAGTGTCACTGTCTTGTGCCTGACAACCTTCTCAAGTACAAAGAGCTCCATTTCTCCTGCAGCCTGTCATCTGCAAGTCTTCCCCACTGACTGAAAAAGAGATTGGGTAGGATTTGTGTGCAGCAAGCCCTGGATGCGCTCCTTATTTTTAAATCCCCTACTTGCTCTTAGATGGTCTATGATTCGGTTACTCCTCGAGGTGCTCCCAGAGCTCAGGTTGTTTTGGGAGGTCTCTGGAGAGCTGTTTTACCATCCGTGAACTCTAGGTATAGACTCAAGCCCTGTGCAAAAAATGGCCTGGTGGCTTTATCAGCGAGATCTCTCATCCTTACAGTGCTGTCGAGACTGGTTGGCTTCCCAGTTAAACCCATGGGTGACCCTGCTTGTGGGGGAGAGGAATGGAGCAGAGGAGGAGTGCCAACAGAGCAGGATTACACTAGCAAGGACCCGCGATGTGCTGATGGGTGAGATTGCGACGGGGAAATGGTGGTGGGACGAACTTCTGGTTTCTGCAGAGAGTCGCCAAGAAGGAGAGCCCTGCTCTCTCGCCGCCTCCTGTTAGAGGTTTAGAAAGCTCTACCTGGGGTTTTCAGTTTGCTTCTACCAGCGCTCAGCCCAGGGCTTTGGCTCAGAGCCTCCCATCAGCTCATGTTTGGAGCATGAAACTGTGTTTTCAGGTGAAACCCTACCCCGGAGGAGGCTCTCCCTCTCCCCTCCTTCCTTGGCCGGCTGAAGGTTTGTGCTTTCGGAGCGGATGTAGGAGTTTCCTCCTCATGGCCTTCAGGTAACTTGCCCACCTGCGGCCTCTGGATCAAACTCAAACCTGTTTTTGCAATAGCAAGTGCGGAACTCGGCTGGCTTTGCAGGAACGCCGCTTGCCAGGAAATCTGCCAGTTCAAGGAAACCTCCCAGCACCCCCTCCCCACGAAGCCCCAGGGGTTTTGCTGCGATGGGGATGACTGAGCACAGATTAACCCTTCCAGCTTGTCCAGCAAGTTTAGACATCCACCTTGGTCCATGGCCAAGACATATGCTGCAGGGGTGAGGGGTGCTGTGGTTGTGCCCGTTACCAGCTCTGCACCCCATGATCTTCAGGGCGCAAACCGGGAGGGGGATGTGACACCAGGGTTAACATATTTTTGCAGAGGGAAGTTCTCTGCTTTGTTGTTGGATACAGCCTCTCAGCCCCACCGAAGGGAGCTTTTAGCATGCAAATGCACTCTACCTCATGCTTTTTAATGTTCTACTTCTCGTAATTGCCGAGACCGGTTGTAATTTTTGGACGTGGCCGGGTTTCCGAAAGCAGCTTCCCCTTGAAAGTGGTTCCCGTTGCTGGTGAGATTTAATTTCTGCCCACTCCCTTCTTTGGTCTATCAGGTTGGAGGAGGCAAACAAGTCGCCCTGGCTAATGTTAGTGCTTGGAAAGTCCTGAGGTGCAATTGTGAAAAATAACACGTGTTAACCTTTGAGTGTTGTTGTATTATATTTTGTTGTTGTGCTTCTAGCACAACTTTGCTGGGAAACAATAAACATTTTGGGCCAGAACAGATCATCAGCTGCGTAAGCCGCTGGAGCGGGTCCAGTGGAGCTGCACGGCTTCGCTCTCGGTGGAGGCTCCTGCCCCTCCAGCCGCCTGGGCGCCCGTTGGACGTGATGCCTCTCCATGACACTCCTCATAGAGATGAGCTTTCCAGAACTCCAGCTCTTAACCCTGAGCCTGGATTGCAACACCACAGCTCTCCCCAAAACCAGAAAAATATCGGTGTAAGCTGTCAAGATGTTATCATGGTTGTTGCACAATACGCTATCCCATAGAGGGCTTTCCCGGGGAAGCGGGGTTTGAGATGTGCTGTCTGTCCATCCATCTGTCTCACTGTCAAGAGCCAAGTCTTTCTGGGTAGCATCAAGAAAGTTTGCCAGTGTGTCACAGGTATAAAATACATCAAATTCCAGCAGCTGTGTGTAGACAGACGAAGGCAGAAGAGAAGGTCCTATTTGAACTCTTGCTGAAGGGAAGGGTGCAGCCTTATTTCAGCTCATGCCTACTGGACATCAGACAATCTAAGTGTGATGTGCCATAGTGCAGAAAGCCAATCTTCATGGGTTTTCCTGCTCTCACTTTCTGCTTTCTCCCTGAAAGCTTTGGCTCCAGAGCATTGAGAAGCTCAGCTTTCATAAAAACTCAAGCTCTGACTCTCAAGGTTATAGAGAGAAGCATGAAAATGCGACTCTCTGAGGACTTGAAGCTTGCAAAACTCAGCAACGCTTGCAGGAAATTTGGCTCAAATTTGGTCTCTGGCAGTCAGGCGAGATAGACGTGGTGTTGGAGTTTGTTAGGAAATTTGCACTTGAGTGTTATGCGGATGGGTAATTTGTCTGTCCTTGGTCTATATGAGCTTGTGGTAGGACAGGTAGCGTGCAAAGCAAGTCGCGTCAGGTGGGTGGCTTCTGACGGTGCGGTACAGGGCGGGTGAAATAATTCTCTGTTAAAAAAAATGTGCCCTTTCCTGGTTGTTCCCCTGAGCGGGGTTTTAAGCTCAGGCAGAGAGGCTGAGGGTCCTCCAGCCCCTTCCCCAAAATGCATTTTGCAAACCGAGAGAAGATGATGGTGCCTGTCCCAAGGAGCAGGTGGTCCATGCAGATGGGGAGGGGAAAGAGGCAGAGGGAGGTGAGGGCACATGCTCATGGCCACGCTGCTGCTCCGTGGGAGAACAGGGGCGAGAAGTCAGGTCTCCAGGGCTCTGGCTGCTGAGCTCCCCAGGATGCTGTGCTGGCCGGCAAGGGGCCGGGAGGTGCCTGTACTCTCGATCGTATTGCCAGTTTCCTCCTCTTCCCAGTTATTGGCTGTGCCATCTCGATGCTGACCTTGTTCTTGTTTAACTTGGCTTTTGCTGCGGCTGCTGCGTGTTCCCGAGTGATGGATTTTTACCTTCATGCCAGTTGGTTTGGGGGAAAGGACGTAGCTTCACTGACTTGTATAGATTGTGGGTCTCTCTTCTAAAGCCCTGAAAAAAAATATCCCAGAGTGCTCTCACCCTATAAAATATACCCCGGCAGATATTTTCTGTCCATATAGTGTTAGCCAGCACTAACTAAGCTGGGATTCTGTACAAGGGCAACATGGGTCCTGACTCCCCTTTCTTAGCATGAGCATTTGGCTGAGGCACCCAAAGGAGTGGTTTTCTTCTGTTTCTGGTGGGCTCTTCCAAGGCAGTGCAGTCCTGAGTGGGATCCATTTGGAGCTGCTGGTCTCTGAGGGGTGACACTTCCTCATGTGAGAGACCATCATTAAGCACCTGAAGCTATGAGGGATGGAAGGGGTTGGTCTTTTAGCAAGGTGAAGGTTTGGAAGACCTATGGTGACTCTATGGGTGATGGCACTTGCATGGGGCTCCCGCAGGGATGACACCAGTCACATTGACTGCAGTGCCTGCCCTTTGCTGGGAAACCTACTTGCGCTGGAGACACCCCCAGCACGTGTGCGCCCCGGAGCCAAGCACCCCGCCTGCACAAGTGCAGATGTGAGCCCGGTCCTTTGATGCAACCTGTGACAGGAGGGGGATGAAAGAAGAATAGCTCTATCTGCTGGACAAGCCGCTAGGGATGGCATGGAGAGGATGAAAGGGGAGAGCTGCCATCGTGGAGGTGACCATAGGCAGTCTGAGCGGCTGCGTGGGCAGTTGGGTCACGCAGGCGCTTCCTACGCCCTGGTCCCTTTTGACTCTGTGGTTTCCAGCTCAGTGGAAGTGGGGGCAGAGAAAGCCCCGGCAAGGCTGAGCTGGCTGCAAACAAAGCGCTTAAAAAGATAAAGGATGAAAACGGCTTTTTGGTCTCCCGTTGCCTTGTCCAAATTCACCGCGGGAGGGTGGCGGACAGGTGGTGCAGCTTGACATGGCCCTGCAAGAGGGGACCTGGCCCCTGTGCCCCGAGTCCGAAATGAAGGGGGACGGGGCGTCCTCCCAATGCCGGGGCACCAGGGACCGTGCTGGCTGGTTGAGCCCTGGCACTTCAGATGTAATAGCTGACGGCCACCGAGTTCATTCCACGGCGACTGGCCATCTAAAAGCAGCAGCCCCTGGCCCCGGGCATCGCCCCGTGCTTTGCAGGAGGGTCTCTGCGGAGCCCAGGTGCCTCCCCGCCACCTCTGCCCCTCCCCGGGCGTTTTAACTTGTTTCCTTTCGGTGGAGGAAACATGACTTTTCCCATTGATGGAATTCAGCCCCCAACAATGCCGAGTGACACAATTTCCCACTCCGAGCATGCCATCGTGCTGCAGCCGATGCTGCGAGGCTGGGTAGCCCTTTTCAGAGCCATCTGCATGACAATGCGGCGGTCTGTGCTACCATTAGCTGCCCTTTTGCTATTAGTACCTAATGAAAATGTAACCATATTTAACCCCCCACAGTCCGAGATTAGGGAGAAAGGGGCCTAAGTGGATTTAATTCTTTTGTATGGTGAGCATCAAACTCTCCATTTTGATTGCTCTGTCCCCTCTTCCCCTCTCCAGCGGGAGAGGGAGGCAGGAAAGCTGTGTAAGGCTAACTCTATCCTCTCAGCTGTCCCCGGCACAATGGGCAAAGTATCTTTTGTGGCATTAACGGCTTTGGCTGGGGGCTGGGGGGAGCCGGGGTGGAGAACAATGTGTGAGAAGCTGAGACTGTGGGTTTCCCACACGGCCCAATATGTCTCCCCGCACCCCCCTCTGGGACAAGCAGACCTGCAGCAGCCCAGCCCACAGCTGATCCTGGCTTGATTGGCTTTTTTTTTCCCTTTTTTTTTTTTTTTTTTTCCTTCCCCCTCCTTCCTTCCCCCCTCATTGTGCTCTCGAGAGATGAAAATCCTTTCCTGGTGTGAAAGGAGAGGCGTGCCTTAAATCCCCTCCCTCGGACGGACCGGGCATGTCATATGACGGCCAAATCCACCGGATTAGTGTGTGTGTGTCTGCCTGCGTGTCCTGCCGGCGGCTGGAGGCGGGGGGCGGGATGCCCGATATCTATATTCCTTCCCTTCCCCCTCGCTCCAAAACTGATTTTGCCGGGATATTTATTCATTGCACCTGCTGGCTGCCGGCCTCCCGCTGCCCACCGGCCTTTCGCTGCCGTTTTGAAGATCCAACCTTGGGGCAGGGGAGCACAGTAAATTCTCGACCCTTTTCCCGTCTCCCATCCCCCTACATTTTCCCAAATCCGAAGCTGGGGAGGGGGCGGATAAAGGAGCTGTCGTTTTGGCTCTGCGCAATGGAAGAATCTTTGCGTGAAGATGACGGGAACTCTCCGAGGAGGGGTTGCTTGGCTGGCGTCTGGGTTGATGGCACAGCCTACGGGTAGGCATGGGCTCTGGGCTTGCCCTGCTCTGCCCGGAGGCTCTGCAGGACCAGGAACGCAGCCTGGCCCCCAGCCCCACCTCGGGGGACACCCCCGGGTGCCCCAGCCAGTCACAGGTCGGGACAAGCCGGGTGCGGTGGGAGGACAGTCTTGTCGTGTTCGTCATTGCTGGTGGGAACCCTGATGTTAAGGATTTGTGCTTGCGGGAAGTAACCGCTTACAGGGTCACCTCCTCCTTCCGCATGGGAGGAACTGAGGTAGAGAGCTCTTAATCGACAAAGCCAATGTCATGAGCAAAGTCAGATTCAGAGCCAAGAATAGCATTTACTACCACTTAATTCCTGCCTCTGTGTTTTTAATGTCCCAAATTCACAACTGTCTTGGTTTCCCTTCAGGTTTTTTGACGTGCGCTGCGTCATTTTGTGCTGGAATTCCTGCTTTTTCCAAGAAAGCGGTTTTTACAGACCCCACCAGCCAAACCAACATCTCCCTCCCGTCCGCGGCGCAAGAAATTGCATGCTCGTGGAGGAAGTCTGCCTCGGTTGAGATGAGTTTAGCAACCGGGTCTGCACCCTCCAATCTGTTTCTGTGTGCACAAAGTCTCGATTAGTAGGAAAGAAAATGTCCGAGGGCCAGCGCAAGGATGATGGTGGGGCGGGCTCCGTGTCCGGGCAGCGGGCTCTGGCAAGTGTCAGCGCCCCGTGATGAAGGGGCAGTGGTGCAACAGCCCAGGCCAAGCGAGGTGACCCGTCCTCGCAGGTAGTTAGGTCTTGCTGCGGGAGAGGTTTGCTGTAAGCGTGCAGAAGTTTGCTGTACGTGTGGAAAGCGCCTTATTTCTAAAGGAAAAATCTGTCTGCTTGCAGCAGCCGGCCTGCCAGTCCATGCCGAGCCTGGTGGGCAGCGCCGGGGCACGGTGTGGCCGGCCGGCCCTGGGGATGGTGAGCCGGTGGGGATGGCTGCGGTGGCCACTGCTACTGTGGCCAGCGGCCGAGGGGAGACCGGCGGGGCCGGTGCTCTGGCCATCGGCTGCTCGGGGGGTGCCGGAGAGCAGCACTGTCTGGGATGGCCTTCCCCGGCGGCCCCGCTGCGTCGGGCACCACGCAGCACGGGGCCGGCCGCTCCTGGGGCGAGGGGTCCCCGCTGAGGGGATGTCAACCCCGGCGACTTCAAAGATGCCCCAACCGGAGGGTGAGCGGGGCTGGAGAGCCGGGCCTGGCGCAGCGGGACGTGCGCCCGCCGCCTCCGGAGCGGGGAGGCCGTGGTCCGCAGCGGGACGTGGAGGTGAAGCGTGCGAGGGGGTGGGGAGGGCGGCGGGGGCCGCTGCTTGTGTGAATGTGCCCCCGCTCATTGTTCCGTGGCTTTATTCTCCGGGCCTCGATGGGACTGATTTAGAAATCCTAATCAGGGAGCAGCCTCCGCGCCTCCCGCGTGTGACACAACTCGAGCGGCTCCGGGGCGCCTTTGTTCCCTAATGACAGCTGACTTCATGCGGCAGTGGGAACAGTTTGAGCATAACTCCGCACCGCCGGGGCTGGCAGCTGCGGCCTTAACTCCTTCGTGCCCACCTGCACGGCACAGCGGGACGGGGAGGGGGGCAGCCTGGGAGGAAGCGTAGCCGAAATGCACGTAGCCCGTGCAAGGATGCTCGACTTCGCCTCTGGCACCTCTCCCGAGCGCGACTGCAGCGAAGGGGGACTGGAGGGAATAAAGCTGCAGACGTACAATTCTGTTGGAGGCAGTGGGGGGAAGGAGCAAGGTCATTTTCCAGGGGCTATCGCTGCCGCGTGGCTGCTTTGGTGCCGGCGCGGGTATTCATCGGGAAACGAACTGGCCCAGCCCAGGGCGTCGTTTGCTCCTGCTGCCTTGGAGGAGGGGGGGTGAACTTCGGAAACTGCAGGTCCAGTTTCGTTGATGCGCCGAGTGTTGGAGAAAGTCTGCAGCCCTGGGTGAGCGTGAAGTGCTTCCACGCTGGCTGCGGGGCATTTACATCACTTGCATTGAAAGTAAAAGGCATTGAGTCACTCCAAGATGTTCCCGGAAGAGATTTCTGGCTGTGCCAGCAAAGAGCTTGAGAGCAAGCGTCATTCTCCCTCTCTTGGCCTTGGTTTCTTCCCTGGCAAAGCGGGGCTCGTGATACAGCGTCCGGCACAGAGCTGCGTTATTTCGCATTGGAAATGTGCTTGGTGATGCTTGCTGGGCCAGGGCTAGCAACAGTTAAACCCTTCTCCCCTCTCTGTTTGTTGTCAAACCACTACTCTGACCTGGGAAAATACTTCTGGAAAATTACCCTTATTAAAGGGGGATGACCCGGGAGAGGCAGAGCTGGCTTGGCCTGACGGGTTGCAGTCCTCTCCCCTGCGCCGGGGCTTGGCGCTCGCGTCCCGCCGGCCGGCACAGGGTGCGTGAGCCCACGGGTGGCTCTGCCCTCGTCAGCTCCGGCGGGTCCAATTAGCAGATGGGTCCGCACTGCTTTCCCAGCACCTGTGTCCCCTCTGCCATCCCCGAACCGCGGCCGCTCATGCTTGGCCAGGGTCTCCCTGGCGACGGGGCCACGGGATGCTGTGCAGTCCATTTGTCACCAATTGTCACTGTTTTGTTCTGCCTTGTATGCGCACTCGGTTGTGTCACGGGGGAGGTGAGGAGGAGCAATCAGGCCTTGTCTAATGGGCTGCGGTCTCCCGCTGCGGGGAAAAACCGAGGGTCTGCCTGCGGAGGGAAGGGGAAAGGCCGGCGCTGCGGCTGCGCTGGCCGGGAGCATCCCAGGTAGTGCCGAGGTGGGAGGGCTCCTGGCACGGCTGAGGGGCAGGCACTGGGCCCGCAGAGATCCTTGCATCGATTAGGCAAGAATTTAGGTCGAGGATGCATTTGACTCTCTGCAGTGTGGCTGTATCCCTGCAAAGCAGGGGGGCGAGGGGGCTGTCAGCCCTCCTCCTCCTCCTCGTAGTGCTGGTAGGGCAGTCCAATACCCCCATCATCTTCCACGGTGCCGTTCACCCCTTGCCACACTCGTGCGTGGCTGAGGGATGAGGTTTGTTCTCCCCGGGTCTCTCCTCACGCAAAGGGAGGTGTGTTTCCTGCAGGACAAGCCCCCCCCCCCAGGGTACCCCTCACCAGTAGGGCTTGGCAGCTGCAATGCCCCAGGGAGGGGGTCCAGCTTCCCAGCTGAGACTGAGGTAGGCTTCAGGCTGAAGATGGATTAACACCTCACCCAGACCCCAGCTTCTGAGCAATTCTTATTTCCCCCAAGTGTGTTGCTGAAAGGGATTTGATGTATTATGGATTTTGGTTTGCCTCTGTTAACATTTGTCAGGTTTTGGATGAAGATGTGACCTTGTACTAAAATATGTATGTTTTTTCTTCTCTCCCCATCATCCCCAACTTACTCAAAGTGGCATGATTCATCTCTCCCTGCTTGGCTCCATTAGCCCCCTTTTTTTTCTTTTTAGTCTTCCAACTTCAAGAGCCACTAGGACTAGCTCAGAGCCGTGGCCAACTCCAAGCCTCAGCACCCACACTCAGGTTTTTCTGTAAACCCTTAATTCAGACCAGGCTGGCCAAAACATTTACGGGAATTCAGGGAAGCTGTTCAGCATAGACGCGAGGAGGTTGGGAAAACTTGAGCAGTTCAACCCCAAACCAGGCAAGCTGAGGCGGTTCCGGTTTGGCTTCCAGACCTGGAGCTCGGCATGAAATAGCGCAGAGGGAAGGGAAAAGAGGGTGTCCTTGGCAAAACGTTGGTCGAGGCAACTGAAACACTGAGCTTTTCCAGCGCGTGGTATTTGGCAGGTTTCTTTCCTTACTCCCTGGTGGTCATTGGTCCATGTCTCCAAACCACCGTGTGGTTCAGCTTACTTGGCTGGGCGGACCGGGGCAGACTTGGAGGATGGTGGTACGATGGTACCATGGATCCCTGGGTTGCTTTTTGGTGGTTTTTTTGGGTGTTGTGCCAGTCGCCCACCCAGACTTTGCCATCTCTGAGCCTGGCAGGAAGCTGCTGCTTGAACAGGCCCTTTGTGGCGGTTGGATCCAGCAGAACTGTGGCCAGGAGAGCAGGTTCTGGCCTGGAAAATTGATGCTAGTGCTGTTGGCGGAGGAGAAGATATGCAAGGAAGAGTGGGAGGCTAAGATGAGGTTGGCTGAAGGATTGCAGGGAGGCTTGTGAGATTTTTTTCAGTGATCCCTTTAACCTCACCATCCACCAACACCATGCTACCTCCTAGTGAAGACCAGGCAGTGTTTTGAGAGAGCACTATGGGGCAGCCCCTCATCCACAGAGTTGGCGAGGTCCCTGTGCCATGGAAGGGCACAAAGGTCCAGGAGCTTCTGCAGAAAATGAGTGTTTTCCCTTGCATGTTGTAGCTGCACAACTTAGCAGAGCAAGTAAGGGAAGGACTTCCAAGCAGGCAGCGCTGAAGTGGGTCCCACGCAACTGTATTTCTTCAGTCTTGGGCTTTTCCCTAAAGGAACTGGGATGAAATTGCTCCCCACCATGCTGCAGAGCAGAGGTGGGCATCTGCTGGGCTGCAGCAAAGGATCTGGAGGCAGCTGCTCTGCACCGTCAGGAAGAGGTTTTCAGGAGGTTGGCTCTTGCCTGCGAGGGGGCTTTATCAGCTTGCTACTGGTTTGCAGTCAGACTCACCCCATCCGTCCTTCTTGCCACGCATCCCATCCTTGCACCCCAAAACTCACCCCTTTCCTCCTCCAAAGCACAAACCACGGACCCTGGTGCATGCATCGTCTCTGGCCAGTTGTTTTTAGCATTTATTTCTTGCAGGGGAGGGCATGGGGTGAGGAGCTGCTCCCTTCCTCCCCGCAGGCTGCTTTCCATGGTGGAGGGGGAAAGAGCACGTAACCGCTCTGCCCTGAGGGGAGTTTTATCTCCCTTTTGGTCTGGGGTGAGCAAGGTGTGAGGCAGGAGAAAACCAGGCTCCATCACTCCTCAGTATCTAAGACATCGCTGAATGGGACCAGCTCTGAAAGTAGAAAGTTGAGCTGAAAGCTGTGACTTGTCATTACGTGCATCGGTGTCTTCAGGGTATCCAAAAGGTAAACAGATCGCTGAGTTACACCACGTGTGCTTTATTAATCTCATACTTTAGGATGTCCTCTGGTTGCTCAGGATGGAAGGACCCTCTCCTCCCCAATGCTTCATCCTGTGGCGTGTTGCAAATGTGACTTGGGGCCTTTTTTCTTAATATTTTGGACAGTTTGAGGACCCCTGTGGATTGGAGACGCATCCACTGCGTGTATTTGGTCCTCAGTAGCTTGCTCTGCACCCTAGGGCTGGTCCAGGGGATCTCAGTGCTGAGGGTGGTTGTGGGGCTACGGGGACTGTAGTGGGAGAATGGAGTTTGGCTGTGATGACGTTCAAAAGGGAGGAAATAGGATTTTTTAAGGGCTGGGTTTTTTTTATTTTAATAAAGGAAACAATGCTGATGGTGAGCATTGCCAGCCTGGCAACCCAGGCTGAAATTTCTAGCAGGCAGCTCTTCTTTCTCAGCCATTTTCCACCAGGTGCAGAACTGGGAAACTTGCTTTACACCCGAGCCAAGCTACTCCCATCCCACTGCTGCCAACCCTGGTTCGGGCTGCCTGGGCTCATCGCTGCTTTTCAGGATCTTGAAAAGCTCTGGGTGATACCTGCCCCGTTGCCGTGGCAGTTCTCCATCCCTTTGGGCTTTCGCGTTTCTGCCAAAGACGGCTGTTTCTCAAATTCCTCCTCGATCCATGGGCGGATCTGTTCTTGCAATACCTCATCAGCAAGAGGAAGTGTCAGAGATGATGCAAATGGTTTTTGTCAAAATATTTTTGAAGGGAATAAAAATAGCTCTTGGACCAAAATCTATTTCTCTTCCTGGGAAGGAGCGCTTGTTACGACTATTTTCTACAGGTACTGTCAGAGCAGGGCAGGAAGCTGGAAATGCTCAGTTATGCCTTGCTTTTCGGATGAAAATCGGTTGGTTTCCCACAGTGGTAGAAAAAGCGTTGGGAGGAAGGGGCTGGTTTCTCTCTGCTAATGTGGCTCCCTTGGATGACGCAGCTGAGTCTCTGCCTCAGCTTCTGGCCATACCAGGGTGGAAAGCATAAACTGGTTTGTTTTCAAAATTGCTTTTGCAAAGATAATGGAAAAACATCCATCTACAATTGTTCTAATTGGGCAGATAGAGGAGCAGCACGCGCGGGCAGGACGTCTGCGCAGGCCAAGCAGTGGTTGCCCAGCCCCAGGGCAGAGGATGCCCTGTCTGTGCCGCAGGGGTGGTACTGCCAACCTGGAGACTGGAAGTGCCTCCTTGTGCGAAGCCCTGGAGCTGTTGATAAAAATGCATTTTGGTGGGGTCTTTTTAGCCATTTTTCATTTGTTTTCCCTAATATTCTGTCTTTTTTCTTTTGAGGGATGGGTTATTTTCCGTTCTAGCTCAGCAATGTGCTCCCGCAGGCAGGCGCCGGGGCCGGGGGGGCAGTGGCTCCCAGCCCGGCTTGCTGGGACTGTGCGTACGGGGCGATCGTGCCCTCTCGGGAGAGGCAGCAGGACATTATCTCCTGGGGGATGTCAGGAGCCTGCCCGGCACTCACCTCCACATCCGTCTTTGCGACCCCCCTTCGAGGGCCAGACCTGGTGTACGTGTCCGTAGGGATGTACAGGCAGGCTGAAGGCGAATGCTGTAACTCCACAGCACTGCCTGCCTCCACGGCTTCCCAATCCCAACTGCACGTGAGCAGCTGGTTTTTTTTTTCCTCTTGCTTTTTATTCTGCCTGGGAATCTTGCTGTGCGTCCTTAGCAGGCTCACAGAACGGGCTCTCGGTGCGGGCTGACTCAGGGGAAGTTGAAGCTCTGTGTGACCGTAGTCCCAGCTCTGCGACGTCTCGGGGTGGGCGCTTGTCTGGTGGAGGCAAACAGGCTGCGAAGCATATTTGGGAGAGATGGACAACTGGCTTCCAGTGCACGTAGCTCACTGGAGAATGATGGGCAACGGCTGGCTTGGCCAGAGGTCTGAGGATGGCTCGTATGCCAGAAGTGTATTACCCTGAAATATATTTATCTTTGTGGCCGAGCGCAGATGGCTTTTGCCCATTGCAGAGCAGCTGTCGATACGAAGTGAAGGAGGAGGTAATATTTGGGTTTGGGGAGCTCACAACAGATCGATGCTTAAGTTACCCTGGGTTACAAGCACTATTCTTTCCATCGATGCCACGGGGCTTTGCAGCTGGGCTGGAGGAGGATGTGGGGCTTTGGTGCTGGGGGAGCTGGGTTTGCATTTCCAGCTGTGGGAGCGCAAGCCTGGCTGACGGGTGCGTGTGCAAGTGAGAGCCTGGCTCCTGAGCACATGGACGCTGCCGGGAGAGCCTCCTGTGCACATGTCCTGCGGGGATGACGGCAAAGAGGGGGTCCTGAAGGATGTGGGCTGCCAGCTTTGTGCAGCTGCTCTCCCGAGAGCCGGCTCCAGGAATCTGTGTTTGCTTTGGCTGCACGCTTCGTGCAGAAATGGTAGTAATACAATGCGCCGGGAGGAAGGAGGGGGGGGAGAAAGGAGAGATCTTGTGTGCTTCCAAACATGATAATGTGCCTTGTCCACGTGGAGCCGGAGCTTTCGGGCCACCCTCCCGTAGGGCTGCAGCTCAGGTACGTGGCTGCGGGACGTGGACCTTGGGGATCATCCCTGAGCAGAAGGCTTGTAGATTATTTTGATTGACCTGGCTGGAATTTTTCAACCAAAGCTTGATCCTCTCCTTCTTAAAACCTAACTAATTACTTTTTGTGGAGAAAAGTTTGGATTTGAATTTTCTGATTTTCAACTGTGGAAATGGTTTCTCCTTCATCCTTCCCCCTTCCTTGTGGTTTCCCTTTTGCTTCTTTCTTCCTTTTTTCCTTCTGTTGTCACACTAAAGAAGAAAACTAATAAAGGTAAAAAGGGAAAAATAATCCCAAGAACTGAAAAAGCAAAAATCAAGAAGCTGAAAAGGCTTGAAAATTTTCATTTGGTTTCTTATTGCAAATGAGAAATAGTCCTTAATTTGAAGAGCTGGCAGAGTTTGATTCCTGTCCAGGAGAACACCACCGACCTGTTGCTTCCTCTGTTTTTGCTCAACAGCCTTGAATACTGAGCAGGGTTAAATCCCTTTTAACAGGGATGGCTGGAGGTAGTCTTGGAAGAAAAGCTCTTGTAAGTCGCTGTCTCTGCCGTTTCAGCTCCCCTGGAGACCTCTGGGGAGAAAAACACTGGGATGTGGAGACACCCGCTGGGATCAGGACCTCCCCACCCCTCAGTCGTGCTGACCTCTCTCCACTGGTGACTCAGGGAAAGTGAGCGCAGCTAGGCTGGAGCAAGACGAGCCTGGGATGAGTCTGGTCCAGGGAGTCTGCACGTTGCGAAACTCTTAAAACTGGGCATCGAACCCAGTTTGTCATCTTGATTTCCAATCTCCTGGCTTCTCTGTGGCACCGTTCTTCCCTTGGAGACACCTCGGGCTTAGGTGGTTGCTGACCACTCCAGCCACTTTCCTTCTTTGGTGCCATTCTCCAGGAGCAAGGAAGGAGCAGAAATGGTAAAGGAAAAAGGGAAAGCTTTTAATCCTCATTTTTTCAATGATATTTTTATGTCCGGCGCCCCGTATGAGCAAAGAAAACGGTGGCCCATCTGTTTCTAGCACCATTAAAGGCGTTTGACTGCATGTGGCCCTCAAAAATAAAGTAAAAATAGGACCCTTTGGTCTGAAAATGTCAAATGCTCTTTCATCTTAGACGACCCCCAACTGGCTCCATATCCTCCCAAAGCTGAGAAGCGGGAGTGGGTTCCCACCAGTGTTCCTCCCGGCAAAGGCATCTGCCCCCTTCCCCTCCACATTTTTTTTTTTTCCCCAAAAGAAGGAAGTTAGGCACTTGAGCTTCACGCTGGCTGGTGACCTCTGAGTCCTGCTCCCCTGGACCTCCGGCTTCTTTCCTCCAGCTCAGCAGACTTCTTCTGGACTCAGGAGTGAAGAGGTTAAAGCCTCTTTAACAAGTGTTTGGAGGAGGGGAGAGGGTTTGACATGCTTTAGGACCAGACCTGGGGAGGGCTGTGCCAGCAGGATACAATTAATGACTGGGAAGAGAAGATTGCTACAATATGGGGTTGCTTTCTCCTCATCCCAGTCTTTCTCTCCACTTGAAGCCGTAGTCTGCATTAGGTCCTGCTGGGAGCCCATGTAGACTTACGGGGACCCACCTCTTCTAGGATGTATACTGTAAAAAACCAGCGTGGTGTTACCGCTGCTAATTTGGCAACAGTGCACCTACATGAAGAAAGTTTGGGTGTAACTTCAGCCTTTGGAAACTTCTGCTAATTAAAAGAACATTTTAAAGTTTGCTCGAGATACCTATGTAAATACATAGCCTTTTTGACATGAAAGCTCTTTTTATTTATCAGACTTGGGGATAGTATAAGTCCTGCTGTGTTGGAAAAGGGAAGAAAAGTATTTTAATTTAGGAGAAAAGGCTCATTATTTCCTTCATAAAATCTTTGAAGTTTTTTGTACCTTTTTTTTTGCCATTGCATGGGGGTTAATGTTGATACGAGGTATTCCGGCACATGCTGTCTTCAGAGCGAGCACGGGAGCGCGGGGCTGGCTCGCCGCGTGGTGTCTGCGCAACTGCGCTGGCTTCTGGGAAGGGGACAGGGCCAGACGCGCAAACCTGCCCAAGTCCTGAAGGACGAGCGGGGGCTGCGTGCGGTGCTTGTGAAGAGGCTTCCCCGGCCAGGTGAGGCAGCTCCAGCCTTTCCTGGTGGATGACGCGGGGAGGAGCAGCGGAAGGAAGGTGTCAGACATGGCTGTGTTAGTGGAAGTGCTTGCGAGGGTGTGCTTCAAGCGCCTCTGCGCCTGATCTGCAGAGGAGGCGAGTCTCTTCCCCAAACCCATTTGGTAGCTCACTGTGTCCGTTCTGGAGGTATTCAGCCCATTATTTGGTTTATTGACTAAGGTGACAATCGTGACATGATGCTCTTGCAGAAGAGTGGCGATACTTGTTGTCGTGCCACAATGGAAAACTGTAAATCCAGAGACCCGCGTCTGATTCTTTTCCTTTCCAAAAAGGTGTTGATCTGCTGGGTGAAATGGCCCCTGGGGCCAGCGTTGGCTTGGTGGGTCTGTGGGTCATAAAGACCCTTGGAAGGCAGGTACGTAGGCAGCTGCATTTCTCCAACCTAATTTTTGAGTAGGAAGGACATGTCAACTGCTTCAAGTGTAAGAAAAATTGTTATAATTAAGATCTTTCCCCCCCAATATTTGACACAGAACATTATAAGTGCTCCTGAAGTTCAAAGGAGCTTTGCCTGTCCCTTCCTACACATTGTGTGTGTGTTTCCCTGCTGCTGGGTCCCTTCCAGGTTTCAGATGAGTCAAACCAGCTCTTGGACTACGGGGCTGGTTTCAGCCAAGGACTCGTGCAGGCTGCACATGTGGTCCAAGTGCCTGTGCTCCTTACCTCATGCCTTGGTTTGGCCCCAATGGCTTCCTGCACCGCCGAATGGATGGGTCCGGGAAGCGTGACCGCAGCTGGGGAGGCACAGGCAGCCGCTCCTCCTGGACGCTCGTTTTTATTGGAGACAGCCCTTGGAGCCAGGGAAGTGTGTTCTCCTGCTTTGAGCATTTAGACCTTGGAAATTTAGGTCCAGCTGAGCCACGGCCACCCATTATGGCACCGGGCAACTTCTTTAGCTACTCTCTGCTGCACCTGCCAGCCTGGAGATGACAGTCCTTCCTCCTCCTCGCCCCTTGCCCGGCAGCCTGCATTCCCACGGGGCTGGGTGGCTCCTCTCCCTCCACGTGGGGCTGGTATGCCGAGGGCCTGATCTTGGTAAGAATCCCTTGGTGCTACTGGTGGTGTATAAATAAGTGGAAAAACCACTTGATCTCCCTGGAGATGTGCTTAGGGTAGGGTATTTTTTTTTTTTTTGGCTAACCGGGCCTACACAACAGCTGTTGAGCAATCGTTCGTTCTCTAAAAACAAATAAGGAGTAAATCTGGTGGCCAAATGTTGCAGGCACGTTGTAATGACTGTTAGCAAATTGCATTTGCAGTGTGGGGCTGCTTAACTAAGCAGCTGCCAGGTTTGCCTCTCTTTTTTTGCCTCTCCTCCTCCCGTGTAACATGGTGTTGCTGAGTGGGGAGAGGGGGACCGCTGCAGAGCAGGCTGGAGTCCCTGTAGGATGACATCTGAAGTACAGAGACGTCATATTGGCCATAGTATTCTTTAGTATTAAAGGTTTGAGGTTTTGTATCCCGTGAGCAGAGGCTGCTTTTTTCTCCCACCTCGCCTTGGTGCAGCTTGATGGCTCCTGGGGTTTCTGCATCTGGCTGGAAGAGGGATGCGGCGAGTAGCAGCGAAGTGTCCGCATCCCATCCCGGTCCTCGTGCTGGAGGTGGCACAGGGACAGCATGCGCCGTGCCCTGTTCCTCCTCCTCCTCTCCTGCCTGAGCGTGGCTCTGAGCTTCAGCTACTGACCCACCTAAACTGCTTCCCAGATGAAAATTAGCCAAAGATTGGGTATTGCTTACCACTGCTATGAAACAATACTCTTGTGCTGGTTTACTGAAAAAAACCACCACAAAACAAAACCCCCAACAAAACCAAAGACAAAAAAAGCCCCCAATCCCCCTAAAAGCCCCCTTGAAAATTGAGCCTGGCTCTGGTGAGGATTCTTGGTGTAACACCTGACATCTGGGTTGGGATGGAAAGTCTTTCCCAAGATAACTCTGCTACATATGGTTATGAAAAAGTCCTTAGCCATTTTCCCCTGATTATTTTCATTATTGTTATTATTTACTGGCATTTTTTCAGGCTGGATAATGGAAAAAAGTTGAGCTGAGTTTACTGTTGTGATTTCTAGCCCACTCTGCTGCTTTGGTCCAGTGTACTAACAAGATGCTTCATGGGTTTGCAGATCTGCAGGAGATGTAAGATCGGTAGTGAAAACAGTTTCTGCTGTTTAGATCTGCTGGGAGAACTTTTCAGATGTGAAAACTGCTCAACTACAGTGTTTACAAACATTTTTGCTTTTCCGTAAAAAAAAAAAGGGAGGGGGGAATAAATGCAGGAGCCCCATGGGCAAGGTAGAACTCCAAAAGGGTGTTCCTTGGGAATGGACTTGTGTGTCCCAGCAGCATTTCTTCCAGGATCTCAACACCTTCAGCTGCCGCAGTCCCTGTTCCTCCCTGGGGTGAGCAGAGGGATTGCAGAGCCTCAGGTAGTGTTTGTAATGATATTTGGTTTGGTGCTTGCAAGGGGATTCATTAAAGTTGCAGTCGGATTCATCTTTGCGTAGGAACGCTTCCCGGTGGCCGGGAAAGCAGCGCGTGAAGGGTTTGGGATCAAACTGAGCTGGGATCTAGAAATCCGTCTTTCAGTCCCCACTCAGCGGCTGGGGTAAATCCCTTAAGCTCTCTAAGTCTGCGTTCTCCGCCTGTCACATTTTCTCACACCCTTTATCCATTTTGCTTATTTAGACTGGAAAATATTTAAGTTAAAAACTGTTTGTTGCTTCCCATTTGTGCCTGTGCCACCCTGCAGAGGCGAGCCCAGTTTTCATTAGCAGCACCCAGCAGCAGCAGAGGCTACGTGCAAAATGCCCACAGATCCCATGAGTTTGGGTCCGTCAAGCCATTCCTGCTGCCAGGGCGTTGGAGCTCATTGTGCTATCCTCCCTTGGTACTGTGTGCTGTGGCCAAGCTGCCGCATCGCGGACTCAAGGTCTTGGTTCTGCACTGGGCTTGGCTGGAAAGTGATTGTATTTTCTTTGCTTGTTCTTGCACCGGGCAGTCCCAAAAACATATGCAGGACCTGGCCCAAAGCTTGTTGGAAAAACCGTATGGTGGCTGAGCAGGATTTTTATTACTTCCCTTCTTTCGTGGTAGTTCTTGATACAAATTCAGGCTAAAACTTCAGAGGAGCTGATCAGCAACTTCCTCTCCACCTCTGGGGATATGTGGAAGCAGTGTATGTCTGCAGGAGGGAATTTTTATTATAGTATTAATATTAATTACTTGCCTCAAAGCCTTGAGCTGAAATGGGACCCAGTGTGCAAGACACACAGAGATAGCATGGGGAAGGTGCCCATCTGTCCCTGCACATGGCCAAGAGCACAGCACCATGTGTGGAATGGGGTGGTAGGGATAACCTTCTCCTGGCCTGCTCCAGAGACTGTGGGAATCCGTGCAGAAGTCACTAAAATAATTCAAATACTTCACGACACTACAAAGAGTCTCCAAGCTCTGGATCTGAAAGGTGATAATCTGATGTTCAGCAGGTTCCTCTCCCCTCAACTAAAGGGTTGGTCTTTCTGTGATACTCGGACACCGCTGAACCTCCCTGACCCTCTAGGAAGAGCGGCATCCCAAGGAACCGGCCTCGGTCTCCTGGTGGATACTCCTCTTTGGGATTGCAGTTAATTTCCCTCATAATAATGCTTTGCATGAGCCTCACACGTGATGCTAATTAGCGCCGAGCCTGTCTCTGTAAAAGCAGCATTATAGGTAATGATGATTGCAGCCGCTCTCTCCCCTGGTGTAATTACTCAGCCCCCAGCAGCAATCCATTTTGGAGTGATTTGCAGCCAGGACCTTGTGCAGGAGCAAGCTGTCTGGCTCGTCAAAGGAGAGGGGAGCAATTGTGAAAGCACGGTCTGCCGTGGGGCGTTCAGCTTGAGCGGTGGCTGGTCACCTCCAGAGGTGGGGTGGGCGTGACTCCGCTTTGCAGTCGCTCAAATGGGGGTGATGGTGCTGCTGGTGGTACCCAGCACCAGGGGCTTGCTGGAGGGGAGGGTGGTGGCTCTGCAGTCCCAACCTCAGCACCAGGTACCTGGAACGGGGCATCTGCCACTCGGAGGCATTGGCCTGAGCTCGGGTCCATCCACTCAGATGTTTCCCTTCAAGACTTGTGGCCTGTGTTCAAACAACCGATGCAGTCGTGTGTTTACACTGTCAAACAACACATCTCCGTCTCCAAACACTCCTCTTACGCAATCCGCGCTCTCCGCGTTTCCGCCCCGATGGGGAGCAGCTCTGCCAAGCCGTGATCTAACTGCACCGGGGTCCTGGCGATGGGGGAAGCTGGAGCATGTCCGTGAAGGGGAGCCGGGGCTGTTTAACGCTTTCAGCGCTGCTTCCACCTGGGCAGGGCTCCTGCGGCGCGGGGCCACGGCGCGGGGCTGATGGAGACGCGCCGCTCGCTGGCTGCCTTGCTCTGGAGGGGCGGGTTGGGCGTGCAACGTTTTCTTGCTGCAGCCTCGCATTTAAGGAGAGTATCGCAGTGGCATGTATTTAGGGGTTTGCTGCTAAGCTTAATACTGAAGTTGGGGTTTTTTGTTTGTTTTTTTGTGTTTTTTTTCCCCCTTTAAAATATTCCTGTGACTGTTGCTTGGTTTCTTGCAAATGATGATGTTAAAAGCCCAGAGCTGTCCTGCTGTTGGTTGTCCAACTTTCAGCAAGCCTTCAGCTTAAAGTGAGAAGACCCTTAGCCAGGTGCCCATCATTTCTAGGCTGGCATACAATTCTTTTTTAAGCTCAACGTGAGGCTTGCATAAGGCCCTTAAAATTAGTGTTGCCTTTCAAGCCAAAGGGCCGGAATAGGGTTTACAAGCCATAAAAGCCTCTTATCAAAGTTGATTTCCTCTAACGCACCTTTCATCTTTTATAGTATTTACTTTTCAAATCCTTGAACTTGAAAGGATTAAACAGGTTAAAAGAAAAAAAGGAGGGGGAAAGAGAAAACAAATAAGAAGGAAGATGGATTGAGTATGGATTATGACAGGCCCATATAAAATATGAATTAGGAGAAAGTCTAAACAAAGAGTTGTAATTTTCTGAACTGCTGGAAGTTAATGTGTGCTGGAGGTTTAACTTTAAGGAATATTTAATTTGTTTGGATTATTTTTTTTTCTTTCCAAAATGAATGGAGAAGAGAGCAGCTGACTAGGGGAACATGAGGAATTCGTGGTGTTCTACTCTCTTCCAACCTCTTTCTGTCCTGTGGTAGGACAACCATGTGCGATCTACCCCAGTGAGGTCTTGTCCTCCTGCAAAATCCTTTCCCAAGCACGAAACCTTGCAGGAAGGAAAACAAAGATCTTGCGGGCTAAAATAACAAGAGTTGTGAAAGGGATCAGCAATTTCTTCTCCACGCAGGGAGCCAGAAAAGCATCCTGGTGAGCTGGAGGCATTTCCAGGGCACCTCCCTGGCCACCACCTCCCCTGCAGCAGTGGTCTGCGGAAGGGGATCCGCGGGAGCAGGTACGGGCAGCAAACCTGGGTTTGCTCTGTGGCTCCGCTGCGGGCTGGCATACAGCGTCCATCCCCAGAGAGGAGCGACCCGCGTCCCCAGCGTTGCCTTGTCCCGCTCCGTCGTTGCTCCATGCCTCTTCCCCTGCTGTCGGCAATGTCCTTGTCGTGCTCCCGGGGCTGGGCTGCCGCGCTGGCTGAATTCGCACCTAGAAAACGCTCCGAGCTGCACCCGGCTGCCTTCCTCTCTGCGGTTCCTTGCCTGGCTTTGCAGGAGGCTCTTGTCAACCAAAGCCTCCAAACCTGGAGGGCAAGTGCTGCTGGCAGCTCCTCTTGGCATGCTCCTCATCCCAGAGGAGCACATCAAACCTGCTCGCCCCCTCCAGAAGGTTGCAATCAGGGGCTTGGCCAGGCTGGATATGGGTCACCGGCCGGGTCAGCCGTGGCTGCCGGCTCTGCCTGCCTTGCTGTGGCAAGGTCTGGGGGCAGGCAAAGCAAACACGCCGGGGAGCTCCAGCCAGGAGTGACGCCTGACCTCCCTGGCCCCGAGCATCCGCGGAGGAGGGGGTTTCCTGCGGCCTGCCGGCATGGTGGACATTTTGGTGGCTGCCTGCATGTGGCGAGCGGAGCTCAAAGCCCCTAGAGATGGCTGAGCAAAACGATGCCGCCTTCAAAGTGGATCCGTCCTGTTTTTTTGGCACATTGTGGCTGCAGCGGTCTCCCCACCCCTGCTCTAGCACAGTGCCCGATGCGTGCGCCCACCAGGCAGCTCCATCATCCGCCGCGGCATTCACCAGTCAGTCAGTATTAGGCTGGTCACAGTGTCCCCTTGGCCAAGCTCCCATCATTTTGGGATGGGTGGGAGCAGGAGAGGATGTGAGGTGGGTGTTTGGTACCACCCTTGGCTCTTTCACTGCAGTTTTTTCCTCTATTCCTCTTCAGAGAAGGGTCACGCAGGGGGAGGTTACACGGGCACACACAGCCCTGTGGGGCTGTTAATGAGTACCAGATCCTTTAACGACCCACTGCTGTAGAGGGTGGCCTTCAGATGTATTTTTGGCCGAAAGCACTAGTTTCGTGAGTGGCGGAGCTCCGTGGGGTCAGCCAGCCGGAGGCGTGGGGTGTTGGCATCCGCAGGGGACGTGGTTGGGAGATCTCCTCATCCTCCTCCTGCTGACTCACGCCTGCTCGCTTCTGCAGCCGCATATGAAATGCTGCTGCTTCGGGCTCTGCTTTGAGGGCGTGCGAATTCCCAGGGTGAAACCAGAGCGTGGAGCTCCGAGGTTAACAGTTAAACCCAGGGCACCTCAGAAATAACCCAGATACCTCCCCCGGGACCACAACTGCTGTGAGTCAGCCTGCTGCAGTGGGATCTCGAGTCAGGGCGATGCCGGTGGTCTGAAAGGTGGAAAGCTCCGGGATGCTCAGGTGGAGCAAGATCCTCTTTACTGCATATTGGGAAGCCTCTCGTGGTGCATAGGCACGGTGCTTTGCAACCCCGTCCTTCGCCGGGCAGGAATTAGTGTGAGGGAGGGCAAAGAACGGCAAAAATAATAACCAGAAGTGGTTCAAAGCAGATGTTGTCCTTCCCCGCAGCCACCGTTTCCCACAGGTTTTCTCTGAAATTTCTGTGTCGAAAGCATTCTTGTTACCGTTACAGAAAATGTTGGCAAAGCACGTCAAGGGACATGAAAAGACGCTGAGCCCTGGGTGCCAAAATCCATGTCAGCTGGTGGAGGAGCAGAGGAGCTGGCGTTTGGGGAGGAAAGCACTTGCAGGGTGCTGCTTTGAGGAAGGATTAGACCTGCCAGGTGTATTAATCTCCAACCTTCCCAGAAGCGTCCCAAATTGTTTCAACACATTTCAATTACCCGACTGCGCTGCCTAGAACCGCTCTGAACTTCACCTTTTGGTGGCTCTTTTTATTAGATCTCAAGGAAGCGGATGGAAACCCAGTTTGGGATGTATCTGCCTGCGTCTCCACCTCCGATCAGCCCCTGCTGCAACACCGTCCCGCCAGCCCCGCCGCGAGCTGCAGTGCTGGCTGGAGCTATGGCAGTGCTCCAGGACGCGTTACTGACGCTTCAGGAGCAGCTGCGGAGGCAGGATTTCGGGTCTACTTTGCTCTGTTTGATGGGTCTGGAGGTGCCGCTTCGGTGGCTGTCGATCTTACAGGGATGCACGTTTGGGATGCCGGGCAGCGAGCCGGCAGGAGAGAGGCCGCTTGCCTGCCCATGCTGCTGTTTGAGGAGGGGCAGCCACATTTTGCACAAGGCATCTGCCAAAACCACGCTGGGGGAGGCGGGAACGGTGCCGGCGCTGCGTGACGCAGGCAGAGCGAGGTTGCCTGCGCCTTTGCTTAACGAGGTGCAGCGGCACGGGGGGTAAGGGCAGGGTGCTTTCCCGGGCAGGAGAGGTCCCTGCCTGCCCGGAGGGAGGCATTGCCCGTGCCGGGCTGCCGTCCGCCCCGCTGCCTGCGCCCGGGCTGTGCAGGCAGCATGGAGCAGGGCGGGGAGGACCCTTGGCTCTGCTGTCCCAGGGGTCCTGGTGCTGCTCAGCCGTGGGGCAAAGCCCCCTCCAACCAAAAGCAAACCTGGAGGTGGTGAAAATTAAAAACTCAGTGGCCACAGGCAGCTTGGGTTTGCCTGCAAAGTGCTGGAAAGCTACCCTTTCCAGCCAGCTGTGGGGCAGGAGGGAGCAGACGTAGCGTGTTTTTGCGGTGAAGGTTTTGGGGGGTGATAAAATACTGCTTAATGTTCTCCCTTGAAGCAAAATCCCCCAACTGAAGGCTCTTAAACCCTTTGCAAAAGTGACTGCTGCACATGGTGTGCAAATCCCGCTGCAAGTGAATGGGACTTTGCCTGTTAGGAAGTTAAATCTTTTCTGAAAACAGGACTTGGGTATTTCTTAGAGCCTACTTATAATTTTACCTTTATTCTCTCTTTATGAGCTGATCTTTTGCTCTGCCAAATGGCAAATGTGGCTGTTCTTCGTGGGGTAGGTAGATAGGGGTGTTTTCCCCTGGCTCTGCTGAAGGTATTTGAAAATCTGCTCCTCCTAATTTATAGCATTTCTGGTCCTTGGGAAAACGTGGCTCTGTCCGTGTGCCTTTTACATGCCCCCACCAGCTCACATCTGCTGCCCAGGGAATGGGGGAGGTGGCAACTGAGAAGGGGAAGGTTTTGGGAGAGGGTGGGTTTGGCTGAGCAGGGCTCAGCATCGACCCTATCTTCTCCGTTGAGTTCTCCTGGGCCAGCTCACCCATCTTGCCCCCAGCCATCATTACGCCGCGTGAACTCTCCCAAGGGACACTACCAGTATCCAGCTGGAGCAAGCCAGACCCAAGGAGCCAGAAGAAGACCCCTGAAGACATTGACCTGGGAGCAGAAAAAGCTTTTTGAGCCTTTTTGGCTGCATGCAAGCTGTTAGGGAAAGCAGTGAGGACAGAGCCCATCAGAGACAGGTTGCTGCGATGGAGGCACTGGTTGAGCCCTGTTGTCCTTTGTGGCTGGCGGGAAATGATCCTGTGGCTGCCTGGGGTGGGGTTTTTAATTTATTTTAATGAACTAAAAGTACGACGCTGAAATGCGAAGCCCATGGTTGGATCAGTAAAGGAGAGCCCATGGGTGACTGGGGCTCTTTCCTTGCGGTGGGCAGGGCTGCGAAGGGAGGCCAGCACCCATTGATTAATTAAAATCTCAAACCCGTGCACAGTCCAGTTTGCCTTGGCTAAAACCAGTGTGAGAAACTTCCTTGCAGCATTTCTGCGTCGTCCAGGCTGAAGTGTTGTCATCCGAGGCTGCTTTGCATCACAATGACTTGGGCTCTAATTATGCACAAGGATGCTAATAGGCACAGAGCGAGCTGGATCTCCATGGGAAAACTATCTGTTTGTGAGGGGTGGGGGGAGAAAAGAAAAAGAAAATCCACCCAAACAAAATAAACCATGACAGTTTGGGAAAGAAGGATTGGGGGTGAGGAAAGGGGACGGGAGGCAGCAGAAGGGTTGAGGAAGGCAAGTATGAAGCTAATAAGGCTCAGATCTGGCTTTTTATTGGGGTCTTTTGTCAGTGGTAAGAGACATGCCCGCAGGACTAAGGTGACCGCAACCACTTCTGCAGTGCTTATATATGCAATGATCTTGTGCAAAATTGGGTCTTTCTGCTTTCCAAGTGCCAAATGAGGGTTGTTCTTGCAGTGCTGTGCAGCTGGATCTCGGCTGGGCAAGTGGGGGGAAACTGAGGCATGGGTGAGCTCAGATTTGCCTGGGTGCCACGGATGTGTGTGGGGAGACTTGAGGAGGGGACCCCGTCTTTCTTTTCTTGTGTTCCAGCACTCACTTGTCCTCCTTGTATTATTGCTCTAGAATAGCTACAAGGAGAAATTGATATTTCACAGCTAAAGCAAAGGCAGCTGGATATAAAGGTTTTTGCCCACGGCTGCATTCAGAGGCTGATCTTCCCAAGGGCAGTGGGGTTCTTTTCCAGGATGCCCTGTTGGTTTTTCCTTCCCGTGTTTGCTAAGAGCATTTTGGAAAGAGCGGGGTACGGGAGGAAGACAGCATCATCCGCTGTGTCCTCTTGAGTTTTCTGGACATTGTTTTCCCTTTTGCTGTCCGACTTTGAGAAGGTTGAGGTGGCTGTGGAATGGGGAATGTTTGAAACTAGCCATGGATGGAGCTGTCTGGGCTTGGGTTTCCAGGACCATAAAGGGACAGAGATGGCAACTATCCATCCAAGGCAGGGGAGTGGGACCTAGAACCCCCACATTTTACACCAGGGTCTGTCACAGGCCCACAGTAGGACAAACTGGGTCTTGTGGTCTTAGGTCCGGCATCTTCACAAAAGCAGACAAAATTCCTGGCTCTCTCTGAAGAGCTGCGGGAGGTCCCCGATGACCACGCACCTGACACCTGCTCTGGGCTGTGAGAAAATATATGACCGGCACATGGATGGAGGCTGCGAAGTGTGTAGTGCGGTTATTAGCCCTCATTGAAATGCTCTCTCACTTAGTGAAAACGAAGAGCATTAAAGAGCCAGGTGCAGGAGTCTAAGGAGCTTAAACCTTTCACTCTCTGTTGGTGTTGATGTAGTCATCTGGCTTTAATGATATTGGCATTACCCACTCTGTGAGCATTTAAAGTGGGGGATGTGTTTTTAATGTCCAGCTTACAAGGATTACTCCTGTGTTGTTTCTTCCTAACCTCCTTGTGTACCGTGCAAGTCCTGGGTGAGGACAGTCCCCACCCAACCACCACCAGCAGCTGCCACCAAAGCAAACACAGCTGAAAACACCTTGTCCGCTTTTTTCCCGATCAGACCCCGGGCTGAGCAACCTTCTCTTGGGAGTGGTGGGGATGAACCATGCTTACTCTACCGGGGTAGGAGTCCTTGGGTGTCTCTGCATGCAAAAGGGCTCACCGTGCCGGTGGCTGAGGCGAGCTGGGGACCAGAGCAAGTGCTGGATCTGGAGGCTTTCCCCTGCTTTGGTGTGCAGGTATCCATCAGACACACGGGGTTTGTCTTCTCTGTCCGTTGGTGTGAAGCGTGGTCTCCAAACAGGGTCAGCACTGATGCTGCTTGTTCCCATGAGACATCTCATCGGGGAAGGGCTGGAGTGATGGGATTGCCCAGGAGCAGGTAGCTCCCGCGGGGATGACATGCGTCTGCCCACTCTCACCCAGTTCAGACCAGTAGGATCTGCTGGGCCAGGAGTGACTCTGGGTCCTCGAGTCTTCCTCGTGCCATCATAGGGATGCTGGGCTGAGAGGAGCCACCTGCTTCCTTGGAATCACCCTCCTGCTATCTCAGCACCAGTGCACAATCCTCCCTCCTAAACTGAGTGCGTGCCAGCCCAATGCTAATGAGCTTGATTGCTCGCCCTTGTTTCACACTGCATCACCAAGAGGAAAATCTGAGCCTGGTTTGCTCCAAATGGTTGGGTTTTGGGGGAGGGGAGGCGGACGTGAACATCCAGGGTGGACAAATAATCATCTGCGAATGAAAAACTCTGGGTTTTACCCGGAGAAAAGGGGGATAGACAGACTGACAGACCTGATGACAGACCGAGCTCGAAAGCACCCTGGCCCCACAGTGCGGAGAGATGCCTTATTGTTTGATCTGGCTGTGAGACAGATTAGCAGCCCCAGGTGGAAAGTCATAATCTGCATTTAAATGGGCCGCTTATAAAAGGTAGGGAGCCCAGGAGCTCGCAGCATTATGCTGTGTCTTTAGGACTCCGTAATCTCTCTTTATTTTCTCCGCAGTCTGACCTGGGGGCACAGTTTCTAATTACCAGGTCACCCTGCTAATATTGTCATTTCCAGCCAGTGGGTGTGAAACCATAGCAACGCCACATTTGCTTCCAAGTTTCTAGAGGAATAAAATTTGCCTTTTAATCACAGAAAATGACTGGGTGTCTCCCCACCTCCCCCAACTTACTCCTCACTAATGCAATTCATTATCGGGGTTTTTTGAAGATATTTCAGTTGGGACCTTTTTGAAGCTTCATCTTGTGGCTGTGGCCAAAGACAAGGGACCCAAGTCTCGATCTGTGAGGTTGTAGGCTCCAAGTAGGCTGTTTTGGATGCCAAAGCTTCATTAAATTCCCATGCTGTTCACCAAAGAATCTCCGTAATTTCTTCATAATATACTTTTTATCTTTAAAAAATTGCAAGTGAGCTCGTAAAAGAGGGAGAAGAGAGTATGAGACACAACTGAGTTATAGGGATGTAACCTGCCATCGCACTGTAGGGATGTCCACGTGTACCTGGTTAGCTTGGCTTAGTTGGGAGCTGACCACTGGGATGGTGGCTCCAACCTATGGATTTTACCTCCCGGTTTGGACAGCTTGAAAGAAGCCCATGGAGAGTCAGGAGGCAACAGGGCCGGTGTGGTGGGCACGTCCTATGCTCCGTGGCACAATGGCGTGGGGTTATCTTCCCCTGTGCACCTCTGGTGGCTTGGGGCTTCAAAATTTACGTCTTCCTCTCCCTGACCTGCATTGCAAGTGCCACATAAAAGGTGTGTTGAGCCAGGTTTTTGTCCCCTTGGAGCAGATGATAAAAACTTGACCAAGATGAGCCCAAAGAGCTTCAAAACTTGCTTGCAAGGGCTGTGCTGGCAGACCTGTGGGTGAAAATCTGCCTGAACATCAGGAGAAATTCAGGTCAGGTGTGGACTGAAATTCTGCCCCTCGGGCCTTCCTCCTGGCTCTGCACGATGCGTTTACTGGGTTTCAAAAGCAGTTGCTAACTCAAAGTGAGTCAGACGTGAACTGGAATCACATTGTAAGGTGATTTTCCAGCTGACAGGAGTAGGTTAATTGTAAACTGTCTACTGAAGCTTTAAAACTCCTGTCCAGCCTTATTATTAGCAGTTTAAAATTTATGGAGTGAGACTTTGCTTGGTGATAGTTGGTTTGTGCCCAGACAACGTGTGTAATTAATCCCCACGTTGGGGGAAGGAAAATCAAATGTAGAGCTTTCCCCCCCCTTCTTTTTTCCCCTCTGACATCTCGGGGCGTGCAGGGGACCTGGGGGGGCTGCTGGGCAGAAACGCGGTCCTACCTGCGCTGAGCTGGAGGACCACATCCGAGCTGGCACCTCGAGCACCGAGGGTTAAACCCTTTCCAGTAGTGAGAAACTTCACTTTCTATTGAAGGAAACTCCAGGCTGAGGGGTAAAACAGTTCGCAGAAACGCTGGGAAATTGGACCCTGGATCTGGACTCTGCGGGATGCAGGTCCCCAAGGATGATGGAGGTGGCGCCTGATCCAGGGGTTGGAGCCGACCTGCTGCAGGGCAGGGGATGGGGCCATGTTGCCTCCGTGCCGGTTGCTCGTGCTGGCACCTCTGCAGCTCTGGCTCCGCGTGGGTGTTTTCTGCACGTGGCTGTCTCAGGATGGCCACACATTATTCAGCCTGTGGGTTTCCTTAAGTCGGAGCTACGACCTTGTTAAAAATTTACTTATTTCCAGGCTGAATAGCTGCATCTGTCTGGCTTGGGCAGCCCTTGGACCCGGTTACGCCTCTCTCTGTCGGGCTGAAGAGCTGTGTTATTGCGTCTCCGCTCCCGGAGCGCTGCGGTTACAGCGCTCGTAAGCTGCACAGACCGAGCTCTCAGACTTTCTCCCTGTAAAATGTTTTAGTCACTGAAAACTGAGAGCAGCTCCCAGGCAGGTAATTAATTAGAAATGTGAATTTGGAGGCTTGTTTCCCTTCCTTTCGTATAGTTGCTGTTATTTCAAACTATTTTTATTGAGCCTCTTATAAACATGACTCTGTTTTAATAGAGAAATAGCTCCCCTCCCCACCCCAGCTTTACAAACAACGCGTCTCAAAGCTGAAGCTACTTGCCATTGATGGTCTCAGCCTCTACGTGCACGCATGTATACACACGGAAGCACGCACACACACACGCACGCAAAATTAAACTGGAATTTCGCAGCCGCAGGGTTGGCTGAGCAGTTCTGATCCAGCTCCCCGCGCGCGGGCCAAGCTCCTGTTGACTTCAGTAGAGCCTTGCCGGGTTTACGAGCCTTCGGAGCGCAGCCCTGAGCAGGGGCTGCTTGTATAACGGCTGTTTCGTGATTAGTATTTGTATTACAATAGCACTTCAGGACCCCGATTGCGGCTCAGCGCCCCATTAGAGTAGTCCTTGTACAAACACGTAGTAAAGAGGTGGGCTCTGACCCAAGGAGCTAACAATTGAGGTCTTTACGGCCCCCGAGGTACCTTAGGATCAATTATTTATATTACAGTAGCACTTACGGCATGTCTGTGCCCACGCCGATGCGAGCGGCTGCGGTGTCTGTGGCCCGATCCTGGGAATTTTGGGGTCCGCAGGACAGGCAGGCGACACTGGGCTTTGCTGCTTGAGCCGTGAACGGCCGCTTGGTAACGACCCGGTCCTGCTCTGGAGGGGCTAATCCTGCTCCGGAGGCTTTGCCCAGGAGCGGGATTGCTGGGGGAGCCGGAGGGGCCTGCGGCAGCCTTTTCCTCGCCTCCCTCTCACGTTGTTAGCGTGGGCCCGGGTGCAACGGGTGCTGCGCAACTGCTCGCTCTGGCCACGTGCAGCCCTCTGCCCTCGCACCGTCGGAGCTGGTACTGCAAAGCTGGGGCATGCGGGTGCAGGAGCGATCCTCGCGGTGGGTGCAGCCCCCGGGTGAGGGTGAGCAGCCTGGCTGGGGGCTGCGGTGGGGACAGCGGCATTGCACGGCGCGTCCTCAGCACGCGCTTCCGAGCGGCGAGCTGCTCCGATCCCGCCGGCGCCGCTGTCCGCACCGGCGTCCCCGGCCGCCGCCGCTCTGGCCGTGCGAGAGCCTGAGAGGCAGGAGGCTTGCGCTGGAGAGGTGTTTAAGGCTTTTTTTCAGTATCCTCTCCAATTCCTTGGACCCGTTTGTGCCTTGTGTCTGTAAAACTCTCCTCTCTCCCCACCTTTGCCAGATGGGTTTATCTTTACAGCATAGAATCGAAGCATCTTAGTCAAATTTTGCTGGTGTCAGCAGAGAGTGGGGAGTTTGCGTTCGTCCCCCTTCCTAAGACACCCCTCCTGGAGCGTGGTCCGGGAGGGATCCTAACGCTGGGATGCGGGGGGAAACCCAGCTTGCCCCTTTCACTTTGACATATAAATCTCCATCTCATTTAACCACTTGACTCCTGGAACTGGGCCCTGAAAAAGTAAGAGAGAAACTCTAGCAAACCTTGCTTTACTCGCAGCGAGCCCGGCTCTGCTGTGATATATCACTGCTCTATGTCCCAAATGCTACAGCTGGGCAGGAGCTGCAGCTGATCCCAGGATCCCGGCACACAGCTGGCTGCAATCTTGCCTTCTCTCTTGGAGAAAGCCCCGGCTTTAATACGATGTCAACATGAACAGCTGGCCGAGGAAATGCAAATTGAAGCTGCATTTCTGAGCAGCTGACACCGCTGCAGGCGGCCGGCACGCAGAGCTGTGTGTGGCTGTAGCCGGCCGGGCGTAGAGCCCGGCACAACGGGGCATTACAGGAACCCGGGCAGAGAAGAGGGGGTGTGCTATGGGGCTCCCCAGGGCTGCTTTGAAACTTTCTCCCCATTCTTCTTCTTTTTTTTTTTTTTTTAAATTGCTTATTTTTCTCTGAACTGATGAAAAAAAACCAACTCATCACTGAGGCAAAATACGGCACTGCAAAAGGGAAAGCAGTCAGGCGCGGGGCTCAGTGGCCCTGCGGCTTTCTGTGGGAGCTGGGGGTCTCTGCCGGTGCCCCCCGCCCCGCCGTGCAGCGTGCAGCAGCCGCGCTGCACATCTGTCCCTGCGCCCGCTCTTACCTGCTGCGGCTCAAACCTGCCCTGCAGCATTGTAAGAGTTCCCTTGAATTAATTTTTTTTTTCCCCACCCCTCCTGTTCTGCTTTCTAGCACAAAGCGCCCTGAAGCTTTGCAGCTTTTCCAGCATTTTTCTCTCTCTCGGTGTCCCCCTCGGCCCCGCCATGCAGAGCGCAGCCCCCGGAGCGGGCAGAGCCCCGGCGGTGGGTGGGCAGGAAGCTCGGAGCTGCCCGGGGACCCGCGTCCGGCTTGGCTTTCCCGAACGGAGGCCAGAAGCGTTAAAGCCTACACCATAAGTAAACAGTGCAGAAATTACAGGTCCAGGGTTGGGTCATGAGCTTTGCTCTTTCGGTTTCTTGCGAGGAAGATACCCCGGGGATGCTGCCGGCTGGAAGGGGGAGCTGGCTCACGGAGAGGGCGAGAGGGGAGCCGAGCACGGCTGTGTCGGGACAGAGATGCCACCGCAGACCCCGAGAGCAGCCGGGCTGCGGGGACTCACTGCAGCACTGCCGGCTCGGCGGCATCCCGGCTCTGCCCCGCTCCCGCCCTCCGGTTCTCGCTGCGCCCGCTGCAAACTGGGGGGGATGCGAAGGGTCCCTCCTGGCCGAGACCCCCGGAGAGGCAGGCGGGCAAAGGCTGTCATGGCTTTTTTGGGACATTTTCCAGCTTGTTGCTGGGTAACAGCCCAACCCACCCACACGAGCATCAGAAAGACGTTAGCTGGCTTGTTGAATTGTTTGCCTGCAGCCGGCTGCCGCTCTCGGCAGCACCGTGCCGGCGACGGGCCTGCCAAGCTCTTGCCGGGGCTCCCGGGCGCTTCCTCGCCATGACGCCGGTAGCTGCGTTTGTTCTTCTTTCCAAAGGAGCAGCAAAGCCAAAACTTGCAGCGGGGCAAAGTCTGATCGGGGCAGGGGAAACCCGCCACGTGCTGCGGAAAAATGGCTGGGACCAAAGTGTTCCCACCAGCCGCGGTGGCTGATTGCACAGGTAAATAGTGACACTGACCCTAACTAATGCACAAAGTAAATGAATCCCTTTCAGTTAATTGGCTTAAGTGTTACTTGTAGTGAGAGTAAATATTTTACAACGGCGCGGAGGCTTTGCATTGCGGTCGTGAGCTCTTTGTGCTCTGAGCTGGGGCTGCAGTGAGCAGCGTCCCTGCCCCGAGGCGCCCGTGGTGAGCCCATGGGAGCAGGTCTCACTGCTGGGGCCAGAGGCTTTTTGGCGGGGGCTTTTTGGTGGGCTTTTTGGCAGGGGAAAGGGTCTGGAGAGAATAAACCGTTGGAAAAGTAATGCTTTACCAGCTCAGGCTCGGGGCCGTGCCCTGTGGGGGCTCCCCGAGGGGTCCCAGGATGCTCTTGGCTCGCAGCGTGGGGCTGCTGCGTGCTGACGGCGTCTTCCACGCAGAGCCTGGGTCGAGTTACAACGTTTTTGCAGCAGTTTTCGTAAGCGAATAACTGTTCCCTTGGAGGGAACGGAGGGGAGGGGACCCTCACAGACTCGTGCTGTCACCAGTGACCTCTGCAATGATGCCGGCAGCGAGTGCACGCTTCTCGGTGTTGGAAACCAGAGGACTTGCGAAACTCGGTGCAGCTGTGCCCCAGGGCAGGGGTATGGCAAGTGATGCTGCAGGTTAAGGTGGGGCGAGGTGGCAAAGCTATGGGCCGGATTGCCCGGAGCACCGTGAACCGTTCCGGAGGAGCAGCGGGGTTAGAGACCACGGGAGTTCGGAGCAGGGATTTGTCTGGGATGGGTTTGATGGGGAAAGCAATGCCTGGCCGAGGAGGGGGGTCTATCCTCGCCGGCGTGCCTGCGCTGCGGCTCTGGGAGAGGACGGCTCAGGGACGAGTGGTGACATTGGCCTTGGAGGATGATACAGGCCCCGCTTGGCTGTTTGAGGGATTTCAGCTTTTTGAGGAGAATTTCAGCAGTTTGTAAAGACAACCTGGAAGCCCCAAGACGCGCGGCAGCTCGGGGCGGACAACCCGCCGGCGACAGCCAGCGTGGCTGGGGGAGGGCTGGAGCTCATTCGTCCAGGCTTCACCCCCCGGACAAGGCTGGTTTTGTCCGTCGCGGAATCCCGGCGCCTGCTGAGCGTCCCGCTGAGGCTTCCCTCGCGCCGGGCTCCCGCCGACGGCCGGCTCGGACCTGCGCTGAGAGAGGGGCGGGGGGACACCCCAAGCCCCCTCAGTGAAGCCAAAACCATCCTGGGCGTCAGCATGGCCCCAGCTTTGCTTGAAGGCTGTCAATAAATCAGACGCCAGTGGGGTATTTAACTTTTAATACAATGTATATTTATTGCAAACAATAATATACAAAAAAAAAAAAAGGTAAGTTTCACAAAGAGAAGGATCTTGCAAACAAACCAAACCAAACTTACCTAAAGACAAAATATGATTTAAATGACAGGTCTTTTAAGTTACAGAAATACTTTAAAAAGATCTGCTTTTATACAGAAATAGAAAGATGCCATATTATAAGAGTGCTTTAAGATTTTTTTTCTTCTACTGAATCCCTAAAAAAAAAAAATGTTAACAAATATATCATTTTTTTAAATAAAAAAAAAGTTTGCTGTCTTTTTTAAAAAGCAATCCTTAACTGTTCAGCCACAGCTTCACCAAAGTCAGTGTCCCCACCTCAAGCCAGTTTTGGGGGGTGGAAGGCTAAAACGGTGCCGCCCCCGCGGCACGGCCAGGGCGTTGGGTCTCGTCCTCGCACGAGCTCGTGTGTCCCAGAGAGCTGAGGCAGAAAACAAGGCAAATGATTCAGTGATACGCTACATTTGCAATCTTTAGTTTGTACAATTTTTTTTTTCCAGTTTATCCTTAAGACAAAAGAAAAAAGGAAGAGCACAAGTTTGTACAAACCCAGGACACAGATTCCAAAAAGAATAATAATAATAATTATAATAATAAAAAAGAATTAGAGAGATAAATAAAGGACTGGTTACAGTTTAGACCATAATTTAACAGGCACGGTTACCTTCCAAATAATGCTCCGACAAATGCAATCGCTTTTGAAAGGACTTAAAATAGAAGGGGGATTTAAACAAAAAAAAAAAAAGCAAATTGTGATTAAAAACTGCTCTTCTCACAAAATAAATAATTTAAAGTATCTGTGATGTCCCGCAAGCAGAGGGGAGCCCCTGGATGGGTTCTGCATCAGGCCTGGGGTGGACGGGGCGTTGATGGGGGTCGAGCTCAGCCCCCCAGGCAGAGCTGGGGCCAAGCGAATATCACAAGGCTGCTTTTAAGGCTTCTCAACAGCACTTTTTGCTGTTTTGGGTGTTTTTTTGTTGTGGTTTTTTTTTTTGTTTGTTTTGTTTTGTTTTTTTTTTTTTAAATCTTTTTGTTTTTCTTTCTTAAGGCTCAAGGTTATTAAAAAATAAAGTTACAATCTCCTCCTGGCTGGTTTTGCTATTAGTTAGAAAAATAAAGCCTCTCCCATGCTTGTCCCCGCACAATCTCAGCTCACGCCTCCCGCGCTGCAGAGCTGACCATCGCTAAGCCTGACGCTGGCCACTTAACAGAGCTTTGTTCCCAGTTAAAAGCACACCGTTTTGCTTTTTTATTTTTAGAGAAAAAGACACTTATCTATACAAAAATACCTCTGACTGCAAGAAAACCTAGGACTGTTCCACTAAGTGTCATTTTTTAGCTGTTGGAAAAATAAGAGCATTTAAAAAAAATCTCTAAAAAATATGTATAAATCCCCTCAAATTGGTAACGAATCATACACAGTACATACTAAAAAATATTTAAAATAGAGAATATTCCTCACAGAGGACTCTGAGTTTTCTCTTTTTTTACCCCCCCTTTTTTTCTTCTTTATTTTAATTGCTGCTAAAAAAAAAAAAAATCATTACAAAGGTCCAGAGAACAGACAGCTGAGCTGGTTGGTTAGAAATCTCATCTCCACGCCGCGCCCTGGAAGCGGAGTTAAAGTCCAGTCCTTGGAAAGTCTGTACCGAGTTTTGCCGGTTCTCAGAGCGGTCTGGCCACTTCCTGGAGGATGCTGTAGTGCAGAAGGCTCGAGGCGCTCTCTCCTCCCCGCCAGCTTTAACTTTAGCATCTTTTTTTAATTATTATTTTAATTTCAAAGAAGGAAAAAGTCTGAGGAAGTTCTCCGTTCTTCTTCTTGCTTCTTTCGTGCTTTTTTGATTTTCTCAAATTTCTTTTTTTTTTTTCTTTTTTTTTTTTTTCTTTTTTTCTTTTTTGAATGGCTTTAGGGTCTGGTGAGCTGTGTGTAGACGGGCTGTTCCCAGTGCTGCGGGCTGTGGGTCTGGGGGATGGAGGGGACCCCCGAAGTGTCTGCAATGGGGGTGTACATGGGGCGCTGCGTGGGGTTCATGTAGGTGAAGGTGGAGTAGAGGCTGCTGCTCTGGCCGGCGGCATGGCTGTAGTAGGAGCTGGAGTTCTGGTGGTCGGTGTAGTCGTACTGGGAGCGGGTGATGGTGGGGTAGGAGGAGCTGTAGTGCTGGAGGTTGAAGGAGCTGTAGTTGATCTGCTGCGGGGAGTGCTGCTGCTGCTCGCTGTAGTGGCTGGGGCTGAGCTGCTCCGTCTTGATGTGCGTCCTCTGCTGCGCCTGGCCCTGCTCGCCGCTCAGCGCCGGCAGCCCGTGCTGCGCCTGGGGCTGGGGCTGCGGCGGCGGCTGCGGCGGCGGCTGCGGCTGCTGCTTGGACATCCAGACGTGGCCGGCCCCGGCTTGCGAGCCCGCCGTGCTGCTGATGCCGTAGCTGCCGGTGTAGGTGACCTGGCCGGGCTGCCCATGGGTGGCTGGGACCCCCGGGTGGCCGTTGGGGGGGAGGTACTGATCGAACTCGTTGACGTCAAAGGTCTCGATGTTGGAGATGACGTCACTGCTGAGCTCGCCGATGTCCACGTCTCGGAAGTCGATGTGGGGCGGCTGCCGGCCGCCTTCTTGCAGAGGGCGGCCCTCCCGCTTCAGGTCCTGCTTGCCCGGCTGCGCGTCCGTCTTGGGGGTGGTGGGGGGCGTGGGGGGACCCTGCGATTGCCCTGCGGAAGGAAGGAAAGGGCACAGGCGTGAAGGGGGTGTCGCTTCCCAGACGGCCGGGCACCCCTGTGCCCGCGGCTCCCTGAGTGCCGCCGGTCGCCGTAACGCCGTTAATAGTTAACCCGCAGTCTGTGGGGCAGCCGGGTAACAGCGCGTTGATTCTGAAAGCGGTTGCATAGGGTAACACAAACGTCTCCGGGTGCGAGGAACGCAGACGCGAGCCCTACCAGCACCAAGCTATCGCGCCGGGTAAAATAACCAAGCCTTCAGCCGTGAACCGCGAGAGCGAGGCCGTCCTTTGGTTTACTTCTTTAAGAAGTACGGATTCACGTTTCTCACGGGCAGAGGGGTGGAAGCGGCCGCAGGGGCTGGCACACGTGGGCAAGTCTTTGCGTGCTCGTGCTACGAGCAAGGTTGGTGGGCAGGCCCCTCTCCTGGTGCAGCCATCCCCTTCTCGATGCGTTTCTGGGTCTCTCCCCCTTACCTAACCCCAATTTCAGCCTGGTTTGGGATGCAACTTTTCTTAGGTAGCTGTGACTTAACCCCCTCCGTAACACCTCGTGGGGCCGCGAGTACCTACCCGAGTGCTCCCCGGGGGAGTGCACCTCGCTGATGCTGGAGGACGACTGCGGGGAGTCCGCCTGCAGCGCCTTGAAGATGGCGTTGGGGGAGATGTGGGTTTGCTCGGAGCCTTCCTCCTGCTCTGACTGCCCGTTCTTCACTGACTTTCTCCGCCGCGGCTGGTACTTGTAGTCGGGATGGTCCTTCTTGTGCTGCACCCGCAGCCGCTCGGCCTCCTCCACGAAGGGACGCTTCTCGCTCTCGTTCAGCAGCCTGGGGGGGAGATGGGGGGCGAGGGGTCAGCTGCAGCTCACGGGCGGGGGACTAGCGGCACCCCCACTATGGCATTAACACTAGCCATAGTGTTAAAGAGAGGCGTTAAACCTCTCCCCTGGATCCCCCCGAATGGCGATGCAAAGCCCCCTCCCCAATGCTGAACCCCCTGTCTGGGGCACACACTGGTCGTCACCACCCTCTATATCCTCCCCCCTGATTGCTTCGGTGGCCGAAAACGTGGTGCAAGAGCCTCGGCCGGGTCCGGCCTGCGCGCTCCCCAGGCTGTCCCCCCTCCCCGCCCGTCCCTGCGGGGGTCCCCGGGGGGGCTGAGTGAGGGCCCCGCCGCGGCCAGGTTTGCTCCCTGCTTTCGCCTCCTGCCGCGGCTCCCCCCGCTTCTGCAGTCACAGAGCAAGAGGCGGCCAGGTGACTCACTTTCCTCTGTTTTTCTCCCCTCCCTGCCTTATTTTGGAAGTCGGAGGGCACCCAGCCATGCTCCACTCATCGCACCCACCCACCCACCCGGGGCTTGGCACAGCATCGCCGGCTTCTGCCGCCCGCCCCTCGCCCCGCACCGCTCCCCCGTCGCCCCGCACCGCTGCCCCTCCCGGGCCGAGCTGATGCAATCCAGCCAACCAGCCTCTCCCCGGGACGGGAGCGCAAACCGGCGACCGCCTCGGCGGGCCCGGCCGCGGGGTCCGCGGCGTGGGGGCTCTGCCCCACGCACGGCCAGCTCCCACCCGGGGCGTTGCTCAAGGAAAAGAAGCCGCTTGGCAAGACCCGAAGGCGGGCGGAGGGAACTTACTTTCCCTACTTCTCCCCTACTATTCTGGCTTCTCCTACGCCGAACAAGTTTGCCAGCACATGCAAAAGTTTTCAGCGAGTTTTCCAGCCTCGAAACCATCCTCTCCCTCCTCTTCCACTCCCTCCGACCGTCGGTACGGGCTAGCGCAGGCCCTGGAGGCTACGACCACCCCGGCACCCCCCGCGCCCCCGCACTCACCTCCAGAGCTTGCCCAGGGTCTTGCTGAGCTCGGCGTTGTGCAGGTGCGGGTACTGGTCCGCCAGTTTCCTGCGGGCCGCCTGCGCCCACACCATGAAGGCGTTCATGGGTCTCTTCACGTGGGGCTTGTTTTTGCTGGATCCGTTCACCCGGACCGGCATCGGCACCAGGGTCCAGTCGTAGCCTTTGAGCACTTGGCTCACCGCCTCTCGGATGCACACCGGGAACTTGTCCTCGTCGCTCTCCTTCTTCAGGTCCGGGTCACCCTTGGGGAAGGTGTTTTCTTGGGGTCTGGTGTTCTCCGTGTCCGAGCCGGATCCAGAGGGACAGGGGGACCCGGCGGAGTCATCCGACATGGTGGGGCTGGGGGCGTCGGAGATACATTTGTCCTGTTCTTCTGTCATTTTCATGAAGGGGTCTAGGAGATTCATGCGAGAAAGCGGCAGAGGGAGGAACAGGGGATGAAAAAAATTAAAAAAAAAAAAAAAAAGAAAAATCAGGTGGCAAGGGGATAGGGAAGGGTTAAAAAAGTAAAACTAGGAGAGACGAAGTCTCCACCAGCGCGAAGCCCGGCTGGGGAGAGGGAGAAAGCTGGAAAAAAATTGCAAAAGTTTTTTTTTTATTTATTCTTATTCCTTTCCCTACCCCTCTAAGTCAAAAAAAAAAGGGGGGGGGCGGTGGGTAGGAGGGAGAAACTTTTGCAAGTTGCAGGAAAGAAAGAACGGGAGGAAAAAAAAAAAAAAACCCGGCGGTGGCGGGAGGCCGGGGCCGGCTGGGCAGCGTGGGGCCGGCTGGGCAGCGTGGGGCCGGCTGGGCAGCGTGGGGCCGGGGTGGCCGTCGGTAGCAGCGTGGGGCCGCGGGTGGCAGCGTGGGGCCGGGCGCGCCCCGCCGGTCTCCAGCGCGGCTCTGCGGCCCGCGCCGCGGCGCGGGAATAAATACTCTGCGCGGCGATTTCGGCTCGGGAGCGCTCCGCCAATGGGCGGGCGGCCCCCGGGGGCTGGCGCGCACGCCATTGGCTGCGCCGCCGCTGCGGGGCGGGGCCGGCGGGCGCGCAGCACCGCTCAGCGCCGCGCAGGGGGCGGCCCCGGGCGGGGCGCGGCGTGGAGCCACTTGCGCGGGTGCGGAGCGGCGACGGTGGATCCTCGTGCCCCTTGGCGCCGCGTTTTCTGGTTTCCCGGCAGCTGCGGGAATGGGCGCTGCGAGCGTGGGGCGGGGGGACGACACACGCGCCGCGCGTTTCCCGCAGGCCGCGGAGCGGGCGGTTCCCGCGGGCGCGTAGTGGCCCGTGGAGGAGCGCGGCGGCGGCCGGGGCCCCGCGGCCGAAGCGCGGCGGGCCCCGCGGGCGGTGCGCGCCGCCGTCCAGAGGGGGCGCCAAAGGCCCAGGAACGGCGCGGCGGGGGCGGGAGCGCCGCGCGCGCGGGGGCGGGGGGGGGGGGGGCGGTGGTGTCCGCGCCCGTCCGCGGCGCCGCCCCTGTGCGCGCCGTGCGTGGGGGCTCGCCCGGGGGGGTGCGGGAAACCTAAACCAGCCCAAACCCACCGTTGGGGTTGGGTGTTTTGCGTTGGGGGGGTGGGTGTGAGCGCGCGCCCCGCCGCGCTCTCCCGCGCCCATCCCCGGCCCGTCGCGGCCGCATCCCCGCCGCGCTCCCCCAGGCGCGTCCCGCGTGGAGCGCACCTCCCCGCCGCCCTCCGCTTTCACAAGTGACTCGTCCAGCCTGAAGTGCTCTGCTCTGGTCGCGCCGTACCATACCCCCCGTACCCCCCGCATCCCTCCCCCCCCCCCCCCCCCCCTTTTTAACGTTAAAGTTTTGCCGAATTGACCGGCTCTTATCATCAAGCCAAAGCAGCAAAGCCCAAAGAAATAAGTCCTGGGAGCTCCCCAGGGTTATCGCTCGATAAATGCAAGTATCTCCCTTCATAGCGTATCACACAGTATCTGCATTTTTAGTAGCAAACTGCCTTTCCGTGCACGTAAAAATCAAATACCAGGGTTGCTGGCAGGAGAGAAGTCGTTATCTAGAGAATAACGCAGATCCGGGCTTTTGAGGCTTAAAGGAGAGAAGGGGTTATCCGGTGAGACCTGAAACTTCAGTGCAGATGTGTGCGACGGCAGCTCCAGCGTGCAAGGCAAGCGTGTCCCTCCCCTGCGCACTCGGCCCCACGAGCGTGTTTCGGGGGAGAGAGAGACCTTCCACCAGTTCTCCCTTTACAAAATAGGCACTACATCATTTTTCATTTCCACTCGAGCGTTAAGTTGGTGCTTTATCGAAGCTGCTTTGATTTGCAGCCTTTGTCCAGCTGGACAGTCCTCGGGGCAGCGGCCGGCGTGGTAGCCGTACCCCAGTGTGGATCCCTTATCACGATTGTCACCGTTACGTTTATAAAGTGTGTTTTAAGGGTATTGGAAATGGCACATGAAAAAAAGTAAAAAAAAAAAAAATTAAGTGAAAAAGGCAGCAGGGGAAGGAGCTCTGAATAAATGCAGTTGAAAGCAATCTCCCTGGTAGACCCTGCTTGTCTTTTCCTATCTTTCCCTGAGATTTTTTTTTTTTGCTTGCAAACTTTTGGAAAGTAGTTTTCTTTGGGTGAGTTTAAAGGTAAGTGTCTGCCCTATTTTCAGAGCCTTTGTCTGAAAGAACGGGGGGACTGAGAGCAGAGGGTGGTTTTTCTTCATGAACATTCGGGGTTTCTTATGCCTGCAGCGCCGAAGACGGTTTTCACAGCGTTACGTATCTTTACTTCGCTAAATATGCAGTAGTCCAAGAGAAGACGTGCTGAATTTTGTATCGTTATTTGCAGTGAAAAAGGTAAATTTATAGCAAGTGTTAAAGGAGATAATTTTGAAATATTTTCCCTCGGCAGTTTCAGCTCTAGGCTAGTGCATGAGTGGAATTTAGCTCAAGAAATCTCTTTTAATATATGTATTTGTTGTAGAACATCAAAGAAAACTCAGGGAGTAGATTGTTCTTATCTCAGCTGGAGCTGCTGTAGCAAAAATCTGAACAAATGTACCTGGAGGAGAAAAATACGGTGGCAACAGATTGTTCCATGGCTTTACTGCTGATTGGCAGAGATAAACACAAAAACAATTGGGGAGGATAATTGATTTAATGAAAAGTGTAATAATTAGAACATTTTTCATTCTGAAAGTCCATCTGCTGAAAGGGACTCTGCCTTTTCATTACAAAAGAATCTGTTTTAACAAAAGAAAGTGGTTTGACAAGTTTGAACAATAAACAAAAGAGAAATGGAAAAGAGCTTTCCAGTTATGTTATCGCCTGTAATTTTATAATTTCTGAATTATTATTTTTAATTCCTGTTCTATGGACTATTTAGACAATATGGACAAGTTGATTAATCACAGTCGTTTTGCAAGGTTAGAAGTTGCCTTTAAAGTGACAAGCTGTTGCTGCTTTTACGTCAGGATGGAAGTTTTCTTTTCTTTTTAAAGAATTAACATTGTTTTATCCTAAGTGGCGAGCTCAGATATCAGGAAAGATTTTTAGCAAGAAACGCGTGGATTATAGCCCTCGCTCGAGGTTTTTTTCTGCCTTGTGCTAAATCAAATGACCGGTTTTTAGGAAACAATCTTTCCAAGCCTCTGAGCAGAGCGTGAAGGAGACGGGAGCTTCAGTAGCAACGGGAATGGCTCCCGTCTGGGGTATTTGGGGAGATTTTTGGCTCAGACCTTACAAATACAATATTGATGCGTGTCAGATCTGTTGTGCTGAAATAAGCTGTATTATACCGATGTTTTGGGGGAGCTGGGGGGTGGGGGGGGTGATTCAGCTCCCCCTTTAAGCCTGATTATATTTGGTCCTTCCTAAAGCCCGTGCGCCTCTCCTCCCCGCTGCAGGCGCTCCCGCCCCCCCGGCCAAGGGACGGCTGTTTGATGGGCGCTTGCTTCACCAGGGAGGCTGTGATGTCACCCCGTCCCCTCTGACCTCACGCCGGGCCAGCGGTGCCTCCGTGCTCTGGCACAACTCGGTCTCCCCTGGTCGGCGAGAAACCCAAGGAGAAGCCGGCGCTGCCTCCCCCGCCAGCGAAACGCTTTCGCTGCTCGCCTTTGCCACGGTGCGAAACGGGGGCAAAACTGCGAGATTTGGGTTATGGTGGAATTCTCTGACAACAAAGGTGTTCCCGCACCAGATCTCTTAATTTTGATATCAAAACTGTATCAATCATTGATACGACGTGAACGCCTTTGGATTTATCTGGGACTGCCTGCTCCGGTGTTTTGGGATGGTGGCTTTCGGCAGGCAAGTCCTGGGGATGGTGCGGCGCAGTTCATTGCAGCGTAGTTGTCGCTCCCCCTATAAAAATGACTCCCTCCGAAACAATGGCGTTTTATTAAAAATGAGAGTTGTGCCGCATCCCACCAAGCACAGGATAATTCCAGCAGCCGAACAGGCTTTGCACGCTCCAGGTTTCTCCTCGCTAATAGTGGAGGAGAGCCGGGAAGGGTCCGCCGTCCCCGCGGTCGCCACCAAACGCTTGCACGTGCAGCGCGAGATGTTAGCGTTTGCGTTGATTTTTCTCCATCACCTCTTGCGTGGTCGGGTCTCCAGGGCAAGCATCCTACATCTTTCCAGTTGGGGTGTTACTGCATTAAGCGACAAGTATTTATTTCCCACCTCGTAAGCGTTGCTGATCCAGGAGCGGAGCTTGCGCTTTGGTTTGTGACCTGCCCAAGAGCCGAGGGACCGGCCGCGGTCCCCAGGACACAAGGTTGGCGTTGAGCCCCTCCCCGGGTGGCACTTGGTGCCGTGGCGGATTCGAGCCGGTCCGGCGTGACCTCGCGCCAGGGCTGTTGGACGCGTCTCCCGCGGCCTCCCGGGCAGGGTTTGCAGCCTCAGCCTTGCGCAGAGCTGTGGTCGTGTCCCCTTTTGTACTATATCTATTTATTTTTTGAAAGCTCGAGCGTTTCTCAGGCACATTCTGACATGTCCTTATCGGGAGGTCGTTGTACAGTTAAAAAAAAAAAAGAAAGAAAGCGCGGTAGCTGAGTGGTGATGCACTGGGGGCTGAATTGTCGTTCATTTTGTAAATTCAGCTAAGAATTCCTTGATATGGTGTTTTTACACCATTGTATTAATTTAAAAAAATCTATCTATTTCTCTGGCCTCTCGTGATAATATACCACCCTCGAAAGCTGCTACAGGTTGAGCTGGAGACAGCACTGTGTGTTGATTTAAGATTGGCAAATACTGGCCCGGGAATGGGTGAGAAAGCTGGAGGACGGGCATTTTTTCCCCCCTTTTTCGGCGTGTAAGGTAACAGGGAGCCTAAAGACTCCAAGAGGAGTGCTTGAAAGATATTTGCTTTTATGGTGTTTTAATTCATGCCTAAAAATACCATCCTGCCGGACTTGCTATATAGAACAAAGTAAAAGAGTTTCAGAAGAATAATCTCAGCGCTGCAGTAAAATTATTCTGATTATTTACAAGGGCTGAGCTGGGTGGCAGTGTTAATTTGACCACGTCTGTCTGTTTTAGCTATTAAATAACTGCACACTCATTGTGGCTGGTGAAATAGCATAACTTTAAATAGCGTCGAGATTTACCACTTAAAAAATAATCCTGGGAACACGAAGCCGCCTGGGGCCAGATCCTGCCGGGGGTGATGAGGATCGCGCTGAATCTCGGAGAGGGTGGTAAAGGCGTTGCGGTCGTTGGGATCAGAGAAAGGCTTTTTGCCCCTGGAAAAAAAAGTTTTGAAAATGCTAAAAGTAGGAGAATTGGAGGGGGAAAAATGGGGGGTTTTAACTCTGCTAATAAGAAATACCGGTGCCGATCGGCAACTCCCCAGCTCGGCGAGCTGCTCCCCCGCAGGAAAATCCAGTGACGGATTTATTCTCACTCACATTTTGAGTCCAGACCTCCGAGCTGAGCAGCGCCGGAGGAGTTTTAACGCTCCCTGGCTCCGGCGCAGGCCCCGCCATAGTAAATAGACATAACCTCGCCGTTCTTTTCTGCTCTTTCTCCCACAGTTGGAAACCACTGCGCACAACCTCGTACTTCACAAATGCTCTTTTCTGGAGATTAAAGCGATAAAGTTTGGGGCTATTTATTTATTTATTTATTTGCTCGCCGCCTTTGGCTCGAAGCTCTGCAAACTCGGGTAAACGGAAAATTTATCAAGCTCAGTTAAAGTGGAGTGGAAATAGTCTCCCAAAAGCGCCAGGTTTTTCTCCTAGGCTAAAAAGAGGAGGATTCTTATTACTAATTCCCCCCCCCAAGGCACACCTTTAACTTGTGTGAATGCTTTTGGCCTGGGCAGCGCGGTGCGTCGCCCCGCTGTCAGCTGTGGATTCGCCGTGTCCGCCCGCCGCCGCGTCCCGTGGCCGTCCCCTCGCAGCGGATGGCAGCCGGAGCTGGAGGCGGTTCTCCATCGGATGCTGAGACAAATCAATCTGGTTCGAATCACTCAGGGTAAACCGATCAAAGCCAAAAGTAAAGCTCCGGTAATGAGGACAAAAGACATCGTTTTCATTCATAACAACACTGAGCTCTCCAGAAAAGGAAAAATGCCCTAGAGCGAATGCTGGCGACGAGCGGCCAGCATCATCTTCTACCTGCTTTTTTCCATTTTTTCCCATAAACGGGTGAGTGCCCTGCCGTCGGCATCGCTGCCCGCGGTCCCTGTGGCTTCTGCCACCGCCGCTCGCGTCCCCGCGCTCGCGCAGGGATGCGCATGGCGTCGCGAAGGCTCGCTCTCTTAGTGAGGTTAAAGAGAAGTAGGATTGCTTTGGAAGGTATAAAACCTGCTAATAAATTATAAAAAAAATAAATCTCTCGACCCAATTATAAGCCCTGGTGGATTCTGGTTAATACATAGAATTTTTTTTAGTTTTATTTTGAACCATTTGTTCCGTACAAGCACGCTGCTGTACGTGGCAGTTCGGGTGTAGCGTGGAAGCCAACTAACATGCTGTGCAAATCGTACCTGATGTTTCATAGTCACATACAGATAAATAAATGGCCGTAATTTTAAACCGGCCCTATTATGTTTTCCAAGCAATAGTTCAAATTACACAGCCCAGCAACAGCTTACGAGAAATCCATCAGAATTGGAAGGGGGAATAAAACTGCCATTCTCTCTACCTGTTTGTGCAGCTCCTTGCTAATGCAGGGGCAGCCCGACTGTTTATTTGGAGAAGTAAAGTTGTGGAAATATACTTGGAGGGTGTAATGTGGACAGCACGTGTTTCTGGGAGCTACCTGAAGTCTGTGTCCTAATGGCTTGCAGATGTCCCCGGGTCACTGCTTTCCTATGGGCCAACGAACGCAGCAGCGCCCACCCCTCCCGCGCTTCAAATTAAAAAAAAGAGATTTAAAAAGGGGAAAAAAAAAAACCAACAAAAAAAGGGGATGGTGGATATGGCGGGGGGACGACGTTCGACTTCTGGAACTTGTAAAATTGTTTGTTTGGGTTGTTTCCAGCCCCCATCCCGCCGCTGCTCCTGAGTGATTTGGAAATTCTAGCTGCCAGGTCCATGTTCGGGTGGAACGATGATTTATTTGAAAAATAGAGAAATCTGCTATGGGATCACTTTTGGTTTGCTCAGGGTGGGGAGTTTATTTACACTGGGATTATTTATGTTAAAAAACCTGCAGTTTTCTCTACCGAGTAATAAACAGGGATTTGTTTTAGTTATATATATCTATCTAAACACAGACTCACGTATGCATGCACTCATATATACTGAAAATATGTGTATCTGTGTCTTGCTGTTCCTCTTTTACGCCAAGTGCATAGCTATGTGCCTGAGCGCTATATAAATATTTTATTTTACATATAAACCTTAAGGCGTGTCTAAGAATTCAGATAAGAAGTTTTTTGCTTTTTGTGTTGTATTTCTTCCTCGGGGTTAGGGGCTGCGGGGAAAGCGAAGGGTGTGCTCAGAGCCACCCTCTTCCCTCGCTTCTCGGTGTCTGGTTTGGGGTGAGTCCCTTCCTGCGCCCGACGGGCACCCACCGCGGGGGATGCCGAAACCGCCTCGGCCTAAATCCGGGCACTTTTTGGCCCCGGTCTCGCGGCCGCTGGTTGGGGCAGGATGTGGCCGGCAGCGAGCACCGAGCGCGTTCCTGGCCCCGGGGATGCTCCTGCGCGCGGGCCATAGTTCTCCTGCTCCCCGCGGATGCTGAGGGTGCTCTGTCCTGGGAAGCAAGGGACGTGGCACCGAGCAGACCCCACGCTCCCTTTCCCGTGGGAAAAGCATTTAAAGGCGTTTTTAAGGTGCCTGTTTTTGATGGCGGTGGCCGGATGGCATCGCTGGGCACGGGGGCACCCGCGGCTGGCGGGATGCTCCGCGCAGACCAGCATCCCTGAGACGTTCGCGGTTGCTTCACCCCTTTCCTCCCTTTTTTGCCCCGTGCTGATAATTAAGGGAGTTTCCCGGGGCGGGTGGCCAAAGGGGCCGGGGTAAGGACTGTGAGCCGTGTTCAAAAGGCGCTGAAATTAAAGGCTGATTTCAAATACCTGCCCTGGGGCTGGACCGAGGTCCGGGTCTCCGTACGGACCCGTCCCGGCCTGGAGCCTCCGACGGGCAGGACAGCCCGGCAGCCGAGCCAGAGGTGCTGTTTTAATTTCTCTCTAAATCACTATTTATTCCATAAACAGAATTGCTTTTAAAAAATTTGTATTTAACAACGAAACTTTGCAGAGGTGTATAATCTATTCAGTTTTCCTTCTATTTTCATTTGCCTTATATATGGACCAAAAAAGAAGGAAAGGCTGTCGCAGGAACGGTGTGCTTACGCTTAAAAGAAAAAATAGCACAACACTCATCGTGTTAAAATTAATATAGCAAAGTGGAGTATGATAGGAAAACAGAAATCGGGAGGGCAGGGAGTACTGGTTTTTCTGCGTCTGCCTGTCTACCTGCCTCTCCTATCTGTGACAGATTAGAAATATGGGCTGGCCATTTAGCTTGGCAAAAATCATACTTTTTTTGCACGAACATGAGAAAAAAAATCATCCTGCTGCTAAGTGGGAAAAGCTTATTCTGAGAATAACACCATCCAGCTCCCAGTTTTTTACCTAGAAATGTTTGCTATGTCTTAATAATAACAGAGTCTCAGACTCCATGACAGAATATCATTATATTTTCTGGTTTTAGGAAAAAACCTATTATAAATATGTCTCCGAATGGTGTATATATACCTTGGCTTGCAGTTTAATTTGCTGTCAGTCTGAAACCACTCTTTATCGTAATCCTGGGTTCCTACTCATAACATACAAAATGATTTTTGACTTTGAAGAAAAGGATGAAAACAGGTGCTGCCTTCAGAAAAGACAGACGAAATGCCGCTTTCCCACAACGCAGGTGAGAGAGAGATAGCCTGCAGCTCTCTGGGAAACCCCAGCAAAAAAAAAAAAAAAAGACATCCATTTTATTTTAATTTTAATTTTATTTTATTTTATTTTATTTTATTTTTAACATTTAATTCTGAAACCTGCACTTGAGAGTTTAGGGCTACAAATTCTGCTTGCTGCACTTATCCAAAATAAACTCTGGCTGAAGAATAATATTTTAGTGGAGTAAATGAAACGGCCGCAAAAGAAGCATCATGAAAACGTACCTTCGTGTGGAGCATGACTGTCGACTTAGTCCCGACGGGCTAAGCGCTGTCTTTTACAGCCACTTACGCTGGAGAGACTTTACTGGCAATTCGGGGGGATCCGGGGAGGGAGATGACTTTTAATGTGGTGTTTTTAAACATAGCCCAGGTGCTCGCAACCGCCTGTTGTGATCCCCCACCCAGTCTGTCCTCAGGTAGTTAACATTCACCAAAATATTGATGGCAGTTACCTTTCCTGCCAGCTCTTATCTGAGTGGGCTTGAGTAGGACTTTGGCAGTGCCTGAAAGGAGGTATTGTTACCTTACGGGGGGGGGGGGGGGGGGGGGGAAAGAAAAGAAAAAGGGAAAAAAAAAAGGCAAAGAAAACTCAAAGAGCCAAGCTGGGAAACAAAGGAGGGTTTGGGATCAGCTCTGCCTGGGACAGCGTTGCTCTGCCAGTCCCGGGACCGTCCTTGCGCCACGGCCCCGGGGCCTGGCAGTGGGGAGTGTTTGCTCGTTATAAAACAGTTGTGTTTGTTGGGTTTTTTCCCCAGTCTCCTATTAGTGAGGCTTCTTCGCGTCCCCTTTGTGTGCCTGAGCTCAAACCAGCCAGAGTACCAGTACGTGTATGTGTGGCTCCTCCGCCCTCACCAGTGCCCCGCGTCCGCCCTTTGAACCCCTGCTCCCATTTCAGCCAAACTCGACAGAGAGATCAGGTTTTTTGGTGATTTGTAAAGATATAGTAAAACATGACTGAGAAAAAGAACGGCAACGTGAGCTTGCCCTATATTAGACCTCAGAGAATCCACAAATGCTGAGGCCAATCCCTAGGAAGGCAGGCTCCCATCTTCTGCTGCCCTTACAACTCCTCATGGCTTTTTACTTAGTTATTTGCTTGTCCATCACCTTATCATTTGTCCCAGGTTGGCTCAAAGGCTGATTTTCAGGTCTGGAATCAGATCCTAAATCTTTTGGGGTCTAACGGTCCAGGTTTGGTGTCCAAACCAAGACGCCTATTTCTCTGAGACAGTCCCTGAGGAGGTCACAAATCTGAGGTCTCCAAAATCACCTGACACTACACAGGTAACGCCCACATTTTTTCTGTATTACTGGGGTAGGAGGGATGTATTTTGGGATAGGGAAAAAAGAAAAAATCCGCCGAAGAAAATCCAATCCAGTCTTACTGGTCCGGCAGCATTTGTGAAAGAAAAAGCTGGGAGCGCACTGGGTGACTGTGGAGCGTGTCCATGTGTGAGAGGAGACCTCTCTGCCTGGGTAAAGCTCTTGGGGCAAATATCAGAAATTATTGGACTATTTTAGGGGAACCTGGTAGACTGGGCTAATGAAGCTAGTGCTTGCCTCCCTCCGTCGGAGCCCTCCCCGGGGCATCGGGGCTGCCCTCTCCTGCAGGCTGTGTCCTGGCCATCAGCAGGATTAGCCTCGTGTGATCACCAGCACTTGGAGTTTGGCCTTGCAGGATGCCAAGAGCTTTCAGCTGGCTCCGTGGTGGGGTTGTGACTGCTCGCTGCTTTATGAGAGCTTTCTCCTGCCGTGGCTCGTGATGGCCCCAGGAAGGCTTTTTAGCAGAGCATTAGGGGTCCTCGCTTCAGCTGAGAAAACGAGGCTGTTGGCTCCCACCACATGCCATTTCTCCAATCAAGCAGTTCCCTGTCAGCCCCAGCTGCTGATTAATTTTCAACATCTTGTGCCTGACTTGCCCGATCTAAGACCGTTGACTCAGAAAACAGGAAAGGTCAGTTTGACTAACATCTAACCCAACGCACCAGGCTTCGCATCCAAAACAAACAGCCGTCGCGCGGGATGCGGGCTCGCCGGAGACCATTCCCACGTGAGGAGAGGGCAGGTCTGTGTGCTTTCTCACCGTCCTGACATCCCAGGGCCATCCTCCCCTCTGCCAGCCGGAGCGGGAAGGTGCGGAAACCCTCACGGGTTGGAAAACCAGAAACATTTTTGCAGAGGGATTGTTTCAAGTAATTAAAAAGGGGAGGGAGAACAACGATCTGCTGAAGTCTAGCACAAGGAAAGCGTCGTTGTTTGCAGTGTAGGATCCTGGTTTCTAATCTCCTTTGCACAAGGTGGGACAAAACCCGACGGCTCTGGCTTGGGGAGTGTTTTCTCTCCCGGCACACCGTGGCTGGTGATGGGCTCGCAGGTCTGCAGAAAAGAGAGGATGGCATTCTCAGCACAGCATCAGCTTTCCACCACGTTTTTCTGGCACGCAAACAAAGAGCTTGACCGAGGAGATGTACAGTGCCGTGCTAAGTGACCGTGCCCTTGCTGTGCCACGGCGTGGCTTGTTTAGTGGAAGGATGCTGTTAGGGATATGGAAGACTGGGGCGAGGGAGGGGTGCCGGGGCAGGTTTCAGCTGTGTAGTAAGTCATTCTTGAGAGCTACCTGCTCTGCCGAGGTCCCAGCTATGGTGACCTCGGGGTCTGCATTTCGATAAGCCACTGGTAGTTCCCTGAGGCCAAATCAACCAGGTGGTTCCTTGTGGTCTCCAAGTCATCAAAGCAGGACCCCAACTATTGATACAGCCCATCTGCAAGATACTGCACTTATGAAATACCCTGTACATGAAGCACGGGATCTGATTTGGATAGGGGCTGTGTTGTTGTGGGATCTCTGAACGTAGCCACAGTAATCCATCGCTTTAAATGGCTTTACAAAATCCACAGAGTTGATGATCTGTGATAAAGAAATCTCCAGACTGTAGCATGGTGTTCTTCTCTTTACTCGTGCTTAGAGCTGCTCGAGTTGAACTCGGTCTGGCTATGCTCATGCAGGTAGGATGGGTCTGGGTTGTAGCAGTGTAGGAACAGGAAATGGGTATTTGTATGTTATGGTTTAAGGGAGGCAGAGATACCAAATTGACCCCAAAGTTTTTTTTTTTCCCCGATCCAACTGCTAATGCAGTACCCTGGAAAGGATCGTAGTGTTGCAGAGCCATGTTTGACCTGGTGCAGAAAAGGGCTGGAGGAAAAAACACATCCAAACTCCTTAGCTTGGGAGCTTGGCCTTGACCTGATGAATAAGGAGGTAATGGAGTCACTGCCATAATTGTGCAGTGTTTAGATGTGGAAAGGGATACTGCATTTCCACAGTAATTCCAGCTAGTGTTTCCCTGTCCCTCCCACCACCTCCATATTATATTTCTAAATGATCTAGGGCATTAGAGCAAAATCAGTAGCTGATTAGCCAGCCTGCTTGGCTGCAATCACACCTTTCAGTATTAATTACCCACTCCTTGAATCTGATGATGTTGAGCATCTGCAGCGAGGGCTGCTCGGTGTTTGGTGTCGTTGGCCGAAGACAAGGATTTAAAGGGACAAAATGCCCACGCTCGCCCGGCCAGCGGGAAATGAGCGCTCGTTTGCAACCGTGATTGAGCAACATGATCAGCTCTTCCAGCGGTCTTAGCCTGAGGGCGGCCAGTCTGACAACACCGACCCGGCCACGCGTGTCGAAGATCACGGGGGAAGCTTTGCGTTGCGAGGGAAGGCAGAGGAGAAGTGAAACGGTCCACCGAGGGGTTGGCGCCAGGTTCTGAGCTGGTGGAGCAGTCGCCATCAGCAGAAATGCTGCTTGTCTGGGTATTTTTCTAGGCAACACAGAGGGTTTTGCTGGCTTGTTTTGGCTTGGTGTGAAGATGTTCATCAGCTCAGGCTGAACTCTTGGCAATCTGTTGGAAGTCAGGTTGGAAAGAGATGCTCCATTGTGTCCTCTCCAGGCTCCAGCCCTCCCTTCTTTTGTAGATTGAAGCAACAAGTTTATTTTTCAATTTTGATTCTTCTGCTACTAAAGAAACTCCAAAACCAGGGCGGTAGAAGAAGAACTAGATGACCATATTCACAAAGTTTTTCCAGAAAGCCCAACAAAATTGCCCTAGCAACTTGAGGTAGCGTGGGTTGTACCGAACTGATTTGGTGTCTGACCTTCTGGCTGGTGAAATTTCTTCCTTGGTAGAAGACCAAGAGCCAGCCCTGGGCTTGTGGCCACTGCAGGGGACAAGCCCGGCCAGTGGTGCTCACGGTGAAGGTGCAGAAGGCTGAGCTGCTGCTTTTGTGCCGCCGGGAGAAGGGATTCGAGGTGAACGCCTGCAGCTTCGGGCCAGGGGCTGTCGTGGAGCTCAGGTGGTGCCGAGACCCGCACGTGGCGTGTTCCCATCACGGAGTTCAGGCAGAGTTCGGCCTCGGCGCTGGGAGCCGCTGGAGACAATGCAAATCCCACCACTCCTGCCAGCTGCGCCTCACCCCTGGTCTAACCGCTTGTCTGCGTATCACAATGAACCTCAAAGCTCCTGCATAAAATAACACTTTATTATTATTAATAATAATAAGTAGAGGTAATTTGTGATTCTTGAAACTAGCCCAAGCCACCAAATTCAGATCGAGATCTGACTTCAGCCTCCTGAATGTGGGGGTTTGGGATAGGCATGGGACCAGTTGTGAAATTTGGAGTTCAGATCCTAAGTCCCTTCCTCCTGCCCCTGAGCTTTCAGAGCTGCGGTCTGGCTCCAGGCCAATGTTTAACCATTATGAAAACCTCTCTAAGGGTGTGCCACCTGTCTTTTTTTTTTTTTTTTTTAATTATGATCTTCAGGAGAATGAATTGCATTAGTGAGATCTGCCGGTAGCTGCAGGGTGAGCGGTAGGGTTTGCTTGCAGTGGCGGGGTTTGCTGTGGTGGAGAAAACCACAGGGGCTGGTGAGTCTGTGTGAAGGGCATGGTGTGACCTCGTGGGTCTTTATGGCCGTTTTTGCGTGCTTTGCCTGCTGGAGGGTCCCAGCCTTTGCAGTGGCATCGGCACAGGCTGCAGGAATGTGGTAAGCAGCCAGCGTAAGAGGTTATGGCTGGGCTTTTCGGAAGAGCTGGGTGCTGGACGTGGCATGAGACCGTGCTCCGGTGCTGCAGCTATTGCACATCGGCTCAAGACAGCTGGAGATAAATTGCTCCCATCCTGTGAATCTTGTTCCGAAGGTGGGGTGAAGGGGGGAGAAACTCTTACTCTGTCAGCAGGGCAGATGGGTGAAAGCTTTTCCCATTACTGGGGCATTCACAAAAGCTTTCTCTGGGTAAATTCTCGTGTGTCCACTGCATCTATGTGACACATGTCCACAGGGCAGTGCTTTCTCGGTCACCACATCCATAGGCTTCCCTTCCTCTCCCTGACCACCTTCTGTCACAGAGCTCCATCCTTTAGGAGCTCCATCTTTTCCCAAACAGGCTTGAAACCGGCCAAAGGGTTGGTTTCTCTAAACAGCTTTTGAAGCTATCAGAATGACAGATCCGCAGACACATGGAGGAAAACCACACAACCGTCTTTTAGAAAGTAAAAATAAGAGAGACTGAGGTTGCATTTTTTTGTGTGGCAGCTTTCAGGTTGGGTATCCAGCACACTTCTTGGCTCATCTTGGGTTTTTTTAAGATCCAGCAAACAGAGTGAGGGTGTTACGTGTTCGAGAGCTGCTGGAGAGCGGCCGCGTGCGAGCAGGGAACGCGGCGTAGAATCTTCCCTGGCCCGTTTGCTGCACTTCAGACTCCCCGTATGCACTGGGGTGTCACTGCCAGCAACCCCCAGGAATCAGTTTGGCGGCGACGGTGCAGCCATCGAGCGTGGATCTCCTCTGCCTTCAACGGCAGAAACAAGCTACCACAACAGAGAGCTGAAACGAGCTCTTGGGATCGTGCAGCATTTCCACCCCGGAGGCAGCCCAGTGAGTCCTCCAACCTCCATCCTCACCCAAAGCCCAGGCAGCCCACGGAGCAGCCCACTGCAGAAAGCAAACTCCACCCTTTGTAAAACTGACCCATGGTAGATGAGTTTTTGCAATACAGGAGGGTTTGTGTCATTCAAAACCAAGTTTTAAAAAAAAAAAAAAGCTCTGACCAACCGATTGGCATTTTTATTAGTAATTTTTCAAAGCGGCGAGCGTACAGCCTCTCCCTTGTTCCAACAAGCGTGGGTGGGAGAGGGTTTGCAGCCCAGCCTGCACGCCCGGGCGCGGAGGTGGGCAAGTGATTGCAGGCTGGCTCTGGCCGAGTGTTGGCTGCGGCGCAGCTCTGCTTCCAGGGCTAAGGACAAGCCAAGCCAGTGGGAACATTCTCCAACCTGGTTTTTCTGCCATTCACAGTAATTTTTATTTATATGTTTGCTTTTTCACATGCAGATGGCCAGCATCAATGGCTCAGAGCTGTGGTTTTCATCCTAGAGCCAAGCGAGTCGTCTTGTCCTGGCTCAGCCTTCGAGCGAGCTGGCTTGCCCTTGTCTACCTGGGCTGTTGCTATCTCTGCAAAGTGGGTAGTTCGTTCCACAAGCTTCCAGCAGTAGGTTGCTGGCTGTTTGCATCATAAACTAGTGTTTGAAGTGTGGTTATGGTCAGAAAAGAGCCAGAGAGCAAATGTAAAATTGACATCCTCGGTTTTTTTAATATTTATCCCTTGTCAATGGCTGTCCGTATCGAATTTGCTCCGTTTATGAGTCATAGTGAGATTTTTCCCTCCCAAATTCAGTGTGGCAGCTGGAAGCTGCTTTCACTCTTTGATTTGTATGGCAAAAGGAAAGCATTGGAAAGCACTGCCGAGGCAAAGGGACACGCGGCCACCATTGCTTCGAGTCGTGCAGGCTTCCAGGGCGTGTGCTGGACCCGGCTTAGACTGACGCATGCTCAACTGTGCCTAGACTCAGTTTATGAGGACTGAGGGACCAGCAGGACATTGTCTGCATGTGGACTCCCTCTTCCAACAAGTGGGGGTTTGGGCAACCCTTGAGAGGGCTACAAGCTTGGGGGTAGGGGCCCCGAAAGGAGACTTAAACCCGCATTAAGCCGGCAGCAGAGGTCTGCCCATCATGTTTCCAGAGAGAAGTGGCTTTTCCCCAGGAGGAATCCAGCTGGGAGGCTGGTGACCATCCCACAGCAGGGATGGCTCTGACCAAGAGGGCTCTGCTTGTGGGAGCTCTGGCTCGGAGCAACGGAGACTTGGACTCCGCTCCACCATCAATGGATTTTATTGTCCTGTGGGGTTTTGCTCCAACATTTAATTCAGCAGCTCCATTCATTTTGATCGGTACGTACATATATACCTTGGCACTTGGCTGCCAGGACAGGCCAAATGGTACTACGCAGCCCTGGCCAAAAAGCACAGGGCGAGGTAGGGAGGTTGCAGAAAAATTCCTCCCTTGCTCGGGTGAAGTTCCTAGAATCTGCGGGGAGGTACGGGGCGAGGGTTGGCACTGGCGCGGCAGCCCCGCCGACTTGGACAAGGGCTTGAGAAACTTCTCAGCTTGACTTCGAACTGCTCCGTAAAAAATTCAGGACAAACGTTGGAGGTAAACTGCTAAATCATGTCTTAAATCCTTTCCTCTGGAGTCAGATTCCACTCCCGGCCGCTTACCCGGCACATCTGGAGAGGGGATGCGAAAGTCTGAAATTCACTCTAAACACCCCTCCTTTCCCTTCCCACCTCCTCCCCGCCGACCTGAGACCTCCTTGAGCGCGGGCAGGGGTCGGGGGGGACACCGAGCGCTAATTACTGTCCAAAATGTGGGTGAGTTATGGCTGCTGAGCGCACAGGGCTGGTTTTGTGTGCCGAGTTGGGTGTGGGCGTTGCTCTTTCCTCACAAAAGTGAGACCTCCAAGTTTTGAAGTCAGAAAAAAGACCCAGTCCAGCTCCTGAGATCCTTCCTTAGCTTTTTCCCCTACAAATATCCTAAGACTTGTATTTTCTTAACTGGAATGACTCATATAGAGACAATCCCTAGGCGGGTGTTGGGTGGCGATGGGACCGTGTGGCTGAATCTGGTGTCTGCTTGGGAACATCGAGGTCCAACAAAACTACCGTAAAGGAATGAGTTCGGCATTTGGTGCTAATAAGGGCAAAACCAGTGGTCAAGACACTCTTTCTGGGGAAAGCTTGTCCATGGCGCAAGGTCGGATAGTTTTGGTGGGCATTATTTATGTCGTAGTGCTGGACGTAGGGAGGTGAGGGACATCCAAACATCTCGTTTTCAGTTTGCTTTTAGGATGGTACTAAACTCGAAACGTGCGGCTGATCCGCTTGGCCAGAAATGGTGGGAAATTCACATTAAACCCGTGCTCCCCCACTGCCAGGCAGCGTGTCTGACAGATGACAGACGATGTGCATCTTCGACGGGGCAAAATCAGCCTCCCTTTGAAAAGACCATTGTGTTTATTATTTTTCCAGTTCAGTTTGGAACAGGCCTCGGGAAATCATAAGAGAAAAGCAGCTCCTCGTGAGACTTGAAGCCGCTTTGATTAAGAGTGTTCAGAAATCCCAGGAATCTTTATTTTCTGTCTCTTTAGAAACTGGAATTTTTCGGCGCCATTGCCTGTACTGCTTTGTGCACGTAACGATGCAATGAGAATCCCAAGGACCTGCCATCTAGTCTCTAGACAGAAAAAAAAAGTTACAGATACTGCATCGCTCTGGGGGGAAGGAGCAGATGGGCAAAGCATTTTCTGCAGGTTTCTGTCTATGACTGTGAAAAGAAAGTGGTTCGTTATTGTAGGTCTGCAAAAAATTAAATCTGTCATATTTCCTAGTCTGCCTGAAGTTCTAAAGTCACAAATTAATTTTTCTTTGGCATAGGGCGAATTGTTGGCCTCCTGGGGCTACCTTTGGACAGGCTACTGATGGGGACAGTAACCAAATATGACAGGGCTGCATGTTGCATTTCCATTTTCTTTACAGAGCCCCACTTCCTTAAAATTAGGTAAGATTTGTGATTTCTTCTTTGATACGCCAGCCAATAAGGAAAAGTGTCTTTAGCCCAACTTAAGAAACAATGAAAAAAAATTTTTTTTTTTTTCAGTAGAGAATTTCCACCTACAGTATTTCTGTCCCAAAGAGTGCACTGAGGGTGGAATGGCCCAAACCTCCGGGTCCTGGGGAGTAAAGGAAAGTTTTTTCTTGAAAACACGTATCCTGCTGATCCTACTCTGTCTCCCTTCGCCAGAGTATTTTAATGCCAAAGGTGGATGCCTCGTTGTTGAACAAATACCAAACAAGTAGCTGAAGTCCTGTTGTCCAAAGGGTGCCCGGTCTGGGTTGCGTTGGTGGCTTGACATTCCAGCTTGTGGGTCCCGCAGCAAAGCGGCGTCGGTTTGGAAGCAACCTCCGGCTCCGATAGCTTCATTGCCCGTGTCTGATTGCAGAGTCCCAGTTTGAAAATGGCTTCTCAGGTCTGAACTTTCATCCAAATTGTGAACAATTATTTACGGAATTATTTTTTTTTTTTAAATTAAAAAACCAGAGATGATCTGATGTTTCCCATCAGTTTGGCCCTGGGTTGTTCGGTACTGGAAGAAGATGGGCCAAAATACCCAGAGAAGGAGAATTCTCACAGCACCAGCTTTCCGGCCTGAGCGCAGGGAGGAAGTGATGGAAATCTCCTGGGAAATCCTGTTCTCTTCTCATAGAATTCCTGGCCCAACTATCCACTTAGTCCAAAGTTCTGTGGGAAAAATTATATATATATGTAAAAAAAGATATATATATCTATATCTATACACACACACACTTGCACGTTGCCTTTACCATGTTGATGGAACTGGCCAGTTTTCAAAAACTATAGGCGGGACTTACTTATTGCCTTTTGCTCCGATGGTGCTTTAAGATAAACGTTGCAAATATTTTTATGCTGTTTTCTTATCTATCTTTTCTGTTTTGCCTTTGTTTTCTGTATATCTTAATTTTAGGAGCTACAATAGGAAAAATCTTTTTTTCTATCCTCCCTATCCTGCCTGTGTCCCAGGACTTTTTTAAAAGGGATAAAGAGCAGGCTCTTGGGAGTGGGTAGGTGAACAATGGTGAATATTGTGTGTGTACGTGTCGACCTGTGCCTTTTGGTAAAGAGGGGGGAACCGGCAGGGAGGAAGGGCAGTGGTGGGCATGCGGCTCTCCAAGCAAACAACCCCCCGTTCCTCCAAGGAGTGCCCTCCCCTTAAACCCTCACCACCCTCCTGCCCCGCCAGGCATTTAGTTCTGACTTGCAAGACGACAAAACATCTTTGCCTTCCAAACCTGCCACAGAAAACTGGAAATCCCGCCAGAAATGAGCAGGGGGAGGGAGCGTGGCCAGGGGAGGAAGAGGAGGAGGAGGAGGACGGGGTGTGATGAAGGGCCGGTTGCTGGAGCTGGTGGCTCAGGGAGGTGTCTCTGCTGCTGCCAGATATTGGGTTAAACCAACCGCCGGCAGCCCCAGCCCCTCCAAAAGCCTTTCCCTAAAGCGGGTGCCAGCGCAGGTGTTTGGGCACGCCACAGCCGCTCCTCCAGGGGCCGTACCGCCGCGTCCCCGGGGTCCCCAGGGGGTCCCGAGCCCGTTTTAGTGTCCAACCAATTTTTGCTTGTTGTTTCCCCTCCTATTACTGCTGCTCACCCCATCCTTTCTGGGGGACCTTTTTCTGTGTCCCTGGGGCTCTTTTGCAGCAGTTGGTGCCAGTGGGTTGGGTGGTGGGGGGGCTGCTGGCTCTAGGGCTCTTTCGGAATGTTTTGCTCCCAAGGATGGCACCGAGGTGTTCCCACGTGTCGGGTCCCAGGGCCACCCTGCGCCTGGCTGCCGCGTCGAGGAGGGACCCCCCGGAGGAAGGCAAAGTCTCCCCCGTGCCACCCCACAAGGCCAGAGAGGCGCCTTTGGCACCGTTAGAACGTCCTTGACGTCTCTGGTCACAACACCGACAAAAAGGGATGACGGGAAGCGTGGGAAAGTCGGCAGGGCTGGCCGAGCCCTCCTGTCCTCCCCGGGCACTGCTGCCTGCCCTCGCTGCCCCGCAGCTCCGCTCCCGTGTTTGAGCCGAGCGGTGAAAGTCCAGGTGAAGAATGAGCAGAATCCTGCCGGCTCGGGCGCCGGGATCGGCCGGGGCTGGCGGGCTGGAGGTCGTCCCACGCTGCCCGGGGCAGGAGCTTGCAGGAGCGCCCAGGGCAGGTGGGGCAGATGGCTGTTTTGGGGTCATATGTTCGAAAGATCTGGTTTTCATCTCTCCCCTGAAGGGCTATAGGGCTGGCTGCTTGAAAACGGAAGCACCCTCTATCGTATGCTGCTGAAAAATACCTTTATTTATAAACCTCCGGTGTGTTCCTGGTCCAGAACTGTTTGTCCATCTCATCAGGACCTTAAAAGTATTAGGCAGGAATCCCAAAAGAATGGCAAAAAGCTGTGAAGCCCAGGTGCAAGGCATCTTATTTGGGGGCTATATGTTTTTAAATCAAAGTTCTTTCAATATCCGTATCTCCCTGTGGTTAATGGGTTACAGATGCAAATAGGCACTTCCAGCTCCTGACCCGAGGTGTCCCGGCCAGGTCTCATGACTGAATCGAACAGGGCCAAGAAATATCGACAGGCTGGAAAAGCACCCGGCTCCCCACACTGAAGATATTTTCCTTAAAGCTCCAGCTCCCAGAATCACACAAGTCCTGACTTTTCCCACCTGAAAGCTAAATTTCAGTGGAGGGAAGCCACTTTCCTGAGTGAACGCGAACGGTGTGAAAGCCAGATGCTCTTTTCATGTCTTTCTTTATTTCCTTTTAATGAGGGATTTAATTATATTTTAAAGAGACTGTTTGATAAAGCTTGGGGACACTTCTTGCTTGTAGCACCTGGTTTGCACAGCCTCCAGGTAGCACCAGCCTGAGCCCAGATCTCCAGGGCCGTTTGTGCATCTGGGGCTCGAGGGGATGCTAAATGTGTTGAATCACCCAGAGCTGTTTCTTGCTGTGGGCTACAAGGTAAAATTCCCTCCCAAAACACGTGCATTGAATCCTGTGTGTTTTGAAGGTATTATCCCCACCAGACAGACACTGCCGGGGCAGGCGTTGGGCTTTGGTGGCGTGGAACCGGTTCATGAGCGCCGAAACGTGCTGGTGGGTGGTGGGGAGCGCTTGGCTGCACGAGTTAATTCTCGCCGTACCCTGCAAGACTCGCTGTTTTCTCAGGCTCCTCTGGGAGTGGTGGATTAAGGGCCGGGGTGTGTTTTGTTTGGAGGGTGTAACTGTTTATGGACATGTCTTAGAATGGGATATTCGGAGATGCTGAAGTGAGCGCAAGTCCTCTAAAAATCAGCTGGGGGGCTGTGCTCCTAAGTCACTTCATCCCTGGACAAATCCCATATTTAATGTGGGTATGGCTGCTTGGGGATCAGGCTGCTCTTGGGAGGTAATTTGTATTTATTTATTTTTGTCAGAAATGTTGCTTTAAATACTGTCCCGCCTCTCACGTTCCCCGGTTTCTGTGACTGTGTCTGCAGCACAGCTGGGTGCCTGCTAATAAATCTAAAATAAATGAATTACATTATTAAGAAAAAACACTTCACGGTAGACAGCTCCTGATGTGCTTTTGGGCATTTCCCTTTGGCTCAAGCTTTGGTGCCTTTTTTAAGATAGAGCCCGCGGTGGCTGCTGTTCAACGGCGGTTTTACAGCGAGGGAAGCGGCGAGGGCGGGGGATGCAGGGACACAGTTCAGGTGTCCCGTGTCCCTGCTGCATCGTCCCCGTGTAGCGCGGCTTTGCAGAGAAGAGGTTACGGAGGAGCTAAAGGTCATGCGTGGGGTTTGGCATGAAGTCATGTGAAAACACAAGATTTTTTTTTTCCCCCTGATTTTATCGAAGCCGCTCCAGGATGGGGTCTGTTAGCTTTACAGCAGACCCAAGTAAGCCAGCATCTATGTGCAAAGTCACTCCTGTTTAACTGGGGTGGCCAAATGGGTATAAACTCCTGAGCCACTTGCTCGTCACCGGCAGCTTGCTTCCGTTTAGCTTCAGCCCGCTCCGAACCTGTTGATGCCAAGGGGCATCCCTGGAGCCGGCGGCACCAGGCGTGGATCAAAGCCACCGGTGAATTCAGAGTGCTTTAACACTTTTCTGTTTAGACGGGCTGTGAGCCACCAGGCCTTGGGGCGTCGCTTCGGGGATCGTGGCTAGCTGGAGCGCTTGGTACCTGGCTGGCGACGGCAGCGCTCCCCCCGCCCCTTGCCTTGGGCTCCCTGTGCCGGGTATTCGGGCTCCCCTGTGCGAGTCTTCGCCTGCTCCTTTTGTAACTGCTCTCACAAGGAAATCTTCAAAGGCTCGGTCCTATCAATTTTCCCCACCATATGTTCTCATTAAAAAATTTATTGTGCACTTTATCTTAGGATTATTTGCCATCAATTAATAAAACATGTTGCAAGCTTCAAATGAGCATTCTCCCCTCCCCGCTTCCCTTTAACGAGGGAAAGGACAGAGAAATATGAAAAAAAATTACCATGACAGATGGGGTTTTTTAACCTTTCTTTTGCCCAGTCTGGGAAAAAAAAAAGTAGTTTTCAGAATATTGACATGGGTTTTTAATTATGAGTTACATCACTTGAAGGCCTAATCCGAAGCTTAGTGAGCCGAGCGGACAGGCTGCCGGCCCGAGAGGCGCTCACGTGTCAGGGTGTGCGGACGCTGGCACACGGGCACGCGCGGAGCGGGGCAGCGGGGACGGGGGCTGCGGGGTGACGCTGTGGGAGCGCGTCCCCCCTCTCCTCCCGCTGCCAGGACGGGCAGGGAAAACCGCAACAGCCGCTCGCGGAAGCCAGCAGCTCCCAAAGGCGGGAGTCGTTGGCAGCCGGAACGCCGCGTCGTCCTTGGCAGTAGACGTCTGGTCTTGTAGGTAACGGTGGGCTGTGATGGAGGTTTAAGAAAGTGGCGTTTGGGGCTTTTTCAAGCGTTCCGGAAAGGAGAGCACGTCCCTGCTGTGCCCCTTCACATGGGGCATAGAATCCCTGCCTTAGGGGGAGGAAGGGTGACCTGGAGGGAGCCCGATGACCCCCAAGCTAACGTGTGACCATCCCTCCCACTTGAGGACATCAGGAGCGTGGTTTTTCCCTCCTGTTATTTGCAATTTTGGGCCGGCCGAGAGGAGCCGATCCCCGGGGCCAGCAGGGCGGGTGGTGGGGAGGTGAGGCGGCAGGAAAAGCAAACACAACTTCTACCGGCGGTCCTCGCGAGCGCTGCAGGGCTGGTACACCGCGTACCCTGCGGGGCCTTTGCTTTGTGTCTGTGCCTACCGGGGAAAAGAAGCACAAAAATAATGCATACAGATGGGTTTCTTATATAAATAAATGTCTGGGGAGAGACCTGGCTGTGGGTAACCTGCTGGGAAAGTCCTGGTCAGATGGGAATTGTAGAGTTTAACACTCCAGTCTCACTTGGATGTGTCTCGGCTTTGATTTATACTTCTGATTGGATGTTTGCCTGGCCTGATCAGAGAGTTTGGGCAGCGGCTCATGTTGACACTTGGTGTTTAGCTCTGGGTAAAGTTTAAACAGGACTTATCATGGCTCTGACACCTCATGAAGGCTTCCCTGGTTTAATAGCATGCTTCATGCCATCTCCTGTGTAGATTTTTACTGCGTTGCTGTCCTAGATATTCAAAAAGAAAAAGGTAAACTTGCGAAATAAATTCATGGAATAGCTTATTCAAAGCCTCTTCTAATTTTAAAACAACCCTGTTGCCCTCGAGTCATGTGGCCATTTCTCTACTCGCCTACTCTGGTAGTATCTAAAGCCAGGAAAAGTCATCTGAGGTCAATGGGGCCGATCCAGCCTTTCAGAAACTGTTACCTGCATTGCCCGTATTGCTTGCGTTCGCCCCAGAAGCAGCGTCGGGCTCCGCTGGGACTAAAGCAGCCTCCCGCGGGAGGAAAGGCTCGTTTTTGGGGTCTAGCACTGCAACTACTTCAACTGGAGAGGGTCAAAACGGTAACTCTAATTTGTGACGATCTCATATTTTTTCCCCCAATTTGTGAGAGCTTCGTCCTCTTTTGCTTTTAATAGAAATTGCTCAAATTGAGAGCCGTCAGGTTTCTTCCCCCGTGTTTCTCCCATCCGTAGAAGGATGTAGGTCCCTGCTCTGGGCGCAGCTTTTGGGGCTGCCCCCAGCTCCCCCACGCAGGCAGGAGAAGGGGATGGGTGACAATATTTGTCCCACTTACTTACCCCAACTGCTGTCCACCTAATTTCAAACTTGAGGAGCAGCAGAGAGGTTCATTGGAAGTGGAGTTTAACACGGTTGTTCCCGGCCTGACGCGGGCTCTGGCTTTGGACAAAGCTCATGCTAAATAACATTAAACTAATTTAATTTTATGCTTTGATTTTTATGAGTAACAATTAAGAAAAAAACAGCAGAGCGTAATTACAGCACCTTGAAGTGTAGCGTTACTGGGCCAAAGACTGAAATGAGGTTACGATATGACAGCCTTTTATCTCGGATCTGATAGGGGTGTTATTCATTGTATTAAAAGTTTGCCAAGAGAGGCTTCACTGAAAATTAACCCGTGTTATCACAGTGAGTAATATCCTGGTTTTATCATGTGGAATAAATAAATAACACAGACTTTATGCTTTTGCTTAATGAGGTTACACTGAGTGCAGAGCGAGGAAACAGTGTTAACTCCAATGCAAGAAAACAGTGATTAAGGCAAGATGAAACTGGAACAGAAAGTGCCCCCAGTTTTCTTGCATAATGGCAGAGCTTGTATTACTATTAATTATATTATGCAATGGGAATAGGATGGAATTTGGCTCTATCTAGCAACAGACTGGGGTGAAAAACTTTTTGCAAACATCTCTCTGATTTCTCAGGAAAATTCCACTTCCATGATGCTCCCGACACCGTTTTCTCACCTTGACCGGTTGTGGTTGGTTGGCTTCGAGCCACCCTGCTGAAACAGCCCATCTGGCCCAGCCCGGGGAGCCTCTTCCACTTGATCTCGCTGGTGCTTTTCCCACCTGGATCCCCAACCTGCCTGGTCTGCACCACGAGACCAACAAATCCAGACTCAAAGTGATGTGGAGTACCGGCAGCGCCGATGGGGAAAACCCCCAAATGAGAGTCATAGAATATCTCAAATTGGAAAGGACCCGTAAGGACCATCGAGTCCAACTCCCAGCTTGAGGTTTGCTTGGTCGCGACTTGCTTGGCCTCGTTGGGCCAGAAGTGCTGGACAGGCACTCTCCCCGAGGCACTGATGGTGTTTCTTCAAGCGAATAGTTAAACCCTACAGAACATGCCTGTGACACTGGTGGGAGCGGGGCTGGCAAAGCGGCTGAAGCCAAGGGAAGGAGAGGGCTGGCGCGTGCCTGGCTGCGGTGGCACGGTGCTCGGGGACTTCCCATCCTTCGGCATGTGCTGGTGGGGATGGGGGGGATGCTCGCTCGTGCTGCGAGCCCGGGCTTTCGTTAGCCAAGAGCCCGACCTTGTTTCACGTGAACAAAAGGATCATCCGGGACCTTAATCCCTTGCACCTCTTTAGCTTTGTTCAACCTCGCTCTGCCCCGGCCGGGGTTGCATCAGCAGGCGCGACACCGCAGGCGAGAAGAACCCGGCCGCCGCAGCAGAAATAACCGCGCTTTTCACTCAATGCGCTCGCGGGACGGAGCGCCGAGCCGTGCCGGATGGGCTTGAGCTCCCGAGCCGGCACAAGGGAGTCTCGCCGCCTCCTGGGCACACCGAGCCTGCGGGTCGGCGTGGTCCGGAGGAAGGGGACGGGGCAGCCGTGCCCCCGGGGATGCCCAGCACCGCGGAGCCCAGGCTCGGCACTGCTCCCGGTTCCGGCTGCACTCGGGTATCCCTCCCAAAGAACCTCTTCCTCCCTCTCCAACATAATTGCGCTGAAGAGCTTAAAAAACTCAAACCGCTTGTCCCTTCGTGCCAGTGGATGTTAATAATACCAGGAATACTATTATCCTCTGGGCTATCATCATCTATAATACCTCCAGAAATCGCTTGGGTAGTTTTAATTATGTTTGTGCCTTTTCTTTCAGCCCTTGTTATCTCTCAAGTTCCTCCAGGCTGGGGGAAGGGTCACGGCATCACAGTCGCTTCTCTAAAGCGCCTTTGTTTTCCCTGTGCAGGTATTAAGTTGATGGCACAACAATCCCCGAGTACATTAGATTCGCTTTCCTGCCCTCCCCTGCCTGAATGCAGACCTTGTGCGCCCGCCCTGCACGCAGCGAGCCCGGCGCGGGCAGCCCACGGACCGGGCCCGCAGGAATGCGGGTGAACAGAGCCAAATTGTTCCAGCCTTGAGAAGAAGGGAAGAGAGAGGGAAAAGGGGAGAAAGGAAAAGTGAAGGAAAGAAGGAAGAGCTGGGGGGGGGGAAAAATATCCTTCTCTCTGCGTAGTGGAATTTCTCTGGAGATATTTGCAGGGTAGTGTGGTTAGAAAAAAATAATGCTTAGAAAAATAATAAAGTTCTGCCTTCCACACGTGCCCCTAAGGGGAGGTTTTAGTCAGTGGCCTCCATGGGCAGGTGACGTTTGAGAGAACAATTGCCGGGCTGTTGTACCGTGCCTGCCGCTATGAATGAAGCTTAAGAAAAGGTGTCCTTGGACTCTTGCTAAAACCCATCATCTTCTCCGTTCCCTGCGTGTGCCCGCTCACTGCCGCTGCCTCCCGAAACGGGCTGACGGCTTATAAACAAAGCAGTATAAAAGATGAGATTGGAGTATGCTCCGGCCTCATTTCCTCACTGGCGGCGGCAGCCAGCTCGCTGCTCGCCCCCGCCGCAGCGCGGTGGGATGCCGGGGCTGCGGCGCGGTGGCCCCTGCTCTCCGGGAAGCTCTGGCGTTGCAGAAAGCAAAGCCAAGGACAGAGGCGGGGGGAAGCCGGTCCTGAATGGGGGCTTTGGGGCAACTTGCCCTTCGAGCTGGGCCACGTGGTCCCTGTGAGAGGCATGGGTGCTCGCCCACCGAGAAGGGTGCAAGTATTATTGGCCATGCACCCGCGTGGCACGCTTGCCCGGCTCGCTGCAACGTGCTCTGGGCTGCGAATTCGCGAGCACTCGCGAGCACGAGGGTTTCTGTAGCACCACAGGGAGGTGGACCAGGTGACGGCACCGCGTTGTTCCGGGGAGGCTGGATGTCCGTAGGCTGCAGATGAGCTGTGGGATCCCCACCACAGACAAAGAGGATAAAAATGAAAAGCATGGCTTTGGAATGGCTTCGCATAAACTCTCGGATGTGTAGGTATGTGTATGCCTATGTGTGTGTGTATACGTATGTAAGTGCAGCATCCATGCCTGCCTTCTGTTCCTGGCCTGGCTGTACTATGCGAAGACTTTTAACGCCTTCTTTCCCCAACCTGAAATGGGGAGTAAATCAAGTTTTTTGCCACTGAGAGTTTATCTTATTCAAAGGTAAGAGGACTACATAGCTGTATAGGGTCTTGGCAGCATTGCCATAGGATCCTCTCTCCGACCATGTCTTCTCCCGGAGCAGGGCTGAGGAGCGGAGCTGCAGTGGTCCAGGGAGAGGCACGGCGGTGGCTGAATGTCACCTGGCACCTTCCCATCCCCACTGAGCTTTCCTCTCCGGCATGCTTTGTTTTATTAAAGGGTTTGACTCATTTCTTGAAGTTTAGCAGGCTTTTACAAAAGATATGGGTAAAATAGTAACTGTATTAATGGCATAAAATAGAGATCCTGTGTTGTCCGTATACAGGTACACAGCAGATATATACGCTGTGCAAGTACAGAGCTTTTATGTAATACCAGGCACAAAATTTATGGTGATTGTCATTTTGGGCTGTGCATATGTTTTCGGCTAAGAATATTTTAAGTTGCAATGAACATTTAGGACATCAGGAATTTAAAAATATCTCCCTGTAGATTTTGAAAATTTTTTCTTTTCTTCTGACATGTAGTTGGTGTTTACCCAGTGATGATGGCTCTCAGTGCTGCACTTCATTGTGTTACCTGTTTCTGCAAAATGGAATGAGCTTAAGGTGGTGTGTCCTCATCAGCAGAATGGAGGGATGACTATGGGCACCGAGGAAAGCCTGGCCTGGGGGTTAAACACAGGCTCAGGGTCAAAAGAAACATTTTCCATTTCTGCTTATGCTTTTTTGCCCGTAGCAAATTACTTAAAGTGTCTCCCTCCCTCAGTTTACCCTCTGTTCAACAAGATTGATGCTAATTATGAGTAGTAATGAGTAATGGCGAGATAGGGAAGGAGGGCAGAGTCTGTGCGGTAAGCGTTGACGTGTTCACTTAGGCAGTAGCAGTGAAACTGCAGTCACTGAAGTGTCCCAGGGAATCACACTGGGAATCATAGCACTGTGCTAAATATCAAGGACCTCGAATCCTGTGTTCAGTGTTGGGCCCCTCACGACAAGAAGGACGTTGAGGTGCTGGAGCGTGTCCAGAGAAGGGCAACGGAGCCGGTGAGGGGGCTGGAGCACAAGTCTGATGGGGAGCGGCTGAGGGAACTGGGGGTGTTCAGTCTGGAGAAGAGGAGGCTGAGGGGAGCCCTCATCGCTCTCTGCAGCTACCTGAAAGGGGGTTGTGGTGAGGTGGGTGTTGGTCTCTTCTCCCAAGGAACTAGCGATAGGATGAGATGGAATGGCCTCAAGTTGCACCAGGGGAGGTTTAGATTGGATATTAGGAGAAATTTCTTTACAGTAAGAGTAGCCAAGCATTGGCACAGGCTGCCCAGGGAGGTGGTGGAGTCACCATCACTGGAGGTGTTCAAAAAATGTGTGGACGTGGCACTTTGGGACATGGTTTAGTGGGCATGGGGGTGTTGATGGTTGGACTTGATGATCTTGAAGGTCTTCTCCAACTTTAACAATTCTGTGACCTGTTCTGAGCACTGAGTGAACAGAAATTCGTGGTGGATGAATCAGAGGTGGAGGGAAAAAACAATTTCCCACGAGTTTGTCACGAGTAGATGTTAGGGGGAAGTCTCCTGCTGGTTTTATTAAAAAAAGAGAAAGAAACAGATGCAAAGGACGCCTCTGACACTGTGATAAAATATCGTATGCAACACTAAGCCAAGAAATCGTCTGTCATCACACTCCCATACTTAAAACCTACTCAGGCCCTAAGCTCTTCAGGGCAGGAATATGTTATCTATTTGGTGCTACTTCCCGAGCGCAATGCATCGCAACTGTTTAGCACATCACACCTAGAAGAAATAGTAATGCCAGTATTGCTGGATAACGCAGATCCCACTTGTGCCCGGGGGGAACAGTCGCGGCGGGGGTGATAATGCCTCCCCACTGGGGAGCAGGCATCGGCAGGAGTTTATTTTCCCCTGTACATGACAGTGGCCATCCCTCACCTGACTCTTTGCGAGCGGGTTTCGTTCTCACAACGCTCAGTAAAGTTAAAACAACCTTTTTCTGTTTTACAGGGAAGAAACTGAGTCAGAGGAGCAGCTGTGGAACTTGTGCAAAGCCCCGTGGAAAACGCGGGAGACCATGGAAGGAAGAAAACCCCCCCGGGCTCCACTCCAGTCCCTGTTTTTTCCCTTTATAGCCAGAGAGATGAAGAATGGGCACAAACACCATAGCTAACCAGCCGGGAGCCCTGCTGTCCCTCTGATCAGCCGTGTTGCCCCTGACGGCTCCGCTGGCTGAAGCAGGCTGGACCCACGTCTGGTGTGTGGGTGGGCACAGTGTGGACCTGAGGACTCATGCTGGCTCGTTGCCATTTTCTGTTGGCCGATAACTCCAATGTTCTTCTTCTGTAGTGTATTTATTTACTTTTTTTTTTTTTTTCCATTGGAGAACAGGCAGCGCTGTGAGAGAGTTGAGGGAGTTGCTGCGGAGTGGGCTGGGTGGCGAGGGGAACCTGGCTGGCAGTAGCCCAAGGCTATCGTAAAGGAAACTGAAACAGGAGTGTTAATGCTTCAGCCGAGTTATGGAGAAATGGTTTTACTGTTCGAAAAGAAATTGCAAGACTAATATGTCTGGGAGCACGCAGTGCCCCTTCGGAGGCTTGGGAGCAAGTGCAGGTTGGAAGGACACTTCAGACTAGATTTAAGGAAGAAATTTTTTACATTGAGGGTGGTGAAACCCTGGCCCAGGTTTCCCAGAGAGGTGGTAGATGCCCCATCCCTGGAAACATTCAAGGTCAGGTTGGACAAGGCTCTGAGCAACCTGATCTAGTTGCAGATCATAGAACCATAGAATAATTTGGGTTGGAAGGGACCTTTAAAGGCCATCTAGTCCAACCCCCTGCAATGAGCAGGGACATCTTTAACTAGCTTGCCAACCCAAACTATGCTATGATTCTACGAGTCTATGATTCTACAATTCTATGATTCTGTGACACTTGGGAGCGCTGGGGGGGTGTGTATACAGAAAGATGCAGAACTGCAGAACAATTTCATCTGGAAAGAACCTCTGCAGGTCTCCAGTCCAAACCCTCACAAAGCAAGGCCACCCACACTGGGTTGCTCAGGGCACGTCCAGTTGAGGTATTCAATATCTCCAAGGATGGAGAGCCCACAACCTCTCTGTGTCCCCGTTCCAAGTGTCTGACCACCCTGATGGTGAAAACAATTTGTCCTAATGCCCTGTGTCCCCAGTTGTGACCACTGTCTCTTGTCCTGTGTCCCTCCGAGAGCAGCCTGGCTCTATCGTCTCTGTACCCTCAAATCAGTCAGCTAAAGACTGCAGCAGGATTTGCCCCCTCCCTTTCTAAGGCTGATCAAACCCAGTTCTCTCAGCATGTCCCCAGCTCTCCACCATCTCGGTGTCTTCTGCTGGATTCAAGCCAGTATGTCCACGTCTGTCTTGTGCGAGGAGGAGCCAAGACTGGACATGGCACTGCATTTGTGGTCTTGTGGGTGGCGAGCCCCCTCGGGTGGGCTGCCCAGGGCTCTGCCCTCCTCTCTACTTCATAGCTCTGGTTCTTCCGGAGATTAAATGACCTGCTGGCAATGGCAGCCCTCGTGTGTAGCCCTTGTGTAGATGAAGACATCTTCAGCCAGCGTGGTCCTCTGCTGGCACGAGTCAGATTAACTCCACTGAAGTCAAAAGCTCCTAGAACAACAGTCTGCTGGGAATTATGAATAAATGCAAATAGTGTTTGTTTGATTTACTTTTCAGGTCTGGCCAGGAAACCTTCAAGTAGCAGCACTTTCCCTTTTAAGCAGGTAAGTGCTTTTTTAAAACATAGACGGGAATGTCTGTGCTCCTCTGTTTATCGCTATAAATCTTTCTGTGCCTGAGCTTTTAACTAGCGATTCGCGTGGCAACTTCATGCTCGTGAAATTCGTGAATGTGAGGAGCTGATGGACCGAGCGGCTGTGGTGCGTGGTGGGACACCTACTCCAAACTGAAGAGGGGAGAGAAGCCATGGGCGCGGGGGAATGGGGTGATGGGGAGAAGAGGAGAACGGGGCCGGAGGAGACCTGGACAAGCAGTAGATGGGGGTCAGGTCTTGGGGGGCTGGTGGGGCGGCGATCTGCGGCGCTGGCGCACGGGAGGTGGAGATATCGATTCACAGGAGGTTTATCTCATCTGGGGAATCTGATCCGTCACGGTGAATGGGAACACAAGGAAATTCTCCGAGAAGAGATGGTAGATGATCAAATCAGCAGAGATTTTTGGCTTAAAAATTTTGGTTTTAAATTCTATAATTAAAAAAATGTTTTTTTAGTTTTAGTATTCATTTTTTCAACATTTTTCCACGAAGGACAGAAACTTTTTCAGGGTAGGGGGAAGTGTAATCTAACCTCCAATTTTCTGTCCCAAACCAGTTTTGACCAGCCATACCACAATGCAATCATCTGAGGGCTTTTTTTTCCCCCCTCTTTAGCAAACAGCCCGCCAAGTATCATTAAAAAAAAAAAAAAATCACCAATAAAAAAAAATAGCAGCCTTTTGCCATACATGGCTGGTGTATTTTTCCTTTGGAAGTTGGCCACCCCAAGCACACACAGGGCTCTGTGTGAGCCTACCTCACCCTCCAAGAGCAGAAGAGAAAACTCCCTGTGACTTGGATGGGTTCCTTCTGGGGGAGGTGGGCTGGCGGGAAGGGGGGCGAGCGCAAGGCAGCGTTTTGAACTAAGTTCCTTTCTCTATTTTATTTAGATTAGGTTCTGCTCAGCGGGGTGATTTCTTAATTAGAGCAGCCCAGTCTTGCAGGCCTGTCGCTCCAGACCCCTGCTCTGCCTTCTTAAGTTTCACGAGGGAAGTTGTCGTGCCTTATTTCCTGAGCTCTAATATTCGAGCAGTGTGCGGTGATTTCAATGGGAGGAAAAGACATGTAATTTAATCATCTTTATTAGATTTTGGGTGAGGGAGGGGGCAAAGCAGTGGGAACCGTGTCCTCTGCTTGTCTTTTGACTTTCTCTTCTGCTTCTAGTGGCCAGAGATGAGATTTCGTGGGAGAAGCAGAGAAAAGCAATGATGCTGAAAGACCACGTAGCGATGGGCTTTTTGTCCCAAGGTTAGGAAGTTCTCCGGAGCAGTAGCTGTCATCTCGGTCTCAGGCAGATCCGTGACCCTGTATGGATCCATCGTGGGCTTATTAATGACTAGCTGTGATTAAAGACTTTGGGTTTTAATCCGCTTGATTGCACGAGAGGGAATCCCGCCCCTCCCAAGGGTGTTGCTGGAGGGGGGTGAGAGGCTGGTGGAGCTGGTTCAAGCAGAGCAAACGGGGAAGCAAAATGTGTCCGTTTGCAAATTTCAGGTGTTTTCTGGGAATCCCAGGCGGGCCGGCAGCGTGCTGCCGGGGGTCAGCCGGCCTCCGCCGCCAGCGCGGCATCGCCACCGCGCCACGGGCACGGCTCTGCTCAGCTCCCGCTGGCGGAGAGAGGTGAGAGCGTCCCCCAGCCCCTCTGGGCCAAGGCGGGGCACAGCTAGAAGAACAAAAATTGGGGAATTTTTTTGAAAATAGAGATGGTGAGGGAAAAAAAAAAAGGGCTTCATTTCATGGTAGTGGCTCAAAAGTTTGATTCTTCCTATTACGCTCACTGCGCAGAGACGATGCGAAAGAGCAGCGGGGACGTGATCCACGCGCCGAGGGGCACCGGCACCTCCGCGTTTCGGTGGGCGATGGAGGGAATCTGCCTGCACCAAGACCTGTTCGTGCTGGCTCGCTGCCTCCGCGCACGCACCGTACGCCCAGTCTTTACTTAATGTACACGCTAACCCATTGATGCCGATGGAGCCGCGCTGCTTCAGCCGCCCAGAGCCTAGCCTGCTGTATCGTACGCGCTCAGCTGCGGCTTCGTAGCTTAAGAAGTATTAAGCGACACTCAGTGGGGAGCAATGGGGCACATTCACATTTAACTAAAATGAAATCAAATTCTGGATTTTTAAAATAAATCCGTCTTATGGCTGGAACAAGAGCGAAAGAAGCGAATATTTGTTACCTGGAGACACTGTATTCTCTGCCTCTCACCACATGGGTTGGAGTTATTATTTTTCTAGCTGGCCCTATGAAAGGCTCCTGTGGAGGATGGGAGAGGTTTATAACTCGGTAATAGGCTTCTCGCCTCAAAGTGGTTCCAGTCGCTCTCAGCTGGGTTTGAGCGGGATGGTTTCGATTACGCGCCGTCAGCGGGCGAGCGCCGGTCGCAATTACGTGCAGTGCCTTTGCAGTGGGCAGCAAGCGGGTGCGGGGTGCTGCGGGGGCAAACGGGGTGCTGCCGAGCCACGGAGGAGCTGAAGCTCAGGTGGCTGCTCACACCCTCCCGGGACAGGTCATGGCCGGAGAGAAAAACCTCTCCTGCATCACCCGAGTTTGGCAGCTACTTTAAAAAATAGTCTTTTTTTTTTTTTTCCTCCCGAGGGCATCACTTTGCACGTGAAGAAGGAACTTCATCACTGCAGCTGTGACTGCATCAGGGTGATATATTTAGTGTGTTGGTTCAGTAGGTTGCATGGCCCCAGCCATGGGGTTTAGCAGCTATTTTTCTGCGTTTGCCGTATCTCCCCAGGTGCAACTGCCCTGTGGGCAGCCGTGCTGCGGTGGAGGTGGCTCCCTCATTTATCCTGCTGGTGACAGGAGGAATAATTAGGCAGAAAGCTTCCTCTTTGGGGACAGTGACGTGAGTCAGAAACCACTGTAGTGTGGCGTGCGGCGGGGCGGGACCGCAGCTCCGGGGAGCGGAATATTGCGAGCGGTGGAGGACAAGGGAGGTTGGGATGGTGGTGCACTGGGAGAGGCACTTGCCAGATGCGGGCAGGATTGTCAGGGCTGCGGGGAAGACCTTGTGTAAATGCTGAGTGGGATGTGCCCGTCCCGGGCCACATCCGCGGTCCTTCCCATCCTTCCCCCTTGCGTGGGAGCCAGCACAAAGCTGCCCCGCGGAGCTGGGATGCTTTTGTACAAGGTGTTGCTTGAAAAGCCCGTGATACACCGTCCCCCGGCAGATGGGCTGCGAAAGCGGCTGCAGGTGCCCGGGAAAACTCCTGCTAGTACGTCCTACCTGTGTGTTTGCATCACGGAGGGACTAAAAAAACCCCGCTACTGCTGGCAAAGTTAAGTTGCTTCAGCTGTAAGCCGTGTTTTGGGGGGAAGCTGCAGCAGTTTGGAGCTTGGTTTCTGGAAAGCAGCTTGCCTCGTGAGCGAGGGAGAAAGAAATTACAAATTAAAACCAGAAAGCTCCTTTTCCCTCCATCTCTTGATGTCTTGATTCAAGGTATGCATAATCACAATCATTACTTTTAAGGGCAGCCCCCCTCCACCTCCCAGGGTCTATGTTATCTCTAGAACTACCCTCTGCTTTTGATTGCAAAAATGACACTGGAGAGAAACACTATCTGCTGGGAATGAGGCAGCTTCAACCCCTCCTCCTCCTCCCTGAGACCATCCGAGCTGCAGGGGTAGGAAAGGAAGAGGAGGCAGTGATGAAGGTCACCTTCCGCTGCCCCGGGAAGGTAACGAACCCCACGCAAAGGCCCAGGTCGAGCTCTCCAGAGTCATTATCGCAACAGGCTGCGAAAGGTTAGGGAGGAAAGAGCTTTTCGGAAGTCGTTGCCCACTAATTGATTGCGAAGAGCGGAAGGAAGGATGTATCGAAAAAAGAAAAAGCCCCCGCACGGTTTGTACCCCCCTCCTCCCCTTCCCGAAACGTGCACGGCCGGGAGGCAGCAGGTTGTAGTTTTAACCGTAGCAGAGCAGAAGGGAAATCAGATTCCAGCGGAGCAGGGTCCCCTTTCGGTCTGACGGCAGATGTGGAAAACGTTTCCCAGCACGGTCAGAGCGGATGGAAAGCACGAAAGGCCGGGCTGTGCCCTGTCCCTGCCCGGCGAGGAGCGCGGCGGGTGGCCGCGCGGGCTCGCTTTAGCCCCGTCCGCGGCGCGCAGCCCCTGGCACGTGGCGTGGCGTGGCGTGGCGTGGCTCCCCTCGCCTCGCCTGCTGGCATCCGTGCCGGCGTGCTCCAGCCCCTCTGAGCCGCACGAGGTGGTCCTCGAGGGTCGTGGTTGCCCCACCGTGAGCAGATGCTGCACCCTATGTAATGCACGGACCCGGGGCTGCTCCGACGAAACCCCGTTTGAGAAGGTAAGTGCTGGTTTTAGCACGAGCGGGTAGGAGTCGTGCCCCCGCGTTCGCAGCCAGGTTCGCAGCTAGCCTGGAGCAGGACGAAGCACTGAAGTGCCGGTTTGCCTCACCCTCAGCCCATGCGCAGACTAAATGCCCTGCAGGCACTGCACAGGGCTTGAGCCCAGACCAGCTCTGGCCGTTGATAATGCCCATCTGTGGGCTGAAATACGAGGGGATTAGTACAGAGCTTTTCTACAGATTCTCCTTCCTTACAGTGCATCAGCCCATATGTTTCTGTAGCCTTGAGAACAGGCCATGGACAAGGTCTCAAGATGTTCCCCAGGGAAAACCAAAGTACCAGATGCCCAGGAGTGGGCTACATTGCACGGACCGGACAGAGGCTGGAGAGGAGATCTCTCCTCCTGATTCAGCCCTACAGAAGCTGCTCAGCTCTGTAACTGGAGGGGACTGTTTGAGAAGGAAGTCCTCGCAATGATCGTGGTTTTCTGGCCCCAGGTGAGATAGTGCCCAGAAATGAAAGGCAGCTGCAGAATTTGCCTCCTCCCAAGACTGGATGAAACCAGAGCACCTTAAGATGACACAGTGCAAGGATTAATCTGCTCGTTAGGCACCAAAGGATTGTCTAAGTATGTTGAATATCTCCTGGAACAACACTGTGTCGGTACCTACACCAGGCAGTCTAATTTCATATTTCCTAATCAAGTCTTTGAAAAGGAAACAGACAATTCATCCATCCTCTGACCGCTACCCCTCCTTAACCTTTCAGTCTGGCTTCCAGACCCAGGAGAAAATGCAGTGGAATTGGTGAGCTGCTCTTCTGGTGAGCAACTTCTTCCTCAACACTAATGAGTGAGTGAATTCTGGTGCAACCTCAGGACAGTAATCATCATGGTTGTTACATTGATAAGTAAAAGAGAAAAAAAAAGAAGACTTTTAGAGCTGACAGGATTTGCCCAAGTCACCTGGATAAAATTGGGAACACTCCCTGACTGATCAGGAACAGACTGAGACTGGAAACCAGTTGCCTTGATGCCTTGCTCTAACCACTAGACGACCCACCCTGTATGAGCAAACGGAATAAAATTTGAAAGAAAACAAAAATCTGACTTGAAAAATGTGTTCCGCATAGAACCAGAATGTTCAGCGGAGAAAAAAGGATGCAGTCCAAAGTTTTACTTCCAGGCAAACATTTCAAAATGGACTTATAATGTACCCTTTCATTTAGATTTTATATGAAGGTTTTACTTGAACTTGTAATGAAGATGGAAAAATCCAAGGTTACCATGGCTACTGGCACTTTGCCTAATACACTCAAATCTTTTTCCCCTAATAAAATAGATTTCAGACCCCCCCCCCATGAAAAGGGAAGAGTTAAAGACCCTATGAACAACTGTAGGACGAAGAATATTATTCCATGTAAAGCAGGTTCTGAACATCATGGCGAGGTAATGATGTTCATTCTTTTTTTCTCCTCACCAATTACATCTCCAAAACCTAGAGTCCTGCTCTAGATGGTTCTCCTGCTAATAACTAGGAAAATGTCAGGAGTAAGACAATCGGGTGGTGGCCAGTAAAGTGCCTGGTACTCCTTCCAAGATGTTCTCCTGTTGGTTGGAAATGCCTTTACCTTGTCATGTAGAAAGAAACCTGGTTATTTTGGATGCTCTGGCAATCTGCAGCTCCATCCCAGCTGTGATGGACCCTCCTGGGCAGGCGTTTCAGCCGTGCTGAGTTCTGCTCAGCATTCATGCCAGCAAAATTCAAGATAGCTTAGGGTCCCCGGTACTGTACAGCAGTTGCTGCTGGTGAGATGATGCATATTTGACCTAAATCAAGGAGTGGACTTGAGATCTTGTTTGTTTAGCATGTATGTTTTTATGGTCTGGGTCTTGGCTGGGGGATGAGCTGGTCGGAGCCCCGACGCACGCCTCGGATATTGCGGGCAGAAGGCAGCTGGGAAGGGGCATCTTGTAGCCATCTCCTCCTGACTGTTTGCAGCTCCCTGGCTGAGCCAGGAGACTTGGGTCCAGCAAGGCCCTTCGTCAGCTTCGGCTGCTTCTTCCTGATGCCCCTGCAGGGATGTTGTTCTTAGTTCATGGGAACGGAGAGGGCTCTGGCTGTTCCCTTGTACTGGGCAGGGTGGTTGCCTTGTTTGCCTGAAGAATTCAGGTGAGACTGGGGCTTTTGTAGCTTTTGTCCTTGCAATTTCCCCTGGAGATCTTGGTGGGAGCTGATTTGTGCCAGGTAGGAAAGAGGTTGGGCTTTGAGGTCTTCTCAGAGGAGACCGAGCACGCTGAAGTTTCGGGCACAGATGGGCAGAGTGTGTGCACGCAGAAATCTCTTGGGCTGGTCGAAAAATGGTTGTGACATCCATGTGGGTGGCAGAGATGGCACAGACCGTGGAGACGCATGAGTGGAGTTGTCCTGGCCCTGGTTCTGCCGGTAGGATGGAGGGAACCTCTGATGCTCTGGTTCTCTTCAGGCTTTTGGGGCATCCTTTTAATGCAATGGCTCTTTGGCTTTTAAAAGTGGTGGCTGTCCACCAGCCAGATTTATTTTGAACATGTGTTTCTGATTTGAAAATGTCCAGATCTCAAAATCTTTAATCTTCTCACACCTAGGGATTTTTGTTTTGTTTTGTTTTTGTAAAAGGCTGAACCACGTGCACAGGATAACGATTAAAAAGCAATACAGACTGTTTTTAAAAAAAAAAGAAAAAAAGAAAGAGAAACAGCTAAAAAAAAAAATCCAGCTGGCACTCTTCTATTATCAAAGCAAGATGCAGCATGAAGATTTGTGGATGCCAGCAAATAAGGCTTTTGTTTGTCTCACCACCATAATCACTGATGAAACTCCCTGAACTTAGTGCTGAAAAAGATCCTAGTAGATCCCTTCCAGATGAGAAAACCACCCCCGCAGAGTATTTGCAAACGGGCTGTCTTCCCACATGGTTAAATCCAGCCCAGTTCTGGTGTAAAAGTGGAAGAATTGGGTCCCCTCGCTGCCGAAGGCTCAGCGGGGCAGGAACGCTTTCCTCCTTGACCTGGGATTTGGGAAGGTCACTTGATCTTCCCAGCCTCTGCCACGGTGGCGGAGAGGAGAGGAGGTCAGGTCAGCCCGGGGAAAGCTCTCCTGGGGAGGGGACAGGAAGGACTCGGACATGAATCACCGGGAGGACTTCAAAGGAGGTTCCTCCCCTCCCAGCGCCGGAGGAACAGCTTGGGATGAGCCCTGCTCCACACCGAGAGAGTCCCCAGGACGTTTTGCATTAGTAGGATGTGACGGAAATCAAAACTGACAGATTTAAAATGTGCAAGGGGAAAAAACTTTTTTATAGCAACCTACAATTAACATGTGGCTCAAAGGGGCTATATATACAAGCGTCTAACCGAAGACACTTGCTGCAGAAAGATGTTTTTTTCAGGCATATGGCTTATTTAAGATCTAAACAAGCGATTAAACTTTTAGCTCTGCAGAAACGCTCATCACTTGCCAAGCTGCTCTGGGAGTGCTACCGCTGGCTTCGGCCAGAGCAGCGTTAGCAACTGCGAAGCGAGTTGACCGCGCGCCTTTGCAGGCTCCCTCCTGCCGCATTTTCACGCCTGTTTGCGTGCTGCTCCTTGCGCCGCTGCAGCCTCTGGTGCGAAGGTCTGGGCAGAACGGGGTTTAATTCAAAGCACGTCTGATAGATGGTGTCGAGCCGCTTTGTGTTTGCCGCTCTGCCATCCAGAAAGATCTCCCGCGGCGCCTGAGGCACGCCGCGCTGTCCTGCCGCTGCCTGGATGCGCGGTGTGGAGAGATGCTGAAGGGGGTAAGCGCGAGGTGCCGTGGTACCTTTGGCGGTACCGCCACGCAGCCCGTGTGAACGCAGCAGCCAGCATCTTCCCGCACGCCTCCCGGGGGTGGTGTGCCGGCAGAAATGGGGGTGGGAGGACAGAGCTGCGTCCCTGGTCCCCCCGACGATACGCGCGTGGGTTGGGGCTGCCGCCTCTTCCTCCTTCCCGTGTCACTGCGGCTCTCCTCGGAGCAGAAGGGCTTTTAAATGCCTCCCTGTGCACTAAGAGTGGAGGAGACTGTGCGGCCCTGAAGATAAGAAACAGATGATAGAGGTTAGAGGAGAGATCGCGTTTCCATTATGCAGCCTGTAAATGCGAACTAATTAGAACGCAGCCTTGTTTCCAAGAAAATGCAAAGAAAGAAAAAAGCCCCCCCAAAAAAATCCCCCTTTCTTCCCCAGGAAAGAAGCCGAGTGAGCACCAAAGACCTGAGAATAAGGAATAATTTCGGCTTTGCTACTTAGATGTGCTAAGAACTGGAAAATGCGCGTCAGCCAAGGTGTGCACGCACGTGCAAGGCCGCTGCTCAGCGCTTTCCTGGGAGCGCTGGGAGGCGGCCGCGGGGGTGCTGGGCTGTCCTGGCCCTCTCCCGGGCGAAACACCGCGGCATTCACCCCGCTCCCGCTGCCCTGCGGGACTGGCGGCAGCTGATCCCTGCCTAAGTCGGACCCGATTCTTCATCGTGTTGGTCTAACGCTCAGCTGCGGAAGGACAGGCATTACAGCGAACGCAGCGGTTTTCGGTACATTACGGCAGTTTAGAGCACCAGGTGAAGGAGTCTAGCACAGCTTCAACAGTTACTGCCATTTAAAAAGAAAGCACTTAAGCGCGTGCTAAAGTTAGGCAAAGTTATTGCTGTTTACGCCGACACAGGTACCTGCTGGGCTCTCGTTTTGCTAAGGCAGGAGGGAAGCATTGCCCTAAAAATGTTGCTGACCTGGTGCCTGGGGTTTCTTTGGCAAGAAGGGTCTAAATGTCAGTTATTTCTGGGCCTTTAACGGCACCTGCCCTTAACCATTCCCCGCGGAAGGAGGGTGGCTCCTTGCCTGGCGGCTCAGCGACACGCCGCATTTTCCCGCTGCGGATCAGCTGGATGTGGTTTTATGACCAACATTGAGTTTCTTCTTTTTTTTCTTTTGTTTTCATTTTCTTTTAAACTTTATTTTTCTCTCCTCTGCAGTTCATTAGCATCTTCCCTTTCCTTGCTTGCTTTCCCCCCCCTTGCTTTCTTCTGGAACCTAGAAGTATTTCACTGTGCCTTGCCAAATGATTTCTATCTTAGTGAAAAAGAACTTGCTATTTCCTGAAAACCTACCACTGTTTTCTCTCTCTCTCTCTCCCCCCGCTCTGATACATTCTGAGTACTGAAACAAATCCAGGTAACTTGATAAGAAGTTAATGAAAACAAATGAATTCTGTTTTGCAAAGGTGCATTGAGGAGAAGGGCAGCAGTGTTTGGAAGGGAGGGAATTGTCTCTGCTGAAAAGAGATTTCAAGGGACATCTGGCTTCAAAATCCCCCCGTGCCAAATTTTGCAGGGGAGAAATGGCAAAAGGAGAGGCTCTGTAGTTTTCCACTTGTGCGGGTTTTTTTGTTAGTTTAGACGTTGTTTGTGAGCAGACGCTGGGATGACACGGTTTGGTCAACACAGGTTGAGGCGGTGCCACTGCAGCTGTTTCGCCCCGGGGGGGTGAGGGGGCTACGCTTTCCGCCCGATGAACCCTGGGGTCCCGAGGAGCCCCCGCTCCTGGCGTCGGTCCCGGCAGCCGCCCCCAACCACCCATCGCACCCACCTGCCCACCCTTCCCGCAGCCCAGCCCACCCCGGCACCCCGTGCCACCCCGGGGAGAGGCATGGCCGTTGCTGCTAACGCCAGTAAAAATCCCGCGTTAGCCGTTGCCCCACGAGCAGTTGAAGAGCTGAGCAAGGACGGCACCCAGCCGTGCTCCCAGGGCAGAGCCTGCCCGCTGCGACGGCGCTGCCACCATTCCAAGGGGCGTTTTGGTAAGCTGTTCTATTTTGTTTTCTATGGAGCTATCTTATGAACTGCACTGGAGCACGCTGGGCAAAAAACAACAAAAAAAAGGCTTCGTTTAACGAGCTGATTCTTTTATTAGGCTGATTTTCAACTGCATTTTACATTTCAACACACGGGAAGTTTAGCTTTTAAGAAGTTTATTTCTTTATCGTGCATTCATTTCCGAAGGCTTCGCTGTACTTCAGGGTAGATTTCTGTTTGGTTTGGGACTTGGAGAAATGAGCCTTTGAACCGATCAGTTGTGGGATAAGGTACTCTGTTTGTTAGATGGGTTTCTGCGTTGCATAACTCACAAATGCCATCCAGCATTTAAGAAAATGGATGATCTTTATTTTTTTCTCCATCCCCTCCCCCTCTTTAGCCCTCTCCATCTTCTATGTGATTTTTTTATGGTCCATGATTGGAAGCAAAAGGTCTAAAAGAGAGAGGAAATCAAGCCCGTCAATAAATGCTAAAAATATTTAGTGTGGCAGCCTCTGTATTTTCTTTTTTGTGAAACACTGATTAATATTCAGTGGTTGAAGGTTAATACCCCATTCATTTTATTCCCTTTACATCCTCTGCACAGCAGTTGCTGCTCCAATTTCGACTTCTAATTCATGCAAATCTGGTTCCAATCAGGATATTAGTAACTCACTGCATAAGCAGGAGGAGAGTTAAAAAAAAAAGAGAAGAAATCACACAATTGTTAAACTTATCTTTCGGTACAAGACTATACAAACACACGGACACCCCAAATCCACAAGGCTGCTGTAATGAAAGGGTGCTTATTGTGCGTTTCTCTCCTCCTTTAAAATACAGAGAGAACATCCACGTAGAAGTTTTTTGGCAGGCTTAACCAGAAGTTATTGTTTTGATACAGCAGTGGAAGTCTCTGGCCTGGGTTACAAAGGAGGTGGATGATAATAATAACTCATGCTGAGCTTAAAATCTAAGACGCAACGCAGGGACGGGAGCGATCCGTTCTCAGGTGAGGTTATCAAGCCCAGCTTGGTGCGTGAAATGTCTAGTGGGTGAATAATGCAGAAAAAAAGAATTCTTTCCTCTCCCCACTTTTTTTGTTTCTTAACGTGAGCGCAAAGCAGTTTCCAGCAGCAAGGTGGCTGTTTCCAGCCCCCTGGTGTTGCCCGTGGATGCCTGTGCCCGGCTTTCCCATCCTCTCTGGAGGGCGATGGGGCTCGGCGTCGCTGCGGCACCGCGCTCTCAGGGGGACGGGCTCTGCTGGGGGCTGGGTGCGGGACCTCAGCTCCTGCGCGGCGAGCCCCCGCCTCGCCCCGCTGGTGCCACCACTGGGGGCCGGACCCTGCGGCGGGCTGGCTCTCCATCATCTCCCCACGGGGAGGGAGCTGGTGCAGCCCCGCACCCCGGGGAGGACCACGCTGCCGAGGCTGATGCGCTGCTTGCTCACGACGGGCTGGCACGCGGTGCTGCGTCTGGTCAGAGCAGACGGGCCGCAGCAAAAGGCCTCCATAGAGTAAACTGCCTAAAGCCCAGCGTATTTATCTTGGAAAACGCGCGGGGTTCAGCCTTCCCTACCAGGAATCCCGGGTGAGGCCGGGAGCCAGGGTGGGTACGTCAAAACCTGCTGCCTGTGCTGCTGGGGGTGACGATCAGGGTCGCTCGGATCCTGCACGCCCAGGGATGGGGACAGGTTTGCTGCTGGGTGATTTTACCCAAACTCAGGGTGCTGTGAGAGCTACGGCATGTGGCCGGGCATCCCCGTCCCTGCAGGCGTGTGCTCCGGTCCCTGCAGTGGCATGGCTGAGCTGCCGCTCTGCGTGCTGGAGGGGGAACGCTCAGCCTGCCTCCATCGCTTCTGAGCAGTTCTGATGTCCTCGAGCACCTCTCCAAAGCGGGGGTGGAGAGAGGAGCATAGTTATGGCTTGATTTAGATGGAATATAAGGAAGAAATGTTTTACAAGGAGGGTGGTGAGACACTGGAGCAGGTTGTCCCAGAGAAGTTGTGGATGCCCCATCACTGGAAGCGTTCAGTTCAGGTTGGATGGGGCTTTGAGCAACATGGTCTGGTGGAAGATGGTCCTGCCCAGGGTTAGTTGGACTAGATGATCTCTGAAGGTCCCTTCCAACCCAAACCATCCTATGATCTATGGCAGGCCTTAGCCGGCGAGCAGGAGGAGGTGGCAGTTTGAGATCTGGTCTGCACCCAAGCGTTGTTGGACCAGGAGGCACGCATGCGTGCAACGGCCCCTCCGGGCCCCCCAGGAGCGGCTGTGCTCCCTTCCTCCAGAAGATGCTGCTTCTACGGCATCTTCCTCAAAGGCAAAAGCATTTTCCTCCTCCATGGATCACTGGTGCCTTCAGCTTTTAAAAATAAGCAAAGGCTCCAGCACAGCCCTGCACGCGATGTCTAGCCAAAATGCAAAACTTTACCACAGTGCACAAGTGGGCTGTGTTTTTCCGACCAGGGAACAACGTTAGGGCCCTTTCATCACCTTTCTTTTGCACTTCTTTTAAAAATGATTTAAATTGGAGGCAATAGTATTGAACCTCTGACACTCAGAAAAGACTCTCTGATTCACACACTTAAACTGCATCTATTTTCTATAACCACTTTGCTTGCAGCTCTTGTGGTTTGTTTTATTTTTTCTCCTAAGCATTTGTTCTTTCCACTCCGTTTGCTATTTGTGCCATCTCCGTGTGATTTCATTTATTTTTTTGCCTCGATATAGGAGAGCGCGCTGGTGACCGCTGGGGTTTCAGTTCTCAGTCCTACTGCTGATGCACTCCAAAAAACGAGACTTGCTTGCAGCCCTTTTTGAGCAGCAGCGTTAAAACCATTGTGCTGAACCCTCTGTCCCCGTGTCTACCACCGAGGAAAACGCACAATGGAGGAAAGTCAAATTCCAGATTGCTCAGCAGAAAGGAAAAACCAGCCTGGAAGCCCCTCTGGAAAAGGGCCAAGCAGTAATCTCATGCCATGTGGGTGAGAATGGCAGCATCTCCCTTGGACTTAGATGGAGCAAGAGTTGCTCGCACCCACTCAGCATCCAGCCTGCTACATTTACAGCCCTGGTTTTAAACCAGTTGAGTGAAAATACTTGTGGGCAGCAAAAATAGCCAGTGCTGAAAACCTGTGTCTACTGAGGGTGGAAATTGCTTGGGAGTTCCTCCGTGGCTGCAGCCGATCATTATAACCTGTGTCATAAATAAGACGCGGTTGCACGGCATGCCGCGGCCAGGCTCCCCCGGCTGCGGCGGCACGGAGCCCATGCACCCCAGCTGCAGCCCCGGTATGCTCGTAGCCCCTCGGCCACAGCACCGCAGCCCAGCGGCTCTGAGGGTGCTGATGAATGGCTCGGTGAGAAACAGGCCTTTTTTGGGGGGGAAAAAAGACGCATCATGCATTTTTTCGTTGCATCAGCACAGTACGGAGTGTGATGGAGGAGTCTGTCACCCCAAGAATTAATAGAATTTCTACTCCCTCCCTGGGGCACGGCCCTTGGCCCGGTGATGCCAGGGTAGGAGTGGGATTATGTGGAGCCACTGGGGTTACTGCATCTATGGCGCGTTCACAAAGTGGAATTTAGCCCTATGGGTACGTAAACATGCCATGCAAATGCATGCAAACCCAAATCTTATATCAGCTGGCAAGATACAGTTAAACAATGTAATCTGGGGCCCTGAAGGGAACCTTAACGCTGTGCAGACCTCCTGCTGGTTCCCACCATGGGGCTGGCAGAGGGGAAGGCAGCGCGGGCAGAGCGAGCACCAGGCTCCCAGAGCCTCTTCCTGTGGGAAGGACAAGGGGGCTTGTCCCCCGGCTCGGGGCACGACGCCCTTTGGAGAGCAGGGAGGGCAGAGCTGCCGCACGTTGCTGTGGGGGTGCAGAGGATGCCTTTGCATTTCAAAAGCCCAGCCCGAAGATTCAGAGTGGGACCGATGGAGCAGACCCATCCTCGGGCTCACACGGGCCAGCAGCTGGCTGTCGGCCACGTGCGGTGCACGGGAAAGCGGCGCTGCTCCCTGCTCGGCTGTTGCGGGGTCCCGGGAGCGAGGGGCACGCGGTGGCCACGGGCCAGTAGCCAGCAGAGGGAGAGTCGGAGGGCGAAGCGTGGCTGTTCCCAGGGTTTATTTCCCGGCAGCACGGGCTTTGGAAGCCATAGGTTGCCGTTGGATTTTAGCGACTGTAAGGAAGCCCTTTGCCTCTCAGCGCACGCCGGTTCGTGCAAGAGATGGTGATGCCGTCACTGGCGTTTTGGTTGGCGAAGCCCAGTACCAGTTAACTGGGTGATGTGGGACACGTCCCAGCCTCACGTCCTCCCAAACTGGGAGGGGGGGAGGAGGGATGGGGGCACGTGCCCTGTGCACGCAGCGGCTGGGGTTGCTGCCGGTGCTGCTTCGCCTTAGCAATGCAAAGGAGCAGGGTGAGCCCGGCTTTAGCCGAAGGGTCTCTGGGGTCCTTTGATGGGTGGTGCTGGGAGGTGCAGGACCACACCAGTAGCTGCACTGGTTGCAGGGGCTGCCTCAGCTCACCCCTGCCCGGGCTCTGCCTCTCCCGGCAGCAGGAGCACCGGCCATCAGCTGTTGGTACCTCTGTACTGACTCATTTATTTATTTTTTTGGTGCTTCCAGGGCTGGCTCTCACAGCCCATGTGGAAATGCTCGGGCAGCCGTTCTAACCTTTGGGCTGCAGTAATTAGCCTCACATGGCATCTGATCCGCACCATGTGGCCCAGGCCGTTACTGTGCTTCGGCTGCTTGTTAGGCCCTAATGGCCGCTCGATTTCAAGGTGAAAGCGAGTGGAGCTTCCTGAGGTTCCTCAGGCGAGCTGCGGGGGGGGCTGCCCCCTTCAATCCCGCTCGTCTCCCGCAGCCACGCCTGCGTCTGGGAGGAGGAAGGAGTCAGAGGTCACCCGCAGGACCCACTCCGGCAGGTACCGTCCCCGGCCCCACGACGCTGCGGGGCAGGGAGGTGACGTTTGATTAGACTTGGTCCTTACGGATCTGAAGTATCCCCGGGCTCGTTTTGGGGCACGTGAGTCCCTGGTCACCTCGAGAGGAAGGTTTGCATCCTGCTTGCCTGCTCCTAGGTAGGTGCGTAGTAAATTAGCCGCTTGTTGTTACAGATGTTTGAAGCTTTCCATTTCGTTTCCCTTCTGCCCTAATTGGGACCAGAAATCCAATTAGACAATAATCCTGTCCTTTTTGAAGCCCCTGGCTGCGACGTCACCTAATCTGGGGCGGTGGATGTTGTGCGAGTGGTGGGACCCCCCGGCTGCCCTGAAATCCTTCCCCGGTACAGGTGCCGAAGCGCGTTTTTAAGCTCCATCCACCGCCATCCCTGTCAGGAACCGGTGCGCGCGGTACACGCCGCTCCCGTTAGGGACGGCAGGCGTTCAAACCAGGGGCTGTGGCAGGCACAGCCGTCTCCCCGCTACCCCTTAGGCGTGAGCCCGTGCCTCCTGCGGAAGGGCCGGCCGCCGCTTGCGGCGGCTCGTGTTCACTCGCACCGATGCGCTGGGTGAAGGGAGGTGGGGGCAGGCATTTCGGCGAGGTCCCTTGAGGCAAGCTCCCCGGAAGATGCTCATTTATAAGTGGCGTTTCCTGGATTCAGAGGTCTCCGGGGCAGCTATGAGCAGCCCCTGCTTGATGCCGGCCGGAGAAGGGCTGTCGCTGGGTCTGGTGTGGGCCTGTAATGCCCGTCTGAGCACGGCTCTGCCGCTCGGCTCAGCGCCAAGCGAGAGCTGCTGTCGGTTAGCTGGCTCCTTAAAATGTAGCAGTGCCCTGGAAATCGCTATTCTTACAAGGCATTCAACATACGTGTATGCTATATATTCTTAACCTGGGCGTGCGTATCTCTGCGCAGCATGCGCATACCCCTGTGCGGCGTGTACACACGTAGGTATACGCATACGCTCCCGGGTTTGTGTGCGTTTTGCAGACACTTTGAGGAGTTTAGATACGCATGTGGTCACTGTACTTGGAGAATAATGAAAAAGTTCATGCTCGTGTATCAGGCTTAAGCACTGCAGGCTCGGTGGTTTCTGAGCCTGAGGGACCTCAGCGACGACCGTTCAGGGCTGGAAGGGGCTCGTGCAAGCTCCCAGCTGGCCGGTCGGCCGCACTCCACGCTGCAAAGCTGCCAAGCCATCGAATCGAACCCCATCTCTTGGCTTTCAGTTGTGAGAGCGAGCTGGTAGTTCGTGTATCTGTTGCCTCACAACAGACAAGCTGCTTTGTCTCGGTATTAACCACGGGCTTGAGCTGGAGCTCAGACTGCACCGTACTGAGCCTTTCAGCCCAGGAGCAGCAGAGATGCAAGCTCGAGCAGCTCAGATGAGCTGCATCTCCCTTCTCTCCTTCTATCTGCCATAGAAAAACAGGAAACTGCACCAAATTAGCTTGGCAGCTGAGCCTCCTGAAAGCCACAACATGGCAATTGTAGGCACCGCTCAATTGCTTTTTTCCTACCCTGCAGCAGCCGTGTGTGTTAGGCCAGCAATTTGATTTAGTGTCTCAGCCTGCTATTGTGGAAGAAAGCAAGAAGGGAAAAAAAATTAAGGGAGAGTTTTTAAGCTCGGGGCCTCCCCTTGCATTGTTTTTATCCTTTTCCCATCCTGGAAAAAGAATCAAAAATAGCTCAAAACCCATTTTTCTGCACGATTAAATTAGGCTGAAGAGATGACAGAAACAGCACTGTCCGGCTCTTGATGCTTTTACGCCTCGTTGGGCAAGACAGAGTCGTGTCAACTGTGTGGATTTAAGTGTTCTGGTGGAGCCGGGCTCCAGCCACACTCTGGAGGGTTCAAGGACAGGTTTTCTGCCAGCAGGTTTCCGCAGGGAGTGCAGCTATGGCCATATCACACCTCCCATGGCTTGGCACATCCCGTGTAGTGATGCGAGTACCTCAGCATCACTGAAGTCCTTTGATACGGTCGTTGTGTGGCTGTGCTTTTGTCTGATTAAAAAAACCCAAACCCAACCAAACCAACCTCAAAACCTAACATAGCATAATGTAATACTTTAAGCGGGGACTGTTTCAGCCATTAACTTCAAGTATCATAGAATCATAGAATAGTTTGGGTTGGAAGGGACCTTAAAGATCATCTAGTTCCACCCCCCCGTCATGGGCAGGGACACCTTTCACCAGACCAGGTTGCTCAAAGTCCCGTCCAACCTGGCCTTGAACTCTTCCAGGGATGAGGCATCCACAACTTCTCTGGGCAGTTGTTTTCTTGTGATGGGCATCAACAGCATCAGCAGTAGAAAGGACATTCTCGTGTCTGGGCGATCAGTGTTTGCAGGAATGATTGCACGATGAGGTGAAGCCCAAATGACTGAAGTATGAGATTGGAAGGTTGGGAAGGGGAAAAGTCCAAAATTTCTGGGAATCTGGAAACTTGTGCAAAAGGAAAAGACAAAAAAATGGGTGACTAATTGTGGGAAGGCTTATAAAAGACAATTAAGTACAACATCTAGAAACACAAGCCACTCCATGCTGCGTTAGAAGGGAACAGGTTGCCCCAGAGGGGCAGCAGGAATTTCAAGGGAAAAGAAACAAAGCCTCCCTCAGCTGCCGCCCTGCATTTCTTGCGCTGCTCTGGCTCATCCTGTCTTCAGCGTAAAGGTGTACCTGTTAAAAGTGCAGTTTGTCCTCGGTGTAATTTAAAGGCATTTTGGCAAGGCTCGTAGGCCAGACAAGGGTAACATAGAAGGATTCAAGCTTTATTTTACCGAAAAGTTGTTTGTTTGGTTTTTTTTCTCTCTCCTGCACTTCCATTGTTTCTGAGCCTGCCGATTCCTTCAGCCTTGCCTTAAAGTCCTTATTCTCAGTTGACAAAATTCCCCTTATGCATGTGATTTGACCCATTATTTGACTTGTTTGCTTTTAGCTGTTCTCCAAATATGCCTTGCTCCCAGATGCCTCCATTTGTGGATGCTTTAGATTGAAAGCTAACTCTGGGTATCGATGATTTAAATATAAGCGCTTTTTTGGGGGGGGAGGGGGAATTGCAGCCAGTGAAAGGGTAGGAACAGTGTTTCTGCAGGGTATGAACCTCGGTGCGCTGCCGGTTTTGGCGAGTCGAGGCTCGTGCAGCTTTACCCTCCGATGGGGACCTGCTGCTGGGGATGGCCACGGCCGCCAGCCCCGTGGCAGTGGGACCCTGAGCCGGGGCGAGTGCTCGCCGATCCGGACGGCGACCCGAGCGCCGCCGCTGGGGCTGCCAACTTCTCCTGCAGTTTTGGGCAAAGCGACTAACACAAAGCGGAAGCCCTCAGAGGAGGACCAAATTCTTCCTCAGCCTTTCAATTAGCTTCTAATCCCTTCGCTCCCATAAAATCTCAGCTGCAGGCTGCCCCTGTTTGTGTATTTCCACTGGCCACGAAAGCCACCTCCCTGAGCATCTGTCTGTGCGGTTTAGGCTGAAACCTCTCTCGGTGCCAATGGCCACACCTCTCCACAAAGAACATGTAATTGCGAGCTTTTTTTTTTTCCCCCTCCCATTTAACATAAAACAAGCAGACACCCGTCACCATCCTCTGCTTCGGCTCTGATGCAAACTTTTTCCACCTGGCCAAGTTAGGCATTCAAAAAATATAAACAAATATGAGAAGAAAAGGGGAGGGGGGGAAAAAAAGGCCGTCAGTAGAGAGATATTTTTAAACACATGACACAGAGGAGTGTGACACACTTGGTGTTCTCAGTGGGTGGGTGCAGTGTTATTTCATGTTATTCTTGTCGCTGGGCCCAGCATTACAAGTGTACACGTTATTAGTGGTGTCTGATAATAGCGTGCGGCACGACTGCCTGGTCCCAACGCGCCGCGAGGGGCTGGGGGACTGCGGCGGAGGGCGGTGGGGAGGCTTTGGTGGGTGGGTGCCCAGCCGCAGCCCCGTGCCGATGGCGCAGGGGTTGTTTATGCCACCGAGCATCACTAAGATGGGGAGGCTCCAAAAAAAGGGCATTTCATTGCCTCCCTCGTACTGTTCTGCTTGGGCATGTCCATCTGAGCTGGCGTCGCTGCAGGTTCCATCCTTCCACGTTCACTTGTCCATCTGAGGGGTACTGGTCCTCAGGCGGTGGTTTTGGAGATGGAGGGAGCGGGGACCACACGTGTGTGGGCACTGAGGAGGTGGTGATGAAGGTGGCAGAGGCTGATGCCGGCCAACGTCTGACACTCGTACGTGAACTCGTGGTTTTATAGCCCTATAAAAGGCAGCTGACAGAAGAGGTTCTGATTTTGGAGGCTCCAGCTGAGCTGGGAGGAGCTGGCCTCGTCTCCCGGCGCCGGAGCCGTGTCTGCTGGTGCTGAGCCCCGGCCGTGACGCTGGGGAGGGAGAGCCAGGCTGGGATTCCCGGCGTGCCGGAGGGCAGGAGCCGGGCGCTCACCCCAGCCACCGCTGCGGCCCTGCCAGCAGCGCCGCGCTGCTGCTTTCCTGGCTCGCCGCTTGGAGACTGTGCGCAATGCCTGGAAGGGACTCGCTAGCACCTTGCTTCGCGCGGCGGGCGCGTCCCCCCTCCCTGCGCTTGCTGTCGGCGGTTGCGTCGCAGGTATGGGTGTTTGCAGGGAAGGGCGAGGCCAGCTGAGGTCCCAGGTCTCCGTTTGTCTCCAGCGCACGTACGCCAGCACGGTGGGCAGAGCCGCTGTAAAGCAATACGGCTCCACGGTCTGGTCCACAGCTGGCTTCCCCAGCGTGGCCTCCTTCGCTCGCGGGTTTGCTTTCTCTTCCCTGCCCGCTTCTTGCCATGTTCACTCATGCATTTCATTTCTGTTAGATACCCAAATACCTTGCTGGAGCCAGGCCAGGTGACTTGGCCCGGGTCCCTTCTCATGCTCGGTGCTTTCCTGTGGATGGCTGCCACCGTCCCTGGGGCTGAGCCCTCGGCGGGACCGCGCCAACGGTGGAGCGGGGCGGGCGCAAGGTAGGGCTAGAGAAGATCCTCGTACTTGAAACCCTGGAGGTTTCAAACTGGCGCAGGGGCTGGGCTGGGGAGGCAGCTTCTCCTCCCGGTTGTACTCGGGACCATCACAGAAAGTTTGCTCTTGTTACAACATGTGCCGGCGTGAAGATTTAATGTTGGACTCAAGGAAGCTTCATCTTAACCAGACTTTAGCCCTGAGTTACCAGCTCAGAAACCAGGGAAGTATCCTCCTCATCCCAAAGCAGAGCAAAGGCAGCGAGGAGAAGCTACTGACTCAGAAAAAGGGGAATTAACCTTTTAAAGAGGTTGAATTTCTGTTAAAGTAAATTTTAAATTTAAAATTGAAATTCTGTTAAAAAGAAGATGTGGACAAAAGGAGAAACTTAACCCCTTGGAAATGTTGGACTTAGATAGGTTTGTTCTGCAAAGCTGGAAACTGGAGGAAATTTGTCTTTTGGCCCATTTCCGTACGAAAGGTGGGGAAACTTTGTAAAACTCGGCCCGCAGGATGTGCTGCTTCATTGCCCGTTACCTGCGTGGAGGTGCAGGGCCAACTCAGAGGCTCCTGCGCTGCGGCTGGGTGCTGGGTCGCTGGGAACCGGGGAAAGGACGTGAAACGCGAAGCCCTGAGCTTTCCCTTTCTCCCACTCAGCCCGCTCAGAAGTCTCCGTGGTGCTCCTATGCCTTGATCCCCCACCACGACCAATGGATCCTGGCTCTTTTTTAATGGAGACTCCCCACCGAGGTAGACGCTAGTTAAAAGGTTACTACCCAGCTGTGAAATATGTAGACAGGGTAACAGCTAAACGGCGGAGTGACCTCATATCTCATATTTATTGACTAAATGTGGCTTGAACTAGTCACCACTAGTAAAATAAACCACAGCCCCAAGTACTGCAGGAATATTCCATGGCAGACAGACTCCTGGTTCCTTGTCACACTCTTTCTTTCACTTCAGAGAAAAAAAAAAAAAAAAAGGCAAAAACTTTGTTACTAATCTGATTTCATTTACAAGGTAGGTCCTGCAGAAACCCTTTCAGTGCAAGCTTACTTTTTCCGATGAGAAGAGCTGGGAGTTCCTCTGGTTTTGCACTGGAAGGAGAGGGAGCGAATGAGCCTCTGGATTATGTTTTTGCCAACATCCACCTCAAGAAAAAGCTTGATCAGGCTAGGACAGGCGTGTTTGTTAGGCTTAAACAGAGAGAGCTGGGGTCAGGCCACTTTTTTGTGACATCTATGTCCATGTCACACTTGCTGTCTCAGGGATGAGAAATAGCTGTGAAAAATCTGGAAACTACCTTAGATTTTGTCTGCCTGGAGGAATGGATGTGGTATGAAGGTGAAGTATTCATTTCTTTCTTCTGCAGCAAATGAAACCCGTTCAGCATCAGAGAGATTCTCCAGAGCATCCCTGGCTAGTCCAAGCCCCTCTGAAGACAGCAGCGGTTGTGTCACCAGTACTAGGAGACGGGGAGATGCACTGGAGGCTGTGAGTGCAGGGGGGTGCAGAGCAGATGAGGTACGTTGATAAAGCTCCCAGAAACGGGGAAACCCGGCTTTCACAGCGCTGCCATCAGAGAGGGCCCTTCACCTCCACCTGCCTTTGCACAGCACCCTGCAGAGATGGGGGAGGATTGGGAAAAGCCGCAAGGACTTGGTTTTTCAGCTTCGCTGTCGGGACAGCAGTCACCCGCTGTCAGCGTAAAGGAATGGAAGAAAACTGGAACTGAAAAAGGCTTGGGAGTAGCAATGAGAGAGTCTGTGATTCTGGGTGCTGTTCAAACAAGAAGCGGAAATTCGGTTTGTCCTATTCCCCGGCACCCCAATTGCTCTTGGCATCTCCGTCTTGATCTGGCGTGTGCCCTTGACGCTGAGCCTGGCCCGGGTGCTGCACGGGGCTGGTGCGTGCGCAGCGTCGCCTTCCCCGATCCCCCCAAAGACGCTGGCCAGGTGACCTGTTTCTTATTGCCCGGTGGCCCAAAAGCCTGCGGGGCGTTGTAAACCGTCTGCGTTGTGGCTTATTAGCTCGCGGCTGCCTGTGGGTGCCCGGGGGTGGTGGGAGCCCGGTGCCGCAGAGCGGTAGTCTGGGCTGGAACAGCCGCGGCGCGCTGCAGGTGCTGCTGTAACGTACTGCCCGGGATTACCTTTTTGGTCCCAAGCTGTGATGCAGTCTTTCCCTCCGGAGGTTTACATGCGCTTGGCGGGGGATGCCGAGTGTTGGAAAAAAGAAGAACTTGGGACTGGGACGGGCCACAGATGTTACAGCCGTGAGCCCACGTCAACACGGGCCGTAAACTGCAGGCACCCGGCACGCTCGGAGCCGAGCGGCTCTTCGTGGCTGCCTTTCAATCCCCTTCCTTGCCCACCTCTCCCCTCCCCACCCGCCAGTTTCTCAGCTAAACTATTGAAGAGACTCAAAACTCAAAGGCCGAATGAGAATGATTATTTGGAGGTTACTAATGTTGTGCAGTGTTGATACCTAGACCAGTCAAAAGTCTTCTTGGTCATGTCACCTGGGATCTCATGCTAATTGTTATTGTGGTTAGTTTTTCCAAGCTAAGACGTAGATAGATAACGAGGGTCAGAGAAAGGAGAGGAAATGGCCTCGTTAATGCTCTGTAGAGATAATCGTTCCTGCTTCTGGCTGGGGGAAACTTTGCCAGCAAGAGAACAACAGAAGCATCTTTCCCTGCTGATGTGACACCCATTCTTTCCTAGAAAATTGGGTCACTGAGACTGAAGCACTCTCTCTCTTTTTTTTTTTTTTTTGGTAGGAAAAATAATTGTCTCCTACTGTCTGTAATAATATTTTGAAAGGGGAATAAATATTAAAAAGCCATTATATGTGTCCTGAAATACCATAGCACTATTGCAGAATTTTGCTTTTAGGGAAGCGCTATTCACAAATGGTGAAGCTAGTGAATTGCTACTTTTCAATCATGAAAAATAGTTTTATCAATTGCCTCTGTATTCTTTGATTTGTTTAATTTCTTGTCTCTGACTTGAACAGGACACTAGTTTGATTTGTGTGTCAGCTATGCTTACTTAAACACGTGAACAGGGTTCAAATACTTTCTTGGGACGTGTTCGTGCTGTTTAATTTCATCTGCACTTCTCACTGTCCCAATTCTTCGGCACTGAACGCAGCCACCTCTGGGCTGGGCTGGCCGATGATCCCCCAGTTCGGGGCTGAAGCTGTCGTGTTTCACGGTTTCCATCTGAGGTTGTAAATCACTCCGGAGTTGGATTAAAGCTTAAGTTAGATTCACTGGCAGTTTTGCTGTTTTCACTGAACCTTGCAGTGATTTGGACGTGAGCTGAAGATTTATGCGTATTTGCAGAACCCACGGTTCCAGGTCAGATCTTGGACTGAGGCATTACCAGGGAACCATTGCTTCCCCAAACGTCTTTGGTGGCCTCATCTGAAGCCAGAGACACTGCTAGCAAAAGGCATCCAGTGCTTATCTCCCTGCCGAGCCTCCTCCTGAGAAGTGAGAGACTCGATAAAACAAGCCCCAAAATGGTGATATAAACATTGCTCAGGAAAAATGTGATCTGCCCTCGTTCATAAGGAACTGCGTGTGGCAACGCTGGGAAGAGCATATGGGCAGACCATGAGCAGAAAATGCAAAGTGGAGTAGAATACAGGATTTATTTTCTATTTCTAAGCTCAATGCATGCCGATGGGAGTCATAGATGGATGGGATACTTCAGGGAAACCCCAGCTCTGTGTCCCTGACATCAAGATAAATGGGCTGACGTGATACCAGTGCTTGAACTGGGGTGATATTCTCCAAAACGTCCCATCCCAGGGCAACCCCTCTCTCAGTGAAGGTAACTTGGACAACCTCTTTGTTACAGCGGTTCCCTCTCAACTTTGCTGAGCGGTTCCCTGACGTGATGCACTTTGTCTTGTAGCTGTGGCCATAGTTTTCATTCTGCATTCATCCCGACATCGCTGTCAGGGCTTGGACCACAGGTGAGACCACGCGGTCCACAGGTGCCAACACATGTACGCGCCCGTACGCGCACATGCACACGCATTCCCTCGCCGGCTGATCTCCAAATCTGTTCTGGAGGAATTGGAGCCATAACAATATGGCAGTAAAAAATAATGAAATGCCATCATAAAAAAGATGTGGAAAAGCAATTATTTATTTATACCTAGGGAACTAGGAATAATACACCTGTTTCGTAGGGACGGCTGGCACAAAGCTGGCATTGCATAGTGGTACTTAATAATTTTTTACCGCACTTTATAGGCTCTTTCCTGCAATTAATGCTAAATAAAATCAACATTTCTCCAACTTGCATTTCTGGCTCTCATTAAGTCCCTTCTTGCCATTCACGATCTCTTTCCCTCCCAGTATCTTTTAGTTTTTCATAGTTTTCTAAATTTTTCTTTGCTTTTCACTTCTTGTAAGCGCAGGTCTGTGGCAGCTTCAAAGAGCGGGACCTGCTCTCTAATTGACTTAACTGAGGTTTCCCAGCCTGGTGCAGGATCGTTCCAAGCCACAGGGTTTAGCAAGGGCTGCTGGGGCACAGGCACCTACCCAAGGCGTGGGGACAAGCCCCGGTGTCCTGCCGTGGGGCTGAGTGGCAGCACCTCCCCCTTGCTTCGGCCCCGCAGCTGGGGGGGCAGCAAGGCAGCGTGAACCACAGAAAACCTACGGAGGACCTGATTTACAGCCGATGGGTGGCAATGCAGGAGGAAGGCTGGAAATTTAGACCATCGTCCACTCAAGCGAATTGGTAGATAAATGAATGTGTGAAGCAAAATGCTATTGATGGTGCTGGGAGGTGATTTCAGGGCACAACTCGACCTGAGCTCTACACTGAATTAATTGCTGTTATTGTTTTTAGGAAGGAGAAACTTCAAGGACTCGCAGCAACTGAGAGCCGCATAGAAGTGCTGGAAGCTCTTGGCCATGAAATGTTTGTCCAGGCCTCGTGAGATGTGAGTCCTCTTGCTCTCTTGCTTTTGCCCCCTCCCCAAATTTCCAACCGATTTCAAATGATGGGATTTCAACATTTTCCTTTGTTGTGAACCCAGAGGACAATAATCCCTGCCAGCAACACTGACAACAGGTAGGATGGAAATTATGAAGAAATAGAAATCTTCTTAAGGGTACATCTCAGACTTTTCATATTACAAATATTAGGCAGAAATATCTGATGGTGAAGATGTCCCCAGCTTGGTTGATACTTCCTCTTCACTTGATCAGGCAATTTTTCTTTCTACTGCATCCAACCCCCATGCCCCAAATAACTGCTATTAATTCCCACCCCAAAAAGAAAAGAGGGAGAATTTTTGCCTTCATTAATCCCCCCATTGCCTTCTGATTTTAAAAGTGCAGATTTTTTTGGCTTTAATTTCTATTCTTTCAAACAAAAAACCTCCTGTTTTTTCACACAGAAAAATACTTTGGACGAAACGCTCTTCCCCTCTCAAAATCTCCTGCCCCCAAAATGCATGGATTTATTCCCAATGCCACTGAAATTATTTAATGCACTTAATATTTGTTTAAGTAGATAAAGTGAGCTGGGAGAGTAATTAAAAGGCAGGTTTTTCCTTGAGGGTAGTAAAAGATTTGGGAACAGATCCCTAACTAGTCTAATGACTGCAAGCCTGCACCACTGTGCCATTGAACCCCAGGTGAGAAACTGGCCCATGACCTTGAAGGCAGGAGAGAATCAGCTCCAAGAACAGGCACCGTGAAGCCTGAAACCGAGGTCACGCAGGGCCCTTCGGGGTGGTGTGGGGAGCCCTCCCGAGCCTTGCATTCGCTACATCGAGGGGGGTTTTTCTCGTTTAATCAAGAGCAGTTGCAAATGTTCCTCAGGTTGCAGGACGGCTTTGTGTAGTTCAGATGTGGGGAGGGCTGGGGGGAACAGGACCCACGCGTTATCAGCCGATATATGAAATGGAGAGAGGGTTATAGAGGAGGATAAAGGCCATGAGGAAAGAGGAGCCGTGCCTGCTGCCGAGACCCATCTCTCGCTCCAAGCCTATGCTTCCTCCTCTTCCTCTCCCCTACACGCGCCAGTTCAGTGATGGAAAGGCTGGTGTCAGAGCTTCAGGATTTATGTGGATAGCGGTGCAGGGAGGCCTGGCAGTAGAGAATTAGATCCACGTGCTGCTCCTGCAGCATGATCGATCGGCAGGTTTCTGGGGACCAGCAGAAAAGTGAAACACAACGGCAGCTCTCCAGCCGGCTCTCGCCGCCCCCCCATACCCTACCTGCCAGCGGCTCCTCCCAGCTCTCTGCCATTACCCAGCCCACGTGCCTGGCACCACCTCAGTTATTTCTCTGTGGCTCGTGGGTGCTCGTCTCAGATCGCCCATACACGAGTAGCAGCTCAGGAGGACCGTCCCGGGCCAGGCATCCTGGGGTGCTGCAGCCTGGATCCGGCGGAGGGGTTGGGAGTCAGTGCAGCACCGGGGGGGTGAGACCGTTTCGAGCTCTTGCAGCTCTGCGAAGGGCTGGATGTATTTCCACAATATTTCTGGCAGCAAATCCACAGCTGTGGCTGGGCACAACCACAGCCTCTTGTTCGCAGAAGCCCATCTAGACAAGTGCATCGGGGAAGGGGGCAACTTTTGGTGTCGGCATCTGCGGTGGTGCCCAGGTGTGGTAGCGGGTCTCCCCACCATCCTTTCCTCCTGGAGGAGAAAAGAAGGGAAGACAAGCTTGCAGTTGCAGCACCCAGGCAGGAGGGTGGGAGGGCAGCCCGGCTCAGCACCCTCCCGCTCCCCGTGACTGCTGGTGGCACTGCAGGTGCTTGTTCAGCTCCCTGCAAGAGGATGATGTTGTGCAACTGCCGTTCTTCCCCGGCGGGCTGGATTCAGACCTGTGGTGCAAGGTGGCATGTCCTGCCCCGGGACCTGCTGCGCTGCAGGCTGTGGTCCTGGTGTGAGGCTGCTCATTAAATGCACGCCTCCACACATCCGTATCTGAGGAGGCAGCAGGCGGTTATTATACGTCTCTGGAATCCGATTAATCTCAACCTAGACATAATATTAATAATTTAATATTCCCCTGCATATAACATTTTCTCTTGCCTCCCACATAGCCAAAGTAAAGGGTTAGAGATTTGCCTCAAATAACATCTTGCTGCTTTTCTACTCTGAGCTTTAACCTTTCCAGATTTTCCCATTAAAACACTTGGAGGGAGAAAAGAAACAAGATCTTGTCAAAAAATAGGAGCCTCTAAAACCTGTGACTGTCAACCCTTCATTGGAGTGGGTTCCCCCAGCGCTGGGTTTGGGATGTAAGTGGTTGCGGTGGCCTCTTTGAAGTCTGTCATTGCTGACAGTCCTCTTCCTCGTTCTCTTCTTTAGGTTAAAGCACCCTTGTGGGTCAATCCATCCTTGCTACCGTCCCCTCACCTGTCTATACTGGGCAACCGCGGTCCTCCAAGATGATGAGTGTGGAGAGCTGGGGTCAGCATCCCAGCTTCGGTGGCAGCAGAGTACATCTCTTAAGGTCTTTGTAGGCCATAATCCTATTTATACCTCCTGGTGCAGTGGTTGCCTTTCTCACGGGGGTAGGTGGCTGGTGACTCCTGCTTGACTGCAATATGAGCCATGCCAGGCTCGCCTGGTGATAGGCAGTCATTCCCCATGTCAGTCCTTTCCCTTTCACTGAATGAAATGTTCTGCGTTTGTCCTTGCTGAACTGTCTTTGAGAGTTTTTTCAGGCTCTAGCTCCAATTTTTTCAAGATCAAGCTAAATGCCTGATTTTGGCATTGCTATTTAGGAATTGTCTTGCTTGGACTCCGCTTGAGCTTCTCCATCTTCAAAATAGGGCTGACACTAATTGCCCATTTGCAATGCATTTCCAGACACGTGGCTGTAAAGTGCTATATGAAAAAAACAGGCAGCATTATTATGAAACCTTCGGGAAAAAAAATTAATAGATTCATATAACTCTACAGTCATTAAAACAAACCTTATGTGGATGGAAGAGACCAGAACTGAATAAACCTTGAGCAAACACAGCCTTTCACAATGAAATACAAACTGGTTTTAATCAGGAGTGCGAAGTAATTTTATTTTCTGAGGTTTCTTTTTCCCCCATCTTCTTCTTTCAGTATTAGCAATTGCAGAAGAGCACATGATGAAGGCCTGATGAAAAGAGGGGAACTTTTTGCCCGACTCCTGGTCTTAATGAATTATCATTTTTAAAAAACAACAACAAAATACTCTGCTTGGGCTGGCCAGCTCTCAAGTTGCTTTCAGCTACACTAGGACCTCAGCCAGCTTTTCTGAGCGTGTTATCCTGTGGTTACAGCACCACTATTTGTCCATAGATTTTGGACAAAATTGAGCTTAAGCCCCATCAGATGGTAAGAGAGGGCTGTCGATCACCTCCTTGTGTTTGCTTCCTTTGGGTAAGCCATGCAGCCATTTTTAATTCTGCCTCACCCAAGCTTCTCCTATGTTTGTTTGGGAGACAGAAATAGCTTTCTGCTAAGAGGATGATGAGGTTTCATATCCTGAGCTGTCACGGTGAGTCAGTAGCCTGGAGCGGTGGGGCTGCCTGCAAGGCAGGGAATGGGAAACACCCTCAGAGGGGAGCCCTGTGCTCTCCACCTCATCCCTGCCTGCACTGGGGACCTCTCGCCAGCAGGACACCTTCCACACAGGGGTGTTCTCATTGCTCTTTAAGTACTCTGGCTCCTCTGTGAGGTTGAGAGCTTGATCCTGAAAAGGCCACCATCCCCACCTTTCACCAGCATGAGACAGCCTCCAGCTGCAAAAGGACGGGAGAGCTAACACTCATTACCATAATGACATTCACCTGTCTATCTATCCCTTTGCCTCTTTCCTCCATCCAGACTTTAGACTCTCCATGGGCCTTGCCACCGTCTGCCTGATGACTGGGATGCTGGAGACTGAGGTTATCAAATACTTACTAATAGTTACTCCTGTACAAAGTTGACCCTGTGCTGATCACCCAGCATCATAGACTTCCCATTTTCATATCTACGAGATGACTTCTGTGTCCAGGACAAAAGGCTATTGCAGAAGGTCAGGTTGGCATCTAATTCTTGAGTTGAAAGGTGCTAGCTGTAAATCAGTGGTGGTGGGATTCATTGAAGAGAAGGGAAAGAGAACTTCCCTTCTCACTTTATCTTGCTTTCCTCACACTGAATCCAAGCTCATCTCTGGGGTGAAGAAGGTGGAGACTTAGCATCTTGTGAGCTGTCAAGGAAGAAAAGTTGGGAGAAAATGGCCCAGCAATTAGCACCCTTGCTAATGCACACCTAACTTTTAGTAAAAGCTGTGATGTCTGCTTACAAGTTCATTTGTAAGTACTAAATTTAGTGACATGTCTTGCAATGACATATGTGGGGGAGGGCTTTTGGATGACACATGTGTCAGTCTTATTCCTGCATGGGAAACTTCCAGTCTAGGCTACTTTCACTGTCTGGAATAAATGAGCACCCTCCTGGCGATGCCATCAGGCCATGTGAGCAGCAGCCAGACCTGGAAATGTGCAGGTTCTTGGTAGCTGTAGGAGTGTAAGATTGTGTAACTCATTGGCAAAAGTGTGTGTATCTATTTGCAATCTATTGTCTCCTGCTAACAGGTTTAGGTCCAGATCAGTAATAGTATTTAATCACCTACCTGTTTGTAACTACACTGGTATGTAGACATTTAATTATATTTTGTCCTCAACTAAGCTAGGTCCATCATTTTTCATTTGCCGCGGGCAGAGACTGTGCACAAAGATGTGTAGTAATTCTTAAGCAACTGCCAGTTCCTGGTGATGCTGAGACCTTAATTTTTCAGCTCAGTTGGCCACCATATGTGTGCTAAAGCTGGTGATCTTGCATTCAAATCTAACCCAGCCTGAGGTTCATAAAAATGGCACAGTCATTGCACTGTCAACAAATACTTTCAAACAGTAATGACAATGCCCTAAAGCAGTTTCCTTCTAATGTTGCTCGAGATGATGACGGTGACTCATAAAAGCTAGAAGCTTCCAGATTCTTTGGCCAGGCAGGATGTCCTGCTGATGCTCTGAGGGTCTCGCACTTGGGTGAGATTTTTGTGTCCCATCAACCCAAAGGATGAGTGGGTGGGTGGTGTCGGCTAGGCTGAGGAAAAGAGACAAGGGTATAGCAAACACCAAGAACAGAACTGGTGATATAGGGGTTATGGATTTTGCAAGCAAAAGGCATATTCGTCTCTTCCTAATTTCTGCATGGACTTTTTTTTTTTTAATTTTTTTTTAATTTTAATTTTATGGCACTTCTGCAGACACCAGTGCTGGGATATGCAGTCCTGTCACTGAGGAGAGGGTGGCAGACTGCCATGTCCCGTCCACAGCTTTCTGAGCTGAGCAAATTCCCCAGCGATGAGAGAAGTACAGTGATGCACACGTGTCTGTTGGGTGGTTTAAGCTCCCAGTAGCTCTGCTGGAGCATGACTAACAGGTGAGCCGAAGGGAAAGGTGCAGGAGAGGCACTGCATGAGCACTGAATAAAGGACAGTGTCCTTGCCAAAAAATGTGCAGCCTGATGAGACAGGGACAGGACAGGCAGTGAGGAGCAGCGTAACCCAATCCCATACCCTTCCCACTGACTCTCTTCAAGGAGGTCCAGCCAGTGCTTTTGACCCACCACGGACGATAGTCTCACCTGTAGACGTTTCTCATGAACTCATGAATGTGAAGCATCAGCAGTACACCACCAGAGGCAGTTCCTTGAGGCAGCCGGTCACATCAGCCAGTCTCTCCACTGCATTTGTCACAAATCAAGTTATCACACGCCGCATCCAGCGTAACTCCAGCGTTACTCACCATGTTTACTTTCCATCCAACTCCCTGCTTCTGCAGCACAGAACCAGTCGTGCCAGCTAACAAATGCCATCTAAGCGGTGCGGAATGGACTTCTTATGTGCTAGATATGTTAGGTCATGTAAGTTCTTCCCAAGGGGTATAATTAGAGATCACCCCACCCGCCTTACACATGTTGAGCTTGACAAGGCTTGTTGGGCTGCAAACCCCCCAGTAGCAGAAGTAAACAGCTTGCGATGAAGTCTGCCCAGAGGGCTGGCTGCTCCGTCGCCGCGGCACGTCGGCCGGTGCCAAGTTCATGGGCTGGAGACGCCTGCCTGTGGGTTTGCACATAACAGTCGTGACAGCCAGCTGGGCGATGCTCTCCGCTCACAACCCATTCCCATCTGCTCGCTGCTTACACGGTGCAGCCACCACAGTCTTGGAGGCGACTTGTAGTGCCCTGCTATGAAATATTGCTGGGGGGCGGAAATGCCCTTCTCTTTGCACAATTAGTTTGGCCATGAATATTTTCTGTTAAAAAAATCAGTCTCTCCAAACTGAAGATATTTTGTTTTTTCCATTGCTGTAGCTTCCTCCCATTTTCCAGCAGCATAAATAGAAATGGAATTTTTTTTCTTAAACTTTAGATTCTTATTTTGTGAAACAACAACAAAAAAAAATTGCTAAGAGGTAAATGCATCTGGGAAAACTTTCACTTATTTAAAAAAAAGTCATCCAAGTTGGAAGGGCATTTCCAAGAGAGTATGAGAAAATGTAAGATCAGCTCTATTTGAAAAGGAGTTGCCATCTTTAATTGACAAGTGGCAGAGAGCAAACCGTTGTTCTTACTTAAACATAGCCCAAACCTGCAGCTTATAAACTTCTTGTTGATCTCAGGCTTGTAGTCCCTGTTTCTTTTTGCTTTGCATCTTCAAATCTGATTTTTTTTCCCCCTTTTATTCTCATGCCTGACTCCTCCTCAATCTCATTTAGGAGGTCAGGTTTTCAAAACTGATCTTACGTCATCTTACATCCAGAGTCAGTGTCCTCGCATCAAAATAACCCCGCACCGTTCGGGTATTTCAGCGCACAGAGCTGCTGCCTATGAGCTGTTTGTGCATCTTTCTCTGAAGTGTCTGGTCCAGGCCACGCAGGCGCCTGGGCTGATGTGAGCTGGAACTTCCCATGTTTCTAGGTCAAACATCTTGGACGAACTCTGATCCTCTAGACAGAAACCCCACAGCCTCCAAAAGGTGAGGGGGATGCCTCCAGTTAAGCTCTCGGGGCAGTGGGGGCAAAAATCCCGTGTTTCCTTTTAATTGGTTTTCCTTACGCTCTGCCCTTCCAAAAAATAAAATAAAACCGAAAGGCGCGGGGAGGTATGAAACAGAGCAGGATGTTAAATACGCAACTTATGTCAGCAAGGAGCTTGCTCTTAATCAACCATCCACCTGGAATACCTGGGGCAAGGAAGGAGGCTGCGGGAGCGTGTTGCAACAGACTGAAGCCATCTCCGGGCAGAGCTGCCATGCAAACGGCGAGCCGCACGCGTGGCTTCAGAAGCCACCCGTTAAACGCCTCCTGTTTGATCCCCGCGTAGCGGCACGCCAGAAGCAGGATGAAAATGTTAATTCCGAGAAAGTCCCCGTCCTCACTGCCGCAAGTTTATGATCCTAATTGACTTACGGCACTCGGTTCTGAATTAGCTTGGAAATGTGATCGGCACCGGTAATTTTCCACTTTATGACATACTTTGTAACAAATAATTTAAAAAATCATAAATAGCAGTAGTAGTAGATCACTGGTGCTCATGAAATAGCCTTCGTTTGGTGTAGAGAAGAGGGGTGTTTTTTTGATGATGCATCCTTAAAACCGTGTCTGTGTTACTCTTTTGCCATAATTATACTATTGCTTATAAGAACTTGTGCTTGGTCAAAAGGAGAAAAAAACCCCAATTATAATAATTCCATTTCAGTGTTTTCCATAAGTTCCTAGCCAAGTTGGCCAGTAACTAAGGCAAAGAGCAGGGAAAAAAAAGGTATGTATTGTATACTCACTTAAAACTTGGCTAGAAATGACCTTTTATTGTCTAATTTTTTTTTCCATGCCCAACTTGGCTACTTGAGACAAACTCATTGCCAAGTTTCTATAGTGTGTTATTTTCCTACGTGTTATGTGTTCAAAAACATTTTTAAAAGCTGCCCTCCAAGCGTTGTACAAAGGTTTTGCATGGGCAAGGGCAGAGGCGGCTGGGTTTGATAGCATCACCAATGAAGACGCTGGTGTTAAGAAGTTAGATATGTTTTGCTTGCTTTTTTTTTGCTCCCCCATTTCTCTCCCCCCCCCTCCTTTTCTTTTTTTTCCTTCTCTCCCCTCCTGCTCCCTGTGCAGCCCAACATGGCAAGATCTCCAAATGGGCTGTGCTAACAAATGCAGCTGAAGACAGCCATGTGATGGTAATATAAACCTCCTCCGTCGGCTCGGAGAGGCACCGGCAAACTGCCCTGGGAATGCTTTTTGCGGCACTTGTCTCTGCTCCGTGCCACGCGGTGGCATTTGTCAGGAGCACTCAGCCGCAGCTCTCCAGAGGACACGGACCCTTTTCCCTCTGTCTGGGTCACTGAAACACGTGTCGTGTTGTGTCTGAGCACATTGATGAATTTTTAATTAAAAAAAAGAAAGGAAGCAATTCTAGGTTACAAAAACCAACCCCAAAACCAGTTCCTGTCATTCTGGCTCACCCATAAGGATCTGGCCATTGCACGAGTGATACTTGAGTCATGATAAAATAAGAATTGCAGCTCTTTTTACATTTCAAGTGTAATTTCTCTTTGAGTCCCTCATTAAAAACACCACACTGGAATAAATATAAAAAGACCAGGGGCTCAGGCATATTCTTCCTTGGGATTGTTTCATTTTAGAAAGAAAGAAAAATGATGTTAATGTTTGATGCCATTTTTTTTGTGGTCATGCAGTTTAAGTTTGCATTTCGCTGCATTTGTTTTAGAGACATGTTTAATTTCTTTCTTTTTTTTAATATTTCATTTCATTTTTTTTTCTGTTTTTTATGAAGTCCCACAATGTTTTTTGTGGTGAGCTGCCATGGTGTTACCAATGCATCTGAAATATTACAGGCAGAAAGACAGCCACTTGAAAGCAATAATGAGGGCACATCTGTCCTAGCTTTTATTTTCTATATGGTTTTTGTCCTGTATAAAGTTATACAAAGGGGAAAGCTTTCAGACATCCTGATCCTGCAACTGCTTATAAACATACTTAATTTTATTATCCAGTGGCACAAGCTGAATACATCTGTAATACAGAGGTATAATCTCTAGCTTTTGAACGTAATTTAGAAATCCAGCTATGGAAAAGGAAACAAAAGTGCAGTTTTCAAATGTCGTCCAAGTTTTCTCTCTGCATCTTGTGATACCAACCAGCTTTTAAAACCCTGCCCCAAATAATTTATGAGCAAAAGTCTCACTAACCGAGATAGGAGCCTAAACGAGTCAAACGTGGCAGCAGGTGATTATATGCCTGATGGGTCCTTTTCCATTTAATGGGTCTTCCTTTTTTCACTCGAATGTAGATGGACTCGCTCTTTGTTGGCATGTTGGAATGAAGTGCATATTTAACTCTGCTGTGTGCACTGCTGGCATTTGTTGGGTTACTTAAATGTAGGTCAAATCAGAGAGGACTTGGAAGAAAAGCGATGGAGACAAAATTGAGAGAGGAAAGGTCAATGCACACAGATGGCTTATTATCGCTAGGACCATGTGGCAGAATCCAAACTCATCTGACAGTCTGTTTCCATGATAGAAAACTCTTTCAGGAACTGCTGAGCCTCCGAAAGTATCTATCTGGGTGCGTTCTGCATGATGTTCACACTTCACTGACCTTGCAGAAGCCTCGGAGTAGTTGCAGTTTCAAATCTAGTTTGACAAACTAAGAGGTTTAGTGCGATGCTGTGGTGGGATGGAGATCCGACCAAATATTTTGGTGTTTGGCAGGTCTCTCAACCCAGACTCGCCAGGTTTCTGTAGGTTTCCAGAGTGCAGGTGGAGATTTTGTAGGTCCAACCTTGTCTGGCATCTCTGCAGGGGTGAAAGTAACTCAACAGAAGCTCTTCTCTGCGGATCAGTACTTACCTTTCTCCTGCTGAAAGACTACGCAGAAAGCAAGAATCAAGCAACCGAAGGATTTATGTTGGAACTAGATCCCCATGGATCAGAACATGAATAACACCTCCATCCCCTCCCAAATCTTCCAGGCCTGACCTTTCACAATCTCACAATTTCCTGACCAATGACTCCAAAGAAAATAGAGCTGCTAGTTGGTATTTAATGGAAATCTGCGCAAAACTTGTCAAAATACACCACCGTGCCTGTCAGATGCCTGGGACAAGACCTCTACAGTAGTTTCCAGAAATCCAGTGCAATTACTTACATTTTAAATTATCTTTAATTGTCGCATGTGAGCTAGAGAAACATTTTTCCCCACTCTGAAGCAAGACCTCGCTATTAAGAGTCACCCCATAATTGCAGCTTTAATAGGGGGACTGCCGCAGGTCAGGCGCGGAGGTTAGCGCGGGGCGCAGCGAGGCGAGAGCGGCTGCCGAACGCCAGTAAGTGGAAGTGACACATCACAATAGTCCCATCAATTATGTAGGGGCAGTTTGGAGCGTAAACTTTTTAGTGAATCTAATTACCTCGCCAGATGTTTTAATCCAATCTCCCTGCCCCTCCTCTGCCATCAAATACTCCATTGTTTTTTTGAGTTCCTGATACGAAAAGGTCACCTTAACTATAGGATCTAGAATAAACTTGATGAGTTTTTTTGCAGGAACTGAGCATCTTTTTGCTATCCAAGAGATTATTCAGGTTCATGTGTGACTCTGTACTTGTGGGATTGAACTGAACCAGAATGAACACGTTCATGAATTGATAAGAGCGTCACGAAGGGTGCAAGACTGATGAAAAATAGATGAGATGATGTAAATGTGCTCAAGAGCTGAATGACAACTGTTAGCCCTGCAAAGCCGAATTTAAGCAGGCCCTGTCAATAGCGTTAGAAGACGCTGCACCAGATTTTCCAAGGCAGTTTGCAAATTGACCTAATGTTCCTGTTGACACAAAACCTTGAAAGCGCAGCTAAAAGCAGCATTGCTGAACGCTCCTGATTTGCTCACAGATTGCAGTCAGAAGTGAGCATGAAAGAAAATACTTAATAGTTGCCTACGCATCCAGGAGAGGGGAAAATAGTGAATTAACTGTGCCCACAGATGCATGATATTACCTTCCAGAAGCGTAGAGGAGGGAAGGAACCTAGCAGCATTAGAAGGAGTTTCCTCATCATTCAGGGAACTGTGTTTGGTTTGGTGGGAAATCGGGGTCTGCGCTTGCAACACGTTGACCAGTCTTCAGCCTTGGCTGCGGTGAAAAATCTCCATCTTTGACAACTTAAAACCCTAACATGAAAAAACCCACAACCCAAATCAGAGGAGTCGCAAACTGTTCTGTGTTAGAACTCCAGCTGAACAATTCGATGGTCTTTATTTTCACCAGCTTATCACCTTAATAGTTGCTTTTCTTCCCTTTTTGCCCTGTCCTGCTCCCCAGTGAGAGAACATTCAGACTTGTACCAGGCACAACGTTAGTTGCTTGCATGCTTTGGGGATGGAAACATGCAGAGCAAACAATGAAACAAGGCTGTTTATAAAGCCTTCAACACATTATGCAGTGGAGAAGAGCCCAAGTTTCCATGTAAAGGCCTGAATGGGCAAGAATGATGCGAAACACATGGAAAATATGGAAAATGTGGAATAAGTAATAAAATTATAAATAAAACAAATACAATAAATTGGGAATGCAGTTTTACTCGTAATGATTTGTGTTCCTAGTAACCCAAGACTCCCTTACCTTTGGAAAATTGCATGTTTTTCCAATGGAGAAGCTGACTGCAGGTGACAGGCCTGACGTGTTGTGCGGTGCGTTGGATCGTTGAGTGGCTCAAGCGTTCAGCAGGGATTGGGGGCTCCAGCCGCCTTGCATAAGCCCTTTCTCTGACAATGACTTGCATCATGATCTCAGGAAAAATCATTTAATCAAGTGGCAGTTAGTGATAGTGCAGGAATTTTGGACAGAAATGAATCTTGGCTTGTTCTGGGTAGCGAGATTTGCCTGGTGGGGTTACCCAGATGCATCATGCTGGGTTTGTTTTTTCCCCTGAGTTTTCTTGGTTATTAGTGACAGCCGTTCATACGCTTCCCTCCGTGAGTATGCGCTCCAGTGATACCCTGTAGGTGCACTGGTGAGATGGGGATTCCAGTTTGTCATTGCCATGAAAGTTGGTAGGTACTTCTGGATCTCACACTGCAGGGTCACCTACAAAACTCTGCTTTCGTAGAACACTCGCACAGAGGCTCTCTTTAACAGCTTCAGTATCTTTTCGGCTCCAGAAAGAAATGCCTGCTTTAACCACTGCTGATGTGCTATTCTTAGATTAACAATAGCCAGACTTATAAAATAAGCTTATCAAATACATGAAATATGGCTTGTACTTGTAGCTAGTCAAAGGTCTGTTGGAGCTCAGGGGCCAGCACGGTTAAGGGGCTGGACTTGGCTGCCTCTGACCCTTTGTCCCAGTCGATTGAGTACCAATGTAGATGTAGTCTATTGGCAATGGCTTTGGCACAAGCCAAGAATAAAGCTTAAATTCATGACTTTCAGCCGGAACGATTTATATCCAAATGGACCATCTAAAAGGGCAGCAGAAAATCAGAGAAGTGAAGCAACTTGCCCAAAGTCACTATGAGAACCGAAGTGTGCACACAAAGCACAGTCTGAGACGATTAAATGCTGAGTTATGTGAAACTGTCCCTTTCCTGTACGTCAACAGCTTGGAAAAGTTTCCTTTGATATCACTGTGATGATTCGTTTTGCTGTGTTAGCAATAAAAGAAAAGAAAAGGGGGGGGGGAAGTATGAGCAGCGTATGAATTGCAGTTATTCTTCAAGGTGAAAGATCTGAATTTCCATTTCCCTGTGCCATTAGGGCTGATATGGGTCTGACTGGCCAGTATATGGTGAAAAAGTCCCTCCGTGTGCCAGTATTGAAAACTGTTTGTGCATTAGTTGGAGTCTTTGCCAGTGAAATAATATCGTCCCCTTTGTTTATTATATTGAAACTCGATAAAAGAAAGCGTCAGACGGGAAAAAAATAAGTTTGCGGTGTGAAATGAATGTTCTCGTCTGGGCTCCAGGATGCAGCCGTGAGTAACGTCTGTGGCATCGCCGGGCGTCCTACTGCAAAAAACAAGTTACTGTGCTGCAGCAGCAGTCGGGGGCTTTGCTGGGAGAGGGACAGCCCGTGCTGTGCCGAGGGACCCCCACACTCCATCAGTTACGGGGACCGTCCCCTTGCGGGGGCATTGCCTCCTGGGGTGGTGACGATGGCACAGGCTCTGCAAGTAACTCAAGTCCAGACGTAGATGCTCCACACCATTATTCCCGAAAAAGGCAGACCCATGCAAACTTGTCTGGAAGCCCAGCGTTATCTCGGTGCCTCAGCATTCAGAATAGATTCCACTCCCCCATTCATTTTCTGGAAAAGTGAGTGCATGTTGGAGCTATTTCTGGATCCAAAGCTAGCTTTGCTGCATTCAAAATCAGCAGAAAAGACCCCAGCCAAATGAAGCGTCCTTTTCAGGTGAGAAAACTAGACTCTGCGTGTTGTCAAGGTGCTTGCAAGCCGATTGAACCCTTTTACAATCTAGTGGCAAGAAATTACTTAATTACAAAATCAAAGCAAAACCGAAATGAAACCAAACCAAAACCCCAAGTCCACAAGGTCTCTGTAACAAAAAAGGATATAAAAATCTCACATGGCTGAAATGCTGCAAGATTCCAAAAGTATTAAGCAACATCAGTTTGTAAGGCGGGGGGGGAAGTATTAGTCAGACTGTAGATGCTTCGGGCCAGTCCTCACAATTTTATTTCACATCTGTGTGAGCACTGAGAGCTCTTGCGCCGTGACGGGGGCCCGGGTGTTAATGCAATAGGAGCTGTAAGAATAGCAACGATAACACCAGTCGAAATACCGGCATCCACCTCACCCCGCTCAGCGCACATGCCGCCGGGCTACCAGACCTTACTGATTTTCGCCTGGGCAGCTGCAACGTGCGAATACTCGGGTATACACAACAAAGCAGAAAGGCAACGGCATGGCACGGCTGTCTCTCCCTTTCTGGAGCCTAAGCTGACAGAGCTCTGGGAGGGAACAGCCAGTCCCTACGAAAGCTCTTGTGTTCCTTTGGGTCCAGGACCAGTCCAGCAACTTCAATATTACCAGCACAGTCTTTCAAGAAATTGTTTTTCCAGAAGACAGACGTTGGTCAAATGAATGAAAATAATAAAAGTTTATTTGAAAATGAGGATCCTTGATATTTGTTTTTTAATTTTTAAAACTTTAGAGGGTATTTCAGATCATAGTTTCTGGCATCTGTGTAACAAGAGCATTAGAAGCAGCTTGGGTTTAAGTGAAAGCTGAGATTCACGTGACTCCAAAAACTGGAGTTTTACAAAATCAGAAGAGTGAACATCCCCCTGCCCCAGCATACGTCATGGCAGTTTGAAATGTAGAAATAATCTTGCCTCCCTGAAATGCTGCAACTGGTCAGCCAGTTCCTTCTCTCCTGTACTGCTCTGTATGATGTCTATCCTTTTCCTCGTGAGGTGAAGGCTGTGACTAAAGGACACCCCATCAATTTAATACAAAAATTAAGGAATACTAAACAGAAAGAGCCCCTTCGGGCACCAGGTAGCTGCGGCTTTTTAAAGTTCAAGAACTGGGCATCCTAAGGGTTAAAGGAAGAAATAATCTCCCCACTTAAGTGTGTGTGTGTGCGCTCTCACAAGAGCCCACCCGAGCATTTTGTCTTCGCTAGCAAGCCACGCACACGCACACGCGCACGTGCAGGCGCACGCACACAGCCGCGCACGAGCCAGGTCGCTCCGGTTTCAGGAGACTTACTGGCTTTACAGTGCTAGCGGAGAGCCGTCGGCAACGCGGGCTGGAGCGGCGAGGTGAACCGGGAGGCCGGGAGGGGGGAATTTGCTCTTTGAGGTGTTGAGTACTAAAAGCGGCAGCAACTTCTGACAGTTCCCCAAAACAGCCTGGTTGTGGCTCGCTTGGTTTCTGGGCAGAGATGCCCGTGAGCAGAGCTGGCGAGAAGCCCCCGACGCTGCTGAAGGTCCTTCCCTCGGCAGCAGACGTCCTGGAGAGGGGCATTAAAAAGAGCAGCTCACTGCCTGTGCACGGAAAGACAAGCACACATTTCGCCCCAGCCCTCGGCGCGGGCTCCCGGGGGTGTTCTGCCCCAGTGCACAGCCCAAGATGCCGCTCGGCGCGTTGGAGAAGCGACGGCGGCTGTGCGAAGAGAGCCCAGAGAGGACGGATTAAGAGCTCTCTCTGCCTCCTAACCCGGGCAGCCCCTGTGATTTTCCACGTTGGCATGCGTGACCTGCGACTGGTCCCCACCCCTTGCACTCGCGGCTGCTGCCAAGTCCCTCCGGGCAAACCCGCGTCCCCGCTTCCCCCCGCGGCTTTGGGCGCTGCGGCAGAGCTGCCCGAGCGCGGCGAAGCTGGGCGCCTCGTCCCGGAGCAGTTGTTTAACGCACCGTGCATTAATTAGGGACAGTTACGGGGTAATGCATGTGGCAAAATGCTCATCTGCTACGCGGCGAGGTCTTCGTGCTTTTGAGCCTTTGCTCTTTGCTCTGACACTCTTGCGATCAGTAGGACCTCTGAGGTGTTGCCAGTGCCACGTGCTGGCTAGTCTTTAGCCGCCACGAAAAGCTGAACCTCCAGCCCAACTCCAGTAGTCACAAGTAGCCTTGTAGTACTCACTTATGTGAGTATGGGGCGTGTGGCACGATAAACGAAAGAGAGAAGGGCATCGTCCCCGCTTGCAGCTCTCCAGCACACACTTGTATCCCCAAGCTGCCACTCCAGAGATGAGCTCTGCAGGACCCCCCTCCAGAAACACCTTCTCCCGCCTGCGGCTGCATCCCCCTCGCTCCCCAGCGTCCCGGGAAGGGTGGCTCCAGCTTCTGGTAGGAGATCTCCAGCGGGGAATCAGCAGCCAGGGAATTGCCCTGCGCCACAGCCGTGTGGGAGCTTGCGTAATGTTCTAGCACTATCATCGGTCACAGCGCTCATATTTACTTCTTTTGGCCTGATTCTCTGCCTGCCGAATAAATTTGCAGCTGCAGAGATTGAGCTCTAGTAGAAAGCTGAAGGATTTACTTCCAGCTCTTGAAAGGTTTATAGCTGAGAAATGTGAAGTTGCACAGATTCTGCTGCTGGAGATGCATCCTCCTCCGCTTCCTCCCCCAGATACTGCTGGATTAAGGGGAATATTGCATCATGGACCACATTCAGCTGCTCCTCTCATCTTCGGAGAGAAATTCCGCCCTAAACATTGCTTGAAGGCGGTAGTTCAGAGACAGAACTTGTCGCTGGTGCTGGGGGCAGAGTGGTTCATCGCTGTGTGCGCGACAGAGGTACCTCATGGGCACGGTTCGGAGATGAGTTGAGATGAAAAATTCCTCCACGCATCATTCCCAGCCGTCCCTGTCATTGCTGCTCCATTAAACCTGGGACCGGCCCGAACATCTTCACAACGAATGTGTGTGTCCGGGGGAAGGCTCACCAGCGCCCGCTGCAGCGACGCGCCCCGGAGTGCTTTTGTTTGACTAAAAAGGGTCATTCTGTACAACTTTCAAATTCACAAGAGGTGAATTATGAATGTGTCTGTCTGTGTTTGATTTATTATCAATAGGGAGAGACTGTGCTTTTTGCGGGTAGCTGAATTGGACAGGACCAAGCCCTCGGATGAGTCGCTGCCTTCCCTGTGCTGTGGTATTCGGCACCGGGGGCTTGCGTTACTCAACCGCTCCAGCCCCTGGTCCATTGAATTGCCCCCTTGATGTTACCTTAAAAAAACCAACCCCCACAAAAACCGGAGCAAGACAGTAGCATAGACAGCATATAAAGAGAATATAAAAAGCAGAGAGCTGGGGAGGGAAAAGAGCAAAGGGTTTGCCAAAAGATGAGGAAGAACATGTGGCCGAGCACATGCAGAACTTGGGTATCTTCACCCGAGGCAGCCTCAGCATCAGCACCCGTGAAGAAACGCCCCGTAGTTTGTCTATCATCTGGGAGATGTCAAGTAGGATGAAAGGTGGGCTTCTTACTCCTTAGTCTGTGTGCCTTCAGCTCTGTAGGCTTCCCAGTGTTGCTTTTGCGTGGGAAACCACAAGACAGCTTCTACCTTTAACCCCCGTGGTTCAACGACGTGTCAGAGATCCACAATAACACAAATGAAATCCCTGAGATCGTCCCAAAATGTGGGACACTCTTCAGTGTCCTCCCTGCTGTCCCCTCCTGGCTGTGGGACCCGGGGGTCTGGGGATGCTGGGAGTAAGCAGAGCTTGGAGGGTAGCTGCTCCCTTGGTTTCCCTTAAGCCACGCTCAAGCCCCGTGCCGTTGGATGCTCTCTCCATCCCTCAGGATGCCAGCCCGCACTCAAGCTGTCTTTATTTAAGCAGTTGGTGCTCCACAGATTACTTCCAGGCCCCTTGAGGGTAGAAAGTCTTTTACCTCCTCTGGCCCTGAGACTGTTCCAACAGCTGTAACTATTTCATTTTTAATTTACTTGATACAACTTGTCTCTGCTTAATCCATCAGGACAACTTTGAGGGTTCCTGACCCATAAATCCAGAGTGGGGAGGGTGGTGGGGATTTGGGGGGAGGGAAGAGGGAAAAAAAAAGGAAAAGAAAAAAATGCAAAGGATTTTGAAAAATGGTATCATCTAAATCATAGCCAAATGTATTTTCCTAGCTTACTGCAAAGTGCAGGACTAGACCCAGCAAAACAGGCAGGTCTCACCTCAGTGCTTGGGGTGAGGCAAGCACTTTGCTTTTACTGTGGGGACACACTGCACTTAACTCCTTCAACAGCTTCAACCTCCTAAACTTGGCTGGAATTGACTTTAACTGGTTTTTCTTGCTGACCTATTCCTTTCATTTAACACAAACAAAGAGGAAAAACTGTTTTGCATCTTCTTTACATAAATATAAACAAAGAGGTTTTATGTCATGAACTTTTAAAGGCAAAACATCCCCTCCTGCAGGTGCCACTTTCCCTCCATTGCCCACCATCAAAGGCTCCGCGCTGGTTTTTGGGTGGGCGGTAGGACCGCTCTAAATCAATCAGTTGACATTAAGCTAATGTCTAATTAGCTATGGGTGGGCATGCGCTCTGATTATAGGAAGAACCTCAGGCAATGACTTGTGTTTTTAAGGCCCACTTCTACACGTATCAATCATCTTTTGACAAGCAGAGCAGGAGGGAAGAAAAATAAGCTGAAAAAAAAAAAATTCCAAAGGAAGAATTCTGAAATATTGATGTGTACATGAGGGTGTCTAAGCATATGGCTACACTGCTACGCCGGAAATGAAGGACACACTCTCGTACGTCGGCATTAATAACCAGAGTTTCTCTGGCTTAGGAAAAAGTCTAAGAAACAAATCTTTCCTGTACCATCCTCTGTGCTTTTAAGCGGAGAGGTTTCCTTTTTAGGGAGAGAAAGGTGAGATGCCTTACCCCAGAGAGACTTGATAGTACAAAAGCTGTTTTAAACAGAGCTAAACAGACATCTCCCGTCGGTGTAACGGACTCCTTTGGGAGGTGCAGAATCCGGCTGCATTACCGATGTCTGCTGCTGCGGTGGCTCGTGGCCATGAGAAGCCACGGGTCCCTCTTCCTCCTGCTCTTTTCTGGTAGCCTCGCTCTTATGAGACCGAGTTGCCCCTCGGGCTGCTGGGTGCATTTTTTTTTCCTCCAAATCAGGTCTTGTTTTGCCATTTCTCTGCTTTTTTCATTGCACGTGACAATTTACCAAGGCTTTGCCGTGCGCGCGCTCCACGTGTTCGCTGCTCGCCCCAACTAGCTCCATCCTGCTTCCTTGGCAGCCACCCTCCGCCTCCAGAGGCTGCCCCAGTGCGGACAGCAATGCTGCAAAGGCAAAACTGATGCTGAGTGAGAACATTTCAAGTTGGAGAATATTTCTGCCTCAGAATAAATGAAAAAAAAAAAAGGAAAAAACCCTCTTCAAAACCCGACGTCTCCATTTCTCACTTTAATTGTTTGACTTCCGTCTGTGTAACAATGCTTCAGTTTATTGGGAAAGACAAGAGGGATTTTTTTAGAATTACATGTAGATATAGAAACCGTATAGGAAAGGTTCTAATTATAACTATTAAACTCAGAGAATAAAGGGATACAGTATTCCTAGCTCGCTCGGCGGTTAGGAGTTATGCAATACTTTCTGTGCTTTAAAATGTGTGGCAAATGATGTGATTTTTTTAAAGGAAGAATTATTTTTATTTTATTAAACTCACCCTCAACATTGTTCTGCTTTGGGTGATTGACTTTGCCTCTTTCCTGAAACCTTCTATGCAGAGCAGATGGGGAAGAGGTTTTTGTGAGACATGCCAGAGATGTACTTTAAATAATAATAATAATAATAATAATAATAATAATAATAATAATAATAATAAAAAGCAAGGCCTCTGATGTGCAGACTCTGATTGCTTTACTCCTGGCTCCTCCTGTAATTCTCTTAGACCACATTTTAAAATTGCTGGGTGGTGATTATCCAGGGATTAAGGATTAGTACAGCAGTTTGACTGCTTGTCAAAGCCTTTAAATAATACACAGATTAAAATAATTCAATTTTCTCATCAATAGTGAAGCAGATGATTTTAAAGTCCATGTAACCTCTAATGGAAAAAACCTACACCGGGTAATGAGAAGGGACAGATTTTCTGAACGGCCTCACGACATCTGTCTGCATCTTAGTCTGGTCTGATTTCTGCAGAGAGATTTAGTAATATCTGTAGCACTCAATTAAATTTCAGATGCTCATTAGCTAGCAATCTCAATTAGCATGCACATATATTGGGAATTTAGAGATGAATGTGGTAACCAAATGTTATAGAGCTGATCACTCTAAGCAAGCGGCTTGGTCCCCTTCCAGAAAGAACCCAACCACCTTTGAAAGGGAATGATTAAACAAGCAAATGAAACAAATCAAAGTTTTCCACTGAAACTTACTCATCAAACCTTGAACTCCCCCGCTCCCGGTAGCAACGGAAAGCAGCCGGCGGCTGGGATGGAGGAAGAGGAGTAGCTGGGGAAGGCAGTGCTCAGCTCACGTCTCTTCTGAGGAAACACCACATGTGTTTTCCCAAGGGGGAAAAAATATGTCAAAAGGAGGAAGCACCAGGGCCCTAAGTGCCCTTAGCGTTAAAAAAAAGCGGGGAATAAAAAGGAGAAGATGCTGAAAACAGAGATAAGCAGGTACCTGGTTGACGGGCAGGACACAGGGGCGTCACTCTTTACTAACTCCCAGAACTCGGTGAAGAAGCGCAAACGAGCAGCGCTCACCGCTGCTCCAGGTGCGGCTTCCCAAGCCGTCCCTGGCGGGCTTTGCTGTCTGGGATTCTAGAAAATGCCCACTGATCTTGAGCAATTGCATGTGCAAGTCCCTGAGAGCCCGAGCCCACCAGTGTGGTACAAGCTGGGCTCCACGTGAGCTTGACCCACCTGAATCCAGCCACTGTCTCTGAAAATCTTGCCTTAAGCTGGGAGTCACCATCCCTGGAGGCGTTCAAAAAACGTGTAGACGTGGTGCTTCGGCACATGGTTTGGTGGGCACGGTGGCGTTGGGTTAACGGTTGGACTTGATGATCTTGGAGGTCTTTTCCAACCTTAATGATTCTGTGATTCTGTGAGCTAACCAGGCTGCCCCGTACCAGCAATGCTGCTGGAGAAGGGACATCCGGGCATGAGGTAGGCAGGCTCAGAAGCAGCCCCTGGTTTCTTGAGGGGTTAACTACATGCTGAAGGCAGAGAGAATTAAAAAAACAACAAAAAAAGAAGAGCACTGTATGTTCAGAGAAGCTGTGATGCAGTGAAAGGGTTCAAATTCTATGTTAATATCCCTCAGTGTAACAGTAATACTACAGAACACCAGTAACTATTATCATATCGTATCATATTATACCAATTATATCATATCTAGAAGAATGCCAATAGAGTCCTAAGACTGAAGAAGACGCTGATCAGGAATGCCAGGAGCAGAGGAATGCTTTTTCTTTTGATATGTTGCAAAGGAAGATTTCCCCCCCTCCCAAAGCACCATCGTGCTGCTTTCAGCAGTTACTTTCTCTTGCGGCTTGTCTGCAGGGAGAACTGCTGCCCAGCAGTTCGTGTCTGGACATGAGAGTGAAGACACCTGGATTATGTTGGTGGTACCACCACTGACTTATGGCCGACAGCTCTAAACTGGGAGGACAGCTCTTCCGAGTGCTTGTTGTCAGAGGCTGAGTTACCATTAAAGAGGTTTTACAAACAAGGATTTAAACCAAACCGAGAACGGAGAGGCTTTATCAGACGACAATAAAGTCCAGAGGGATGTGCATGTTCTCACCTATGGAGGACATGGAGGAGAAGGAGGAGGTCGAGGTGGGGACCACCCTATGGCAACGACCACCCTGTGGGCATCTGGGAGAGGGTGAGGGTGTTTTGTGGAGGCAGAGCAGAGAAACCAGGGGCACCTACGAGCCCTCGCAGCCATGCGAGTGGCCCTGGATCTGCTTTGTGTGTTGATTCACAGCTTGGAAGAAGGTCCCAAACCACAAATCCTGCAGTGAACCGCTGTACCAGGCTCATTTACTCAGGCTTCATCCAGGGAGTTAGGCTTTTTGTCCATTATTCTATTTATTACCAGACGTGAAAATAACTCCTCCTTCAGCTGAGGCTACACAACCACAATCGGTCAATTCAGTCCATGGCGTAGACGTTCTTCTGACTTCAAACTTTCACCAAATGGTTTCTGAGAACAACTTTTCCTGTCTTTGCTCGGCTAGGAAACTCCATCCCATCCTGGCAGACAACAATCTGGATGCAATTTCTCACATTATAGACCTGCTCTGTGAGACTACAGCCATAAATATGCCTGGGGATGATGCCGTTAGCACATGCAGAGCTCCAGTTGGTGCAAAACATGCATTGTTTTTCAGCAGCTCCGATGTTGGGAGGCACCACACAAGCTTCTGTGACTTCCCCGCGAGTTGCAAAGCCCGTTTGAGGCCATTGGTCCCCGTCTGCAAAGCATTTCGCAGTGCCTGAAATGCCGGCAAGCTGAAGCGACCTTGCAGAGCTCAGCGCTGACATCTCTGCTGCGCCACGCGCGTCCCCTTGGCAAGGGCATGGGAGAACCAGCAACCAGACGGGTATTTGTCGCAGAGGTCAGCAGACTCCAGGGAGACCATCAGGCTCCGTAGGTGACTGAATGCAAAGAAAGAAGGACGTGGCCCTGAGCAGGGTAATAGCTCTCGGTGTGTCTGGGTCCTTCTTAGATACATTTCTGATGTGTGGCAATAAGAATAGACCAGACTGACCCGGCTCGCTGGGTACTCACCTGCTGGATGGGCTTTACTGAAGCCTGCTTGTCTCAGAAAGTATGCTGCCATGCCAATAGTTAATCTCCCAGGTACAAAGTTGGTATTCAAAAATGTTGGAGGCTCATTGGGTTGCAAAATTCTCAAAAAAAAAAAAAAAGGTTGAGGAGCTTTGGTACAGGAGTGACTGGATATTTCAGAAGTGACCACAGAGGCAGATTGTGGTATGGCTCTACATGGTGGGCTCAAGCTTCCAGATGCAGTTTAATGCATCCCCATCACCAAGAAAACCACTAATGTTGAAGTATTTAAAAAAAAAAGGAGGCCCGTGTTTCACTGCTGCATAGATTTCCTCTCAAGTTGCTAATTACGAATCCTACAGAATCGAGCAGAATGCATTTACAGCCTTAAATGTGTCACGACTTTGAATCGTGCTACAGAAAGTCCAGGTTACAGTTTTATTTCTCTTCCCAGATCTCATGTTTGCTCATTAATTACTGCTAGTTTCAGGAGATTAGATGACTTTTTAATGTTTCCCATGTAAAAAGAACATAAAGTGAGTTTTTTGTTTTTGTTTTTTTCCCTTTGCAAATGGAAAAGGAAAAGTAAAGAGGCCTTTTTCATTTATACGCAGCTATTTTTTAATTTTCTTTTGAAAAATGTTGCCAGTACCCAGAAGTGTCAAATTCTAACACGCAGGGGGAATAATGTTGTTTTTTAGCTGGTAATAGTCTGTGTTTTTGTGGCTGACTATTGGGAAATTTTTAACATATTTCTTCATCCTGTACTTTCAGGAGATGAGATGACTTCTTAATGTTCCAGGGTAGAAAACCTGTAAAGAAAGTGCATCTTATTCCCAATAATTCTGAGGATATCTTTTACTTAGAGAGCAAAAGCACTCACGTAATCGGGACTGTTTGTGTATATGCTTTTACGTTCATTCAACAACCAGAAACCTGACGGTACGGGCTTGTGCACGGAACTCAACGCCTGCCATACTTGGCTGAGGATTTCTCGCAGTGTTGGGTCATTTAGGAAGAGCATTGGCTTTGCTGGAGGTTGGGGAGGTTTCGACGCTGCCCAGCTGAACCTTTCCAGCAAAGGGAACCCAGAAGATACTGGTCCCTGCATCTTCATATGGAGCCGGAAAATAACCGGCGAACGAAAGAATATCTCGTGGCACATCCTTGAGGCAGCTTCTTTTTGCTAAAAGTAGCGTGGAAGCTCTCTCTCAGCTGCGGTGGGAGTAGGCAACCAAATGCCACGGCTGTGCCCTGCAGAGCACCGTGTGGGAGCCTAACGCCGAGCCGGCTGCTCCGCTCGGGGCGTTCGGTGCCCGGCTGCGACCACACAGAAAAGCCAGTTTTAGGTGTCACCGAAGGGTAAAAGCTTATTAGCTCACACCCAGATCCGCACCGCCCCGAGACACAGAGCTCCGTGCTTGGAGAGCTCGACTCCCGGCCCACACGGGTCTGACTTCGTGCAACCAGGAATTCCGACGGAATTGCTACAGCTCGCGAGCTCTTGCGCCGGCGCTTTGCATCAACACTGAAGCGTCTCGTCCCGCAACTGTGACGTCGGGGTCTGATTCTGCTTACCCTTAACCCAGCAAAGCCCAGGAAAACCCCAATAACCCCGCTGAGGTTTCCACTTCAGGCACCGCTGTGAGAAGAGAATGAAGCCGTAGCAGCGCGAGCTGGAAGCGATGCCATGAGCCAGGGATGCTCTTCCTCAGTGCTGACGCCGGCCCTCGCTCATCCCAGCGTGCAGGCTTAGACGCTTATGGCAACGGCCCTGTTCCTATGGCTCGTCTTTAGCCTGTGGGACCAAAGGGGCTGAGGAAGTTGAGGGTCCCGAACACCCTACAGGCTTTCACCCCTTGTTTTCAGACCGCCAGGTCATCTTCTCGCAACCGAGCGCACCACACAAGCCCTGGGACACACAGCCGTCCCGTGTGCCCCCCCTCCCTCTCCCCCAGCCAGACCGGGGGGACCCATGCTGCTGCTGCAGCTTTCGCCTGCTGCTCCACGACATCTTTCCACGGTTGCTTTATGGGACTACGGACACAAGTCCAGGCCTATTTCTTGATCCCGCTGTGCCTACGAAACAAACCTCTCCGGGCAGTTTCCTTCTGGGAGTAAACTGTCATTTTTCACCACATAAAATTTTATAAGTTTCAAGCAAATGGAAAATGGATTTTATTATTTTATTTTATTTTTTTATTTTTTTTTTTCCCCTGAATGTTTTATGGCTGCAAAAACAGAATTTGTGGTTTGAACTGTTAAGGTTTGATGCAGAGGGCTATGGAACCTTTTATGTAACCCGCTGGCCTGAATAATTATCAAAATATTTTGCTTTCCACTCTTTCTAAGCCTCTGCATCAGAAAAAAATAGCGTACGCAACCTTTTGACCACAAAATAATAATACTAAGAAAGCCCCCTTCAGAAGCCGTGCTCGCGGAGCTGCCGCAGAGGCTGCCCCGGGGAAGGCCGGTAGCTCGCGGCGGCGGCCGCAGCGCCGGGGCTTATCGGTCCTCGAAGGGGAGAGGGGACCGGGGGCAGCCGGGGGGGACGCGGCAGCAAAGCGGCTGATTTCAGAGGACGAGGAAACTGCTCTTTGCTGGGATGAGGGGAGAGCCCCGGCCGGCTCAGCCGGCACCAGCGACAGCTTTCAGGTTTTCAAAGCATAATGTCAAACACAAGCCACCTGGCAGAGAAGCACCTCGGAGCTCGTTTATCTCCTCTGCCCCGCAGCGGAACGCGGTACCCAAACCCCACCACACAAGGTGCGGTAAAAGCCGGTACCTGCGGTTACAAAGCTTACGTGGAGAGATGGCTTCCGTGCACGTGGCGTCAGAGATGGGGACAGTCCCCAAATCCAGTGCCTGGTACAGAGAACAACTTTTATAACTGAATTAAGACATATCAGTGGGGAGGAACTTCCCTCCGTGCCCCAGGGCAGGGCCGATGCCCGGCACCCCGTCCCGGCAGCGGGCAATGCTTTTTCTGCCCCGACCCCGCTGCTCCACTGGGCTGAGCTTACCCAGACCTGCGTAGCGGGGAAACCCCAACGCTTCTCTAGCGGACACAGCACGAAGCGCGAACAACTCCGTCTCCAGTGTTCGGCTGTTACTTTATTCCCAGAATTACTACAGCGTCTTTAAAGACAAGGCATTGCACTTCCACTGCTCCCTGCAACTCCGCTTTTTACTGTTTTATATTTACTTACGCTTTTATGTGTTTAAATAGAGAATTGTAAAAGCTTTTAGGGTGAATGTGTTACGTATTTTTGCACAGCAAGCAGGGAATTGCTATTTCCAATCAGACCCATTAATTTAACCTTTGAACAGAACATTAGTGTTTTGATTGCATTAATGTTTGTTACATCTTTCCTTTCCTAGAAAACAGGTTGTATATTCTTCCAAATTTCTTCAATCCTTTCAGCTTTTGGACAACATATTTTGATTGCTAAAAATCCAAAAGACAGTGAAACAAATTTTTTTTTAAAGTAAAAGCAGTGGGCAAGGATGATGACATTCTTTCTAATCAGCTCACATGGAGATAAAGCAGTCACTTTTCCTAAAACCTAAAGATGCCAAAGGCTATTTTAAAATCTCCATGTGTTCAACACCCTTTGATGCCGTTCCAACATCAAAAAAAATAAGGGATGCTCTGACTGTCCTGGTAAAGGTCTCTCAAAAGGGCCAGCCCAGCCGCGCTGGCAGCAGGATGCCCCATCCTCAGCACAGCTGATGTGCTGCAAGTCTTCTGGTTCAACCCCACAAGCAACATTCATTTTGGACAAGAATTAATCAGGAATGGCTTAGTTATCTCTGATTTTACCTTGGGGCAAAGGAAATGGGCTGGGTGACCTCTGAAAGTCACTGCCCATCCTATAGTTCAGGATTTTTCGTGCCTCCAAGGGGGTGCAGGATTTCAGCTCTGGCCCCTGCAGCCCCCTCCCTGCACCCTCTCATCCTGCTACCTGCTGCACAGGGCAGGGAAATACAACCTCTTTGGTTGCGATAGCTCTCGGAAACACCCACAATCTCCTTGAGTCTGGAAGGAAACATCCTCTCCAACACGAAGATACCTGCTCTCTGACCTTTATAGAATTATCTTTTTTTTTTTTGGAGAGTTAGGTGCTGGCAGTCTTTGCTTCAATTTTTGCCTTTAAAGCAAAATAAATCCAAGAAAAGCAGTTTCTCTTTTTCTGTTGAGCACTCCCACAGCAAAAGGTGGGCTGAGGACAACCCAGACTGCGGAGGTTACCGAAACCTTTCCGCACGTGTTGAGCGGATGCCTGTTCTGCACCAAGGTTTCCTCCTGTGACATTACTTGCTCTCCCTGTTGGCTTGGTCCCACAGGCTCTGCCACGAAACATCTTCCAGAGCAAGTTTTCACAGCCCCTCAGTGCCACCCTCTCTTTCCATGTTCTGAAAGTGGGGAAATAGAGGGGGATTTTGTGGTGGGCTGCCCTCAGTACATCCCACCTGGAGTAGGGTGGGAAGAGATCAACCTTTCCTTGGTGTCAACTGGTGCAATTTGGTCAAATTCATGGGACTGCAGCAGTTTAGACAAGACAACACTTCAAGCCTAAATTCCACGCTTGCACCCAGGGTCAAACTTTGGTCCTTCTCCTGCATTACAGCACTAATTAGACAGGTTAAGGAAAGGTGATGATGATGATGGGGGGGGAAGAACTGGAAATTTGTCACTGATCTTATTCTTGTGAGGACCCAGAGCAGAATAAGGATGGACAGAAATCCCAATTAGATAACCAATTTAGCTCCTTGAGCAGATTTTAGCCTTTGACCCCAGAGCCAGAAGCAGCACTTATTGCTTCTGGGTTTGCCATGCTTGGCTGATTATTGGTTAATTGAGGCTTTTCACTGAAAGGCCTGGAAACAGCCGGCTAACATGGAGGAATGCATCTTATGCCCTGGAGTCATCCTTGCCGGCTCTGCCTCCCTCCTGCTTGGCCAAGTAGTTAAAATGAGCTGAAAAACAGCTGGGGGAGAGGCCTCAGGCCACAGCCAGGCAGAGGATCAGGGCTCCAGGGAGGAAGAGGGATTTCAAAAGGCTGGTGGCCGCGGGATGCTCCCTTCCCTTCAGCTGGCTGTGCCCAAAACCATCCGGCCGGGCGCAACCAGAAACCCCTACTCCATTACCCAGGGCTAACGAGCATGGTAAATGAGGCCACTGCCTCCCCAGCACAGGTCCACCCACACCGGGGCTGCCACGCCTGCCGGGGCTTTGAGCCCCACGGCCCCAGCAGGGGACGGGACTCGTCCCAGCACACGCAGGCGAGCGATGCTGCAGGGCTGCACCGGGAGGGTGGCATCCCCGCGGTCCCCACACGGGGACCGGTGGGACCAGCCCCTAAAACCAGCTTCCAAACCACCACGTGTAAGCTTGCGTCTGTCCTCCCTCTCCTTTCTCTGCAGGTCATAATACACAGCTGCTCTCCTGAGAAGTTTTGCGAGGTCTTACCAAATCCTATTGAAAAAAAGAGTAAAAATTTCCTCCTCTCTTTTCTGTAGGAAATCTTCTACAGGAACGGCTGGTTACAATTTACTGGAGTTCAGGTATGAAACCGTGGGCCTTCCCTTCCTTTGCCTCCTAAATCAGTCAAATGCTAAAAGTGTTTCTTGCTGCAGTGGCAGAAATGCATTACACCTTTGGCAATATCCAGAATAAGAGCATTTTCCTCCTTTACACCAGTAATTGAGATGCTTATAGGCATACAAAAGAATACTCCATAGCTCCTAGGGCTTCCTATAGTGTTACACACCTTGAAGATCTATTTTCTGAAAACACTGAATCACGCCACAACTCACTGCAAAATGGGGATTGGGGCGTGGAAGCAAGGGAGGACAGGTCTCTTCTCCCAGACTAGCTCGCCCGTGGGGATGGAGGGCATCCAGTGCTTTTTTTTTTTGCACTTGCCTACCAGACACAAAAGCCTTCACTTCCAGCCCCAGACATGCTCAGTCCCAAGCATCCCCCAAATGAGGCTTCCTTGACCATCTGCGCACATGCCGTACTCCTCTACACACACGACTAGTGATTTCAAACAGTAGCTTACCTTTTTTTTTTTAAAGTAAAAAATGACCAGCTGTATTCATTGGTAATGTCAACCTTGAGCAAGGCTACACATTTGGAGGGAAGTTGAAAAATGCCAACTCTTATGAGAAAATAAATGCAGTTTAAGTGACATGTCTTGCAATAGAGCAGCGAGTCCTCTGAGCGTGCACACCTGATGCTCTTCAGTAGCCTGCACCTTTGTGAGCCTTGATTTTGGGAGCATTATGAATAACCATGAAGTCCAGAAATAAGCCTCATTTTTATGGGGAAAGCCAAAAGCCTTTCTGCTATTGCTTACCTTCAGAGCAGGGACTTCCACTCATAACATCGCGTGCTGGGAAGCTCGCAATCAGTAACAAGTGCTGGAAAAAAGAGTGTTCCTCCCTCTTCCTCACTGTGGTTCAATATGAATCCCTGTGTGTCTAACAACTTTTAGCAGGCACCTTGTAACGAAGTAGTCTTACTAGAGCAGAGCTAAAAAAGCTCTGCTCCACAGGCTCATAGTATACTTTTTTAGCCTGATTAGTGGTTGTTTTTTTTTTTCACCAGTGTAACTGGATTTCATCCCTACACAGCACTGCCCACTTAGAAGTGGGTTGCAAAAATACCTACTTTTGCCAAGATATCCTAAACACCATTTTTATAGGTAGAATATGCAATCCAGACCCTCAGCTGGTGGAATTTGGCATTGCTCCACCAGAGCCAGTGCAGGGACACTGATTTACACCAGTGCAGGAGCCAGTCCATGAATTTTCTCAGGCTATTTGGCTATCTCAATCTTACTCCATCACGGTGTTTGGGTTTGTTTCAACCCTACTATAGGAACAGAGCTGGTCTGGAGCACTGAGAGCGATTAATCTGCCTCTCCGTAGGACCCCATCACCATTTCAGGGACTCCGAGGATACTTTCAATTCCTGCTTGCAAAGGGACCTCCTCAAACTGCTGGAACTGGAAATCCCAGCCTTGTTGTTCTTCTTTCCTGAACTTGCTGCTGTCCCTACTCTGCAGGCAATAGGGAAGAGGATGGGTAAAAAAACCTCTCATTTTTATGGAGGGCTTTAACAGTATTTCAAGAAACAACGATCTCCGTAAAACCCAGACCTCACCAAATTGACAGCCTCAGAAACAGGCAGGGAAGTGCCAGAGTCAGAATCCTAGAGAGAATAAGGCCTTCAATTACTGCAGTGATATAATTAATTAATTTATGACTGCAGCCAGACAGCAGCGACAGCAATATTGACTGACTTCACTGCAATCTACACTGCTGACTAATGCTCATATCAACACCTACAGCAACCAGCCAGCCACCAGCCTTTTTGCTGGCTGAGATTTAACTTGATTTCTCCAGAGAGAACCTTTCCAGATCATTTGAACTAATTGAGGTAATGGAGAAATTGTTCTCATGCCAAAACACTTTCTTCCCCCCCCCCCCCCCCCATTTGGTAAGATGATAATGTTTAGAAAGCTTCTGGCTACTGCTTAAAGGAGCAGGGTGGTGTCTTTAGGAGACCTCGGTGCCACACTTCATCTTCCTTGGGGTGCCAGCAGCCAAATTGTACCCCCACATCTGCTAAAGCAACCGGCAAGTGGAAACACCCCTTCAGGAGGAGCGCGTCGCACACTAATTGCGGCGATTATCAGCAGCCAGCATTTACAGCCTCTCCGGACACAGGGGCCGAAGGCAGCAGCAATGTGGTTTTGATCAGGGCCACAAGAGGAGGGGGCTCGTGCCACCCTTCGCCTCCCACCTTGCACGCAGGCTCTGCCTGGGGCAGGGGCTCACCCCTCACCCGGGTGCTCGCACCCGCTGGGCCGGGGGATGCGCTTCGGGTCTATTTTTAGACACCTGAACACCGTTAAGTTTTGTCCCTCATCAGTGCCTCACTTTACCAGGTTGGTTCCCCCTTAGACTCAGTGGCTCGTCACAGCTCGGCGGCTACGTTTGCTGGGGTATCACCAACACGGCACATTCAACCAGGGCCATCTGAAGTTCCACATGGCCCCAGTCTTTGTCACCAGTTGTGCAACTCAACACATCAAAAATAGGTTGTTCTGGGACAGCACATTGAACGGGAACTGAAAAACCCATCTGTGCTTTGAATAGCTGCTGCACAAAAGCTACCCAGGTAGGTCCTGTGCGAGTTTGGGATGTCAGTAGGACAGCAGTTTCAGAAAACATGTTGCTTCTTGCAGGTTGGGCAATACGGGAATCATCGCCAGGCAATCGGGACTGATCAAGGTTAACAGACCAACTTCTCCCAGCAGCAACCTCGGCCCTTGGAGAAATGCCCTGTTCGCGTTGGGTTTGTACGCCAGCTCCCTGCGTGTCCAGGCGGCCCGGGCGCTGGGGGAGGGATGAGGAAAATCTAGAAGAAAACCAGGGAGCGGACAATGCTGGGACAGCAAATTTCCCTTTGGAGCAGATCCTCCAGTCCAGCCAGGCAGCAGCATGAAGGGCTTCCTAGAAAATACAGCTGGGAGCTCAAGTAAGGGAAACCTTCTCGTGCCTATAGGGAATCAGCCTGCAGCCTCCAGCAGAAACGCGGGGGTGGAAAGCGAAGCCAACGGTGGGGGCTCTACCCCAGCCTGCTCTGGGCAGCACCGTCCCTGAAGTCCTTTGCCTTCAAGGTGTGTGGGCTTGCAGAGTTCGGGGACAGAAATGCAACACTGGGTGGGCCAGTCCAGGTTTTAATTTTTTGCTATAACACAGATATAAAATGCTCATTTTTATGTTTCATAACTTTTTCTGAAAGCACATTTTTGATTTGTGTCCAAAGACGTAGCAACCCCCCAGATGAAGCCTGCTGCCTGTGTGTGCTTGTACATGCATGGACGGTTGAGAGAGAGATATTAATCCTCATCTCTGCCGAGCCAGCTGCCCCCAGCTTGTATTCTCCTGTAACCTGCCTGCTCACCAGGTACCTTATTAGAAATTGCACTGACTGTAATGGACAACATTTGGAGAGGCAAGAAAAATCAGCTGAATGCCATCAGTTGTGCTCCTTTGCTCCAAGTGAATGTTAATTACACAGGACTGCCACAATCAGCATTAACCATACCAGAGTGTCTAGAGGCCTCTAGTGTCCAGAAGCTACAAGAACTAAGCCAGCACCTCCTCATGGGCAGAGACGCTCCTGTGCTAGAGCAACCAGGACAAGTAGGATGGGGTGGGGGGACAGGAGAGGCAGCGCTATCAGCGGGAGCCCGACTGAAACTCATTGCTTTGCTATGATAGATTAAAAAAAAAAATCACAGATAGGTTTTTCAGTACTTACACACAAAAGAAATTAGAGAATGGTAGCGCAGAACGCTACAGCCCCACAGCTACACATTCATGGCCACACGAGCCAGCTGTGCTCCGCTCCTGCACGGGTGATCTGTGCGGCTCGCTGGATCGAGCGACGGCCAGAAGTAGTTGCAACCAGAACAGCACGTGCAGGGACCGCATATGCAAAAATCCACTAGAACAGCACGCTTGGTCTTATCTACTAACATACAAGGCAAGAGAAATCCTTACTTTCATCGTATAGGAGCCCCCAGACACTTAGATTACCCCAGACAGAGGCTTTTGACACTAAAAAGAATTGGATGGCCGCTGTTGGAGAGACCAGCGCCGAAGGCAGAACCGTCCCAGGACAAATGCTTCTACCTGGGGAACGGGGAGGAGTTGGGAAAGGAGAGTTTTTGGTTCCCCATGCAAATACCCTGGCTGCAAAAACATCTGCTAGAGGAGACAGCAGCAGCGGTCCCCTCTCCTCCCACCTGCCCATCCCCACCAGCTGTGCTCCCCTTCTCCATCGGTCCCACAGGGAAATGCAAATAATCAGAGGCCACTTTCTAAGGAGCAGAGAAGGCTCCTGCTTTGCCAGTAAGTCAGAATAATGTGAATTTAAAAGGGGAGGTGGGGGAGGGGGCCCCAACAACTTATTGTTTTCCAGAACTGCTTCAATTAGCAAACATCCCGTAAGGAGAGAGAGGGAGGGAGCAAGAAAAGAAATTTCACGCGCCGACACAGCCCCCGTCAGCAGCGAACGCTCCCAGCTCCCGCGCGGAAGAAAACTTTCATCTCCCCTCGCGCGCTCTTGGCATTACATCACGCCGAGCGCATCCTGGGCAATATTGTTATGCTAATGAAGCAGCCCATGAGACTGGACTCTCCTGCGCCGGGAGAGACATTCCCACCAGGTCCTGGCACTCCAGCTTATTCAAACCGGGGCTGAATTGCCTCCAGAGAATAAAAGATGCAGGCTTAATTAACTGCTGCTCTCCGTTCCCAATCCCAGCCCGATTGTTGTGCTGGCTGCTCTGGTTGCTAAAGAGGCAGCGCCAGGACGCCCGATACCGGGGCTGGCCTCGGGGCCGCGGCTGCCGACCGCAGCGGAGCTCAGGCTCTCCTCTTCTCGCTTTATTTCTTGCTATTGTGGTGCTGCGGGTGTTGCTTTTCCGTGCCAGTGGCTTGCAATGCTCGAATCAGTCATGGAAAAATTCAGGACTCTTGTGCCAGTTTTATTCCCTTTTCCTTGTTTTCGCTATTAGGTGCCTGTCCTTTCCGGTTTGGACCTCTTTAAGAGCTTTTATGGCTCTGGACAAAAAAAGAGCCGGCTTTTACATCCAACAGCATCTTTAATAGATTTTACTAGCTGTCTGTGCTACTGATTTTGGAAAAAAGCTGCATGCTTTAGGGCACAACAGCGGAGCGGTACCACCTGGCCTTCCCTGACCCTCTCCCCAGCCCTCCTAGAGAGGGAAAGCAAGAGGGGCCCGGCAGGCGACGCGGGGACAGCCCGGGGGCTTGGGGGGAGGAGGAGGAACCCACACGCCTTCGAGACAGCGGGCTGGGCATGGGGAATCCAGCCCGGGCAGAGCCCCTCTGGACAAAGGCCCTTCCAGCCCCTCAGGGACGCGGTTGCCGTCCTGCAGGGTTCTCCCGGGCGACAGCCCTGGGGGGGACGGAGCCAAGGCTCGTCGCATCTCCCGGTTTCTGCGGGAAGGCTGGAAGGGAATGGAGGGGCAGCAGCTGCTGAGGTTTGGTGCTGCTTCGGCTGGCCGGGCAGCTGGGGGCTTAGCACCAGGGAGCAAGGCAAGGTAAAACAGGAGACCGCTTCCAGCCCAAGCGGCCGGCCGGCCCAAGGAAGCAGGACCGGGCCAACGCACGTAACTGCGACCCCGCTTTTTCCGTGGCGGACTCCACCCGGGAGCAGAGGGAAAGTCCTCAGCCCGTCCACGCCGGACACCAGGGAGTCTCGCCCTTGGACGCGACGCGTGAGAAGCGGCGCTGCTTGCGGAGGGGGCTTCGCCCACGCCGCGAGCCCAGCAGCCATCGCGAAGGGGCTTTCCCGGCCGCAGGGCCGTGCGCTGCTCACGGCAGCTTCTGCTTCAGAGCTGCTCAGCATCTGACCGGGAGCTCGCCCGCAGCCGCCTGCGGCCCCCCACGTAGCCACACACCCCACTTGCGGGCCGCGAGGACGAGAGGAGGCCAGCGGGGACATGGGGGTGAGGGGAGTTCACGGCAGGGTGAGGGTCCGAGGACTGGAGGTTGTCGCATCCTGGGGGGATGAGCCTCACACAGCTGCGGCCCCACACCTCCAGTTAATCGGCAATTAATGCCAGAGAAGGCACTTAACGGTGCTGTATATTAGCTTATCTCAAATGCCAGATCGAGGAGACCACTTCAACCACAGAGCTGGTTTATCTCTTCGGCAGAAGTGGAGTTTTTCTTTCTCTGTCCCCTGCCCCGGTGATTTATACTGACCTGACTTTTGCATTTACACCAGTAAACCAGGTTCTGACAAGAATCTCATTAAACATTGCAGTAAATCAGTTCCTCTAACAAGTATCTTTTTACTGCCTTTGGAAACAATAGATGTATACTTACTCTGGGACTTACACACATGCATGTGCACACACTTACGCACATACAAACACACACTTTTTAAAAAAAAAAACCACCAACCCTTGGCTCAACATCCTGAGAGGCTTTCCAGGGATGAAATACTAGTCATGCTCAACAGCAGGGGAAAAAATGCAAGTTAAGAGTTCTAGACAAGGGAGAAGAGAGGCACTCAATATGAAATGAGATGGGTCACCTGCCAGCAGGACCCAGGGATCTCTTCCAGACCACAGAAGCTCCAGAGGCAGCGGGCTATCGCACTCCCCACGCTCAAATTGCGTGAAAGTTGGGACAGAGCAGGAGCCAGATGGTATATGGATATGTATATTTATAAGAAAAGTTAGGATTAAACCTTTTGGATATCGCATTCAGAAAGTACACAGATGTTAAAATGAAGGAAAAAAAGAAGCCAGTTAAAGTTGGTCAAAGTAAAAAATTAAAAGAAAATAAACAGCTTAGAAGCAGCAGCTACAGCCCTCAGTAGAACAACTCCATTTTCAAATCCTTGCAGATGCTATTTCAAAGACAAAGCATGAAAGAGCCTGATTAAGGGGAAATTATTATTATGGGTAAAAGAACAGAAACACACATACAAAAAAAAAAAAACCCTCACCACTTACCAACTGCAGCCTGATATTAAGGACTTCTAGTTCCAGTAGATACATGGTAGGTATTTGAAGCAAGCTGGATGTGCCCACAGCCCTAGTCCCTCAGGAGCACAACAAATCAACATTCCTCCCTGAAAGCCTCTGCAAACCCACAGCTGCTACACGTGGCTTTATTTATACACACTAGCATCTCCTGCAAGGCACTGGCTTACCTGCATTTAGGTATCAAGTAAATAACTGCCACCTTTATCCCCTTGAGGAGAAAGTTCTACAACATTAATTTCACCTGTGAAATGAAGCACTTCAGCTGGAACAAGCATTTTCGAGGGCTCCTGACCCTGGTAATGAGGGCTCTAATCCCACTCAGTTGTAAATTGCTACAGATTGAGCCTTTGCCCGATATCAACATTTGGCTCATGGTTTCCCTTTACAAAAGCTGTTGGATGGTGAAAGACAGGAATGGGCATTAATTCTGACTATATATCAAGCTTTCAAGTCTTGGACGATGTAGGTTCTCCATCTAGAAGGTTACCAAAGGCAATGGTGAAAAGAAACCTCCCTGCAGGACCTAAGACATGGATGGCTCAAGTCCCACATGGCTATATCTTTTCACTTGCCAATCACATGATGCTTCCTGACTAAATGAAAAGGTCATTTCCCCATTTTGCCATAACAATGTGGTCTAAAAATAAACTTTTGCCTTAAAAAATATCTCCATTGACCTTAAAAAGAGAGAGAGGGGAAAAAGAAGAAAAAAATTGAGAGAGGGAGTGGAGAGAAAAAAAATAAAAGTCATAAGTTGTGCTGTTCTTCTTGCCAACATCCACAATCCCTCTTCCAAATAACCTCTCATTTACATGCATGTTTATTTAGTTTTCATGGCTGTCTGGAAGTCAGAACTTTTTTCCCCCTTCTTGTCTAAGACAAAGGTGCGGAGAGGTAGAGAAACATAACCTCCATTAGTCAAACACATCACCACGACCAACCACCATGGTTGGTTTTCTCACCGACCAAACAACCAACTCACATGTGCTGAGGGTTTCTGTACAGGGAAGGTGTTTTAAAAATGAGCTGGTAAAAAACAAAACAAAGAAAGAGGGATATGCATGAGAAAGAGCCCTTCCAGCTCCCTCCTAACATCCGTAGAAACATTTCTGAGCTTTTTTAACTTGTCCTTGCTTTGGGGAAGGTGATCTTTCCCCTGAAAAGCTCTGTTTTGGTTTCATTAGGTTTCCTTGAATAAGTTATTTTATTTGTCTTTATTAATTATACCACAATTGTGCTAAGTATCTCAGGGAGTCATTGGAGCTAGATCATACATTAACATAGGGTCTGGAAGTGTTCAAAAGACACATGCAAAACTCATGCTTCTTGATAGAAAAGGCTTCAGATAGTATTTAGAAGGACAAACTGCGTTCTTTGAGGATCCAGAAAGTCTAAAACACAGAATATCATTTACTTTTGAGACCAACAAAATCTGCACTGGAGTATAAAATGGAGTAGGTGTAATTAAATATTGACTTGCCTATTGATGCTCTTTCCTGGTATTTAAATCTCACCCCATGTGGCTCTCATTATCCAAACACTCACACACATGCTTAACTTTGACCATGCAAATACACTGAAGTCAAAGTAAGAGAAATATGTCAATGCATTAGGAAAAGCTACAGTGCCATGTTCATGGGATCCTATCATGCCTCTAACTTGCTGCACCCTATTTCCTTTTTCTGGAAATAGGTGCTGATTTCTGTGACCTGAGAGATGATCTCCCAAAGCCTTTCATGAATTTTTTCAGTGAAGGTGCAAAAATCTTCAAAAGCACATGGGTGACAGGGGCTGGACACGGTCATTGCTGGTAGGTGACACCTGTAGGACAGCTCACTGATGGAAACGGGTCAGTGTGCTCTGCAAAGCCATAGCGGTCCTTCTGCGAGCACTTACCATGATGAACTACTGGGAAGAAAGAGTGGAGCAATGTGTTTCTATCCATACCAGTTATTTTTAAGCTTTCATAATTCTTCTTTTGGACCATCTGATGGACTGAAAGTGGGAAGCACAGTCACAACCTATCGTTGTAATCCTGGGGTATCACATCTGGGCCTTGATTTATCCTTTAACACTGGCTTAAGCATGAAGAGGCCAGACTTGACTGTTTCAGGATACCAAATACACAGGCAATTCTGGACTTTTTAGGAAACCCCTTCCTTCAATGTCTTTAAGCTCCATCCGGCTGTGTCAGCCTGGGCAGTCAAGAAGTATTTTGGTTATCACTACCTACCTCTTTAAGGATTTTCTGTGTTAAAGTTTATTTTTCTTTGGGTGGCTAAAACTGTATAATTTCCCTGATGTGGGTGAAGCTCTACTAATATAAAAACACTTATATTTGTATGGCTTATTCCTGTATGAGAAAAGGGAATGAGCTTAGATGGTATAAGGCACCCTTATGCTGCCCACACTACAGGATATGCTGCTATAACTGTATGGGTAAAATATCACAGCCGTAGCCAACATAATTACACCAGTACAAAAGATACTGTGTGTAGACCAGAGCTACATGTGCCACTTCCTAATACTTTCATATGCCACTTCTGGCCACTGTTGTACCTGAATTAAAACACTTCGTTCAGTCACGTCCTTGTCAGAGCCCAAGCAGCAGGGAAAAAACTGGCCAATTTACCTAGGTCAACAGGTATTTCTGACATGGAAAGGCAGAGCCAGGGCAGCTGGCTCAGGGCAGTCCCCTCGTCGGAGGAAAGCATTTCCCTCTCATTTTGCTGTTTGTGATCTAGGACTCCGCTCAAGAGAGAGGTTGAGAGTAGAAAGGGAGAGGTGTCACAGGGCAAGAAAGCTAGCCCATCTGAAAATTTGGATCAGTTTGTCGTTTCTGGGGCTAGTTCTTCTCTGCCTGACATGTTGCATGTCAACCACCATGTCAGCCATCATGGAAAAGAGAGCTTTTCTTTGAATAAACATTCGAGAGCCACTGCAAAGGGGAAAAGGCCATGAGAGATGGAAAAAGGAAGAAGACCTGCCTGCTCTGCTCCTCCACATGTAGCAAATTCAGAATGTCTGGCACTGATGAAGGGCTTTGCCTTTCTGGGCAAGGATGAAGGGCAATTTAGCATAAGTGTCTCCAAACTCGGGAATGAAGTTGCTCCACCAGACTCCCCGTGTGCTTTTGGGCTGTGCAGAATTTCTTGGGACATCTCTCCCTGTGCCTTAGTTCAACCCCTTCAAAACGGAGACAGTACTTAAGTGAGTTGCTTGGATTTTGGCCAAACAGGCCAGAATACGCTGAACTCATATAATCACGGAAGTTAAGTAGCCTTAGGCCCCTACACTGCTTGGATGAAAGGCCAGGCCAAGCCAAGGGGTCATGGTGGAACATTAAATCAAATAAATCAAACCAGCTGGGAGACTCCATTTGCTCTCAGCGTTACTTTTCAGCTGACGGATGGGGAGAAAAAAGAAAGGAGGAGTTCATTCGCTCGCTCTCTGGAAGTGACAGCTGCTCACCCATCTGAGGGGGAGAGAGCGCATGAAGATCAACTGCTACTATCAATCAGTTGGTCCTGGGGTGGGGAGAAGACTGGAAAAAACATATCAGGTCCTGAGGGACAGAAAAAGAGGAGTTTAGGGAACGATGGTGTGGCGTGTACAGAACTGCAGTGAGACGCGGAGGTTGGGGACTGCCCGACTGGTTTGCACGGCTCATTGAGCTGCGTGGGGCATCCTGGAGCTGCCCTGCAGGGCAGGACTTCCCAGATTGCCAACGCCTTCCTCAGCCTCTCCTGTAGCACCAACCTTAAAGTGATGCTGCAAGTGCTGAGTGCTCAAGAGCTGTCAGCCGAGCTCTAATGGAAGGGCCCAAAGGACACTCTCTGAGGACAGCCTCTGGAAGAGTGTAAACCGCTCAGGGAAGTGTCAGGGAAGAAAAGGCCTAGCTTGGTATGCACCAGAGTGAAATAAAAGAGTCTGAGTGTCTGAGGGCAAGAGCAGAGCAGAAACAATTGCTAAACTGGATTTCATCCCCATGATATTGTTCAGTCAATCTCTTGTATTAGCAGGGAAGCTGGTTCTGGTAACATGCTCCCGCTGTAGGATGCTCTTATTCCCGCAGAAACTTCCATACCAGGTGCATGAAAGAAGGGCTTGAATACAACGCTGAGTAAGACTCCATCCAGTAAGGACTCATGGAGGACAGTTGAATGGAACTGAGTTATAAGTTCAATAGGATGGGATATGGAATATGATTTATTTATGAATACCAAAGAAGTGAAACCCTAGAAAAACAAGCCTGTTGGAAACGTTTCTGAAGAACCAGATGATGCTTTCGTTGAGAGGGTCGGGTACTGTTTGCATCATAAAAAATAATCCTGAAAGGACTGTAGTGGAACTGAACCATGTGAGCTGGTAGAGCAGTAACAGCAGGAAATGTTGAGATAGTTTCTTTTCCCAGTCCCAGTTTGTCTTGTTATTTGTCTAGGAGCTGCTGAAATTATTCTTTGAAGATGTGCCTTAGAACAGCTTATTATTGTTCAATCTGAATGAGACAAAGCCATTGAAATCACAGTGCAAAGAGCCCTATGTGATCAGGGCAAAGACACCAGTGCCTCTGGAAGACCTTCCACTGAAAGTGCCTTGTTGCATTTTGCCTTTAACTCCTCTATATGATGGCAATAGTAACTTGATGTTGAAAGACACCTGTGGCTGAGAGAGAAAGCCAGGGTCCTTCATGCTGTCAAACTCTTTCAGATTCAGTACATTTTCACCATCACAGAGCTGTGGCCAAGTTACTCGACCAGGCAGACCCAAGGGCTGACCTACCTTGGAAGCTCTTTATGCATGCAACCATCTTTGTTTCTTTTCTTATGACGTTTTTGCTTTCTATTGAAGCTCTTTCCCTGTAAGTCCTATCTTCCTGTATGTTCCCTATATTCACCTCCACTGTGTATTTTTTATCCTTCTTTGCATGACACCTTTCAAACGTGGAATGGTCCCTTTGATTTCCATTGCTTCTGCCTCCCTGCCTCCTGCATTTCTACCCACTTTTCCTGTTGTGCCTCTTTTAAGCTGAGAAAAATAAAGGGTAGCACATGTTTGCCTCTCTACGGGAGTGTCACTGAGCTTGCACAGGGAATGGCAGCAGTGCTAAGGTGCTAAACTTAAGGTTTCAGATGTGATAGCATGTAAACCTACTGGGGATATACTCACATTGCCAGTGTGCATCAAACCCTGAACTAACACATCTCGGCAATCATTGTCCCCTGGTAGTACTTCTTTCAATCTCTCCTCAATTTTGCTGAATGTATTTTTGGGGTTATATTGTCACTATGTGCATAAAAGAGAATCACCATCATCATCAGGCTTGTTGCATGCACTGCACAAAGCACCCCCAACAGTGTATGAAGGCAGGGAAAAAAATGGATTTCTATGTTAGCATGCACTTCAAAAATTATGTTAGGTGCACCAGGAAAAAGTGAGTCTAGTCCATGTGGAGGCATTGATACAGAAGAGTAACCCAGACTTAGAATTTGGTAAGCTATTCTTGCATCAAATTTGCAAATTATTTCAATTTCTATGTTGAGTACCTACCTGTTGGATCACATATAGGAGCAGAGAAAAATATGAATGCAGCATTTGCCTTGCCTACTACTGTGAGGATCTCGAGTGCAGAGTAATTAGTCTTGGACTCCCCAAGTGTGGAATTAACAGTGTGTTTGGGTTAAACTCTTAAGACAAATCATAGCCGGGGCTTGTCTCAGCTTCCCTCTGCCCCCACAGTGTAACCAGCCTCTGCGTTTGAGAATATTTTGGTCTCCAGTTCTGTTATTCTATCACTTCTTATTATTAGAAGTTTTTCTCATATCCCGATTGGTAGAAAATGTCATCATCGATTGCCAAGAATAACCTAATATTGTTTAAAAACATTATTGCTGGGGCTGACCCAGGGCATGTCGTGCTGTGAGCGGAGTAGACTTGGAATCACAAACTCCTTTCAGCTTATGGAAGCAACAAGGGCCGATGTGTTTCATGTGCTTTCTGAGGGCAAGCTGGAGAAGAAGGTTACACCCGCTCCACATTGGCGCTTCCTGCCAGTCAGCAAAGCAGCAGTGTCCTGCGATCGCTGAGAACGCAGATGTTCATCTTTCCCTAGGTGAGAACAGAAGGGTGAAAGAGAAAGTACAAACCCGAGGGCCACAGAGGTATTCACGCTTCTGTTTCACCTCATGTGTCATTGTCTCCATCATGAGCGGTTCTTGCAGAGGGCTGGCAAACCCCTTTTCAAAGAAAATAAAAGCATCTCACAACAGTTGCGTAAAACTTGAACCGCATCTTTAGGGATTTTGAGAAGTACTGGATCATATTAGAAAAGTTTTGCCATTTTATTTCCCTCTCATCTCGTTACTTCCTGCCTTTTTCATAGCTATGGACCAGCCTTGTGCTTTCTAGGATAGGAAACACCACAACTGTTACTGCTGCTTAACTTCAGCAAGACTTGCACCAACTGGTTCTGATGGGACCATCCGATGCTAGGCGCTAACCTCCATGAATTCAGCCCCTTCCTGGTGGTTTTTCATTGTGACCAAGGATGACACGGGACAGGATAAAAGCACTGTAATTATTTGTGTTTTACTGGAGACATAGAGAGTCATAGAATCATAGAATCTTTGGGTTGGAAGAGACCTTTCAAGGTCATCTAGTCCATTCCCCCTTTAAAGTCCATCCCTGTCTTTCTCCTCAGCCCCTCTCAGCCCTGGCAGCTGCAGGAAGGTCTCCCCGGAGCCTTCTCTGCTCCAGGCTGAGCCCCCCCAGCTCTCCCAGCCTGTCCTCCCAGCAGAGCTGTTCCAGCCCTCGGAGCATCGCTGGGGCCTCCTCTGGCCCCGCTCCAGCAGGTCTATGACTTTCCTGTGCTGAGGGCAACAATAGCGAGATGCAGTGGTTTGCCCAAGTACCCAGTAAATCAGTGGCAGAGCCAGAAGTCTTAAGAATGAGCCTTGTACTTGAACCAAAATACCCTCCTACAGCCAGTCCAAGAGGGTAGCAGGGTGTTTAAACCATTTGGAGGGGAACTGGGATACAATCACATCCATGCCTGGGCTGAAGGTGAAGTTGCTGTCTCCAAGCTCCTGCTATTTGACCCTCCAGAGAGGCTGGTCTTCCTCCATGGACTATTGAGTTAGTCCAGCACAATCCTGCTCTTAGCTCCTTAGTTTACGTAAGAGCAGCTCTCTCCCGCCCTTCTGTTCCCCCGTTACAGCTATTGAAAATATATGCGTAAACAAACTACCACGAGACAATTTATTTCACTATTTCCAGTAATCTCTTTTTTTTCTTCTTCATATCTGTGGTCCAGTTTTAAGGAATCCAACAAGCATTTAGAAAGTTGAATATTCTGTGATTCATCCATGACTATTTCGTTGCAGATTAATGTGCTGTTATAGTGAGAAGACATAAATAATTAGGTGCTTGTTGATTTATTTGTTGCCGTTAATATTTGTTCACAATTCAGGCTTTTTTTTTTCTTTTAGTGTCTGTGAATTGTTCATAGCCGACTCTGGTTTTGTTACAATAGCCATTTTTTCATTACCGAGAAACTGGAATAAATATCTCCAGATTGCATGCGATCTGTATGATTTGATAACTCGCTGCTTCCTAGTCTCAGTGTGTGGTGATCACCTGATTCACAGGACACTATTTCTTCTTCTGGTTTGGATGGTTAATACTTCTAGGAAGAAAATTTTGTTACTATTATTTTCATACATCTTTGAAACGTGTTTATGGTCCTCACAAAAAAAACAAATAAAGGCAAAAATTCTCACTGCAATAAGGAAATAATGGCTGTGAGGGGAAAGAAAAGGAAAATGAGACATTGTGGTTACTCGGTGTGTTGTCGTCTCACCTTGACGTTGCCGTTTCCCCCTTTGTCTAATTTAGTTTGCCTCTTAGGTTCAGCCGTTTGCATGAAGCAGTTTGTATTTAACCCCTTGCACAGCGCATTTCCCGCTCCGCTGGCCACACGGCTGTTTTCACCGAACCCATGGCAAACGTCAGCGGTAAGCGGTGAGTCACCGAGGTGGATTTCACCACAGCTGAATAACGGGCCCGAGAGAAATCTGACCCTTGCATTTGAACAATCCTATAGTTTGGGGTTTCAGAATATTTTCATGATTAAAACAACTACTTGCAGCAGGCGATTGTGGTGTTAGTCAGCCTATTCATTGTTCTCTTCATTAGTCTGGTTGTGTAAATTATCTTGTGAGCAACCAAATTCACGCCTGGTTTGTCATCTGAGTATAATTCATTTTTTAACTCTTCCTGAAGTTTTATTTAACATGTATCAGGCTACAAAGATTTTGGAGCCAGTGATTTTGCACCATTTAAGAAAAGACGTCTGGCAAAGACAGCATTAACCCCTACAAATAAATTACAGGATAGTAATAGCTACAGCAAATCATTCGTCATCCGAGATGATGGTGAGACAGGAAAGAGCAAAAAGCAGAGTCAGGCCAAGGCTGGGAACTACAAAACATATGCTCGTAGTAAGAGCAGTTTGGGGTAACAGGATAATATCCCCCAGGGTATGCACAAGAATTCATCACTGCAGAGATCCAGCAAAAAGTGATTACACAGAGCATTGCTGAGTCGCTCTGGAAAAGGCAGAGCTCAGGCGGGGTGGCCCACGGGACCTTTTTCTACTCTACTGTTTACGATTCCACTAGCTGAGGTTGCCAGTGCCAGTCTGCAGTGATTTTGCTCAAGATCTTGCCGTTTGCAAACTGAAACGTATATCAAAAAGGAACAAGTTTGTATGTGTGTGTAGTTTATAAACAGGAATTCCCTGAATTTGTTGCTCTCCTGAAGAAGCCTGAGATGTAGCACTGTGGTAGGCCACTTGTGCGGCTTCCTATCTTCAGGGACTCACTGCCAAAGTTGGAGAAGACATGTTTAACTGTCTGAAAGAGAGGATGCAGCCACATCACTCTTCAAATTCCCCCTGCCAACTGTTCCACGGTCAAACGATGCTGTGGAAAAAGAGCCCCTTGCCAGCCCTAGAGGGAAACTTTAATGCTTCTTGCCAGGTGGATGGAAAGAGAATCACGCAGCCGGCATGAACGTTATACTTCTGATAGCGATAGAACAAATTCTTGTACTTACCAGTTTTTTTGCACTACCTGCTGATTAAGATTCCTCGCCCAAGTTCTCTCCCTTGATGTTGAACATGCCAGTTGGATGCTTGTTCCCCAAACCAATGCATTGACTCAAACAAAATAATTTTATGTCATGCTCTTTGTAGCAGCAGAAAGAGGGAAACCAGTGGGGGAAGCTCCTGGCTAAAACAAATGTAGTTAAGTGAAAAGACAAAGTGTAAAGCAAAGTGGAAGAAAACGGAAAGACCTGCTCTGTGTGGATGAAACTGCTTGGAAGAGCGTTGCGGAGAGCAAAGGCGGAGGGTAGGCTTCGTTGTTTGGTCAGGATCTGATCTCAGCCGGCAGGGAAGTAATCCTGAGTTCCTCCCTCAGTTTCAGTGGGTTTCAGCATGGTGTAACTGCGAACAGACTCAGCCGTAAACGCTTGGTGGATTAAACAAAAACTGGAATTGAAGACCAAAGGCCACTAGCTGCTTAGATGCTACTCTGATTACTGACGGATAATGTCTCAGAAATTGTAGTCTCTGAAGACCAATTTTTAATGAGCTCGGTTGTAAGTTTGGATTATTCTAGGATATTTCTTGCGTTCAGTGGATCAGCCCTAGTAACAAGGCTAATATTCTATCATATTCTCAATTTAGACTGCTGTGTGACAAATGCTGGACCATAAGTATGCTTAATCTTTTCCAGTGTCTGGAAAAAGTTTGACTTTCCTTACGTTCAACACAGTAACCTTAGTGTATGTGGCTTGTTTTTCTCTAGTGATGGACTGAGTGAAACTAAAACTCCCCAGCTACGTGCTGCTCCTTTAGCAAAGGGCCTGGGGTTGATTGCGTCCACGTTCAGGGGGACACAAGTACTCGCTCAGGATAGCTGCAGAACAGATACCTCTGGTTTTCAGGCATACCTAAACTGGGGAAGGAGGGGAGGGATAGATCCCAGTGCAGTAGGCGAAGTAATGCTGGTTTTGCTCACTGTTGTCAATGTTTTGTCTCTGCCTTTGCAAAGAGTATAATTCCCATGATTTATACACAACGGCTGTCCCAGTTTGAATGATAATTAATCTAACCGAGCAGGCTACTTGAGCCGTACTCAAGCCGTACAAATGGCAGCAGCTGATCTGTAGCTCTGTTTGGGCACCCTCGAGCCTCCCCGCGCTGCACTGACCTTGTCCCCCCGAGCAGCCTAGGCAGGCAGATGTCTAACGACCACTGGCCTTGCACCAAACATGAATAATAGAAACTGAGCAGTTTTCATACGAAATCCTTCCTGAAGCCATGGTAGTATCCTGGCAAGCCAAAAATGCAACACAACATAATCCACAAACAGGCTCCTTGAATCAAAAGAAAACAGGGGCAGATAACAGCATGGGGCTACTTCCTTCAGTGCAAATTGATAATGAAACATTCAAAATAATGCCACCGTCGCCCTTTAAGCTGATGGATTGCATCTGATTTCTGAAAATGCTGAAGCTAGCATTCTTTGAACAAATATACCAGTGAATATTATTTTCTGTCCCAATGGGAACAAAGTACCCCATCTAAGTCTCAATCCGTGGCAGGGAAAGGAAATCACCCAACAGTTTCCAAAGCTCTGTTTTTATTTTGTATTTGAAAACAGAAGTTTCAACCACTGTGCAATTATCTTGCAGAGGTTTGGTTATTTTCAAGCTCTGCTTAATCACTTTGTGCTTCCAGTATTGCATAGCGAGTATCAGAGATGGTTGTTCATCCTGTAGTTTCAAGACTAAAGATTCATATAAGCCTGGAATCCTAAGTACCTGTATTGCGTAGCTTCCAATCAGTCATTCTCAGAAATTCACCTCAACACGATTAGGGAGAAGTGAAGACACAGCTAAAAATGTTTGCAAGCATTTAACACTTCTCAAGCAAGTAATGCCATTAAACTTAATAGAATAAATGTGTAGAATTCAGGACAATCTCTGTGCTAAGGAAATTGAAGCCAATATTTAAACAGGCCAAAGTAGTCATCAGACAGATCCTCGAGAAGATAAAAGGAGAAATATCTCCTATCAGCACTTTAATCCATTGCTTCCAGAGTGCTACTGTGCACTCTTGACCTGGGAAAGGAATGAATCCTGAAGGGGAATAGCAATCATTGCAGTGAAATTGGAGTTCACAACTGGAAGGCGTTAATTTTGCTTAATCTTATTCAACTCACTTAGAAAGTAACAAAATATTAAAAATAACACTTTTATTTCGTAAAAAAGATTGGCAGCGCCAAAGCTGAGAGCCCCTGTGGCTCCATTACCAGCACAAGAAAAAGTGTGCGGATCAGATAAGGGGATTAACCCAATCTGAAACTCCTGGGTGAGCTTGAGAAATGGCTGAATTTTCCACATGCATCTCATGGGTTTCCCACGTGCCTAAAAACCTGAAAATCAACGTGAATCCTGAAGCGCATGATGGTGTGAGAGTTTGCCTTTTGCAGGCTCTCGTTCATAGACAAGGCACTCAAGGTAAAGACGAAAACAGCTTGTGTGATTCAGGAAACGCGTCTCATATGTTGCTCTAATAAAAACATTGGTCCTTGGAGTGGTCCTTCTCTCTTGCTTATTTAGATGGTGTGTTCCTCAGGGCAGGGAGTGGGTATTCCTATAATGTAGGTTAGTGAAGGGACTTGGAACAAAACAAAGTCATCAGTAGCTGATGATTCCCCTAATTTTTTGCTGACGTTCGATGTTAGAAAAACAAGACCGTTCCCTCTTCCGTTTCTCACTCTGAGCCTGAGGTTGCCCGCTGGCAGCCCACAGCTGGGGGCTTTGAGCGAAGGCTGAGTGTTAATTTTCACGCGCGTCGGTCCCTCCCGTGCCAGAGGATAAACGGGCTGCGCGGCCGCCCCGTTGAACGCGCACCTGCGCGGGGCAGCGCGGCCGCCCCCAGCTCCGCAGCAGAAGGCTCTCAGCTGCCGCGGCCGCAGACAAGAGCCGTGCCGCCAGCCTTCCCAGTCTTCCCCCCGTCCCCAGCCGGCTGCTCGTGTCTAGCCACCGATAAGCACTTAATAGGGAGAGGAAATGAGCAGCCATGGAGCCGTCTTGGAACGATGGCAGAAGACAGTTGCTTTAACAAAGAGCTTTCTGAAACACAGCAGCTTAGGGGATCTGCCCGCCGCTATCTTCTGCATTGCCCGAACCAGAACGCGATCTGATTACAGGGTAGCCGGCTGGCTGCGTTCCCTCCAGCTGACCACAAAGCAGCTGCCAGAAGAAAATGGCTTTCAACAGCTCTTGTTGTCAGGCCACAAACAAGATGTTTGTTACGCAGGATGTAAACCTCAAACCAAATGAATTAAACAGCAACGACAATGCTCCTGCCACACTGCGAAGGCATTCCCTTTTGCTCACAGCGAGCGGCTGGGCACGGAAAGGCGAGGAAAGCGCTGGTTTCCAGCTCAGCCGCAGTGCCACGCACAGTGAAACAATTCAATAGCACTCTCAAGGATATTAAAACTACAGTGAACATCAACCAATAACTCTTCAACTGCTAATTCATTTCCTTTTTGGTGCCCTACAACTCAAAAAACCGTGGTGTGCAGACATCTCCATCCGTGAAGCTTAGCCCCCCCCCCCAGCCCCCCTCCCCCTTGAAGATATTTCATCCTTACCAGCCAGACCTGCTTTATGCAGCTTTTACTCAAATAATATCTTTGATTTATAGACACACAAAAATCATATAAAAGAAGTCTACCTGGGGCAGGTCTTGAAAGACTTTTTACAACTGCGGCACAAGCAACAATGATCATTTTTACTGCAGAGACAGATCTTAATAAAAATATCAAAATCTAGCTGTCAATATATTCAGCAATTTTTGTTCTTGTTTTAACATCCATACTATGGTAATACCTCTTTATTTTAAAGCTGGTCTTTGTTAAGGAAAAGTTAGCTCTAAAAGTTAGATCCAAAGGAAATGAAAAGCAAGCCCTTCTCTGGAAATCCACCCAGAAGGAGACAGTCCACTTTTGTTTAGCGGCATTTATAACGCAGCTGCGGCTACGTCTCAGTTTAAACCACTTTTCTGTGACATCTTAACAATTACTTGTAGATCCTGACCGGACTGTGCGAGAGAAACAAGGCTGTCAGTGTGTGTGGTGCGAGGGTGTGCGTGCGTGCGGAGGTCTCCGAAGTGCCGGAGTGGGCAGTACGTGTAGGCTCTGACCCGTCCAAGCCATGCCTCAGTCCACTGCAAGCCTGATTCATTGCATACCATGAAGTGACCCATGGTACACCGCTTGCTTGCGTTGGCTTGCCTGAAGAAACCACAGTGCCTGCCTTACCCAATACGCCTACAGGAGAGGCAGAAAACCTCGGTAAATCCTTCTTCCCACATATACCCCCAGATCTTCCCCGATTTGGACCTTTTTTAGGGGCCCCTGTATCAGGGCAGATTCCTCTAGAGCAAACGAACAATATCCTTTCAGAAAAAAAACGATAGGAAAAACCTACATCAGGTCTGGAAACTTTACTGACATGAGCACCAGAGACGTGACTGGTTCCTTGGGTGGTTGGCTGGGTATCAGCTGGTTAATCCTAGTTCTGTAGTTCCCTACTCCCTTGCTTCAAAGACATCCAAAATCCAGGCTGTCAGAGCAGCTTCCACCACGGGGACTTCAGAAGTCAGATGGCAGCATGGAGCAAAGCAAAGCATGTGCCTGGAGGCACTTGCACACCTAACCCAGACCCACAATAAAAGGTTCTGAGGAGGTAAAGAACAAAAGACCCAAACACACAGAGATACGTAACCGCTTTTCTCCAGCTGAAGGACAGGTCACGTGAGATTAACAACGGGTTACTGCAAGAAGGTCTCAGAGAAGAGAGTTATTGAGGAGATAGAGTCCCACAGTTTGCACCTTTCATATCAGCAAGAGCAGCGTGGAAGTCTAACAGGAAAGGTGTCTCTGGCTTAACTCGGCATTCCCAGCTCCGACTGTGCCAGTCACTAGTCAGTACCAAGGTTTACTAATAGATAAAAATAAAAAAACACCTGGGCCAACTGAACTAATAGTTTTCTCAACAGAGTTTTTCTTTGATCCAAAATGCATTGCTCCCTCAACTCTGAGACGTCCTTACCAACATTTGTAAGGAGGAGAGACCCCCATCTGCCTCCCCCGCCTACTTCTAGGGCATTCGACCTCTCAGATGAACTGCTGTGTTTGCATGTTTCGCTGCTTTGATCCCAAGGTCCACGGCTGCCCAAATATGCACTTCCATGTGGAGGAACGGCATTCCCCGTCCAAGTCAGCCCAGTGGGAAAACAAACAGTGAGGGAGCAAAACAAACCTATAGCATCAAAAAACATCAATCACCAAAGGTGTCAACTGCGGAGGCATTTGTACTCACACCATCAAAGCCAAGCAATTGTTTTCCATCCAGCTAAGTTGGAAGGGTTATTTGTTTTACTATATAATTTAAGCAAATGTAGTTGTGAGACAGGGCTGCTATGACGTAGATTTATCTTTTAGACATCTTGAGAATCCCACAACTTCGCTGCTAAATATTTACAGGAGATAAGAAAACAGGCACAGAATATACGACCACTTCTGGTGAGGGAGGTGGAGTTGGTTAACATCTTTGTGCCGGAGCACAAGAAACTTGCAGGTGTATACGTAAGTTTAAAAAAAGAAGAGATGGGTCCCTTCAATATTGTAACTGCACAGGGAGATGCTCAGATGCTGGAGGAACAACTCTCCAGTAGCGAAGCTGACTCAGAGGCTAGAACCAGCCGGTGGAGCACTGCTGCCACAGGGAAGGGAGCTAAACTCAAGCATGGTCCTCAGCGGTGGCTGAGACGCAGAGGTGGCAGCGGGAATTCACCGCTTCGCTCTTTCAAAACACAAGGCCGTTGCTTTTGCCATCGAGGTGGTCAGAAAAGCTCAGCGGAGGGGTTCAGCGGGGCTGACTGTGCAGCCGGACCCGGGGGGACGCTGCCTGCACGGAGCGGCCCACCACGGCTGGGGCTCAGGAGGGAGCCGTGGCTGCCGCGCTGCTAGCAGGCAGCTCCAGCCGTAAGACAGCGAGAAATCTTTTAAAATACCCATTTAAAAAATGGTCTGCTGAACTCCTGAGATCTGCCTCTTGAATGAGATGGCATCTGCTCGGCAATGAGCTTTCTTCAGGGGCTCAGCTCTGGGGTTGTGTCCATCGCAGGTCGTGCCAAAGCTTTTCGAGGCGTTTTGCCTGCGGTACTGTTTGCTTAAATGCTGCTGAACGATTTCAATCCAACGGCCTCAGAGAATAAAATGGGGAGGGAGAAAGTCAGTTCTTGTACACTGAGCAGCCGACGGGCCACAGGCTGGAGGGGATGCTGAAAGATGGGAAAGCAGGTTTAGTGAGTGCTCAGTGGGGGAAAAAAACCCAAATCCCACCCCTATTTCCCTCTCCGTTCTGGGTTCTCTATTTCCCATCGCTCCTGGAGCAGGTCCAATCTTCTTAGATTTCTTTAAGAATCCCTGAGGTAGAAAGTGAAAATGGGATATAAAGGACATGCAGCCATCTTCTGAAAGCAGCGGGGTGATTCAGAGCTCTGCTGGAGACCATCTCCCATGTCACCTCCTCAGGCACCAAGATCCATGTTACTTTGGGTAAGGGACAGGGTGAGGAAGGTTTCCTTTCTTTATGGTTACACTTGAGATTGAAAAAATAATTTCTTCAGGAAAGTTGGGTTCTTCATTTTAGAGGAATGTCTAAAATGCAGTAGTTTCCAGTAGTTGGCTTCAGTCCGTACTTGCTTCCCATTGCTTCATAATGGGAGACTGGGAGTTATCACCCTTCCAAACGCTTTTGCTTTTGATCAACAGCTTTCTCCTCTTGGAAATTCCTCACTTTAAAATACTGTTTAAAGACTTAATCATGCCATGGAAGTATTGCAAGACCATTAGGGTAGAAGGAGCATTGTCAATGCAAAATCATATCGGTTCTATTATTTAGGATATGATTGCCAAAGCTGCTGTTACCTGATCACAGCATAGCAGACAAGGCTTTCCTTAGAAGCACAACTCCCAGTGAGGATGGAAATACATCATATTCAAACCATCCTGCTCCATCCTGAGCTCCTGTGCCTGTGAGCGCTTTGCAGTCCCACGAGGACCTGCATCACTTTGCCTTGTGGAGCAAGGAGGGATGAGGAGCTCCCACCTGCTGAACTGCGAACAAGGGGATGTCCCCTGCTACCAGCCAATGCCCACGACAAAAATATTTCTAGATTACACTCAAGGGAGAGGCAAGGAAGGAAGGGATATTGTTTGTTTCTCTTACATCCCTCTCCTGCACTAGAAATTTTAAATTGGTTTATATGAGTTGCAGGCTAAGCTAAACATTTTAACCTGTCAATCAACCTGTGTTTGTTGACCTAAGATTGGCAGATATGGGAGACAGTTATTAGGAAAAAAAATGAGCACAGTGGAAAAATCTTTTCTTGGGCTTTGTTTCAGCTATATCATCTTGGCATCAACTCTGAGTCTTTTTTTCTTACTCAGTTAAATAATGCTGTAAAAATAAACACACACAATCAATTCATCTCCTTAAAGAGACACGTGTGTGTTTAATAATGTTTAACTTGTTTACTGCAAGGAACTCACAACTCCTCACTTTATTTCACTGATTAAACCCTTCTTTGGAGCCAGTGAAAGTTAAGGAGGTTTGACATCTGCATTTTGCTGTGCCTTTAGCATACTCCAGGGTAAAACATTTTTTCTTTGGGCGAAGGGAGCAGGAAGCTACTGATGGGGAGTTTTTTGCTATTGCTTTGCAGGAGTTTTGTGTAAATCGGCCCTTCCATTTTACTCCAGGAAGGTCTGACATAAATTTCAGGAATAAGCAGATTAAAGCAAGCAAGTGGAACCTCAGTATTTGCATTCTTCTTTCCAGATCAGCTGCTGATTTGAAGTCCATAGGATCTGCTGGTCCTCAGCATTAGTGAAAGTCAGACAACAAACCAGACAGCTTCACATCAGTATCAAGCATCGCCACAGATCCGTCAGCCATCCAGTGCGCTTGCTGGCGACTCAACACATATTTCTCAAAGTTGTTCACAAACCTCTGCAAGGGTTGACTAAGCAAGCATGGGTGACCACGCATGATGGTCCACTGCAAATGCTGAGGCCACATTACAGAATGCAGGGAAATTCCTCTCACCCTGATTATTCTGCCTTCCAGCATGATGGCTTCTTGTGGTCCAACCTCATATTACAGAAGAGAATAGGAATAAAGCTCAGGGAAAGTGGCGGTAACCACAACAGGCTGACTCCACTTGGGTGAGGGTGCAGAATGACAGCAGGTATCATCATTTTTTGGGGATTGCACAGAAACATTGGGGAGTTACTATTCCCCCAAGTACCACAGTGCTAGCCCTCAGTTTTTGAAGCAAAAGGATGGGACAGAACCCCCAAAACAGTGTAAAATTGATGTAAATGAGAGCACAACATTCCCAACAGCTCTTTCCTCCTTAAAAATGAATTTAAGCTACCCTTTGCAGTTTATTTAAACTCTGGGCCACCAGCAGAGCTGGTGTAGACCAGTGTGGCTCTCTTGAAGTCAATAAGGTTTATATCAGCTGAAGATTCCCTCCCTCGATCCTTAATTTCCAAATATTATTTCTTCTTCTGGCAGGCATTAAACTTGCATCATAGCTGGACGAAAATTGACTTTAAGGTCTCAGACAGGCAATTCCCACAGGCCAGAAGTGTCATAAATGTGGTTGGATATTGAGCAAAGGGCCACCGCTGGCAGCAGGCTTAGAAACGTCTTTCATACTTGGACACATGCTGTGCATAAGTAGAAGATGACTCTACAGTTTGTGGTAACCTTCCTCCACCGCATTCCCTCCATGAGATTTAGCAGCAGGTCAGTTCTTAAAAATCTAATACTACTGGTAAAGAGATCGGGTCTGATCCACCTCTGCCATCAAACCTCTGTCATAGATACCTGTGCAAAATATTTCCAGCTGAGAATGGCTGTGCATTAAAGATCAGTGAGGTTATCATAAATGATTGCAGCGGATATCAGTGGGTGGAGGGTTAGGCGCAAGGTTTTGGTGTCAAGGAGAATCCTTGAAGGTCACCTCATAGGGAGTGACAATGTGTCAAAATAAAATAAAATAAAGAGAAGAAAGCGTGATCAAGTCTGAGTCTTGCAAATGGGCATTTCTAGCTCCCTAGCTGACATCCAAGGCGGTGAGAAAGGGTGAGCACTCGGTTGTTGTCCCCATCCGCTGTAGGAAGGGCAGGGTGTCAGCCGCTGCTACAGCAGAGAAGATGCAGGTTATGTGTGAGGAATTCAGCTCCAAAATAATGGGCTGTGTGTTGCAGCAGCAAGGTCTCCTCCCTGGGAGGTTTATGTGAGCTAATTAGGGTCATAAACATTTAGGGTCTTACTGAGCTGCAGCCACTGGCTGAGGCAGGAGGCAGATGCCTTTTCTGCACCATTTTCCTCATTTATAAGGAACAACAGCACTTAGGGCAAACCTGTCCCACCGCCCGCAAGAGATGCACCACCCCAGGGGGTGGGACACTCATTTGTGTTTGCTGCACGTTGGACCAAGGAAAGGGGTGTTCTCAGTTTGCTTCTCTATCACACGAGCATCCTGGAGCTGTATCTGGAGGCGGCGAGTAGAGACACCTCCTTGGCCACTGGCATTTGGACAGAAATATGAAAGAGAACACCTCCTCCCTCCAGGTATCTGTCCTGCTAAGGTTTAATTACTGGAAAACATTCCCTATAGGGGCTGCTGAGATCCTCTAGCTAACAGAGGAAGAGCCTGTTCCTTTAAAGCTGTCCACGGTAGAGGACATATTCTTCCTATTATCCCAACACTGCATGGGTTTCCAGTGGTGTTCAGGTGTTTATGCGGATCTATAAAATCCCACATAGTTCGGCTTCTGAAATCTTGACAACGCTGCATTCCCGTAACTCCAGCTATGCCTTTAAACCTGTGTAATTAACTACGGGATGCGCACACACACACTTGTATGGGAGCTTAAACCTGTATTTTGCTGGCTTGACCTCCCCCAAAGGAGCTCTAGGCACGGCTGAAACGGAGACAATATGCTATCGTTCTCGCCAGCGTCTGTTGAAATTGGTGCTCTTATTCCTCCCCGATCACAGTTAATGTTACTGAGCTTGGACATCAATGAAAGTGTAAACGAGTGAACACAGCTGAATATACTGCACTTGAGTAATATTTGTGCATGTGCCCAAAGGCTTAGGGACAAGCACATTTTAGATATTGTAAAGATAAAATAATACAGGTCTTGAAAAAAATGTTTGAAAACTTTATGGGAAATATATGTTATTTCACATGGGGCTTAACACTGCAATCACCAGTGAGATAAGATTTTTTTAAAGAATAGTGTTCAAGAGATTTCAGACATACATTGACCCTGACTTAAATATTCATCCAAGGCACTGAAATTTTGGTCCAGGGAGACAAGAATGGGCTGATTTCATATCAGACAAATGATTTCTGTATAGGTCTGAAGTGAACTGGATGCAGGTGAAAACACGGCTGAAGTACCCAGCCAAGAAGACCTTTCGGTGCACCACCAGGAACGGGTTTTGGTTCTTTCTTAACCAAAGTGCTACGATTTGAGAAGATCAGATAAGATGTTTGCTTCACTTCAGGATGCTTCTTCCAAGACAGGGGAGGGGAGAAGGGAAAAGGCAAATTACAGTGCAGTCCCAGCAGGGAGAGGAGACCAAGGGAACAGCATTTCAGTGGAACTACCTTAAGTTCTGATGAACTCCAACAAGCATCCCCCTTTCCGCTCAAACAGCCGAAGGACCAGAGGTGCTGTAATTACCCTGCAAACCCGAATGTCATTTGCTGGACCACAATATTTTTCTTGCTCACTGTGCTCTCTTTCTTAAAGACAAATTTGCCCTGTTGATGAAGACATGAATTATCCTGGTAGAGGCTTTCCAAAAAAACATTTTATTTTAAAATGGCTGGGGAAAAACCTAAACGATGCCAATGCAATCTATTTATTTTGTTTTAGAGAGGTGGTGTCCCTCCTCTTTATGCCAGTGACATTTAACTGCAATATATATATTAGGAGCCCGATGAAAGCCTCCATGTGTGAGGAGGAAGGTCACAAGGGAGATGAGTTTGCAGTCATTAGCCCTGGCCGCAATTGCGAATCTACCTCAGAGGTTAACACACCTTGTTACAGTGGGTTTTCAGAAGATGGACTGTAGGATTAAGTAACCCCTGGGTGGTCCTTCAGGGTCAGATGAAGGGATGTTTCCACTAGCTCTATGTCAGGAGGGTTGGTTTTAAAAGGGCTTCAGTTTCCACCGATTCCCCTGCCCTTGTCAATGGTGTGCCACGAGCCAGTATTTGCAGAAAGAGGTATTTGCAAGGCAAATCAACGGGCAATCTTGAGAAACCTCCCATTTTCAGCATCGTTAGTGTTATGTATTCACCAGAACCAGAGACTTCCCCCTTCCTGCTCCCTCTCTTCAAAATGTCACCTGTACATTTATGTAATAAAATTGGTGGGTATTTTCTCTGTCCCTCACCTCAGAGCAGCGGGGTTCGCTCTCACCCGCCGGGTGGCTGCAGAGACGGGTTACAGCCCCGCGGGACTCAGCACCCCCCGGAGCAGCCCTCGAGGGGCTCACTGCCTGCCCGAACCCCCGCGGTGCTCCGCGCCGGGCTGGGCGCGACCGGGGCGGCGGTAGCCTTCCGGCAACCAGGAGCCGAGAGGGTGGGGAGAGGGGGGATGAACGGGGGCTGGACACCGCCCCAGTTAAGAGGGGCTGCAGCCCGCTGTGTAAAGAGCGAGAGAAGAGGGGAAGGAAGAGAGACGGGGACTGCGATTGCCTGTGCACGTGCGAGATGGCGGGGAGCAGAGGCCAGGAGCCGTGCGGCGTCTCCGCCTGGGGTCAGCTCAGGCTGTGGCGGCAGCTTCCCCTGCGGTGGCTTTGCACCCATGATGCGGCAGCCAGAAGGGCTGCTTCCCCCCAGGCACACACCGCGGCCGCTGGGATTTAACCCTCACAGGAAAGCTCTCCTCCTCCTGCCATCTCCTGCCGTGGGGCGGGTTTGGGCCGGGAAACCAGCAGCAGCCAGGGGAGGAAAGGGGGTGTCTGGGGGCTCTGGCGTCTCCTCCAACAACGAGACGCCTCTTTAGGATTTGTGTCTTGGAGGCAAGAGCTGTCAGGCTCTCTCCGGAGGGCAGAGCCTTCCAAGCCGTCGTGGGATGCTGCTTCCTGTCGCCTCCTCGCTCACTGGAGCTTTGCTCGCTCTTTTCTGGGAAGCAAAGCATCAGCACAGCTCCCCGCTCGGCCTCCCCTGGGAGAACAGAGACATCAACCCCCGGAGGCAGCGTCTGCGGTGCGCTCGGGTGCGTGCACGGTGCACACGCACGGTGGAGAGCTGGCGAGGGCCGGATCTACCCGTTCGTTCCCCTGAGCCCGCGAGTCGCGCAGCCGCGCCTGCGGCGGGAGCCGGCAGCCAGGAGAACCCTCCCGACCGCGGAGAAGCGGAACCACCGCTACCGCGAGCTCCGGAGCGCTATGAAGGGAAACGCAGCCACTGCTGTGTCCACAGGGAGCTGGGTGGGTGCTCCATGGCTTGCTTCACCTTCAGCACTGCTTGCACAAGGGGTTTGTTTCCAGCCGTGGGAGGAGGAACCATCCCTGGCAGCGAGCAGACAGCGAAGCCCTACCTGTGGCCACTGCTCGCGTGGTGGAGGGAGCAGCTTCACCTCCAGCGCTTGTCGCCGCAGGCTGCGCGTTTGTCCCACGCTGGCAAACGGCCGTGTGGCTTTTTGCAAAGGGCTGGAGTATGCTGACTTGGCAGCTTCCCTTCATTCCCTGGAGTACTGGACTGTCGAGTAGATCACAGGCAAATATTTAGACACCGGTGCACACAAACGGGCATTCTCTCAGCTCTTTCACACAGGGATACAATATTTAATCAAGCCCTGGGCAGAAAACAGCAGCTCTGAATTGAAGAATCACTATATAAAAGACTTGGTTGGCTTCTGGCCATGGAAAGGAAAGCAGGTGCTGTATCATGTAAAGGTTTCCAGCCTATTTCTGGGTGTAGGTCTTCTGGAGCTCCCTCATTTTCCATCTCCTCTAAAATTTCCCATGTCACCACTTCAGTTATGCAAAAACATAGCCGACACAACTTTAATGGTCTCTTCTAGTCTTCAGAGCAAGACGCTTCTCCATTTTTTTTTTAAAACTCTATGAAGTCTGAAGGGTCCTGAATGGGAGAGGATGCCTGTTGTCTTATAGTGTCTTATTGAAGTGATACCTGTAATTGAGACAGTGTCTCCTGTAATAGTTCTTCTTGTTCTGCAAATGCTATAGGCACAAAGCAAATGAAAAAAATGGGATTATTGCTGCGGAGAGCCAAGCAGCGACATTCTTAGACCCAGTACAAATATTGGCTGATGTAGTTAACCCTAACGTCAGCCAAACGAGCAGGCAAGAGCTGCAGACCGTTGAGAACTAAGAAAAGGATTGAAATAGAGATAGGACTTGCCCCATCCTTTACTCAAACACCACAAACAGTTTGTCATCAAGGTTTGGGGGTTTGGTAACACATACACAGCTTGTCCTGATGGAGAACACAATGGCTCTGGGAGTGCTACGGAGCCTGTTCCGTCGCCAGGTCCCTGCACCGCGGCAGATGTTTTCATGTCACTGCTGGAAATGTAGCACGCAGCTTCAGCTGCCCCAGTAAAAGCATCTCCTCTGGGATATGGAGCAGAAGGTTGAAGGCTTCTGGGCCTGTAACTATAGAAAACCAGTATACTTTGGAGATGATAAGTTGTACAACTGTACTTTGGTTTTAAATGACTCGGTCTTCTCCTGGCACTGCGTGCCACTGAAGGAGAGCCGTCTCCAGGAGGCACTCGGTCTGTCTGGGCTCAGCGTGTGCCGTTCGCTCTCGCAGCAGTCGAAGCGCTGTATCCCCAGCCGGGCCACTGGAGCAGAGTGCTTCCTTTCCGAAGGTATGGGCTGAACTCACCTCGGTCCTCCACGCCTATTCCAGAGGCATCCGCTTCACGTCCTGCTACACGTTGCAGCTTTTTTGTCTTTTCTTTCCCTACAGCAGACAGGCTGAAGCTTAATCCTCAGTAAATCACCAGTGAAGCAGCTTGTTTACAGGCAGCACCAGCTCATGTGTGACCCCAAGAGCTGGTCTGATTCAGCCATGCCCGGAAAAAACAAGCAGGACAGACGTCAGGTAGGAGCGTGGTCCACCTGGACACTCCCCTTTGGCAGCAGTGGATGAAGATCAAATAAACTTGGCATGGGATCAGATGAAGAGGCCATAAATCTCCAGGGTTTCTTAGAAACTGCCCTTCTTTGTTTGCTTTCTTCGTTTGTCTTCTTGATCCCTCTTTCCTGATGTTTGATTTAGAGGAGCAGCTTGAAAAGTCCCACCTCAGCCTGGGTGCTTGACTGGCACAAACAGGAAACTCAAGCTGCTGGCAGCAAAAAGCATTCCCAGCGATGAGTGTATTTTCCAATCCACAGAGCTCTCTGCTTGTACCTGCCCATGCTTAACGGCGGACAGCCTTGACGTACAGCAGTAGACTCTACGATGAAGTTACCTTGGGAAACAACTGGTGGGTTGGGTGCCTCCCGCTCGAGCGAACAGACCCCCTGCAGCCTCTTGGGTGAACACTGGGACACTGTGAGTTCACACGCAGGTCCGGGAGCAGCGATGTCAGGGCCCGGGATCATGCTTGGGCTCCTCTGGATCTGGAGGGAGTTCGTGTGAGCCCGTTTTCATGACGCAGCTGGGAGGATACAGTCTCGCTGCAGGGCATGTTCTCCGGGCTGCAGGGCAGCACCGCCTGATACCAATTTTGCGAATGAATCTGTCAGTTGATGCCAAAATTACTCACCAATAGACGGACTCTATTGAGTAACATCAAGTTAATGCTAATTGGCATCTAATAACAATGACTCATACAGTCTTTAGATCGCTTTTAAACCATACAGAACCAAGAGGTGTGTTTTTCTTAACCCCCAAACTGATTTTTGCCACCGAAGTTGGCATCGTGAACAGATGTGTAATACATTGAGGTCATGTTTTTCCTCTAAAATTAGTTATCAGCTGCTCACTTTTAGTCCATGTTTTACGGGCACACCAGGCTCCCTCCACCTTCACTTAACCACACGAAGCCTATAGAATATACAGACATAACACAACTGGGCTGCCCAGATGTGCAGAAACCCATTACTCAGCAGCACACCTAGGGAGAAAACGGGGCTGTCAATTTTCCCCAAGTAGAAATTCTCCTTTCTGAAAGCTGAGCAGGGAGGAGAGAGACGTACACGGTTGTGTGTGGGGCAGGGATAAAACTGCCTGATCCCTGATAGCTGTCAGTGTGCGACAGCCCGAGGCAGAGCTGCTGCGGAAGCAGCCAGAGCCAGCAAAACCTCTCCGAATATGACAACTGAAAGTGTGTTAAACTCTGTGACCTAGGAGGACCCAAATCAGGCTTTTTTTTTCCTGTAAACTTTCACAGATTGATTTTTGCTTGTGTTAATTTTGCAGAAGACAAAATCTGGCTGAAGGACACAGAGCAGAAATAGGAAAAACTGTCATTGTTCCTGCTGCCATCCCTGCATGTCGTTTCGTCTTGACACAGGGAGGATCCCAGGTCATAAATTAAATGTCCAGGCTTTCTGGACAAACGGCGTAAACAGCTATTTTATTGAGATATTACAACAGGATTTAATCTGACATTAGGTTCTAAATGTACTGGCAATTTTTTAGTATGATCAAAAAACTTTCCTTGTTACAACAAGCACCGGTGGAAGCTCTGAACAAGATACGGAAATTTACTACCTGGTACGGTGTTTGGTGCCTATCTCGCAGCAAATGTAAGAGCAGCACTCTAAGAGGAGAGGGAATGTGTTTGAAAGAGCCCTCTTCTTGTACACAATATTCAGAAAACAGTTCCTTGAAAGGAAAACCCAAAATTGCTCTTAGATTTTATTTTTCCTCTTAGATAAAGATACGTCCAGGAAATTGTTTCAGAAAGGGACTATTAAATAATAAAAATATTTGGGAAATTACACAGTGCAGCCCCTTATATCCTGAGCTGCAAAAAGCTGCTTCCAAGCACATTTCTCTTTCCCAGCTATCTCAAACCACTTGCAGTTTGCAATATGCTTTCTATTTCCTTTCAAAGGCTTCCTTTAGTACAAATGCTCACCGTATACGCATGCCCGCGGCTCAGGGCTTCTCTGCCTCACCAGTTCTCGAGAAAGCACTTTGCCTCTGAAAATATTTCAGCTGAGAAGATTTCATTCAGGACTGACTTCCCCGCATGTTTCCGCTTATGAATCTGTAAAAAACGGGAATGAAATTAAATCCAGCCCTCATTTTCTTAATCATTTATCACAGTCACTGATGTAACGGTACGGTTGGTTATGTAGTATGATGTTTGCCTAACTCATTTTTTCCTGCCCAGAGATCTGGGTAACTCGCTGCAGCAAGATCTGCTGTTGCCAATGGCTAATTACTGTGTCCTCATCAGTATTCCTGTGACTACCCAGTGTCTCCTGGCAGTGATGGCTGGGGTGTCCCGAGAGCCTGGGCAGCGCAGGGTTCCCTAGTCCTACAGGAAGCCAGCTGAGATGGCCCCTCAGATCCAGAAAAGACAACTCCGCCAAAAAATGAAAGACCATCTGAAATGGAAAGAACTTTATGTCTGAGCAGTGTTTTCATTGTCTGGGCATAAAACCACCATTAAGTGCAGAGCTACAAAGGAAGAAAAGTTAAGGACAGTTCTGGTAAAGAGCCAGGGGGACTTGTGGAGTCCTGTCGCTTTAGACACTCTGTGAAGGCAGCCCAGAAGAGGGGGCTGAAGGCTGAGCAGGGGATGTAGAGTAGGTCTGGTCTCCATCTCTCCCACCCCTCAGAAATGAACTGTAGGATAACACCATGCAGCTGGAAAGCCCATTTGCCTCTTCCAAACCTTGGGGGCTGTTTCCAGACTTCTAACTGACCATTCCCCTGGCCAGGACGGTAGCTCACGCTGCTTAGCTGCTCCCTCTCCTGATCACGGAGGCGTTCATCCTTCCACCGCTTCAAACACTGGGTATGATCAAAGTCCTGTGGGACCACCACACATTTCTGCCAGACGAGCAAGCAGAACTTCCACCTGGACTGCTCGTGAGTCCTAAGCTCCTGTTGTGCAGGAGAAGACAGGGTCGTGCCAAGGACAAGTTTATCCCGTTGCTCCATCTGCGGCAGCAGTGGGACTCTCCCAAACACCTACTGCTGGCCCTAACCAGAGTGAGGGCTTCGAGCATCCAGCCCAGACAGGTACTTACTTTTATTTCACTTCAATTAGAAACAAATCTGCCCACATCATAGATGCTTTTAGCTGAGAGAGGTGGGCTTTTTTAAGGCCAAACTATCTATATCCATTCCTCTGAATTTTCTACCCACGCCTGCCATCTCACTAGACTTAACAAAAAACTACAACTTTATTTTGGCTGCAGAGCTTTCCTGCCCTTTGGGGACAGGGAGAGAAATTGTACTGTGTGGCCATTGTTTCTGACAGTTCATTTACTCGAATGAAACAATCCATTCATCACCGGGAGTCCATCAAACAGAAACTGTCTTCAGCTTTGCCTGGCATTATAAATATACAGTATTTCAGCACTATAGATTTACATTCAACAGTGTGTATCCAATACAACACGCATTTGCCTTAGATCCCTGGATAATATATTCATGGCATTGCTGGGTTTGCTACTGTACCAGCCTTTGAGTAGCTGTTCATTCAGCTCAAAGCTGCCCTCTCTTAGCCTGTTAGTCGTACAATATCCCTTTTATCAGCACCAATTGCACTTTCCTGTTCCATCAAAAAAATGCTAGAGAAAATTGATAGCAACATTTTTTCCCCCTCTCAAACAGAATTTCATCAGATATCATTTTTATTTCAGCCTCTCTGCACAGGTGAGACAGGCTGCATCTTATTTTTAGCTTGCTAAATGTTAAGAGTCTAGTCTAAAACAGTTATCTATGGTTGTTCCATAGTCCGTGGAGAGAGCGAGGGATCCCCAGAGAGTGGCTCAGCCTGTCTGTGTTACATGGGTGAAGTCAGCCGAGATGAAATATTGTTACATGAAAGGAATGAGGGAAAAGGAATTCAAACAGATAGATGTTTATCTCGTTTTTCTAGTTTTTTGTTTTCTTTTTTTTTTAACAGTGAAAATTCATTCCTATTTGCAAGGTTAAACTGCCTAACTTTTGAATATTTTGATGAGAGGAATAATTAAATCCAGTATAATGAAATGATGAAAAATATTAAATTATGAGGGAAGAATCTTAGGATGCACTGCTGAAAAAGAAACCTATTAAAGAAGTTGCTGAAGTACAATAAGATCACAGTTTGAGCCTTACAAGTTGATGGTTCCATTCAAATGACGACCTGTAACCATGAACACTGATTTCAATATCACATTTTTGTTTGAAGGACTAAAATATTGTTTAACTGACAGGCTGTCAGTATCTAGTTTAATAAGAAAACCAACTTTTTTAATTTTGTGATGTAGGAAGTAATTTTTTTTGAAAGATGGTATGGAAAATTTAAAATGAGACTTCAATGAAAGAAGACGAAAAGACTAGAAGACAAATGAGATTTTTTTTCTCTTTTTTTAATCCTGGTTTATTCCATTTCACTTTAAGTCAAATCAAGACAAAAGTCCACAGTAACGTATTTCTTTTCCCTGGCAGGACAGCTACCTGGCAATCGAGAAAAATGTTAAATCCCAGAAACAACTGCAATCCTTCTCCTAGACTGCTGCCTTAGAGCAGGAATGTTCCCTCTGGGCTGGGCTTCCAAATCACTGCCCTTCAGCTCATTTCTGAGGACTCATTGCTGCTGCTGCCTGAGATAACTTATCTCCTTGTGTGTGTGGATTTGAAAAATGGGCATGCAGGCAAAAAAAAAAAAAAATCCCAACACAACAACAAATGGTTCCCTCAAAAGTCTTACTGTGTTTGTCAAAGTCCTTTTTGATGTGCTTACATTTCAAAAATTATTACTGAGCATGGAACCAGTTTCCTGAGAGACATGTCCTGCTGTGGTGGGTGGGTGGATGGTGGATTTGGAAGAAAAAAAAGCAAGAACAAAAACGTCTTGAAATTGAAATTAAATTGCTTTTCAAGCCAAGATGAGAAGGCAAAACTGTAGAGGAAGTATGGTGGGATCAAACTGTGATAAGGCTGGGCATTTAATTAAGAACGAACAAATTGGTCATTATAGGAGGGGGTTTTATTCCTTTTCTTTCATCTTTTTGGGCTGTGCTCTTCCGTAGCATGAGAACACAGTCAGCCAGTAACACTTCTTAAGCCCTGAAGCAACAACATTCACCCAACACCCACACATTTATGCTTAGTAATACGTCTCCTCCATCAAGCATCCAGTCAGTTGGTTAGCTTTAATCAACATTTTAGCTCTGAGAGGACACATGAGCTTTGGTTATCTTGTTCCAGGCCAACTGTGTCCTCTTAACAATCAGCCACACACATGCACAGAAGCAACGTGAAATGGGCTTCAGGTTCCAGAAACAACACCAGGTAGAGGGGCACTCCAGCAGCAGACAGCGGGACGGGCGTCCCAGAAGAACACAAATAATCACTGTTGTTCTTGTGTTGCCTCCAACTCCTTCAAAATGCAGGCCATTAAGGGGATAGGCAGAGTAGGGAAAAGCTGCCTCACAAATCACTCCAATGAGACCCTGGAGTGAAAATGGAGTCTGCTTACAATTGCTAATGAGGTGCCAAGCAATTTGTTTCTTCTTCTACCGTATGTTTTACCTTGGGAGGAGAGAAGTTCTGACTAGAGACTATATTGCTTGATTGAATTTAGTGGGGTTGTGATCCTTGGGCATCAGGCTTGACCCCTGACAATTTTTCCTCTTTTAAGCGGATGGTCTATTCTACTGAAAATGGAGGTGCGAGTTTGCAGATACTTGTCTCTGGTCTCCATGGGAGTCTGCGAGCTCATGCAGCGGAGTTGCAGTGTCCATTTGTCCAGGAGAACCTTCATCCCTGAGCTTTCTAGAAGCTCAGGATAGCTGGATGTGGTTCTGGAAGACATCTCTGAATTCTTGAGGGTCCGTGCATAGAAAGTAGAAAACATTTTTGGCCTCAGCAGGGTCTCTTTACTGAGCTCAAAAAAAGAAGTATCAGCTTGTTCTTAAAGAGTCCTCCTCAAGCCACAAGGAGTTTCAGTTCACTTCAGATAAGTTTGATGCTTATCCAAATGGTAAAAAACCTCAGAGGTCTGAAAACTCAGCTATGTACCTCTTGTGAGATCAGGCTACCCAGTGCCTCCAGAGAGAAAAAGCACAGGAGCAGCAAAATCTGATATATTTTGGCACTTCTGCTTCCAACTGCAGCAAAACAGGCAGGCTACTGCATGATCGGAGAGTCCAAAGCTGGTGGGAGCCTTTACTCAAAGCTTCGTATGAGGTGCAAAACATAACTAGCAGCCACTGTAATGTCTGTTTTACCAGAGTTTGCAAGACACATGGAAGAGCTTGCAGCCAGTCTCCTCAACTCCCAGTGGCATTTACTACCGTAGTACCTTCAGCTCCCTGTGTGGCTTTTAAACTCACAACAAGCCCCCCAGCGTCAGGCAGCACTGCTGAAGGGAGGGCGAGCAAAGGAGGGCAGAGCTGGGCACCCGCACGAGGACAGAGCGCGAGCTCTCTGCGAGGGGCTGGGAGGCACTGCAAGGTTCACCAGGGAAGGGAGGAAGACCAAAGGACTGGGAGTGATTTGAATGAGAGTGATTTCGGGCTGAGCTTGCAAGCTGTTGACAGATAGGGAATGTCAACGTTGCCAAATGTCAATGGGATGCTGCTCAACAGTAGGAGCCCTGCCTTCAACTGACAAACACCCAGAGCACCCAATGAGCGTCTGAAAAAGAAAAACGGGATAATGAATGACAATGTATAATAAAATGGATTTTTGAAAACTCCTTTAAAAAAATAGGCCTTCTGGCATGTTCCTCCCTTTCAGTTGCATGGATTGAAATGGAACAAAGGGGAGGAAATGTCTTAATCCTGAATCTGGAATGAAAGACATGAGCTAGAATAACATTACCTTCATACAGAACCGAAATAACATGTTTTGAACCTGACCACCCCGGCCAATCCAAGCATGAGGCTTGCTCCTAGAGTCAAACATGCTTATGCTTTGGGGTGCGTGGATCAAAGCCTTTGTGATCATTGATGATGGCAGAGGTCACGAATACAGGAGCCTGGTACAACTGTGCTGACAAAGGAAAACCAAGCTTTGGCCAGCTGCGCCGTCACAAGAAGAGCCAGCTGCAGCAGGCTTCTGGAGCTCTTGGGCATTCAAGCACTTGAGAGTATGATTAGACCAAACCATGCCGCCCTTTCACGAGCACAGCGAGAATGGAGGTCCCATGCATCCTTCTCCTCCCAAATAGCCTGATCTGATCTCAAGTGCTAGAGAGAATAGGGAGAGAGGGAAGAAGGGGGAAAGAGTGGGAGTGGTGGGAATTTAAAAATGCCAACTCTTTGCCATACAGCACACTGGGAAGTTCTTTTTTATTTAGAAAAAAAGAAAAAAAGAAAGATTTAAGAACTGACATTTTTGAAATCTCGCCAAAGCCAAACCATCAAAATGGGACACTGTCTCTTTAAGTGCAAGGCTGCACAAACGAAGGGAAATTAATTAAGTACGGGAGGCTGGTGTGGCGCCGAGGAGAGAATGCACAATCTGGGACCCGCATGCCAAAGCTGGGATGGAAAGGAAGGTGATCTGTCATTTTCTGCTGTTTTTTTAAGACAGAAAATATATTTTTGAGAATTGACTAAGCAATTACCCAAATTAAAGAAACTGGAAAAGCAAACAGTGGTAAAAAAAGCTCTAATTTTTGTCTTTTTTGGAAAGGTGGGGGAGAGAGATGAGGATAAATCGGAGCTGTTGTTTCAAGGTGCTCCTTATTAATATAATGCACAGGAAAATAAAACAGCAGCTCACAACAGCAGCTATTAACTCTTTCATGGCCCAGTAAGGACTTCCCCACCCTGTTCCCCGCTGCAGGGCTCCCGGGTGAGCCCCTGCTCGCTTCGGGAGGACGAGGCTGAAGCCGGGGAGACGCGCTGCTGGCAGGCACCTCCCTGCTCCCTGCAGCATCCTCCCCCCGCCTCGCCGCGCCCGCTCAGCCGGTCTCGACCCCCACCACGGGGTCCGCGCCGCCCTGTGACTCCGGGTGTCGGCGGGCGAGAACCGGCAGGAGATTTGGCTCTCGCCTTGCCGGCGCCCGCCGGCCCCTCCGTGCGCCACGCTGAGCCGGGGCCAGGCCTCCGGGGCCAGGCCTCCGGGGCCAGGCCTCCGGGGCCAGGCCTCCGGGGCCAGGCCTCCGGGGCCAGGCCTCCGGGGCCAGGCCTCCGGGGCCAGCGGAGCGCCGGGTGAGCGCCTGCAGCCGCAGCGCGGGGAGGCAAAGGCGCGGCCAGCGGCACGCAAGTTGCCGCGGAAAAGGTGATTTTCGTGCTGGCGAGGTCTGCGGTTTTCTGCAGCCACCCCCCGGGCCACGTGCAGGCACGCGGTGGGTGCTGGACGGAGCCGGGGCCGGGGAGAGCTTCGCACCGCTGGCCCCGGGGCTTCGGGCGGGCGTCCGGCGCGGGTCTCCGCGACACCGACCGGGAGAGCCGTCCTGCTGCGACAAGCAAGTCTGGGACATTCCTGAAGTTTGCCGAAGGGGAAGAGGTGGGAGGCTGCGGAGCCAGCGCTCTGTTTAGCTTTACCGCTGTGTGGCTGGAGCGCGCCGTTGGGCCGGGATGCTGCGCGCCGGGGGAGCTGCCCCGAAGGGCTTTTACCCCTTTCTTCGGCTACCACAAAGTTAAACTTAGGGCATCCAGCCTGTTGGGTTGTCACTGAGGAGAGAGTCTAGCTCTAACTAGATGGGAGAAAACAGAGGCACCATTAACTTTTTACCTAACTCCATTTTACAAACTGGGTGTAAACTGCACCCCCAAACACCAGCACCCAGCCTCCGCAAAGCTCACTGCTCTTCTTTTTTTTTTTTTCTTCATTATGGGCAAGACATTCTTCAAAAAAAGGCTTCAAAGTCATAAACTGGGGCCTGCTCACACAAGGAGGGCAGCGCTTAGGATTATAATACTCAAACATTTGTTTAAACACACACTCCTTTTTAAACCTCCGCAGCAGAAAAGCACCACCTTTTTTCTTTTACAGACAAGTGACTGCTTCCATAGATTAATTTTAATGCCGATACCAGGACACATGTTTCAACATTGCATTTGGTTTTGTCATTCTCAAATGCTTTTTACTCAAGTTGCTTTTCAGCCTCACTGATTGCTGTGATGTCCCTCAAGTTGGAGGGTTTTTAACGCCTTTTCAAATAACCTGGCCCTCAGAGAGCGGCTTATTTTTATTTCTTTGGAATAAACCAGTTGATTCAAAGGTGCAAATAAGATTTTTAGGCTATAAAATGTTTTTTAAGCTGGTCTCAATGTCTCTAGTCTTCTAGAGGTTTTCAGTCAAGCTTTTATTTTTCTTCCTGTGTTGACTGCACAGCCATCCAGGTTATAATTTCTCTTTGTTTTTTTAAATTTTTTTATTAAAAACACAATATCAACTTAAGATCCAAATCCTGGGGGGCACAGAGCCCTTGGAGTCAGTAGGAATGGGTAAAACTTGGCTCTTGAGAGGATCAGAACCCAAGTTGTTTTAAAAATTGTTTAGGAAACACACAAGTCATTGTAAACAGAGGTTTTCTTGGGTTTTTTCTCCCCATTTCTGACAAAAAACCAGGTTACCCTATCAGGGATTTGAATTTATGACTCCGAGGATATTGTGTATTCTAAACTGTATTCCCAAACCAGTAGAATATTTAATCTCATTCTGCACAAGTAGAACCTTGAATAATTGAGTGGATTAAGTAATGTTTTCTTACCATTCATAGAATCTACAGAAAAACCTTCACTCCAAAGCAGAATTATAAAGAAAAACTTTATGACAATTTTGTAAATATCAGAAATACCTTTTTTCTTAATATGTTGATAATCAATTAGGGTCCTGAGGCAGAATTAATACCAATGGAGGGCATTGAAAAAGGAGAACATGTGCCAAACCATTTTCCTTGTATCTGTTATTTGACCTGCTGGGCATAAAAAACCGCTGGTGTTGTACATGTGTCCATGTCCAGGAGGAGCCCAGGGGTACGAGTTAGACCCCTCGCCTTTCGGCCTGCCTGATTTCGGCACAGTCGAAGGCGCGGCTCCCATCCTCTGCCGGGTGGTACGCAAGCAGGAGCCGTACCACGCGAACCCCTCGTCGGCTCATCCTTACGGCTGAGGCGGCGTCTGTCACAGCAGGTCTCTCCCCCAGTTAAGTTATTCACTTTTTTTTGCTGTAAGCATCTGAAAGCAGAAGGTTGCTCTCACTCCGTAGCCTTGGCGGTAAGAAAAGTTTCTAATGAGTTACAGAACCGCGTCTAGCAATAACCAGCAGCGCACGAGAGCCCGCGCACCTGCAAGCGGATAGGCCAGAGCAGAGAGCCAGCGGCAAAACCTTGCCGTGGTGCCAGATGAGGGGAGCACCGAATCCACCCCCCAGCAGCGGCGCTTTTGCCTTGGAAAGTCAGGCTTAGCAGTCTCTCGCTGATCTGTATTTAACGATGGGCTAATCGGGGAAAAGCCAGATTGATACAGCCTGAGCACAGATGAGCCCAGACTGCGCTCGAGACACGACTCGGGATCTAGCGAGAACGAGACCGCCTTACAGATCACGACTGCACGGAGGATAACGCTTTGGACAAAGTCAGCCCTTTTGCCTGTGGCTTTCCAGTTCAGCTCTCCATCAATACGCACACGGGGGCAGGGAGGATTTCCAGCCCCTCTGCAAGGAAGATGCATGCGGGAGGGACCCAGCAGAGGAAAAAGGACTGAGGCTTCTTGGAGCTCCCACCTCCTCCCCTCCAGCTGAAGGGAGGGTTGAGAGCTCAGACCACAGCCCGAGATCTCCAGGAGCTCAGCAGTTTTGGCCCTTGGACACTTCAGAAGTGGGTGAAGATGCTGCCTTGGAAACGTCTCCTCAGCCTGTTGTGCTCAAGGACTCCGAGGAACCAAGCGCAGAAGACGGCAGCTGCTGCTGTACACAGAAGATTTCATGCGAGAAGCATGCAGGGGGGTTCTCCTTCACTGAATGCAAAGCTGTTATTAAAAGAGAAAGGGGAGAAAAAACCCCAAAAGTTGTGATTTGTCTTTGGCCCTCTTGGCTGATCCAGAGAGGAGCACGCCAGAGCAGCCCGAAACGCGGGGCTTGTCCCGCGCTCCTAGACCTGGGGTCTCGCCCTCGTACTGTAAGCGCCACGTTTCCCCTGAGCTTCCGTCCGGAGGACGCCAGGAGCCCTCGGGCAGGGCACCGAGGCAGCTCTGCAGCGAAGCGCCATTTGCAGGCTTCAGGGGTGGTTTTAAGCCATGAGCTGAGCAGCAGGGGCTTCGCTGCTCCCCGTGACGCACCGGGGAGGAAAAGTTCAGGACGGGAACATGAAGAGTCCCCTTCATACCCTGTCTGATCCTGCTGCCTCTATAGAAAAAAAAAAAATTAACTGCATTGTGCTGTAACGAGCCATGCCCAAACTACTGTTTTCTGGCCCTGTGTTTATTTTATTTCCTTATTGTAATGAAACTCAGATGGCTGTTGTTTACACTAGCCCAGCACAGCACGAGCATGCTTGACTCAGCCTAATTAGCTGCAAGTCGGTTTTGGAATTAGGGTAGAGGAAAGAACAAATTTTTAGTAACTACTTTAAATTGAAGCCCTCATTTATTTTCATTATGGCTAGACAAAAGCAATATAATGTTTCCTAGACCTTTCCGCACAGAGCCTTCGCTCGCAGAGCATCCGTCTCCCCGACTCCGCGCCGCGGCTGGAGAGGCTGCGCTGCTGCGAGAGGGCAAACGGGACGAGCTCGGGCAGCGGGGACAGGCTGAGCCGGCCGCAGCGCTTGCAGCCTTCGAGCACGCGAGCGAAAGGGGATTAACGCTGCTGCTGCAGCCAGCTGCCGAGTGCTTTGTCCGTCGCGTAACGCGGCCGGCGCTCAGGTCACCTCCGGTCCTGCTAGAACAGCAACTTCTCTTTGCGGGGCAAGCATCCGGAGCCAGGACATCCAGGTTCTGTTTTTAATTCACTGTTAGATGGATCCAAGTTCTGATAACATGCACGGAAAGTCGCCATGACTTCAAGCCCTGGACAACGTCGGATAAGTCGCATAAAGTTCCTGAGCTCGCCAGGCTGTGGAGCATATCCCGTTTCTCTGTAAGGAGGCAGCACTTCGGGGCAGGGCCCTCAGGCTGGGCTGGCAGCCCCGTGCTTGGTCCTGGCGTACGGACTGCGCTGCGGCGACGGCGTCAGACCGGAACCGCCACGGGTGCTGAGGCAGAGTGAGGCGTTCGGATGCTGATGAAATTCAATGCATTTGTAGCTGTTAAAGATTTTGGAAATAATTTTCTCTATGATTTAGCAATAATAAAGCCCATTTTGCTTTATTAAGCAAAACATGGGCAGCATAGTGAAATGCTCAAAGCACCATTTTTTCCCCCCTTCAAAATGACCACCACAGTATTTCCAGAGCAACATACAGCTGGATGTGCCCGATTATCAAAAAAATTGTCCTGCTGCATTTGGAGCTTGAGAGGAATTGTTACAAGCACCAGTAAGCGCTGAGGCAGCAATGATAGAAACACCTTCACTGCACTTTTTGAAAAGCGTCCTGGGATCCCAGGATGGAGCCTGGGATCTCCAGACGGAGCCTCTCAGCCCGGGACCACAAGCATCAGCTTCAGGGAAAAGGGGTACCGGCAAGGCTCCCAGTTTTAGTGGTTGCCTGGAGTAAGGACGGCATTTACTTGGATTTTTACTGCCAAAGAAGTGATGAAGAAGTCATGAGCCTCAAACACAACAACTAGCATTTGGAAGTCACAAATACTTTTTGTCTTTAATTCCTATACGGACAGTGTTCAGTTGGTGGTGTCCCCCCCAGAATAAAGCAAGCCAACATGGAACAGAAAGAAGAGGTTTCGTTTCCCACAGAGCCCCACGAGCTGAGGCTTTAGGAGAAGCCTCCGCACACTCTGAGACTTAATGTAAAGTCAGAAGAACTTGCAGTGTGGTCAAGAAAAGGCTTTTCTACCCGAGCAAAGAGGACGTGGACTATTTTAATCGATCCAATTGATAAACACCATCTGTGAGGGAGGCTTTCTTGATGGCTTTTCATTGATAACTAAGACGGAATTGAAAAGGTACTTTGCAGGAAAGATCCTGTCCCCCTTCCCCACAGCCAGCTCTTCCCGTTACAAAACCGTAACGTCTCGGCAATTTTTAAAGTAGTTTTTCCAGCTGCTGAGTACCACTCCAGTCACAGAAATATGGGATATAGGATAATAGCAATGGATTTTCTGTATCAAATTCACTATAATTAAAGTATTACAGCCCTTTATCAGATATAATAGAAATAAGTGTTGACTATCTCGATGAAGTGCCACCCTCAGCATGTGTATAAACCCAAACTACCCCGAATCCAAACTGCACGTAACAATGCACACAGCTAAGTAGTCATGTATGCACAAATGATTTCTCTCTCTATAAACCAGCTCCCGATTAACATGCGGATAACTATCACTGACCTTAAAAGATCAAGATTCTCCATCTACATGGGATACTATCACTAGATTATATACGCGAGTTACTTGTTACTACAGCAGAAGATACATAAAATATTCAAACCGCTCTAATATCAGAAAAAGGAATCCTCAAAAGAGTTCTGTTGAGGAACATTCAAAGGAGGTGGCTAATATTTTTTTTTTTTTTTAAATATAGCTTTTCAGATACTGAAATCATCTTTCCAGGTCAAATAGGTTTTTAAAAAATATATTGGGTAACACATTTGTTAAAACTACTTTGAGCTAAAGCACGCTCAGATTAAGCTGCAATATATATTATTTACAATAGATCTATTTTCCAAAAGGGTTCCTGTGTGTTGGATGCAGTGTTGCCAACTGTCAGTAAATTTACGAACAGCTTGTAAATTTAAGTGCTTTCCAGAGAGCTATTGGTATGTGTGTAAAATACTCATTTTGTTCCTAAAACATGGCAAGACATTTTTTTCTATGCTTGAAAAAGAAGGAAAAAACCCTCATAAATAATATCATTGAAGTGATGACGTATCAGTTTCTAAGAAGAAACTGAAGTAACTCACTTGGCGAGCCAAAGTATCGGCTTTTTCTTGCCTTCAGTGGCTCAGAAGATACTAATACCTTGATGGACCTTCAAGGCAAGCGTCGCCACAAAACCGAAGGGCTGCCCCATTCCTCCCATGAAGATACAAGCCCTTGTGCTCTTAGAGTAAAGAAAATTTGACAACAGTAGTAAGGAAGACAGTAATTCTCCAAGTCCCATTATTTAAGCTGACACTCGGATGTGGGAATACTTTAGTCAAAACTGATGGCTTGATGCAAAAAAAAACAGTTGAAAGAAATAGAGGTAAAGGGCAGAAAAAGGAAGGTTTGTCGTGTCCAAACCCAGAGTTGAAAACAGTCATTTTAATTTCAAGAGAAATAGTTGCCAAGCCCGGGTACTCCACTACCGTACTAACAGAAAGACAGCAGCCACCCAGCAAAATCGACCCAGGCTTGCTTTCCTAAGCCTGACTATTACAAACCCAAACAGAAGCAACCCCTCTTCCTAATGCAAGAGCCCTTGCAGGTTGTTTCCTACAGATTGACAGAGCCCGAGAGCAGACTTCGGACCCATGCTCCACCGGAGTATCTCCTTCCTCTTATGGAGCACCTGCAAAATATTCTCAATTAGCAGATTAAAGGTGTTTGCAGGTGTTTAAGGGGGAGGTGCCAAGACCCTGGAAAAACATCTCCTGTTTTATTAGTTTTGCAGGTCTCCTATCAACTGGTTGGGGGAATAGATTTTCCACAGACTTGAGTGAGGGCAAAGGACAGGATTGTGCTACCGTCTACTGCCAGGATGCAAAGTCTGATCTCTGCCTTATTCCTGGAACAGCTGATAACAGGGCTATTAACTCTTAAATCATTGCAAGCACCTTTGGATACTTGGAGTTTTATTAGCCATTTTAGTGGAAACCCAGAGCCTTGAACTCAGCATCCGCTGGTGGAACAAGTGGAAAACTATTTGCAGTGCTCGGTTGAAAGCACATTTGCGTTCAAGTGTATTCTATGCATCAGGCCAAGTTCAGCCATCAAACTGAATTGGATTTGGGTGGGAAAAAGCACGGACTCAGGATGATCTGAGGGGTTAAGCGGATGTCAAATGAGAGTAAAACACAAAAGTTTTCTTTTTTATTAAAGAAAACAACCCAGGCTGCCCTTTGAGGTCCGTTAAGGAGCGTGTGGTCATGGGTACAGACAGGACCAGGAGAGGGGACAAGGCAGGCAGAACCTGCCCGCAGGCGCTCGGCGGCAGCGGGGAGCAGCGACGCCCTCCACCGCGGGTCTCCAGCCCCCGGACCACACCGCCTGCCTTGGTTTTACAGCTGTTTGAAAACTCTGTTATGATTACCTAAACTATACATCCTGCTGCAACAGACACAGCACCTTGGCTCTGTAGAGGGGCCCTATAATGCCCTGTATAATACTAATAAACATGATTGTTATAAAAAGATAAGGTTACAGAACATTACGCTTTGCCAAACTCCAGTAAACTGTAACTTTAAGTTTTGGCTGAGCAAAGAGCCAGAGAGATTTTAAAATTCAGCAGTAGTAGCTATTCAGAGGGTTGTTCTAGTACTCCTGCCAGGAAAAACTTCGAGTGAAAGGTCTAATTTATCACACGTTGGGGTTGCAAACCTGTGCTCGGTACCAAGGCAGTTGCTTGTCAGGTTTCAAAAAAAGTTTGGAGGAATCCCTGGGTTCGGAAGTGGTGAGAATTCCAGTTTGCTGTTCTGCAAGTGGCACTGCAGCAAGAGGAACGTGCCCTGCCCGTGCACGCATGCACAAAAGGGACAACTTCGTCCCCACACAAACCACTAAACAGCCCATTTTTGAGGCAAGGCTTAAATTATAAAAATGGTTTTTCATACAAAAATTTGGTACAGCAACCTCCTGCGTTGACACAGAGGGAAAACAGTGCTGGGAAGAATGCAACTCAAGAATCCTGTGAAGTTCGTACAGACCGAAGTATTTAAATTGGGACCTTTTTTTTTTTTTCATCTATTTATTTACGTTTCCTTTTCTCTCCCCTTAGTTATGTCCTTTATTTACCACAGGAGGCCTGCTCTAAATTGCTTTTGACAATAGCTTTTCCTCTTACCATGTGTCTTTTAGGCCATCTGTGAATGTGAAGCTTTTATGAACCACTTCAGAGATGACATGTTGATGGGAAAGTCAATAGACACCTTACCCTTTGAATCTGAGGAGCTGTTGCAAAACACATGAATATCACTGAAAAAAGCTCTTCAATTTTAATGGGATTGAGATTAAGTACATAACACCCATTTGATTTGAACGTCATCAATATCCTGTAGTGTGACAGATCTGCTCATCTCAGAGATGATAAAAAATAATCCCCCATGAAAGAGATCTAATCCGCTTGAGCAATGCCGCACGCCTACTGCACGTAGACGCTCCCACCACCAGGAACTTTGTACCTGTTGATGAACAATGCCACCACCCGACCACTGCACCCACTTGAAGAAGGTTTGACAGACCCAAACCCACTCTTTCATTTTTTTCAGTCCCTTTTCTAGTGACCTCATGAAAGACACCACCTCCTGCGCAAACCCCTCCCCGCTTCATGGCGGCAAGGCTCCCCTTCCCACCGACCCACAGCACAGACCCCCGCGGCTGTCACCCCCCGCCTCCACCCTGGCCGTGCTTCAGCAGTGGGCGAAGCGGCTCGTACACGTGAGCAGTAACATGCAACCACCGCACGGTTTGGGATGGAAGGTGCGACGCCAAAGTTGCTACGTTCCCGTTACCCGTGAAGCGATGCGCTACCCTTACAGCCAGACAACTCCACGGTGAAACGCATCCAGTTTCCCACCTCCGTCTGGCTGGAGACAGCTGAGCTGGCAATGCCACACCAGTCCTCGGCTGGGACGCGCCAAGGACGCGGGTTTCCACACACCTGCGCGCTTTCTTTTCCCTCTCCCCCAAAAGGGCGTGTTTACGGAAGACAGGCTAAACGCTTAAGGCTTAAGCAAAGCTGGTGGCATGCAGGCTGTCCTTTTAATCTTCCTGAGATCATAAGACAGAAAATGTCAAATGACACCCATCAGTTTCGAGGAAAGTAAAATCTTCAGACTCAACCACAAAGGAATTAAAAAAAAAAAAGAATTGCAGCTTCCCCCCCATTTCTCACTGAAGTCTCAATTCAAAAAGAACAACCACCAGCACAGACCTAGGCAAACCTCTTCACCACAAAGATCACACAGGAAAGATCCTGACCAATAATCTGTTTCTGGATAGAACTGGAGAACTGTAGGGGCAAAAAAAATGGGTAGAGAAAAGAAAAAAGTGCAACCATGAATGAGACTTTTTGAGCCTCAGAAGAGACAGGTTCTCTCCAAACCTGGGAGGAGAGAACATTCCACTGGGCAAGTAAAGCTCCCTCCATGCTGCCCACTCCTCAGCCCAGGCCTGCCGGGAGCACTTTTAGTGCCAAGCGTCTCTGTAGTCCATTCAGCTCCGGGTCGCCCCTTCGAGGTTGCCAACAGGGGTGCTAATCAGCACCAGTTGCGGCCAGCGGTGTTCTGCTGATGTGGGCAAGCATCCACTGGGAGTGTGCTGGAGACCACCAACCCAATGCGCAGAGATATTTTTATTTTAGTGTTTTTGCTATCCTGGATTCCTTTAACTAAACAGCACAAGGTATCCTCCCAGGAGTTGTGTGGGAATATATGCATACCTATAGAAAAACCCAGGCATTATGCACACCACATGCGTATCACAGGCTAATTATAATTTCTCTGCAGATGCCAATCAGAAGAACAAGTTAAAGCCATTGAGAGGGGGAAAAAAATATGCATCTGTGGTTTGCAAGGTAGGTGTACTTGACATGTCCTTTTATTAATTCTAATTATAGAGATTCCACAAATGGATGTCAAACATTTCCATGGTGTTTTGCTAAAAAATTTCTGTGATGGAAAAAGGAAGAACTCCACCTCAGCAGATCATTTCTTCTTGTTTGTTTTACTATTTTCACTGTTTTCTTACTTTTAGGGCAACCAAGAAAGAGAGAAAGAGAAAAGAAAAAAAAAAATTCCTTTCTGGCCCGTGTTCAGTTGCTGTATGCCCCTCCGCTGAAATGGAAAGCCAACATTCCCAGAACCTGTTGAATCCAAACAAATGAACTGGCCAGCACCAGCCTGAGAGAAAGAGTTAAATGGGAGCAGTAGGAATAATTCCAGTGGCTGGATTGATGAGTCCTTACATCTTCCCTGCAGCATCTCTCGCATCTCCTGTCTCTCTCTGGATCCAAGGGCCATATTCCTACTCGTACTCTGCCCCACAAGCAGTTTCCTGACCAACAGTTGCAATTCATGGTCCCCCGGGTCCCAGGGCAGCTGACTGCCCTTACTCAGCAGATGAAACAAGCTGAAATATTTGCTCAGATTCCACTAGGTTTGATCAGACTGATGCAGGGTTGGAAGTTAATAGGGATGAAAAACATCTGACTATCCCATTTCTCGCTTTCTGAGAAGGCAGGCTTGCTTAATCTCAGTTTGTGAAGAGTCAGATGGAGCCACTGCCTTTTCACGTGACTCTCCTGGATTTATACTAATAGACCGGATACTGGAAAAATCTCTTTTGTATCAAGTCCTGAGGTGTATCACAATGGGACATCTCATTTAAATAATGGCACCTACTCGTGTTTGCACCTAGGTCACTCCCTTAAAGGCTGAGCACCCCTTTTCTTTTTTTTCCCCTCCCAGGATTTCTCAGCTCTCGCAGCTCCTGAAGTGCACCGCGACGTGTGGCCAGCATCGCCCAGCTCGCCTGCAGCACGCTCTTCTCCAACCCTTGACATACAAATGGCTGTTTTCCTCCTGGGCTCAAACACTTAGATCGGGGTTTGTTCCTACCCAACATATTCTCACAGTCCATTTTACTGGTACAACAAGCCTGGGTGCCTTAAAAATGGGGACGAAAGGTGATGGCAGCCTGTTTATTTAGAAATGAAGAGTTTGATTTGCAGCAGGTATAGAGAGATGATTTCCCTGAACTGTGCGTGGCCTGCTAAGAACTGGCCCACGTGTTAAACACAAAAGAGAGGATATTTTAACTAGAGAACCAAGTGTGTTGGAGATTCCTCATTAATTGCCCTTGCACAGCTGTCAGCTACTACCAGCTATTTTAACTAGACCACATGAAAAAACAATTCACTAAACCCTTTGCCCTCTCCCGCGTCCCCGTCACCCACTCGCCGCGCACACATGCTTCCTTGCAGCGGGAATTCCGCAGCCTTGCACAAATCTAGACACATTAGAACCCAAACCCATCCTTCTCCTTCAGAAAAAGCATCTCTAAACGGAATCATCAGCTTCATCCAGGGCCCCAAGCACATGCCCAAGCACACAGATCAAACTTGACCGAGAGCGACACAGCTGCACACGCTTACAGCCGCGGAGAATTTGGGCTGAGGCCCAGATCCTCAAAGGGACTGAATTGCCTAATTTCTATTGAAATAACTTGGGGTTAGACACCCAAATACTTTTGAAAAGCCAGGTCCAATGTTTTTTTTTTTTTCAAATTAACTAACACAAGTCCAGGCAAAATTAGTATTAAAAGAAAATCTTAATGGGCTATTCTGAAGTAGTGCACTTAAGGGTTATTGCTCTTGACTGACTAATAAATTATATTTTTATTTGCCAATAAAACAATAAGAATAATTATGGTTATTCTACTTTCAGAAGAAGTTATTTCTTCCCTCGTAAGTGTTGGCAAGTGGTAAAATATGCTATAGTATACCAGATAATTAATGTATCAGTAGAGAAACAGTGGAAAAATACCCTAAGCAAACAAAAAAGGCAAGAACAAGTTGTAATCTGCATCTCTGAAACTCATTATATCGCATTTATCCATCAGTGAATGACCTGTTAGAGACTGTCTCAAAAAATGAGGATTAGCCTCATGGCTAATGTGGTAGGTGGGATTTACTGTATGAAGCCAGGAGAGAAGCAGCCACAGGAGTGTAAGAGTTTTGGCTTTGTCGTAGGTGGCTGAGAAGTGTTTTTGCAAACTATATAAAATTTTGGAATAATAAATGATGCCTTTTGGTAAGGTCACCTAGACCAATCTGTCACCCATCTGCTTTTGCAAGCAACAGCACGGTAAGAAAATGCAATAAGACTGTAAAAAAACTAGTCATTGCTGCAAGATGGCCCAGGCAACCTTTTCGGAACGGTACCAAAGCATCGCTTCCTGTACAGCTGGCAGCACTGCCCGTGGGTGAGCTCCAGGGAGATCTCTTAAAATTCATGGTTCCCCCCATAGTGTGAATTAAAGGCAATAACCCTGTGCTCCCTAAGAGTAACGCTCCCTTTCTGCAATAAGCAATGACAGAATTATCCTTTACCATCCAAGGCTGTTTTCAACAAAAAGAGAATTTTTCCAGGCCAGGCGTAGATGCAGATATTAACCTTTGGAAGGATCGAGAGCGAAGGAAAACAACACAAATATTACACATGACCACAACGGGAAAGAATAGGTGTCACGCGGCATGTAATTTTTCGTCAACGTCACATTGCTATTGAAGATGACATCCCTTGACTTTTCAGTTAACAATAATCATCTGGCTCCAGTGAAAATTATATTTATATTGAGGCGGTGACTTTTTCCTCGATGTCCTCAAAACATTTTACCAAGAAGTCAGGTTCGGAAATAATTTACTGCAGGTATCAGTAAACTTATCTTTGCCCAACTGGATCCCAAAAATCAGCTAGGGAAACTTTAGCTTTTCCTGTGTAAAGTCACCTTTTTTTTTTCCTTCCCACTTCTACAGCCTTTTCTGTTCAATCCAGATGGCATGGGTCTTCACATGTGAAGCTTTAAGCAGCTCCTGAGATAAAGCCACCACAAAAGCAACACGAACACGCACACCAAATAGGTTACTCGGAAATGACCAAGGGGCTATTTTTATTCAGATGGAGATGAGTTTGCAGAAGGCCTCTAAGCAAGCTGGAAGGAATAGCCAAAAATCACATCACACATCTCAAAGTGTCTGCTAACATCCACAGCTGCAAGCCAACACACACCAAAACCAAAATACCTTTTCCATGTTGGCGTTCTCCTGACAGGCCGGAGAGCAACGGGTCTTTATCAGTGAGAGAGTTGTGATGGGGAGACAGAGCAGCACCCAGAGCCTCTTACCTTCTGCCCACAGCACGAACTGTGGGGCTCCAGCGAGAAATCTGTCCCTTTCCCACCCAAACTCAAACCTGGGGTGGCATCGCTTGAAGCCTGACTTTTAGCACTGCACCATTGCCCAGCTTGGCCCACTTAATTTCCTGCAAACTTTGTTTAGTTTCAAGCACCTGGCAGCAGGACCCAGCCCCGAGTAATACAGCTGCTGGCAGTCACGGTATCTCTCATCCGTTACCAGTTGGGATGGGGTTGGGTTATTGACACTAGAGCACTGTTAGAATTAGGAAGTCTTTCTTTTTTTCTTTTTTTTTTTTCTTCCCCTGCAAGCAATGACAATTTCTTGGATCTTTAGTCATGACCAGAAGGTAGCATGTTATACCTAGGAAGGATAAAAAAATAAATAAAATACATCTGGATAATTCCTGCTGGCATCGCTTGCAAAATGAGCAATCCCAGACTGAGAAATTAGATTTAGCAGCTCCATTCTGGACAGGAGTGTTGGGGGTATCAGTGTTTCAGCACTTTCCAATGGTGATAACCGACTAATCTGCTGCAAATAAGTTAATTATGTTCATCGTAATGAAGTTTGGTATTGAGAACCTGTGCTTTTCCTCTGAGTATATGAGCTAATCAGAACACAACATACAACTGCACGTCCCTCTGACTCTGCAGATTTTGTAGACCTGGAATTTCCCATCACTTGGAGATTGTGTTAGGGCTGAGGTTTCCCTCACAAATTTGCTTTCTTTTTCCTTTGGGGATTTAAAGAGGGAGGAGGGAATATCTTTTTCCCTCTCTTATAATGTGTTTTCTTGATGAATTTAGAGCCATACACGGATTTAAGACCGTAAGATTAAACTTTTCTCTATTGCATTACATAAATGTGTTTCTGATAATTACAACCATAAGCCTGATTGTTTGGGCTTTTGTGATCATGTTATCCAGTGAAAAACTATATGCTCACAAAGGTGTACTAAAATCCATATTTAAGTAACCACAGAATAAGTTACCTCGGAAAAAAGCTCATGAGGTTGGTTCTCCATTACTCCTTCCCTTGCAGAGTCATTTATACCAACAGAAAGTGAGTTCAGAGTGGTTACAGAATTGTACTGCTCTCATTTTGCAGCACTTTGAGACTCATTTTGAAATCAGGAAAATGACAAGATGCAGGGCAAGAAAATAGAAAATGTCATGAGAGAGGTGATTTCATCATTTTCATATATTATATTAATTAATCTTCTTCATGGGCTTTGGCAGAGTTATTCTAGCATAGCAGTAGGAAATACCGAGTTCCCTATTTACCTTTTGTTCCCGTCTTCATGAACTGAAGCACACGAACAAGACCCTACGAAGGAACATGGCACATGTGAGCAAATCCGTGTACAGATCGTCACTCTGCATGAGCTGATGCATGGTAGTTTCTTACTCCACAACAAGTTATGATGCCCAAGCAGTGCGTTGCCAAATACAACCCATGTTGGGAGCTCTGGAATTGCCCAGAGATCTGACTTTTTTGCTGCAGAGTGACTCATCTATCGGTCTGAGCTTCCTTCCTTATTTCTTTCCTATTTTATGCTCAGTGCCTGTAGCAAAAGTGTACATTTACAGCTCTCTTAGAAACACGTTTAGAGAAAATGGTAGTAAATGATACTGCAGAAACTATAAATGGTTCCAGGAAGACGGTAACACGTGCCACAGAGTATTTTAGCTAAAAATATATATGGAGCCAGATTGTCATTCGGTGGATTGGCATGGTTCAAAGGCAGTTGTTGAAATGGTGCCAATTCATGCCAGGAACTGATACCAGTATTTTTTTGGTAACTAGGTAAAATAGAGCCAAATGTGATATTTTATGTTCTGGCGCTTTTAATTTTATCTTGAGGTTCTGGGGACAGAAAAATTAAAAAAAGCACTGCCCTCATGAGGTTTATGTTTGTTCAAGAAATGCTTAATATAAAGAGAGACTCCTGTCATACACACAGAGACTCCCCAAGCTCTTTTGAATCTAGAAAGTACACATGCACGGTATCCACTGAGCCAGGCTCCAACACTTATGGACTTGTTCTATCAACCTTCTCTAATTAGCTGAATTTAACAAATATGTTGCCGCCAGAGCAAGCCTAAGGATGAAGAAATTAGTCCCAACTTTTTGGCACTGGTTTCTAACCCTGCTGTTCCCATGCTGGTACACACTGTTTCAGAACAGCTTGTTACCTGACATCTTATGAAGGAAAATAGGCACATATAGGTGGTTATCCAAAGCCACAAACCTAAAACTAGAACAGAACAGACTGGGATTATGAAATTGCATCCAGTTTAGCGAAAAAAACCAAGGGTGTCAGCCACTTTTTCAAGCTCTCCTGGGAGTCTGTTGTCTGTCCCAAATATGTAGGTAGGTCCCTTGGAGCCATGAAAACTCTGATTTCCTTCTATGAATTTAAGGTTTTATTCTTGCATCTACAGGAGAGCATCAAATGCGTGGATGGATGGACCAAAACATGCACTCAGCCTTCAGATTTGGGGACTACATTGGAGAGGGTAGGGAACACTTCCATGCATCATTTGGGATTAGAATACAGATTTTGAGCAGAATTTCAAAATAAATCTTGAATTTTAATTGGCTGAAGTAGATTTATCCTCGTTTTGGTAAACCCGAAATCGGGTAAACCCGATTTACCCGATAGGTAAATCTCAGCTGATGCTCTGACCATAGCTGTCTCAAACTCAGTGTACCTTCTTGATAGCTAGAGCTGGGATTTAAAATACAACATTCAAAGTGGGCCTTTTCTTTCTTTTTTTGTTTATTCCTATATTCCTGCACATTTCTAGTCGGACTGACAACTGCATTGGCATCAGTGGCTTGGAATGGAGTCACTTGCTTCAAAGGTCCTTGACAATGTTTTGTGGCCAGAAGCCAGCAAAGAGTAGCCACTACCGTTCTGTGGTGCCAAATACTACCTACACTTGGACTTCCTTATCCAACACATCTTTTAATCTCTGGTTTCTGACTGCCCTCTACCAGCTGTCTGTGCCTACGGTATCCTACACTGCAGAAGAGATACAGATCCAAGAGAATGGACTTAAGTTGGCACAGAACGGTTGTCCTGGGCCAGAGCCTCAGTGTGGGCTCCTTTTCTGAAGACCAACGTAGGTGAGAGAATTTCATGGCAGATCAGGATTTTGCTGATCAAGAAAGCACGAATCTTTCATGGGGAGGCTAGTTCATTCAAAAGCTACATGACTTGGCAGCCCAAGGAGCCTTTTTCTTGCATGCTTGTCAATTCTGCTGGCAGCACGCGGGTAGTCCGAGCTTGTGCTTCATGGATTTCAGAGCCCCTGGATGGCTTTGTACTGTGTGCCAAATGGGGAACAACAGCCTAGAAAACAAAGCCTGTGCTCTCATGCAACCTGGGAGGGATTTAGTCTCCATGTAAATGTTTCCAACGAGCAATTGTGTGAAGGTCACAATTTACATTACAGTGATTGCCCACCACAGGAGGCACTAGTGTGGTTAACCTCCTTCTCCATGTGCATCATATCAGCAGAAACGGGATGGATTAGTGTTACCCTGTCACACTGCTCTTTGGGGATCCTGTTTTACATTTCAGTTCTGGCCGGCAAACAATATTCTTGATTCTTCCATGTGAGAACAGAGAAGACCATTTCAAACCGGACAAGGAACAAAGCATTGCATTTCAAAGCATGGGGGAGGCTATCTCTAGTGGATCCTCTCTATCTTTAGCAGCTCAGGGAATGCTCTTTGCTATATACCTTTTCTTGAACCCCTTTCAAGTACTCCTAATGCAAAGTGTGGGAGTTTACATTTGAGATTGACTTTTCTGGTCCACGTTGAGAAAAGCGTGCCTCTCCTTTCCCACTCCACCCTCATGTTCCTCAGTCCGTAGAGCAGCAGATTACAGAGGCAAAGTGCAGAATGCCACCTTGTGGTTTCTGACCTTTGAAGACCCTTTTTGGAAAAAAAGCGTTTTTTCAGTAGGTGAGTTTTAAGAAGACGTTCCCCAGCAGAACTGGTGCTATCGATCAAACCATCAGCCTGCAGCAGCCACGTTCTCCTTGTTGTTCTTTGTCTTTGCTTCCGTAAACAACCTTTACACACAGGACCTGACTGTATTGCAGAGATTTTCTCAGTTTTGAAATCCTTGGCTCTTTTAAGTGTTTTATTTTGTAGGAGCAGGCCTCTGGAAAGCAATTAGACAATTGCAGAGAAAAACTGCATTAGGCCAGAAGGTTTGTGCCAGAGAGCTTCTGCATCACCTCCCTTCCCAGCCACGCTATCCCTTTGCCTCCCGCTCTGTAAGGACCATTTCGACATGTGTTATATTTAGACCCATCATTTTTGCAGACCGGGTAAACATGTCTTGCTACCAGTGGTGTGGTCTGACTTGACTTTTGAAGGAGATGGTGAAATGAGTTGTGCTTGGCTCAGCCTGAAGGGCTTCCTGGCAGTGACCTTTGCAGGGAGCAGTAAGGATACCTCCCCCTGGGAGCACACAGACGCCAAACACTGCAGGAAAGGTGCTGTTAGTCACATTTGTTGGTTCTGGGGGTTGTGCAGGATGGCACTCACGTTGGAAGCTCTTTGAGGCAGGGACAACTTTTTTTGTTTGCTGTGCTTATTAACAGCCTGGCATCACGACTGCTCATGAACAGGACTCCTAGACCATAAACAAATACATACAAATAGTAGTGGTCAGTTGAAGAACCAAGTCACCAGTCAGTCCAGATAATGAAATATTTGTGCAGTTGTTAATTCTCCTCACTCTGTCCCTCACACTGCACTGGAGATGATGCAATTTGCCATTTGGCTCCAAAAATACAACTGGATTTCGTTGCTGCTGCGTTATCATTACTCCATCAGCTGGTGCTGGCTATGTATTAACTGGCAATACCACCAAAACCCTGGGGACACCTCCACACACCCCTGTAGCAAAATGTGCCTAACCAGGCGAGGCAGACAAAATGAGGCTTACTGACACGTGCGGGTATCCAAGGCAGATTGAGATTGACAGGGAAGTAGTGAGTGGCAAGGGTTGGGAGAGAGATCCAATGTAATTCTGCAATTGCCGAGGCTGACATTTAAATTGCAGGCAGCCATGGGCTCATTCCAGGAGCCGCTTGTGGTTGGATGCAGTTTTGATCATTTAGAGAAGAAGCAGGAAAAAAAAGGGGGAAAAAAAGAAAAATGAAATTGTTCTCGGAAATCATGTTTAATGTAGAAATCTGGTTAATATTAAATTGTAATCTGCAGTTTTCAAGTATACTATTCCTCGAGGAAAATGTTTCCTGTTTGAGGGCCGTGAGTATTAAGGGTTCCCTTATTACATCACTTCCTATGTCAGACCCAACAAGCCTTCAACATGCATTAGTGTATTGATAATGGTAATTTCAAAATGATTGTTTAAAAAAAAACAACTGGGCAATACTCCAATCATATGGATCAATTTAGCTTTAGAATAATGGGACCAAGCTGGTATTTTTGACACTGTATCCAAATAGTACTTTCTCGAGAGGTGTTCTCCACTGCAATTCAGTTTCAGGAGCCCGTAGTGTTTGGCCATCAATTACAGCACCAGCTCGATTTATTCACTGCTAAACGGACTTTGCAGGCAGAATTCCCCTTAATCCCACACAAATTGCAAATTGATAACTGTGCGTGGAATGGAATGAACATTATGCACCCAAGTGTAATAATTTATAATAATAATAATAACAACCCACAAAATATCTGGACACTTTTACAAAAACACAGCAAAAACATATATTACAAAAAAACCCCCAACCACTAATAACCAATTCTGCCAGCAAATAGTATACACACAACCCAGCAAGTCTCACAAATTATGAGGAAGGAATTTTTGCAGGAAGACACCACTTAGGCTTTCTATAAAATACTGGTGGAAAGAGCTTCCCAGAGCCGTTGACAAGAACAGAAGGTGGCCAGAACTCTACTGTCAGCTCGATCAGGCTTAAAGATTGTCAGTGGTTTAAGATTTTAGTTATCATAACGTGACCCATGAGTCTTTGGCAGAAATGTTCATAGGTTGGCCATGGTGTCATGGTTATTTAAAAACTAACTGGTTCAGAAACTTTTCAGTCTAACATTGGTTGAAAGTGTTCATGGGAGATATCAGCTAAATACATTTCTCATTGTGACAAAGAGAAATTATTGAAAATGTCAATATGACATTTCTTTAAAAGTCAAAAATAGTTTTTCATTTAAAAAAAAGTCAAACTATAGAACAAGAAAGTGAAACTCAAAATGTTTCTGAGCAATCTAACTGAAATGTTTTCGTTAACTGCAGTATGTACTGACTTGAAAAAGTTCTTATATTATCTGATAACGGTGAATTCTTGGGTGGTGTATATCTGGTTGCTCTTGGAATTACAATGATTTGCTCCCAAGCATCATCTTTCAGCAGAAGTCGTCACTGCTCTGTTAGATAAGGAAGTTGTCTCTTAAACCATAGCTCTACTTCCAAATGCGCTTCAGTGTAAACTAAATCACTGTAGTCAGATGACTTTTTTAATCTTTAAATTTGTTCTCCCTAGAAAAGTTAATGTCAGCTCTTCTGATCATATTGGATGATTATTCTTTTTGATAGGTAATTTAGTTCTGTATGAACCCCTCTAGACCTTAAAATACCTTTTAATAGGACTGTTGTCTCTTTGAATGGAAATGTGTATTGATGAAAAGTAATTTTAGTTCAAAATTTAAATATAGCTCTATTTGCATCACCTGATCCTAAATTCTGATTTTTTTTTTTTAAAACAGTAACCTGCCATTGGAGCTGCCACTGTGAGCAGAATAACTATCCTGATTTTCACAGACTACCAATGGGAGTGAGTTGCCTTCAACACGATTTCAGTGGGCACAAGCACAACTCCTGCCTTTCCTAAAGATTAATATTGAATGTCATATCTGCTGAGATACATGTTTATTGTTACTAAATCCAAATGGTATTAATGAACTGGTATTTATTTAACACTTAAATCTAATCTTAGTGAAATAAGTGATAAAATCAACTAGAATACCTATGGTTCCAGTAAAAGGTATCATACATTCTAAATTTGTAGTCAAATTCTTTCTTTTCTTAGTAAAGAACACAGCATATGTGTTTCTAACATATTCAAACGTGTCTAAACCATGTGTTACATATTAGAAAACTGATAATTTTCATACTGTTCAAGATACGTGGCACTACACATATTTTAATCTATCATCACAGCATATAACTCGAATGCAATGAAAATTGATCGGTTTTGTCATTCTGTGAATATGCTCCACTTCACATACATTATTCTCCTTTGTTTACCTATGTAAAGAAATGGTATCAAAAGTTTGCACAGATCCTTTCCTCTCTACAAATATTGAAAAAAAAAATCCTGTCTTCTTTAGAGGAGATAAGGTAAAGCAGAAAAATTATCCTTTCTCTAAGCTTTGTCCCCTGATGTAATTCTTCTGAAATCAATGGCTGGCTACTCAGCTGGTGAAAAAAACGCTGTTGTATTGAAAACAGGCTAGGAATGAAACCCCCTTTTCCTCTCACTTATACCAGGTAAATCCAGAACCTTAATCCAGAGCAATGGGTCAATTTTTCTGCCGAAATAACTTCATTGGCTTCAGAAGTCGCCTCTGCAGGACCTGCCCCTCTTCCTCTCCAGCTCACGTAAAATCTGCAGCGACTCCGCAGACGAAGCCGGACTCGGCTCCCCCGGCCGCGTGTCAGTGCACGCAGCGGGATTCACCCTGCTGGACCAGAGCAAAACCCCCTCCGTGGCATCGGTCAGCCCTCTGCATTTCACACAAACACGCCAGATTCCAATGAGCCTGAAGTTAATTCGGGACCAGCCACTAAACCGGGGCGAATTGAGGTGCTTCCATTGAATTCTGCAGCCAGCGATTTGGCTCTTGGCCCAGGCACGGAGATTTATGCCGGGCGAGCAGAAAGCAGACTTCATCCTTCCCGCCACCCTTCTGTTTGTCCGTCTCCCTCCTGCTGACACAGGACAGCTCTGCAGAGTAAATCACGCGGCCGGCCCGGCCTCCGGAGCTGCAGAGGCTTGTGCAGAGCAGCGGAGTCGTACCCCAGCACAGCAGAGCCCGCTGGCAGCGAGAGCAGAGAGAAAGCGGCTCATTTTTCAAGGGCTTTCCAGCCTGCTTTCTGCTTCGGCTCCATCCAGGAGCCAGCCTTACAGACTTACCAATATTTTCATAATTAACTGAGCAGAATTTTCATAATTTGTAAACACAGTAAAACAGCTTTGAGACATAGGGTGTGCAGTCAGAGGGAGCGTGTGTGTGATGGGGGAACGGTGCCGGGGTGAGGGGCAGGAGGGGGACGTTTCCTCAGGCAATTTACATTTGACTCAGGAAATCTGGGAGGGTGCCCGCTGCAGTTAAGTGATCAGGCTCACGACTCAAAGCGATTTTTCTTGAAGTGTCACTGCAACACACAACCACCATGTGTTCTTTCTTGGCTCGGCTTTCGGTGCTGATGCTCCAAAACTTGGACGGGCTGCTCCAGCCTGCCCGGTTTTCATCCGTTCGCTTCGGCAGGGAAGAGGACAAACTGCGTTTTGATGCACGTGCGAGGGCTCCCCTGGCCTCCTCCTCCGCTCACTTCCAGCCGAAGGGGCCCTCCTGATTTTGGGGATTTGGACAAAACTGCTGGGAGCTAATGGACAACGAGGTCTAGGATGTGTGTCTCTGTACAGGAGACAGCGGCTATGAGAGGAAAAGGAATCAAAAATTTCAGAAGAATCCAAATAGTGTTTGCCAGGCTCAGCCACCTCCTCTGATCTGCCAGCTCCCAACTAAAAGCATTAGGCCTGACCCTGTGTTGTTCTGCGCTTGGGCTCATCCCTTACGCTGGTGTTCGATGGGGGCAAAATGCTTCAGCTCAGAACTGGACCCACACTTGGGACCCCCGGGCTTGTGAGAAGCATCACAGGATCACCCAGGGCTGGCAGCTATCAGAGCACGAGTGGAGGATCATGTCTGACGGCTGTAAGGAACCGTCAGTCCCGTCGTGCCAAAAGAGGACACTAATTTGGTGCTGTTTCACAGGGATGATTTAATCCTTACCACCATCTGGATTCTAGCTGGAGGCCACCCACCCAAGCACTGACCAGCTCACATACTGCTTAGCTTCGATGATTTGATGTGATCATGACCTGAGGCTGTATAGCTGTCATAGGGGAAGAAATAAAAACCAGCTTCATTTACAGAACTGAGTTCAGTTTCAACTCCCAGTGAAAAAACAAAACAAGCCCCCAAAAGAATTTAAAATACAGTAATTCTGAGAATTGCAAAATCTCCTGTGACTGACAGCAATATCTTATAGGGCACACGGTAGTGATTTACGTCTTGAAAAAGGCAGCTGGCATGGCTAAAATCAGAGCCATGGCTATCCTGACCGCTACGATCACAGCACTGCCAAGTCAGCATACCACTGACACGCCAGGTCCCAAGACATCTATCACCTTCCTTTTCTCCATCTTGGGTTTCTCCTCTTGGCGGGCCGGCAGCGTGGCTGCAACACAGTGTTATGGCGAAGACGGGTGCTGGACATGCTTGGCAACAGCAAGGGATTGAACTGGCCACGGACACAGCTCCGCTCAGGCCATGGAGGGGGGGTGAGGTGCTAGAGGCAGCGGTGAGTAGAAAATGACACATGCTGACCTTTCTGCGTGGGGAAATGCCTCCAAAGAGGCCAGGAGCCAGCCAGTACACGCTTGTGGGTGGAAGGACCGTGCAACACTGACTTTTCTGCTGTGTTTGTGGTTTTTTTTTTTAAAGGATATTGTTTTCCTATGCAAGATAAAGCAGGACAGCCTTAAGTCAGTGACACGGTAGACTTGTTCTGGTACGTCTTAACTTATCTGTTGCCAAACTGTAATGTTCCCCTGCTGCTGTGTTTCTGGGATCACCTGGATTTCTCTTAGTCCATCCTTGCAAGAAAACTCCTTATTTCATATTTTGGGTCTCAACTAGATCTCACTAACGCACCTATCCCTGCCTTGCAGACGCTCTCTCCTTTTGCAATGCTAAGATCTGTACAGCTTGGTTAATGTATGTTCATCTTCACCCACTGTGGTTTTGTTCACTCTCAGTCTGGTGTGCTGCGATCTTGGACTCCTGATCTGTGGGAGTTACCATCACATCCCGACCCAAGATGCCATTAGCACCAACGCCCTGAGCTGCCCCACCACTGGCTGTTGCTGGCTTTCATTTAAGCAGACCTGCAAAAATGAGATGCCTTGACTAAGCATGTCAGTATAGGGGTTTTTGGAGGACTGTGTGTAAAGATAAAGGAGAATGCGGTCTCCAAACCCACCTTGCTTTTGGATCACCCTGATGTGTTTGTTCCCAACAGCCTACTGACCTGCAGTGACTAGTCTCGTAATTGAGCTGTCTAAATTAGGGGTATAACATTCCATGGTGTAAGTAAGCCTCAGACTTTATCAGCCTGGGTGGTAATGGATCTAACAATGTTGGAGTGAAAGGGCATGCCTACATGCTCTCCAAGCTGGCCGGATACGAGCCAGCTCCAGTCTAGCTGCCTTCTAGCTGCATTAACATGGCACTTCGCCCAAACTAATAAGTCCCGTGGAGAGGCGCCATGTTAACATGGCCATAAAGCTTCCAGATTGGAACAGCTTCACGGGTAGGTCTGCCGAGGAGCCCAGGTCTGTCAGCACTGGGAGAGGTAGACCTCTTCTTTGTTGTTGTTCCTCATTTTAGAATCCAATTTCAGCTGAGGCAGACGACCTCCCAAGCTTAGGTATGCCCCTTAGCATGGGGCAAAGGTGCTGCCCTTGTAGCACTCTCCAGCACAAACTGTTAGATGTTGTGTGGTTTTACTTCCTTCCTCCCATGCACAACATGTACAAGGTCCCGCACATGCTTGTGTGCACAAGCACACATGGACACACACAAGTTTTGGTCTGATTTGCTCAGTTTTGAAAGCAACCTGGAATAATTTGGCCAAATTATAGAAAGGAACTCCCTGTCCTGTTTTCTTGTGATTTTTTTGCCTTTCATTAAAATGAAAGATAAATGGCAGATAATGACTCACTCATCTTGATCCACCTTATAAGCCCCACAATCAAATCTTATTGCAAAGGCATCTAAGGTATGTAGTGCTGAAGAAAAGTGCTTGTCAGGAGGGATAGAGAACAAAGGGTACCTGGAGGTTAGTAAATGTTTTTCATGGGTTCTGTAAGCTGTGGTTTCCTCTATTGGGGGTGTTAGATACTTTCAGCTTTCTAGCTCCTCTGTCAGACACCCAGCCAAACAAGGGAGTGATTAGCAGAGCTCCCTTGTTGAGGCTATTGTTGTAGGTATGGTTTTAATACACCCACAGTTCTTGGCACTGACATTCATTTTCTGACTCCAGGAAATCTTGAACTGTTTATTGATTCAAAGGCAAGAAATAGAACACTGAGATGGAGCTAATTGGCCGGAGACATAATCTGCAAGTCACCCAAATAAATATTTCCATTAATTGAGACGCGGTTTTATGGGAAGAAGTAGCCTGGTTTAATAGCGATAATTTCTTGCAAATCACATTTTATTAGTTTGTTTTTCCATGGACAGACCTTAAGTGCAGGCTTAGTCGAAGATACACTGATATCACAACACGAGATCCGGGTGCGCACAGTTTGCCTGCTCCGGCACTGATGAAGGCTGGCGTCGTTCTGAAGAAGCGTGGTTAGTCTGCCTGCGACATTTCAGTGTTCGCACAGGAAAACGGCCTGCAGAGACCTCTGGCCCTGGCAACTGAGCTGCTTTTTTCTGCCTAGGAATGCTTGTCAGTGATAGATGGAATAGGATGTGCCTCAGATACCGAAACTGGCCATTTGCCGTCCCAATGAGAGAGTCACGCAAGCCTGCATCAGTCCCTGAAGAACATTCTTTGCTATGTTGGTTTCTTTTTGGCCTTTTTAATTTTGCCCTTCCATACTTAGAATATCCATGGGCTTCTGCTTTGCTTCATCAAAATTTTTGCAAGAGGCAGACATGGTCCCAAGCTGATTTGGGGAAAAAGGAGCCCATGCTTTAATAGGCTTGTTGTAAGACATGGGAACACGTGCTGCAAAAGATGATGTTAGTGGGAACTAACAGTCCCTCTGTCCTCTCTCTACATCCTCCAGTAACTGGCACCTGACAGAAGGAGAGGCTTTGGCCCTCTGCTCCTCTTTCCCTTCAGTGTTCACTTGTCAGGCGATCAGGAGGGCAGCAGTGATCCAAAGTACTCGGAAGAGAAATAGGAATAAAGACAGACCAGAGAGCAATATTTATAATGTTTCATTCTTTGGAACAGCGAGGGCTGGGTTATACGCATGAAAGCTCTTGCACTGGAGAGAAACACTGTGTTGGCTAAAGTATCTCTGCAACCCTTTTTCTAATTAAAAAGGACTCCTCTCTGCCTCTCACTTTACAGCAAATTAGATATGAAATCAGATCTGCTTTCTCTGCTTCTCTGAACTCTAATGACAGCTTACCATCGAGAAACATTTTGTTTGGGCCTCGGAGAGAGGGTAGAAGCCAAGAACAGTCTTCACAGTTTGAAATACACTGAGAAATGTTCAAGAAACTCCCTCACTGCTGCAGCAACAAGACCAATGCATGCCACAGCCTGAGAGCAGAGCCTCAGGCCAAGGAGGAAAGTAAAAGAGCTGGGGATTGAGAGGGGAACCGCTACTTCTGCGAGTGAATGATGGTGCAGACTAAGGTGTGGAGGGTGCAGTGATGGGTACATTCAGGCAACCAGAATTTACCTACTTCTAGTCTGGACAATAACAGATTTGTGTCTTGCTGCTTGTCATGGAATATCAAGCAGGTAGATAAACCCCTTCATACTTAATATCCCACTGGAAAGCAGAGAAAATGAAAATCTTCATTATCTGTGCAAAGAGACAGGTCTTCTAAGGGTACAAACCCACAGGCCTGCTCTAATGTCACTGGAGCAACCTCAAATCCTCATCTTGTCTAGAGGAAAGGTTTGACTGACCCAGAGTAAATGGAGCCTGGGAATTCTACAAAGAAACCTTGTCACGATTTAAAAATGAGCCCATCTCAAGCTATGTTATGAACAGGATAAAAAAACATTACTGCATCTTTTCAGGAGCCTTGGTAAAGTGCCAGAGCCAGAAAAAAATCTTGAATTCAATCAGTTCATGAAATAGCAGGATGAAAAAGCCCCTTCCTCCCTGCCTACACTGCTGCTGGATGCGATGCAGTACAGAGTCTTCTGCATCGTGTCACAGCATGAGGAGACCGTGGCTGTGGGCTGCCCTGGCCATCAGATCAGAGCGACACTTTCCATTAGGTACACTCCCTTACAGATCTGCTCCATCAACCACGCTCCTGAGTTACTCGCTCAATTCTACTGGAGAAATCCCTTAAGGTACATAGACCTATCTTCACCATAAAGAATAAAAACAGCCCTGGAATGCAATGGCCTGTCTAATCCTGTTATTTTATTTTTTCCCGAGTGCGGAAGTCCTCTATTGTTTATCAATGTTTGATAAGCTCATACTGTAATTTGCCAATCACAAAGGACTGGCAGAAAGGGAAAGGATTTGACTGACTCTGAAAAACCAAGGAGTGCCTCTGTTAATCTCTCTGCCATTCTTCCGGCATCCCTGAAAGGCAAATACTGGTGGCTGGCGATGATTGATGGGCGGCGGGCGATGGCAAGATGCCCCTGAGCCAATCATCAGGCCAAAGGCTCAGCTACACCTCTGAAAGTTAAGCAATCTCACTAAATTGTGTGTGATAAAATACTAATCTACTGGCTGTAAGAACCTGGTCAAGGGAATGTCTTGGCACAGTTGTTGATTAAGAAGATAAACAAGACTGGAGGAGATGGGGAAGTTTCTTGTTTAGTTTCTAATCACTTTTTCCCCTCAAGGTTTCTTTAATTCCAAGTCCAGTCTGAAAAGAGACATTTCTTTTGTCTGTTAAATTCCCCCAGATGCATCGCTGAATATCAAATCAGAGAGCCTGAAACTAAGTGCAGGGATAAAAGAGTACGTGCACAAGCACACGGATGCACACGTACACAAGCTGGTCATTTTTTTTTCAGTGGAGAGGTCTGCAGAGTCAGGCTTTCACTGAGGAACCAAAAGTTCAGGTAGATGCACCAACACACTGGCAATTCCAACACACCCCGGCATCATTCTCTCTTTGGATGCCTGTGCACCCACTCTGGTTTGTCCCCAACAACCAACTACATCTGGAGCTACTGAAACAGGAGAAAAGCTACGGCAGTTCTCAGGGAATGCACGTCATATCAAGGCCTACAGCAGCGTGGGCAGAGAGTAGACTGAAAGGTGGGCTGGAGGAACTATAGGGTAAGAGGGTAGAATGCCTTTGAGCCCTTCCAGTGCACTGTTACTACTGCTATCCACCTGAGACAGTGCTTCAGAAATCAGGTGAAGGATGTGATCCTGCAGGCTGTGGACCCTTTGAGTCCATATCTAATTGTGATTGCCGCCAGGATGAGAGCCTTGATGTTACTGTTCCTTCTGCAAACCTGTTGCCATGCAAAAGGACCAAAGTCATTCTCTTTTGCTGCTTCTTACCCCTGTGATCTGCTGATCAACCAAGCTGGGTTGCTGCACATCGCATTGCAATCTCATAAGGGTACTGCTGAATCACAGAAACATGCCAAAATATAGCAGTAACAGAAACAATAACAAACATTCATTTGTATGGTCTAGGGTAAGAGGTCCCCAAATGCCTTAACAGAAATAACTAAAAATCAAAATTACAATAAACAAAGGCAATATGCTTATAAAAAAACCCCACTTTGAGCACTCCTACCACTTAATCCCATCTGTCAATAACACAGCTGCGCTGCAGGGACTGTTCAGCATCTTTCTTTATTTTTCTAGGCATCCTGGCTGCGTGTAGCACATTAAATGACTCAGAGTTCCAACAGGCGATTTTGAAAGTCACTTTCTGTGGCTGCTACATGTTTGCTTTTCTCTTGACCTCACCACTCATATCTTGCTGTTGTTGCAAAACTAATTCATGGGCTGGATCCAAAAAAATGGAAACTGCACTCCCTTCAGAATCTTGCATTTATGAAAAAGTCCTTCCTGCTTCCTGTTTGCACTCTCGGCAGTGTTTCCAAAACAAAATTTCCACTGCCTTTGAAAAACACAGAGCCACGCTGAGCAGGAATGCAATCTCCAAGTCAGTGGCACATTCAGGACAACCCAAGAGAGTGATGTGCTCGTAGAAAAGTACAGAGGCCAAAATGTTATTTTTATCCCTAAAAAAGAGGCTTCAGGCTTCCAGTGTCTTTTGGATGCAGGTGAGATAGATGGAGCTCACCAGGCTATGGCACCATCCAACCTCCATACCAGGTTGACTGCCATGAACACCTACTATTTGGCTATACCTGAGTTAGACAGATGCGGACCTTTCAACCCCTTTGTAGAGAGTGTTAGGACCAAGGTTAAATGACGGTGCAAAATTCCCCCATAGCATGTACTACAGTAGGTTTTACCCAGAAGCTTGAGGATCAGCTAGTTTCTGCAACCGGTTTAGAATTAGCCTTTGCTGAGGTTAGTAGTGTGGACTGATGGTGATTGCTGATAAACAAAAGGGATGATTCTGTGAACCCTAAAAGGAACCAGACTGAACCCAGCAGAATAATCTTAAGAGGAGCTTTCAGCAGTATCGATAACCTCGGGCACTGAGGAGTTGCAAACCAGCTACAAGAATTGTGAGACGATCAGAGTTAAATAATGAGAACCTTTTAGTTCTTTTTATATGGTGCCTGACTCATCTGTCTCTGAGATAATACTTTCTCTTCAGCCTTTCAAGGTTAATTTGAAAATACTTTGAAACACCTCCTATTTCAATTACAGTGAATGCTTGGACCCTTCTGTATGTAGCTGTCTCCAGCAGCTGGAGTGTGAGAAAACTGATGACTTCTACAATTTGTGTGAAAGCACCAATATTCTGTCATGACTTCTGCTGACGGGGCTGGGGATAATTAAAACAGAACTGGAAGGAAACAACTATGTAACTTACTCATCCCGGTTTCCTACACATGGCAACAGATTCTATGGCACAAAAAAGCCCAAGTCCCTGCTGAGATGTAGAGAGTTTACAATATAAGGAGATGAAGAAGTCTCTGTCCTGGCTGAGGATATTATCGATTTCTACTTCTGCTCATTCAACATTTACCCAAGACTACCTAATTCTAGGGGCTGTTTTCAGAGTCACGATGTGAACTGGCCTCTGCAAATGGAAAAGTTTGCCTTCTGACAGCTGCTGCCCACCAAAGCTGAAGAACATTGAAGCTTGTGCAGAAACAGGACCGTGACGGGATCAGCAGCGGTGTGTTGCTCCTGGACTGCTGCAGGTCAGGCCAGTTTTCCTGTCCCATTGCCAGGGCTGTGAGGAGTGCCGCCGGCTCCATCACGCTCCATCACCAGCTCTCGGCACAGACAAGGCAGGCAAATGCCTAGGACAGCAGACTACTTGGAAAGAAAATTATTGGTGGCTCAGCTATTCATTCTACCCTTTCGATAGTCCTGGAAAGCCCAGACAGCTGCTTGTTTCTGGGGCAGCAAAATTTAAATGTCCTCGAGTGGCTGAGAAGCCTTCAGCTGGCTCTGGACTCCCCTCCTTGGTGCCTCTGTTTTCTTAATGATCTTTTATCGTTCATTAGTTTTGTTCATTAGATGGGAATCTGGCGAGTCTTTAACTCAATTGGCACAAAGATGTGGAGATTATTAAATGGAATATCATTACCGCCATCTCTGCAGGTATGAAGCAAGTCAGTTGAAACTGGCTGGGGGTTTTGAGTGGATCAGTAAATGGAAATTGCAGACACCTGGGCTGTGCAAATTATGCATGAACTTGTTTTACAGCTTCCGTTGATGCCAGATGAAAGTTACTTGGACGCACTGGAGATTTGCAGGTGATGGTTTATAATGGCAATAGAGTTAAGTGTGGCTAGAAGAAAACATGATTATACTTCAAATGTCCAGTTAGGTCTCTGTTTTCTTAATATTGTGGCAGCTTATCTGGAACACATTCTGTAGTTTCAGGAAGAAGGTGGATAAATTTTAATGTTTTTCTGGTTTGTTTTCCTGGTATAATTTTTTCTTTGTTAAAACTCAAATATCTCTTTCACAACTAGGGATCTTCTGCAATTACAGTGTCAGTCATCATTATCCATATTACCTAGGTTTCGTAATTTGTGCCTGGCACCTGGACTATATTTGAAAAATGTCATTTTATATTTGCTCAAATACTCGCAGAAATGTATTCTATGATGGATACCAGTTGTACAGTGGCTACAAACAAGTCTGGTCTAAAATACATATTTGTTTTTATGAAAAAAAGTTGAAACAAAACCTTGCAACTTTTAAAGCATTTCTCCACATTAACTCTGTGATGAAGGGAACTGCTTTGCCTGTACTGTAGAGAGGATGAAGTAAAACCAGAGAGATTTAGTCACTTTACTCAAGTCACATGGAAACTTGAGCAGAGGACGGAATTTGGACCTATCATGTCCAGTGCTGCTGCCCTTCCTGCACCAGTAACCTCCCTTCCTGGAAGAAGAGGGGTAGCAAAAGTTCACCTTTCTTTCCTTGCCATTTAAAAATCTTTTTTTAAACCTATATTATCATCAGCTTTCTGTGGGCAGCCGCTAGGCACCCTGCGTGTGATGCATCATGGCTACCTGGTGAGAATAAGGTCTACGTGGACAGTGCTGCTTACAGAGGATCAGCTCTGCCTTCTGCCAGGCTATGGCAGAATGGTTGCATTGTGTGACCCACAAGTTTCAGGATTTTTACACCTTTATAGCAGCTCTAGTGTCTATAGACATATTTCAGTGGAGTTGGTTTTCCTTTCCTTTAAAGGAACTGCATCTCCATCATGCTTTTATCATAGCCATGCACAAAAACAACGGATAATTCCTCCTCTGCCTTCACACTTTGAGATGTGTCCTCAAACTGGTGTGGCAGAACCAGGGAGTCAAGGGCAGGAGAGCAGTGTGGGAAAAAGTCTTTGCCCATGGAGGGCAGAACATCTGCAATAAACAAGATCTCTGGGCAAAGGGAGTTTTCAGGGAGCCATTCCCTAAGGCTATTTATAGCATTGCTGAGCCTTTTCTCCTCACAGTAGGTATGCGGTATTCGATTTGGCAATTCCTTGGCCATCTGTGATTTGAGATTAAACATCATTACAATGATGCACTATGTTCTGTGTTGACACTTTTTTTTCCCCTCATTCTTTTACGTCTACCTCGCTGCACCAAGTTCCACACAAAATCCTTATCACAGCTGGGTTATGCATCTTCCCGTGGCTGTCACAGACCATGGCAATGTACTCGGGAGGGTCATTACCCTGTTTATATGTCTGCCCTTCATCTGTTGGGCAACACCACGGAAAAATAGCTCAACAACACAGCAATGAGTAGCATCGAAATGCAAATAGACAGAAAGAAGATGCAGAGTCAGCATATAGGGAGTCCTCTGAGAGTTATAGAACTGGCACAGGTAGTACGAATCAGTGATAAATCCATATCTTTTCTTTGAAGTTGAGCGTTAACAGCTGGCTTGATGCCAGATTTGGTATCAGGTCTCAGACATACTTCCCGCAATCCCTACTCTGTAACCTTCTGTGGTGTTAACCATTATTTCTGATAGCTGTCACTGTGTGTTGTTGCACAACTCCACCAGGTTCCCTCGCACCAATAAAGGAAAAGGAGTCAGCTGTTAAGTAACTGTTAGCCCTGTCCTCTTTTAACCTGGTGTGAATTTCTCACCATGCAACACTGAATTCACACTCCCGTAAAGATTAACATGAAACATGAAGATTAAGCTATTTCTCTTCTCTTTCTTGCCCAAAGACCATCGAAGAATTGCAATACATTTTTCAATGTCACTTTTCTTTTATCTTGGTGAGGTAAGTTATTATCTACCCTGATGACTTTACAGGTTTTCCCTTCCATTTTTGAAAGCCGCTTATCAATGACCTGAGAATTTCACTTTCAATGGAGTTGTTTTATGTGGCAAAAAGAGGACCATTTTAATTTACACCTAGGAGCCGAAGTGATGCTAATGTGTGGGGTTATCTGCCTGGTCCTGTCTTCTACAACTTGACTTATGCTGTGGTTGTTACCCGTTGGGTTTCTGAACATGGCCTTTTTCTCATCACCAAATATTCTCATTTTTGAGCATCTCCTGAGGCCAAAGGCAAACACCTTGGTTGTTTCTGGCTCTGAAGACTCCTCCTTGCTGCAAGCTCTGGTAGTGGTGTGCCTGTGACCCAGAGCTTCCTTCTGCCCGTGTCTGAATTCAGATGAGAGCCAGTGCTGGAGTACCCCATGCCTTTAGTCATGTAGTCGCTGTGTATATTAATGTTGAATGAAAGAGCAAAGCAGAGATTCAATCCGTGTTTATTTTGAAATAATCTCTGGAAACATAACATGATAGCAACTCAAGTAACTCCTTTCTTTTTGGCAGTTGCAGCTCTTCTTGAAATAAATAGGTAGGTTACAAGCCTCGGGGGGATTCTAAAAACCACTTGTCCCTCAATCATTTTTCCACTTTCCAGCCACTACACAGTACAAAAAGACTTAAATGATATTTATGTTCCTGTAGAGTTGGCAGCGTGATTCTGTGTTCATAATGGGCTATGTTTTTGGGACTTGGGGAAGGGGGGAGAAATTTCCACTCATTTTGTATAATTATGATATAGAAAATATTTGTAGATCATGTTTTTGGACCGTAACTAATGTGCTGTTCAGTCCTGCCTCCTACGTGAGCTTGACACATTTGCCCTAACAGGGACTGCGGGGTGTGCAGAGTGGGATATTTACACCCCGATGGCTTTTTCAGTGACATCATTGAGCAGACTCAAGAAGTTGCAGCTTCGGGGCTGTTCTTCATCACCTGGTTTGTTTGGAATTCCCTCTGCCACAAACAAAACAAACCACCAAGGAAAGAAACACACCTAAAAATCCTCCGCTCACTCATGTGCAATTTTTTTTTACTATTGTTCTGGTTTCTGTTTTCTGGTGTGTGGCGTAGTCAACAGTGAAAATCACCAAGGGAGAAAGTATGCATGTCTACCCAGAGTGACCATAGTTAAGTGAAGTTTACATCTTGCTGAGTGTGCAGCCTGGGTGTACAATTTTGGTGACTTGGCTGATGCATTTTCCTATATTTTGGACCATATGGATCAGCCTTAGTTGTCTGTCAGTGCAACGGGAGAAATGAGGTGTCCTGGGTTATAAGGTTTAGGATTACAGGATTCATTATCTGGCATTCAAAAGGAGTTTCAAATGGAAAGGCCAAGTCCCGGGAACTGCTAAACGGTTCTCCTCCCCTCTCAGGACACACTTTGCACAGACTATTCCAGGCACTGAGATACGCTGAGCATTCTGCTGGAAGTCCTGATCAGCTTCTACCACCAAGCCGTTGCTAGCCCTTATTTGCCATGGGGCAGGGTAAACAGATGCAGAGCTGATTCCGAGGGGCAGATGAATCCAGGACAGACTGAAGGCTCTCCTCCAAAATGAAGCGCATTTTTTTCTTTTTATTTGTATACATTTATCAAGGCCTGTTAGCCCTCCCTAGCCTAGGTGAGGTGATATAATTGCTTTTCTTCTGACTCCCAAACACAAAGAGAAAAGAAATTGAGAACTTCAAGGCAAAGTAGACAGTTTTCTCAATTTTCTCCATTCAATTAGCAATGCCCACAAATCCCATCCAACTGATTAAATCCATAAAAATAATATCTTCCCACCCCACCAGCTCACCATACCCCCAAAAGCCCTAAACTAAAATAAACAGTTCCAGGCTTGACTTTTTTTGTTCATTGTAATCATCCTAAATCGGTGGCTCCAGCCTCTCTCACTGCCTTCTGTAAAAATAGTTCTCCTTTACTGCTAAACCAAGGCTTCTTTATACAGCCTCCGAGTGCACAAATGCTGCTCTTATTTACATAGAGAAATTACAAACAGGCTCTTGATTCTTTGATCCTGTGTATTCAAACAGCCCCGGGCTTCTGCTGATTCTGGCTACGGGGATCAGGTGTGTGGTGGTGGGTTTTGCCCTTACGGCACAAAGAGCTCCGATTTTAAGTCGCAGCACCTATGTGGGCATAAAACCTTGGGAAGGAGAAAAGCTCTCTGTCCTTCTCCTGCGCCAGTGCTCTCAGGACACGGAACATTGTCCACCTTTTTTGGCATCCAAAAATGGATCCGTTCCTGTTTGCCTTCAGTTGCAGAACTGTGCCCGGTTCTTGGCTGATTTGGGAAGAAAAGTAGTTTTTTGGGACGCATCTTACCTGTAGCTGGTTTATTTAACATAGGCATTGGTATAAGCCCTACACTGAGCACTGAATGACGGTATTCAATGGTTCACTGGCGGATTAGAAACCCTGCACTCACAATGCAGCATCAAAAGGAAGGCAGGCTTTGCTGTTCATTAAATGTGTCGTGCAGATATGAGGAGCGGAATGGTTAATGGGCTCTAGAGAAGGCTGTGCACTGATGTGAGTACTTTGTTTCTGCTACAGCACTGGTATGACTGGATTGTCACAAGCTGTCAGAAAAGCGGCAAAGGGAGCCTTGGGAAAGAGAACCAGGAGAAAAAGTACCCCTCAGAAAGAGCTGAGCAGATGCTTTCACTTTTCTACAGAACTCTGAAAAATTTCATTTTGGTTTCCACTTGAAATATTGCTGGGAAACTTAAAACACAAGAACTCCAACAAAGTGGAAAAGAAAAAGGAGAGGAGACTGCCATTCTTTGCTATTTTATCTCTTCTTTTTACTGTTTCAAAATGTATTTTCAGTGTCAAAGACTGGAGGAGGAAACCAGGATAAGAAGAATTATTTTCTTAACTCTTTCTATTTTTTTCCCCAAACTTTACTTCAGGAAAAAGGAGTTCAGGGAACGTTCCCCAATCTGAGAATGTAGATGCACCTTTTTTAATTTCTAAATTTTAATTTTCTAAATTAAAAGATGGATGCAAATACCTCATCAAAATGAAATTTACAGTTGATGCATCAAAACCATCTTTTTCTGCTTAACCTCCACCTCTACAAACCAGACACTTAATTAAGAGCCATTATTTCCTTAAAAACAGGGAAAATTGTGATCACAGGGAAATTTTCTGCATGTTTACCTGGACATACTTCAATTGAAGCATTGCAGTGTTCGCATGCCAGCGCAGGAGTAGGGAGCCGTGCAGTTGGGGTGTGAGGCCCGACTGCTCAGCCTTGCTGGGGTCTCCTATCACAGAGGCACCTCTAACAGCATCACTCAAGGTCAGTCTGTGCTTTAATACTAGAATCAGAATAACATCAAGATGTCCCGATTCTAAGCTGGGCTAGCTAAGCCCAGAAGATGAGATAACGCTGCTAAGAATAGGCGAGGCAGAAGAGTAAGCGATGAAAAAGTCAGTAAGATCCATGAAGTCCTTCCTTGCAGGTTGTTCCTGCCCTTGCTTTCCTGCTTTGCTCTCCCTTGTGCTGGGAATTTTGTCCATAGCCGCTCCCGTGAGTTTTGCCTGAGAGTGGGAGGACGGTCCAGCAAGCAGCGCTCTGCAAAAATGTTTCTTTGCAAAGTTTGGTTATGTTCTTGCTGCATTATGCAGGCAGTGTGAGCCCTTATCACCTGGCCTTGACATCTCCAACCCCTGCTTGGGTGAGGCTTAGAACTAGGGAATATGTTCTTTCAAATCCTTCCTGGACAGATTGCCAGGCAAGACTTGACCTTGTGCACAGTCTTGCAGGCTACTGGTTTTGCAAGTATTTCTTGGGGCTTTTTATTGTTACTAATATTACTTTGCTGCACGTGAGATGTTGGGCCAAATCCTGTGTTAATGCCGGCCTTAGCCAGCAATAATCCCCATCAATTTTATGTGAGCTTGCTACTGAGTAAGGCCAGAGGAAAAGTGAGTGGGAAGCTTTGGGTTTTCTCGCTGAGCCTAAGTCACTGAAGGACTCCCCTCAAGGAGGGGAGCTTCAGATTCGGGCACTGAGCAGAACCCAGTGGCTTCCTGATTTTGTCATTCTCTAATTCCGTCTTTGGGGTCAAAGTGTATATGTGCCTCTGTGCAAGAGAGATGAACAGATAAAATCCTTATTCCTCATGAAGACTGTGACTAATTCATAATGCCTCAAACCAGGATAAATAATTCTCTACTTTCTCCTGAGTCTCCTATCTGATAACCCTCATTCATCTCCCTTTACTCACACCCTGGCAACCCTCCTTGCTTTAGAGAACGGGAGGACCCTGCACAGCTAGATCACATTTTATCTTGGTTCATGGATCGCTCCTTATTTATTTAAACCTCCACTGCCTCCAGCTTCAGTAACGATGCTGCTGCCCTCAGCATCAATGCCTCTGCCAATAACAACAAGCTCCATTTAGTCTGCTACAGCTTCCTATGGAGAATTGTTTTCTCACTTTACTCCTGCTCCTCAACCCTTTAAAAATAGGCAAAGCCTAAAAATTATCCCCAACAGGCTTTTGCATTCGTCCACTTTGAAACAAAGCCTTTACACATGTTTGTTCTACAGGGTCCCACTGATTTTTCCCCTTACAAACTTTTCTCCCATTGATTTTTTGAATCCAAGCCTTGTCCTTCAAGGGCTTTTATACACGAATGTGAAAGGCTGGAAGGAGAGAGGAAAAAAAAGGAAAGAAAAAAATTAAATGTATTTCTTTTATTTGATTACTGGTTCCTTATTTATGCATCTACACACATACAAGGGCAGATACTGTGTTTTAATTCTACAATAATTGGCTTTGGAAAAACAGTAGCTCATAATAATAATATTGTGAGTGGCCAGAATAAAAAGAGCTACTTGAATGATGGGGCAATTAATCATGAGTGCGTAGGCTAGCGTAACAGTGCCAAGCAGCCATGAGGGAAAAATCATCTCCCCTACGTCTCCTCCTGTCTTCAGACCCACCTAACTGGTAGTCAAAACAGACTATCTCACTTCTAAATTTATCTGCCCCTTACACACAGGCAGAGCTAAAGGTCCCATCAGGTCTGCGGTAGCGAGTGCTCTAGTGAACATGCAGTGTTTATACATAAACCATATATGAATAGCTAATTCCTGGCACTGCTGCTTTGCTTCACAGCAGCCTGGCAACTGAGCAGCATCGAGGAGACAGAAGCCATGGTTTCATGCAGCAAAGTGCTCAGCAGTGAGGCTGGCCTCCCGTGCTGCTGCTGCTGCCTGCTGTGACGGGGTTGTCCCTGGCCTGGAACAGGGAACTCAGAGCTGTCTAAAAACCCCAAGCAACTTTTTGTCTGTTTGCTTTTGGTAGTCTTTCTCCCTAACCATGGATCTGTTTCCTGATCTGACTCATGGTTCAACCTCCAAGGAAGGGAGCTGACACAAGAGGTGAGGAGGGACTGGACAGCGTGGAGTGCAGCGAGGTGGCAGGAATATGTCAAGCTGATGTGGCCACTGAGCTCTTTCTGCAGGGCAAGTGCAGCCTAGGAGGACTTCGCAGTGGCCTTGTGCTGTCCAGCCTCCCTGTCTCTCTCAAAACCAGAATGAAAATCAAATCAATGTTGTTTTGCCTTCAGGTGACTACTTTGTAGAAAGGCTTGCAAGATAAAATCCGTGTCCCCCTGAACATGCCACACTGGGAAGGCAAATACACCTTCTCATGCAGTTGCTTGGGGGACAGCCCTGGTGTCAGTAGCTCTAGCTGAACTTCCTGGAGCTCGTCTGTCCCCCTCAAATGCAAAAGGTCCAAATGATTTTGGTGTTTGGTGACTCAGCTACTCTGGAAGATGATAAAACTTGAGCTCCTAAGTCTCGTTGCATACTTTGGAAATGTTACTTCTGCCTCTTGGGAAAATGTCCTTGCCATGAGTACATCTATTCAGTCATAGGATATGATTTCATGGTTGGGCTTAAGCTGATCTAAGTTTACTGCTGCTGAAAGGGAAGATCCTGCCCTGCCTTCTGCCTCCAGCTGCAGAGTCCCACCGCCTTCTATCAGCTCAGCTGCTCACAGGACCATGTCCAGGTCTGTGAGCTGATCCAGCTGAAGGCCAATCCTCTTCCCTGGCTGGGCGGTGGGAAGCTGTAGCAGAGAAAGCAATTCACCTAACTGGGTTCCAAGAGATCTTTACAATATCACCTCCAGGCCACCCTTTTCATTTTGAAGATCAGTCTGGCTTGGTCTCTTCCCATCTCTTGAATGCCATTATTACTTCTCTGCACCATGTCTATGATCTTTATGCTCTTAGACAGGAGAAGAAGGTGTTTTCTCTCCTACCTTCTCCCTGTTTCACATTCCCTCTAAAATCTCAACCTCTTGCTGGAGACATCAACAAGCCTCCCCACTCCAAGTGGAGAATTTCATTCTTTCACACTGCACACAAACAAACATGAACTTTCCCAAAACTCCAGGCAGACAAGATCAAATACATGTCACCCACAGCCTTTTCTTTTCACAAGCCTCGTTTATTGGCTTCTGTGCTGTGGACAATTTGCCTGATTACATGGTAACCTCTCTGATAGCACGACAACCCATGCTGTAGCTCATTCATTAACTCCCGATAAACTATGTCAATAACCTGGATCAACACTGTTACATCAACCCCTCCTGGAAGCTGACCTTCCGAACAGCATTCTGGCATTTTGGGGAATTATATAATTAGTAGAGAATGTTCAATCGAGCAGAGTTCTCAGAAAGGGGAGGCTTGTACTGGAGAAAGCCCAATGGAAGGAGAATGGGTGACTGAAAAAGGCATGTCCCAGCAGTTACAATAGCTCTCTCAATGTACGAGCTTCAAATATTTTGTAATCGGTGATGGCAACCTCCCGCTGTATCTTCTGTTTACTCCTTTTGAGGCGGATGGTGGTTAATTTGGCCCTCAGATGACAAAAAAAAGCAACTCAGGACATGGAAGAGTCAGCTTCACTCTTAGCAGATCTGACTGTGACAACAACGTGGGAATGGCAGAACTCACTTTTTTTGAAGAACTCACAACTTTTTTCCCCTCAGTATGAGGCACATGAAAGAAAAGCTGAGAGCAGTAAGCTAACTCATTAACGAGCACCTTAACTGCAAGCAAAGAGAACCCAGGAGACCTGAATCCAAATCCCCAGTACCAGCCATTAGACAAGTCCCTCTCCAGAAGATACACGGCTGTCTTCACAGCTGATTTTGTTCTCTGCTTAGTCCTGCAGTGAAGCCACCTCTCTGCCCTCACGGTGCCACAGTGTACGACTACAGGAAATCTCTGTTCCAACAATACTAAGCTGACCTAAGTACCTAAGGTGAGTTGTTGGGCTGCATAAAGCTTGCATGCCTGAGCCCTCCCTTCACATCCCCTGATCACTCTCAGACATGAACCAGAGCTCAGTGTCTTTGGCTCCACGAGCTGTATGAGGAGTTAGCTGTTGCAGGCATAATACATGGGTGAACCAAATCTGGGCTCTAGCCTTCATAAGGTGATGTCCTGAACAGCTAAATTGACATGGAGTGAGTTGTGATATAGTTTCCATTTATAGGGGCTGGAAGGAACCTGTGCTTTTCCCCTCTTGTTCTCTTGAGGTGGTGCTGCTAACTCTCCAAACCTAGTATTTCTTAAAAATATTTAAAAAAATAATTTCCCACCACGATTTCCCGTTTCACGTGCACAGTTGTCATCTGGATGCAAGAATTCATAAAGACAGCAATCTCTTTGGAGAGTTCACTTGACAAAATGTTGTGGATCAGAACTTTTTCCTCGGTTATATTGTAGGAACAGTAAGGCTGAACTGAAGCAATCCAGAGGAGAATTGGTCTCTGGTCTTTATACACTGCATGTTGAAAAGTTTGCTCCAGTATGAAAGTCCTTTAAAAATACAGGCTGTATATCCGAAGTGAGCCCACCAGAAAAGAAAAATAATAAAGAAAGTAGCTTTGAAAGACTGGGCAAAGGTCTGGAGGAGCCACAGTTTTCCTTCCCTGCAGTAAAGCGTGGCTAAAACAACACAAACTCCTATGGCTTACTAATTTTTCAACCCAATATTTTCATATAATTTGTGTGCTTTATAAGCCTTGGAAAACCCACAAGAGGCCACACATTTCTGATGTAATCGTCTTTGAATTCAACAAAGACCATTACCATGTCAATGAGGGGGATGGTTTCAAAGAGCAGAGGGTGGTTTGCAGAGCACCCAGAGGGGATTTTCACTGCAGCTACTGAAATAATAAACTCCTCTTTCCCCCTCCCTTGTCCCCTTCCAAATTTTGGCTCCAGCTGGAGACATTTCAATAGTTTAGTTCTAATCACAGATAATTCTTTTTTTATTGTGTCATTTTGGATGCTGTTATTATACATAACAAACGTTGCTACGTTACTAGACCATAAAGTCTAAGTTTTAGCTTAAGTCAGTTTGAGCACAAACTCTTTGCGTTTTGGCCCTTAGAGATATTATATGTTTGGGGTGGAGGTTGCCTTTGTTTTGAGGGGCTACTTCACAGAAATGGCTTTTCTGAGTTTATCCCAGTTTTTATGCTGTCTGTGATCTGTGCTGGAATTTTTTTGCAAGCTTTAATGAAAAGAGCTTAATCATTTATGCTACAAACTGTCAAACACTTCTACATGGGAATATTTCTATGCATGGGAAGCCCCACTGGCTTACACTGAGCTACTCGTGATGCAAAATATTTTATAGACATTGAGTCTTTGCAAGTTTGGGACCTCAAGTGTGCCTTTCTACAAAGCTGAAGTAAAAGGAAAGGCAGGAGGTAGGAATACCATGATCAGGCAAACTGCATCACAAACTACTATAACTATAGAAAAGAAAAAAAAAAGAGCAACAAAAGAAAAAAGTTTTGCTGCAAATTATCACCACAAGCACAGCCCCTTGCAAAATGCATTTTGATGAAATATTCAAAGATTACTTATTCCAGTGCAAAAGTTGCAAGTTGAAAATAATAGCTTAGGGTGAAAGAGTTGAAGAGTTGGAGAGTTAGATCTCTAGCTTATCAAAAAGAAGCCTAAAAATGAGCATCAAGAGTACATTGGCACTATGATATATTCCTTTATGAAAAAAATAATCTATTTAAGTACTTCCCCTGTTGCTCACAGTACATTGGTCTCTGTCTTCTGTATCTATTGGCCCATGAAGTGACCATGGTGATGAGAGTCTGAATTTTTTTGTGAATGACCTCACCCTGTTCCCTCTGCAAACACTCCCTGAAGCTACAAACTCAGTGAAGTTCCAGATCACATGGAGTTTCTGAACAGATGTCAAAATGCCTTGGAGAGAGGGGATAAATTATCACCAGCAGTCCTATCTCTTTCCATTGACTGTGGAAGGAGCCTAGTCACCAACTTAGTCTAGATGCTGAGGGCAGGATTCAGTTGCTAAAACACAGATATCTATTGCTCTTTGAGAGCCCTGAGGTAACCCTGGTATGTGTGTGGGATGGCACTAATGATTTAGGAGGTCATATGGTCCTTATGATTTCACAGGAGACTCCAGACTTTCCAAAGTGGCTGCAGAGCATGAGAGAGACCCAGCAATGAAATCCCACCCCATCTTACAAAGGATTGAGCAGAAGTACTTGGGCCAGGACCAACAGTCACAGAGAGACAAAACTTTTGAGGGGCTTCAGGGAAGGGAAGAGCATTTTCCTCCCATCTTAAGAAGACGCCGCTTGTAGAGTTGAAAAAATTGCAGCTTGCCAGAGCGTAACCATTAAGGGTTTATTACAATTGAGTTTTATAACATGCGTTCTAATAAGTCCTTAAAGAATGTGGCTGCATGCAGTAATCATTTCATAAATATTAATACAGCATTTAGAAATGGGGCCTTAATTTAAAGTGTTACCTTTTTATTAGCAAGTGCACAGTTTAATTACCGCAGTAAAAATATAGATTAGTTAAGCTTTGCTGCTGTTCCATTACCTGGGAACCAGCACCAGCCTAGCTTTAATAAGCAGCTTCTGAGGAGGTGAAAGAAATTCCTCTGGCTAGAGAGACTGAGGGGGGAAGGTTTGCCACTGGAAACTGACTGTATTCTTTAACAAGGCTAGACTGTGGAATGACTTCTTCTTGCTGTCTGCATTTTTGTGTGCGTGTGTGTTAATTCACACACGTCTCCAGTTATTTCCATTAGGGATTGACGAGCCGGTTCTGAACAAACAAACAAAAATAAAGCACTAGGACATGCAACCAGCATTAAAGCTAAACTCGAATGGGTTTGATTTCTTTTTGGTTTTGTTTTAAATACACATTCTGAAAAAATATTTACTCATTTTTCCATAAAACAGTTATTTTCATTTCCTTCTGCACTCTCGGGCTGGAAGGTCCTTTTTCTTCCTCTATCATTTTTTGTTCAGCAGATAGAGTGGTGGGGAGGAGGCAGGACACCAAGTTTCCATCCTGAACCGTGCAATTGATGTGCTGAGTTGGAAGGAACAAGTCAACCTTTGTATATCAGTTTCCCAATGTTTAGATAAAAATAACAACCCTGGAATAATTTATCCTGGTATTGTTGTTTGGAATATGGGCCTCGGAAAGAGGCAACGGAGGCCTCAGCGGTAGCTCCATTTTGAGCCAGTACATTAGATGACCTGATTTAATTGCTACTTACTTTGGAGCAGGCGAAGATACCCCACTGCCCTAAAATTCCAGGTAATGGCAAGACCCAACTTCCCTCTAAAACCAGATACTGCTCAGAGGCACCAGATGTGCAGACGCTTGCAAGACACTGCCTTTTCTCAAAGACAGCATAATTCAAGCAGATATGATGGGAAAGGGGAATGAGAGACCGTGTCCCTACTTTGCAGGAGCAGATTTCAAGAGCAGCCTGCTCAGTAACTTGCCTGAGATCACTCAAGAGGTCTGTGGTTATGCCAAAAGCTGAACTCATGTCCGTTTGGTCCCTGTCTAGTACGATAAGACAAGTAATTCTGTGAAAAAGTCCAATGGGTGAGGACAGCTATGTAAAAGCAAGGCATTTGTAGTTTCTCCTGTTATTTGCAACCCCCTTAGTCTTGTGATTTATTATGATTCCTGTTTTGCTGACCCAGTGTATTCTGTCCAATACAGATTTAAACATTTGGAGCCATATGCAAGTCACACCCTATCTCTGAAACATTTGTGATCACAAAGTCTAAACTGTCATCTTACATGCATATGAGTGTGTGTGTGCTTTTGGCAAGTGGAGAGCTGGGAAGACAACAACCACCTACAGCTGGAGACCCGAGGGATTTCTCAAACTTGGTTTCTGGAAACAAGAGCAAAAAACCCCCCTTTGAATCATATAAATGTGGCAAAAAACAGAGCAAAGTTAAAGCTAACAGAGGAGAGAAATTAGGGCTGAAGGTAACTGGAAAAGTAGAATCCCAAGAAGAGGTGTAAGTGATGGAGGATGAAGGAAGAAGAGAGATCTGAGCTGTCCTGTGCAGCCTTCTACTGCAGCGAACAGTCAGCTTTTCCTGTGCTTGGCAAAGCCGCCTGCATGAGGACCAGCACCCAATTACTACAGGTGCCTATATGGCTGCATTAATTTCCCACGGTAGAATGCTAGTTTAGGACTGAATACCTGGTGGTCTGAAAGCCAGAGGTGACTTGCAGGATGTGTTGTCTGATCTCCAACCCTTTTGAAGGTTTCCTTATGCACGTGTCCAAATGTTTACTTCAACAAGCCGCTAACAGCACACCCCTGTGAGTCCAGCAAGCCGCATGGCTCGCCAGAAACGTGAGGGAATGGGTAGAGCCTTGTGCTATCGTGGAATGTCACGGCTTGGTTTCTTCTGGTGAGAAAGTATAAAGGGAAAAGGAGGAGAAGTAGCAATACCAACAGCTGGACCCAGGACAAATACTAAGCATTCATGTTAGACTTCCCTGTCTTGATGAGAATGGGGAATCCGAGTGCTGTAACCTATCCAGCTCTTTTGCACCTTACTTGGCCAAGCTGAGCAGCGTTTCCAGCTGTGAGACATGGATCATTATGGTATGTTGCCATGGTTGATTTCACAATTAAAAACAAATACAGCTTATGCGGCAGCCAATGTTATAAAAATAAATGGAGCTATTTTGCATAACAGTATAATTAGGACCTAATTGCCAGCTGGTCTGTTAAGCCATAAATGAAAACAAACAGGGCTATAAATTAAATTATTAGAATGATATTACGGCTTGGGGAGATATTACACCATGAGAGCTTATTTGGAGGATCACATTGTAAACAGAGCAAACCCAATCAGAGCAGAGGCTAAGCAGACCCCTTCTCCAATCATCTTTCTCATAACCCTGGGGATCATTCAAACAATTTGTCATCATCTTCTTTCCACTTGAGATCATCAGTGCATCCTCTCTACAGGAGAACACTGCAAAAGACAGACATTAGTTTTCAGTGCGAAGAGATGCAGAAAAAAAATCCTATGGAAAGATACAGAAAAGTAATATATATTTTTAAACGTTTACTTATTTCTTAAAGAGGGACTTGGGGTTGGGAGTGGCACTGGACCCAGACTTTTCCTGGAAAGTTTACCTTATGCTAAAACATGAACCATCATTAAAGCCAATTTAAATTTTCAGCATTCATATTTCTGCCTTACTCTGCTGCTGTTGTTTGCTTTTGGGTGAATAGTTGGACTTATAGAGGCAGTCAGAGCATACCCATACAGTGCTGACAAACCAAGGAATGATGCTGAGCCTTCTCTAACAGCACCTTGTCTACAAGTTACTTGCCTACATGCACAGACACAGGACACACTGGAGTGCTATTAGGATGAGAACTTAGCCTCTGCTGTTAGTGTAAATTCAACTTTCTGTAAATGTATCTTAAAGCTTGATACACACTAAACTTTTCCATTTCTACCTGGCTCTTTCTCTCTTATTCTCCCTTCAGGATGAGCTTTCCTGAGTATTTCTATTAGACGCACTAAACCTAGTCAAGAAGAAAAGCCTGTCCTGTTAGGCAGCTGTTAAAAATGAACTTACTGGGGGCAATAACAAATTCAGGGCAAGAGCTGTTGAAAACAAAGCATAAAACATCTGTTGAAATGCAACAGTAGAGATAAAGGTTCATAGGCCACAGGTGTGCCCACAGATGTCCAACATACATCTCTCTGCTGATGTATTTTTACTTGCAAATGCTGTGATAAGACGACAGGGAAAAGCCAACCCAACGGAAAGTCAGCAGGTTAGAAATGCTCAGCAGCATGAGCTAATTCTTTAACAAACTCCCATCATTCCCATGGCTCCACATTGGTTTTGACAAGATAGTTTACCCTGATTTCACTGTATAATTCAACTAGGTAACATAAACTGAAACAAGCAACAACCCAAGGGTCCTGAGGATCCTCAAGGGAGTGGGTAAACCTGAGGTAATGGCAGTTGTCGTACTGGAGAGGGTTTTCCAGCTCTACAATTGAGGATAGTATTACAACGTGGCTGGCAGGGTATTGTTCTGCCAGGACACGTGTCACGAACAGACGCCTGAAGTGCCTATTAAACACATGTGTTGTATTAGCAGTAATATTCAAACTTCCCTTGATGACATTAGACACAAGCTTAAGTTCAGGATCTGGCTTTGCCATTTCCTGAAGTCTCTTCAACAATTAGGGTAGCAGTTGGACAGGGAAACAGATTCCAGCTAAAGAGATTCAGAACAAAAGTGAAAAGAAAGCACAAATATTTGAGGCTGCTCCGATGGCATCAATCAGCAGCGAGATATCTTTTATTTCATGGCCATCGAATTTGCTGAGCCTGTTCACTTATATGACATTTTGCATTTTTGCGATGGCTTTCATTGGAAAATTTCAAATCCCTTCTGAACAGTAGGTCGAATGTTGTGTTAGTTACATTAACAATACTTGGGCCTTTGGCTGAATGCGGACCCGCAGGGTTTGGCCCAGCAAATCTAGGGAGCTCTTCGTAAGTGCAGGTGAAGTACCCCTGAGACAGAACGCAATGGCTGTTCAGCAGTGCACAGGAACATTAAATAATGTTTTGGTCTGTAATACCAGATTTAGCTCATAAGGTCGTGGGGAGTTTTAGGTTTAGCCAAAGCTGGAATTTAGCCAGACTAGCCTGCTCTTCGGCGGGCTCGCCAGCACAGACGTGTGGGTCTCCTGTTCCACATGCACCTCCAGCAACGCGATGCCCCAATCCCCAGCCTGGGTGTTAACTCAGAGAACTGCCTGGCAAGGGACCCTCGTCTCGTGCCCACACGCAACCTGCCGAGAGTGCTTCTCTGTGGCATCGCTCCCTTCTCCTTCCCCTCCCCTGGCTGGGCTCTCAGCCCAAGGCTGAAGATAAAATAAAAAGCTTCTCTAAACACAGAAGTAGCCCTCCCCTAACACCCTAAGCTCTTTTTTTCCCTCTAGAAATTTCCATGAGTCTCAGTGATCCCCGATTTTGGCTCCACCGAGGAGCAGGAATGCGAGGCTGCGATCACTGCCATTGTGGAAATGATAGCAGGCAAAGACCCGCTGGCTTTGGGAGCAGATTGTTATTGCAGTAAGTTACGCTGTGCTAACAGAACCCACTTTGTCAGGCAGCCACAGGGTTGGCAGCCTCTTCCCCCGTTTGTCCTGTGCCAAGCCAAGGGGCAGCCCGCGGAGATAGGCCATTTGATTTACTTCACAGTTATTTCTTGCAGGATGAAGGAAAACTAGAGAAAGGAAATTAAAAGCAGACTTGGATCACTGAGTCAGCACAGACACACATGCTTGCTGCCTGCTGGGTCATTGGTTGGCACTGGCAGAGCTCCACTGGGTGGAAGTTTATAGACTGCATTATAAAGCCCTTTGCCTGGAGTGGTTATCACGAGAAACGCAGGAGCAAATGAATCCAGGCAGGATGGGAAGAATGCTGTGAGGATTAAGGAGCCCTTTGTGTCACCTTTTAACTACTGCTTGTTATTTATAACAAAGGAAAATATCTGGGGCCAGAACCTGGTGTAAATCAGCAGAACTTCCCTAGCCTTCCCCTGCTATCTGGAAGTGTTAAGCAAGCAGCTCCACTCACCCAGGCTGCTATTTTATGCACCGGCATCTTGCATCATTTCATATCCCCTCTGCCGGGTGGGGGACTGGCTCCCCGAAGCCTGGGCAAGGAGCACGGTCCATGGGAGGGTGTCTTTCCCTGCCGAAAGAATGACAACTTTGTGGACGACGGATTCCACATGCAAACTGCTGTCTGGTGTCCAGCATGCGGAGCCAGCTGAGCATCTTCCAGGGCAGCAAGGTTTAAGGACAGGGTTTTAAAGAACATTTTGTATGAGCAGAGTAGCAGGAGGAGGGAGGTGGTGGTAGCTTATTTAATATATACCAAATGTATGTCTGACATAGCGATATCATCACCCCACGTCCTTTCCCCGCAGTCCCCCCCGACTTCTTTTTCCTTTTTCCCTTAAGCAACAGATCTTCCTGGAGTCGGTTAAACAGATTATTGAACAACTAGTACTTGCTGTGTTTTCCCTTTGCTTAGAGCTACATCCATCTGCCTGGAGATGATCTAATCTCCTTGTTTTCAGGACTTCCAGGCAGCAAAGTTTTCCTGTGGATCAATACTATTTGTACGTGAGTTTTTTTGAAACCTATTTTAGTTAGACCAGGAAGCGTTCCCACATTTGTACTAGGCACTTTCTTAAGAGACATATTGCCATTCACGTTTGTTTTCTGTTCTCTTTGGCTGCCTCTCATTGCTTTCCTCCAGAGCTGCGCGTCAGCGGTTCTGGCAGAAGTGGATAACTAATGACTTTAGAAGGTCCTATTTCATGTAAAGTTTATCTCCTTCTGACTGACAGCTAGGTGGACCCTTTCCAAAAACTTCAGGTTAGTTTCCCTCGTTCCTGATGTCCTCTTATGTCAGACACAAGATTTATTCTCCTGCCAATACCCAGAAGGTTTGAATCACAGAATATGCCTGTCGTGCTTTGCCTCTCCATCAGCTTTGATGGGCGTATGGGATATTAAATGGACACTTTCTTCCTTGGGAAAAAAGGGACTTTATTTTAACATGTTTGCTCCTCACTTAAAGTGGCTTCCGTGAGAGGGCAGCAAGAGAAATAAAGGTGGAAAGAAGTAAAAGAAAGGTGTGGAAAACTTAAGCAAAATTAAAGGCAAAGAAAATTAGTAAAGGATTAATAAATGTGAATTAAAAGAGGGAAAATAGTTGGAGATCTTGAAATATCCCATGGAAGATCTACAGACATCAAACCTTGCTGATGAGAAGCAATTTTAAATTGTGACCATCCCATGAAGGAAAGGAAACCCTTCAGCTCAGTGAGCTGCAGATGAGTTTAGGGAACATAGAAGAACATACAGAGTGGAGGTGACCTCAAAAGGATCGACATTATATGAAGTATTTGTGCCTGTGGTGATCCTGCTGTTGATTTCAGCTACCAGGCTCAGGTCTGGTCATCTCTCTCAGCTAGGAGAGGGCACTCATGCAAGTCCCAGAAGAACCGAGTCTGCATAATGTCAGCATATGGGGCTGCTCCCAGAGAGGGAGAGCAAATGGAAGAAGTGTAAGTCTTCTTGTCGTCGTTCAGCCACCGTGAGTTTCACAGATGAGCAGATACAAACACAGAATAACCTGAAGACACTGAGTGCTCGCTTCACTGTTGACTCAGAAGAAATCCAGAAATCCAGAAAAATTTGCTGTTCCTAAAGCACCCTAAAAATCTGCTGTTCCTAAAACACAATAAAACAAGATAAAGGAGAGAGCCAAGACAAACAGAACATGCCTACTTTCAACATTTATTCATATATATTTTTTTAGAAAAAGAAAATACAGACTAAGCACATAAGACAAGACTTACTTAGCTAAGTCATTTTTTTCCCTCCCATGGACCACTTTGGAAAATAAATAGTTTTTAAAAAATTCTTTTTTTTTTTTTAAATCCAAGGCCCGTATGTACAGTAACAGCAAACCTTTAAGAGCTACATTTTTTCCTTTTTTCCCTGCTGTAATTATGGTCTCATTAAGATTCCAATAAAAAATAGTCAAGAAAACCGATTTTTTCTTCTTTTTTTTTTGAGAAAACAGAAGTGCCCACAGTGTCTCTCTACATGTTACGCTTTTAAAATATTTGCATTTGAAATTCCTCACTGCAAATAATTCCAAGCCAAATGTAAATATAACACTTAGATTACTCCCAGAAGAACATTCTTTTGACCATTAATCCCTCCAATTCGGAATCAAATTTTTCCCTCTCTCTCCTCTCCCCGCCCCTGCCCCGGCCTGTAATTTCACTGTATTGACTGGATCCTGCAATTTGACAGGCAATGTGTGCTAGGAAAAAAAAAAAAAATCTCTTAGAGCCTCCTGGAGCTTACTTTGTCTCCTCTGCTCGCTTTTTGTCAGCCTCTCTGTCAACTCTTGCTGCTCTTACACAGCCCATGGGGGAAGAGGTCTGTTTGTTATGACAGAATGACTGGGATGAGGTTCTTGGCAGGATGTTGAGTGGATTATGAGCTTCCAGGCATGAGAGACAAGGTGCGTTAACATGCTGAGCTCTAGCAGGGAAGCAGAGCACAACTCTGAGCTATAAGCAGGTAGGAACATTATCACTCTTGCTTCTCACCTACATTTTCCTAGAATAGAAACATAAGAGGCAGGAGGACCATCCAAACCCTCTAGGCGAACCTCCTGTAGAATACAGGCCAAAGGATTTCCCCCAAGAATTTCTGTTTGAGCAAATCTTTTAAAAACAGACCAAATCCTGCAGTAAGGACACCATGCGTTGGAGCTTCCACCATCTTTCTAGGTAATTTGTGCCAACATTTCTCGTCTTCAACTTTCAAAATGAGTGCATCATGATAGACTGCTCCCACCGAATCTGCCGGAGTCGATGGCAACTAGGCTCCTAGCTCAGGTGGGACGAATCCATGCCTGTGTGTTTCTATGAGCAAGAATCAGTAAGAAAGTTTTTTTTCTCCTCATCTTGCAGTCAGTTTCCAGCTCTGCATCCATCTGACCAGCGCTCATGCGGGCCAGGAAGAAATGGGACTAATTCCTAGTACTTTTGTGGCACTCTCTCAGGCATGATGCACTTTCACATTAAAATTCTGAACACGATCTTCTCTTCTACTTTTCTCCAGTGAACAAAGTAAAAAAAAAAAAGAAATATAGTAGTCGAGATGACAGCCCTTAGTGCACTACAGAGATATTTTGAGGCAAGGCTGAGCCATCATTCAATGTATTTTATCAATTGTCTCAGCTGTTGTGTCACTGTGCTTTCTAAGGTGCAAGAAAAGTTTTCTCTGACGTTTGAGATAAGAATTGATACAAAATTTGCTGTTTGGATCTTTTATTTGGGCTATTTTTCCCTTTCCCTTTTTTCCCCCAACTGCATTTCATCTTGTATGACCATTTCATAAGCCACTACATGCAATGAATTGGTTTTCAGGGCCACCATATCCAGAAGCTCCATGAAAAGATCACCTTATAAAATCATAATACAGTCTGTGGCTGAGCCAGGAGGTAACAGAGAAGGGGTAACAATGCTATGGTACCCAAAAGCTGCCAACATAATACTTTACCTCAATGTTTTTGATGGTTTTCCCTCCCCGTCCCTAAAACCATACAAACTGCAGCTGCAAGGCAAGCCCTGCCATTCCTCAGTGTGGCTATGGTAGACATGCATGTGCATGTGACCACATCTCTCTTTATAAAATCTTACTTTTTGGACCCATTGGCCACTTAGAACCTGATCTCTCAGAGCTGTGGTGGCTGCTATGGACCTTATGAAAACAGTAATTGAGAGAGACCTTGCTCTCACTGAGGGAAAACACTGTTTTTAGCTTAGCTAATACAGGCTCACAAAGGAGACAGAGCACAAGACACACGAACGACTGTGCTGGATCCCGTCACGGGCTCCTTTAAGCCACAGCCCATCATGGATGGAAGAAAATATAAGCGACATGGCAACTATAGAGTACTATATCCACTTGTATATCCTTCCGACACAGCAGATGGAGAACGAGATTTTGTTCTACTCCTCACAAAAGAGTTGTTTGACCCTAGATCTGGAGCCATCTCAGCTGTGCTGGGACAGGTCAGTCAGGAAACTGGGTGCACTCTCCCACTCAAACGATGGCAGTGCCGAGGGGAGTTTGGCTGCCGAATTTGAATCTGGGTCTGTTGCTGATGGAGAGAAATGAAAGACCTGATCCAGAGACTTCGACGCAATGTGTTTATTAGTATTTGCGTGGTGGTTTGGTCACAGCCCTGTCCAGCGGGGGATTTGAATATTTGAACAGAGCACTTACCCAAACAGCAGCTGGCTCCTATAGCCAGCAGCGTCAGAGACTTACAGACAATGCACTTCTATGCTGCACTGCCATGCATTCGCAGGCTTTCCTCTTCCAGCCTCCCTCCCCTCCCACCCCTCAGGAAGATGGTTTATGAACTGTGTACAAATGTTTTCATTCAATGGGAGGAATGTTGTTTTCCTAAAATCAGGAATTAGGACTGGGGCTCGTTTCAGGAATTAAGGTGTTAAGCCTCAGGAATCCAGCTGCAAAGACACACAGCATCCAAGGTACAGAAATGCCAACCGGCAGGAATCTGGGTGCGGAGACTGTGCAATGTTAATTGGCTTTTTTTTTTTTTAAAAGATAGGTTTGTCCTGGTTAGTGGAAGGCATTTTGTACACTCTCATTGAAGCATCACTTGGAAAAAGGCCCTGAGGGACTGCTTTCCAGACCTTGTATTCATTGGAAGCAATTGGGTTGTATCATCCTATTTTATCCATGGTTTTTTCCCTTGTGGGAATTGAGTGTGGTGGTATTGGCACACAGCTGCCTCCCACCTCTCTGCCTGGGGTGGAATGCAGGGAGCACAGACAGATCATCCCAGGAATGCAGTGGGTGTTTCCTTGGGTCTTGTTTCTATGTTTTAATTGCTTTAAAAATAATAGCAAGCATGATAAAAAAAAAAAGATAAAAAGTTGTGAAATGAAGGGGAAATTAATTTGTAAGACAATGAAGCAGATTGCATTGCCTTGAGCCAGGCAAAGTGAGTCCTGGAGTAGCTTTCTCCACCTCCCCTGCTTTGCATTTGGCCTGATGTGTATCTCCCAACTGAACCTACACACCTCTGCTGACAAACCTCAGTCCTAACCTGCATCTCCCACCTTTGCTCTGATTATAGACCATTTGATGACAGGCTGATGCATCTTCAATCTAGACCTGTTGTTTCAGACTGACATGGCATTGCTAACATTGTTCAGTCCTGAACCACGCACAACTTCCTCTGTCAGTGATTTCCATGAATAGAAGCTGGCAGTCAGGATTTTAATCTCTCCATCTATGATGCATTTTGCATAAAATACATAAAAACAGAATAAACATATTTAAGAGCATTCTTCTTGTTTGTTTGTTTGTTTTTCTTTCAGGTCTGCACTGTACCACAAACTATTCATTAAAATGAATTCCAGTATACAAATGATCAGCCAAGCTCAGGAACACAATTTAAATACATTAAAAAATGCATCAAAGCCACACTGCTGAATCAGACCAGCATTTCTCTGAAATACTGCTCAGCCGGGATTTTAGTCTGTTTGTTTTCTTCTCTATGCAAAGGAAACATATCAGCCTCCGTCCTTGACATAAGGGGAGATAGGATCTCTGGAGACTCCCTGCACCAGAAAGAAGTCAAAGCCATTTGATTGGCCTCTTATTTGGAGACACTCATTTCTGCATTGCATTTCAGATATAATTGCAACATTTGCCATAGAAAGCTGCTTGGAAAAGATAAACTTCACAGTTTCCCCACCAGTATAAAATGTATTTACTTACTGTCAGCAGCAAAGATTATCCCTGTACATGGAGTCCAAAACATTCTCTCTAGCTTTAACCTCCCATCTCCAACTGGGGCTTTCCTTTTACCCCACCATCCTTTGACCCTTTTCCTTTGCTTTGTGTATTTCCTTCTGGATCCCTAGCAGTTGCACTGAGATATAATCTAAGGGTGTCAGTCAAATTTGGTCTGTGAATTTCTTCGAGAGATCTGCAAAGAGTGAGAGGATTAGTAGGAATGAAATGAAATGAACAGAAGTAGAATTTAAGGCAACCACCAACCATTTTGTGAGCACTAGGATTTCCTTAGCATAAAGAGTAATTTGAAAGCAGAGACAGTAGAAATCACTCAGAATTTACTGCAAAGTGAATTGTGGGACAACCTATCATGCTATGAGGACCACAGGTCCCAGTCCAGCCCGACACTGAGCACAGCACACATACTAAACCTGAAGCTGAGAATCCCAGCAAAGCTGATAGGTCTTGTGGAAATGCTTGAAATAAAGCAGGTATATGAACACTTTGCTGGAGAAAGGTCATCAGATTGGTCCCTGAAGGGTTCATTGAAGCCCACTGCAGTCTGGGGAAGTTTGGCCCTACATGTCAATCAGTGGAACAAGGATAAGTGACTACATAAATACAACTTGCTGTGGTCAGACAATCTCCCTGCCATTAGCTCTGTAGTCAGAAAACCTTCTGCATTTACATCCTGTAGCCTTAGAGTTCATTGCCAAAATTTTTCTTCCAAAAACCATTTTGAGGCAGGGGGCTGCGAGGTATGGCAGGAGGGCAGCAGGTAGGCTGCCCCACCACTGCCTAGCAGCTAAGCCTTGGCCAGGCACCTTGTTCGCAGGTGGCAGGAGTGGGGAATATGGGGCTGGCTTCTGATAGACGTGGAGAGCTGGAAGTCTGAGCTGTCAGTCAGACCTTCCAAAGCCTTGAAACATCTCTCCTCCAGCGCAACCCTTTCCCCCTGCACCTTTCACAGTAAGGAGAAGGCCATGAAACTTTTCAAGGCCCAGGATTCCCCTGGGAGAAAGGTAGGAGAGAGCTTACTAGTTTTATCATCACCCCAAGCAAAGGCTGGTAGACAGAAGGAGGCTCCTCTCTTGGGGAGCAGAGACTGTAAATCCAGTCCGTTTCCAGAGTTTACTCAACAGTGCAAACAAAAATAAACGGGTGTCAGCTCGCCTGCTTAAAGAGGCCATGAAAGGTGACACTGTGTCACTAATCCCTTGTTGCCGTTCATTAAATACATCCTCTAGGCTGTTAATCTTCACACCTTCCTTTGGGGGCCACCAGGCAACAAGCTGGGAGGTCTTGACCATGGCAAAGGATGGCAGGAGATGCCTAAGGTCAGCCTGAATAAGCAAAAACAAGAGCACTGGAATTGTAATAAGATCATGTGTGAAGAATGCATGCTAAATATGATCAAATTAGCTGTGTTATGAGAAGCAACTAGCAGCCCAGCAAAGTCGACAGAGGATATCCCAGAATGCCCAGAGAAACTTGATAAGTCCAGATCCCTACTGCTTCCCAGATGTGGTATTTCTATCAAAGCATGATAGCACACATCCCTGACCATGCTGGGGGCAACAACAAAGGTGGGGAAACTTTTGGGGCTAGTGGGAGGCATGTTCACAATGAGAGTGGACCTCTCTGGCCTGCTTGCAACATAAAACATCCAAAGAAAAGAAACAAATGTGGATTGGCTTCCCACAGAAAGCAGAGGAGCTGGAGGAAGGATCGACATTTCAGGCTGTATCCCAGACAGCCCTGCATCTACAGACCAGCCAAGGTCCCCCGAGGATGACAGGACATGAGCGGACACAGGGACCTTGTATGTGCTTCAAGGGCAGGACAAAGGCACCCTTCACCTTGCCTGAGGTTACATCTGAATCAGAATTAGTTTCGTGTATGTTGTCTTTTCCATAGCACATCTGTTGTCAGATCTTTCTTATTTGTATCGAATCAGAAGTGCAGTGGAGTGATCACATCCCATGGCAATAAACGAGCAAGGGCTGCCTGCAAGGTGACCTGGGATGGGATGGGTTGCTCAAACCCAGCAGCTGGGCAGAGTGTCAGCCTTTAGGGGCCAGACGGGATTAGAAGAGGTCATGGTGTGTGTTGTATGCTGAGATACTGCATAAAACTGGTTTTAGTAGCTTTCCAGGTTGGGACCCCCATAGGCTGTGCCTCTTTGTAGGTCCTTGGTGCCATATGGGGCTGCATGTGCTATTTTTTTCCTCAGTGGGCTGTTCATCCAAACAAACATGTTGTAGATATTCACCGCAAATGTGTGTTGTTCTGGGCTGAGCTAATCTGGCGTATATAAAGACAACAAACAAACAGAAAGTAGGATTTGGGAGCCTGGCTGCTGTGGTGGCCTGCCCATGCGATACTTGCGTCGAGTTCTCAGGAATGCAATGCATCTCAGGCAGGACAAAACAGCCTTTATTCAAACATCAGCTTATCAACTCCATTCTCCCTCCTGATCTGCTCTAAATATAGGTCTCTGGGCCTTTCTTGGGCTTGTGCATGGAAAGGAGGTGAATATTTTGGACTACAAACTTTCTTCCTTTATAGATATATCTAGTAACATGTCTGCAATGAAGTTCAAAGGAATGAGAGCAAATCTGCAAGGCATGATATTCAGCCCAAATTCTTTCCAGTGTTGCATCACCATATAATTCTCTACAGGTGTTGTTGTTATCATTGTTTCATAATAAATAATCCAAACAAGTGGACATTTTGTTATAAAAATACCTCACTGGCACATATATCTACTTATTATTCACTGGCTTCCTGTGCTACTGTTGAAATACAACAGCTTTTTAGTATGCAGTAACACTGCCCTTGTCTGGAAATGAGAGCTCAGGCATTACTGCCAAATACACCGAAAATAAGAATGACACCTGGCAAGAAAGAAATAATTCAGCCTGTCTCGTCAGCCAGCCATGAGTCCGTGCATATTTGCCCATTTTTCCTTAGATACACTGAGGTGTCAGGGTGACTTTGTTGGGTGAGAGACAGATGGACAAACTACTGACTCCCTGCCCCTTCGTGTCCCCTGGAATTACTCTCCTCTGAAAGAGCTCCCATAGTATCCTTGAACGAAAAGGAAATCTCTCATTTGGTTCAAAATGATGACAGCCAAAAAAGAATTGGCACAGAGGAAAAACACACCTTTTTTGTCACCTTAAATTGACAGGAAATCAGATATTTCAAAGAATTAGCTTATAGAGATCAAGCTGCACAAGGGAGAGACAGACAGAGAGGCCACTGCAGCTGCGGGTGCCTCAGAGTGACCCTGTGATGAAAGACAGGGAACTTTGCCTGCAGTATTCAGCATCAGTTCAACGTGGCAATGAAAAAGCATCTCCCCCTCCCCTTCCTCGGAGCAGGAAGCAGAGCTGGGGTGCGGACCCGCAAGCCCCCCTTTAGACGCAGGAGCCGCTTTGCCAGAGGGCAATGCAGCTGCTAGGTTGTGCACACCAGGGCGTGTTTGTCCATGTGCTTTGCCACCAAAATATATTTGTGTTCATTTTAATAAAAAAACCCCAACACACAAGCCCCATCCTCACAAACCAACGATCCTGTTGCATGCAGCCCTATTTACTATTTGTCTTTGCTAAGAACATATGGTTCCACTTTCTTAGGCTGTTGGTCTCCAGGGTTAATGACATATGACCATATGGCCCAGAGCAAAGAGTGATGGGACCAACGTGCAGGACAATTAATGTGGGGGGAAAAAAAGAAAAACAAAAAAAGAAATACTGAAATGTTCCCCTTTACACATAAAATGTCAGATCCTCGGGTTGACATCTAGACAGATGTTGTTAACATCTGGGAAGATGTTAAGTGTAGGCTTTCTTTTTCCTTTTTACATTTAAATGTTCCAAATGTAAATATTATACATAAAAACATTTATAAATGATGCTGTCTTTTTTACCCTGCTGAGGCCATGGTTGTCTCCACACCACTTACATCTCGGCTTTTAAAGGTTTTCCAGTGACATACTCTCAATGTGTCCAGTGACAAATGATGTAACGTGTTATTAGACCATTGGTGCTGTTTCAGTGGAGCCCTGGGTTTCATTAAAGTTAGCACGCAACATTTCTTTCTAACTAGCTCTGCAGAACAACAACACCTCCATACACACAAAGTGATGTGAAGTCACTTCTAGGTATTAACAAACTGACAAAAGCAAATAGCCAGAAGTGTCTTTCATACCATCCTTTTCTCATATGTCCTCTCTGGGGACTTTAGCCTTTCTGTTAGCAGGGGCATAGACGCCCCTGGGAGACATTTCACAAAGGAGCATCAGCCACGGGGTAGAGGCCACGCTGGAAGCCCCAAGGGGCTTGGGGGAAACTGTCCAGGTCAGACCTAGAGCCCTGGCCTTGCCCATTGCTCTGCGCCTCCAGAAACTCGTCTCATTAAAGATACTGGTGGATTTATATGAGCCATAAGCAAAATGGGCTAAAATACTGGTTCTGTGCAAGCTGACTTGCTCTGTAAAATCAAGCCTGCATCCTGCAATTGCTTTATTTGCTGCTCATTTTTAAGTATATAGGGCTGACTCCGGCATAAACGATTGTTTTACTGGTGTCACTTAAAAGGAATGATTTTCTTTAACAGTGTATGGCCATATTTTTATACTCGTGACACCAAAGGCAGATAAAGTTTTGCTGAAAGAAGAGTGCTTTTTTGAGGATTGCTTATTTTGTTTGGGGCACTAATATAAACTGTGCTGGCAAATCCTTTCTCCTGTAGGCAAAGGTTAAGTAGTCCATTGATTTAATTGGCTTAAAGTTAAGTAGGTGTCTACAAGATTAGAGCCTGAGAGCAGACCTTCATTTCAAGCTGGCTTCCTTCTTCCTCTGACATCACAAAAACGCTGTGTGGTTTTTTTTTCCCCAGCTTTGAAACTTCAACATTATCTTCTGTCAACATCTCAGACGTTGGCAGAAAGATGCAAAGCAATGGTTCAACCATATTTTCAGCTGGCTATTGCTTCGTTGCTCATACAGCTTCACCGACTCTTTGCAAACAGAAGAAATCACATTTGTCCTGCACCAGGACCATATCTGAGTGAACACAAGGAGAAGCTCAACTCACCGGTTTAGTATTTTAAAGGCTGACATTCTAACTACATTTTCAAGCACATAATTTTTGTGCTGTTCATGCAGATCATATAGTATGAATACAGAGAGAACTCTGGGGAATTATGAGACATAAGATGGGCAAAGAGTGTCACAGCCTCTTTTAAGATACTTCTTCCTGGAGGAACATCCACCATCCCATAATTTCCATGTGGCAAACACTGCAGGTTTGAGTAGCCCTTTACTGTAAACCAGTTCCCAGCCCAGTGAGTTCCTTGGCATACTTATCACCCGTCTACCTGAATCAACTGTGTTGGGAATGTGACCACCACTGGGAGTCTCTGTAGCATGTGAGAAAAGCCAGCACTTTAATGCTGGAAAGCCCAAAAAGTCCAAGGTCCAAGCAGTAATCCGAGTCCAAAAGATGAGAAAAAAAGACTTCAAAGGGTCTTCTGTGTTTTTTCTACTTATTTGAGTCTGTGCCTCGCCACTGCCAGAATCAAAAACCTACTGCTCATGACACACACAAAGACAGTCATCTCAAAATACAGGGAACCAGTAATTTGAAGGCATCTGCTTCAAGTTGGAAGTAATTTCTTTTACAGAAAACCTCCTCTTGCTATTTTTGGTAATTTCTTAATACTCTAGAAGGTTGTTGCATTATAAATGTTTATTACATATGTTTGTAATGCATACCTGGCTCTCCGGGGCATATAAAATATTAATATATTAGATTATATGATTAAATGTTTATTGAAGACATCTTAGTAATGTGTAATTTTCCACTGCAGCATGTTTGAAAGAGAAGGTTAGCATTAATTTAGTGCTTCAAAGATCCATCCATGTTCTTCATCGTCCTGTTTAGGATAGAAATACTGTTTGAAGAAACAGGTAGCTAGTAATCTCTGCCTTCCCTCCGCAGCCAGTGCCCCTCTCTCCAAAGAGAGTGCGGAGGTCTCTGCATGGGGGTGAAAAACATGCCATCAAAGCGCCTTACTGTTTCCCACTGAAAAGAGGGCACTTGAACTCATCTGCTGATGTTATAAACTCTTCAGAATGGAAACAGAGTTTCCTCACTGTTTTCACAGCACCTGGCAGAATGAAATTCCGTTTTCGGCTCTCTCTTAAGCGTTCTCAGTAAATATAATAAATAAAAAGATAAAATGGAGGGTCTGGAAGAAAACATAGATTATGTTTTGATAGATGTTTAGATGTTAAAAATGCAGATAAATGCACATTTGTGTTTAGCCACAAAGTGAATCAGGTTCCTAACTCCTATGAGCTAATCTTCATGGAAAGTTTTGCAAATCCCACTAAGAATATCTTTGCAAACTTTGAAAGTTTGCAAATACCACTCTTCACCTCTAGGTGCCTAAGGATCTCCAGCAAATTTGTCCCCTAATTCCTGCTGCTATAATATAAATGTTATGAAATGTGCAAGAAAGCTTTGAGGAAACTGCACCAACGGGTAATTGCTGTGTACACACTTAAGTGTTTTTAACAACATTGCTCCTGATTCAGCTTGCTAAATTATTATGAAAACCATTCTTCCCTGATGTGACTCAACACTCCTGCCATCTCTGGCTGGTTTTCATGCCCTCAGCTGCAGCACTGTGAGTTGATGTAAAGTGCAGAATGTGCTACGGGTACATTCCTGTTCAACAAAAATGGGCTTGGAACTGCTAGTGCTCTATGAGTGTAAAGTCACGTACATTGGGATTTTAATGCCAAAAAGAATTACAGCTTTAATTTGAAACTGCAGATCCCTTAATTCAGAAATTACCCATTAAACAAGATAACACAACACAAAGCCCTGTTGGAATGAGTGTTGGATGTTTATGTAAACAGACTGAATCTGAGCAAAGGAACATCTGTAGGTTAAGGCTGGTGTCTGTGGGTGTGTGATGGAGATGCACTTTTTTTCCTTTCAGCTGGTACTTTGAACAGTTGTGCTAATTGCTTATCTCATTTTCTAATCTGATTACCTCCGGCTTCAAACCCATCCACACTTTGCCTCTTGTGTATGTTTATTAAAAGTGTTTTGAACTGTGAAAGGCCTGCAAAGTGCATACCCCTTACAGACGACAGGTTAAAAAAAGAGAATAAATACCTCCAGGGTTTGTCTTTTACCTGTTTCCTCAACTGATTATCTCGGAACAATCAGACTTCACAGTGCTTTCTTTGGAGCTGGCTTTGCACTTACAGAGTTACAGGAGAATGCAAGACGAAAATGGTGGCATGTTGAAGCAGGCAGCGGCTGCTCCGGACGGCTGAGGAGCTGCACGCATAATTTCCCCACCTTCCCATGCAAGACGGCATCTACAGATTAACGAATACCTGGCCAACCATTTGACCAAACGGTTCTCCCTGCAGAAAGCATAGGTGCTTTCTCATGACAGAACAGGAAAGTGATATCTGAGCTGCCTGATCAGCAACATGCCCTTTGCTAGTCACCTTCGTCTTCTTAATTAACACTGATGCGGGGAGTATGTTCTGGGCCAGTCGTGTTAAACACGTTGGGTCCAAAGACACACTCTGCATCCTGAGTTTCATGTCAGAAGTAAAAAATACAACAATACTTCAAAATTTTGTCAAAATATTTATGAAGTGTAATTTTGAACAAAATTTGAAGTTTACCATGAATATTTCAGAGGAATATACTAGTCAGTGTGCATGGCACTGTAAAAGGCATCTGAGAAGCTTAAAAATCTAAATAGAAATGAAAGGCACTCTGCTTTACCCAAATAATAGATATTTAACTAAGACAGAAAGAAACCCGTATCACCGTTCAGTGACTACAGCACTCTACTGCATGGTAGACCCAAAAGCAAGTACTGTGCAATCAAGGGGTTGCTGTCCTGACTATTACCAAGCTATTAGGTATTGCAGTCTTTTCCTTCGGTTATTTTCTGATAACCCACTTCACAAATCTCATTTTTTTCCGTATGTGAGATGAGACAATTCTTGGATCTCAAAATAGTTCATGGGTTGGGAAAAATCCAGCCTAAATTATGACTGTTCAGTTACTCCAGGCTTAAGACAAATGCCAGGACAGTTCCAGAATGGAATTTTATTTTGTCCTTTACCCACCACATCTTCATATTTTATCTCTAGCATAACCATCTACCCAGAAGAGAGCAGTCGCTCTCCCATACTAGAGATTTATAAGTTGGAGTAAGTTTGGGTTCCCTTTGGAGCAGATGTACAAAGCTGAAGCACTGAGGGAGAAGTGAACTTAAATGCTCTTCATGTTTATTTGACTTAAAGAGGTCCACTTTGCCTGCATCAATTTAACGGTGCTTCAGAGGGGAAGAGAACCGGGAAGTCTATAGCAAAGAAAATCTGCTTTACTGAGCGATTTGTGTGACAGGCAGTCGTCGAATCAGACAAAATAAATTAACAAAAATTTAATTAGCTTGTATCATTTCTGTCAAAACTGACAACTCAAACATGGAGAAAAGATCATGTTTTTCCTTGGGGAGCATTTTTTTTTTTTTTAACTCTCTGTCTGAGAGGGAACCTGAAGTTGGATAGCTATTTATAGGTTTTACATGGCCTACTGCTTCCTGTGCTGTGGGAGGGTTCAAGAGTGAAGCCATAAATGAATTTGATTTCCTTTTCTCCCTTTAGGACTGTGGATATGGACCCTCTGATTATTTACATTCTGGCTGACAAGTTTTTCAACTGACTAAGCCATTTTTCTGTAATCCCCACTGGATCTTCGACACAGGTTTCCATCACAGAACGTCCTTTCAAAGCATTATGTCTTGGTTCTGACCTAACTGTATAAATGTGTGTGTGTATATATTAGTACTGTCGCAAGAGAAGCATGAAATAACTCAGATTAATTTATTATGGCCATGAAGAATTCCTCTCAGCAAAAAGCACCAAAATATCACTCAAAGCTAGAATTTATTAGCGAAGACCAGAAAGTTTTCTACATATTTAAGTCTTCCACTTTAAAATCTATTTCCCACCTCCTGCCAAACTCAGATCAGACTGTAATTGTTGTGACAATAGTTATGTGGATGCCACAAATAGTGCAGTTACCAGCTTTATGTCCCAGAATGCAGTCCTATACTGCTATGGGTTGTCTTGCAGTGAAGATGTACCTTACGGTGTAGCTACTATAAACTGGGCTGGCACTGTCAAAGAGCAAAGGAAGGTATTATGGTTGGAGTAACTGCTCACTGGATGTTAGCTTAGTAATGATTTTGGGTTTTGAAAGCAGCTACTAATTGCTTTAATTAAGCAATTATCCATAAGATCAAATAAATAGCAAATAATAAATCTTGCAGCTTTGGAGTACTATGCATTTCACTTAGATAAGCATCTACCGTGAAATATAATAGAGCTTCATTGTTATTATTAGTTTTAACTGATGACTTGGTGCTTACATATCATGGAGACCTGAACTGTGCAAGACACAGGAGATGCAGGCTCCTTTCCCAGGTAAAGCAAGAAATAAAACTAAAGCCTTTTTTTATTTATTGTTTTTACAAAGAAAACCTTGCCTTTGCTTTTCACCTCTTAGGTGGTGGGGGAAGGTCTGTCCCCCAGTCCCTGGGAAGGAGATGTTAGTGACTTCCCCTGGCTCTGCTGTACCAGGGAATTAGTCAGCAGGGAAGTCGATACAGCTTCATTCATTATTTTCCCCTTCATGGATTTCTGTGGTGTTGGGTACCTTCGGCAGCTCACATCCTCAGGCTAGCTTCTATTCACTCACATGTCTTGCAAGGAGTAGCCAGGAGAGGATTCAACGCTGGTTATGGAATGAGGGAGTGTGACAAAGCACATGTGAGCGTTCCCCTTGAAGAGCAAACTGCAGGAGCTTTTAAATAATGATATGTCCTGAAGTGTTATATTTGTGGGTTGGTACAACTTCCACACGCCCGCTGCAGCTCAGAGCCCCACGCCGAGCAAGTGCAGCATGACAGGGGAGAAGGGAAAACGGCATGCTGTACCTCTCAGCCCTTGCAGTCTAACTGTGAATTGCAAGAAGGTCTAAAGAAGTGTAATTTGTTCATCTCAGCAAGCTCTGCACAGACAGGACCACATTTCAAAGCTCCTCATGCCGGTATATGTGCAAATACCCATTCCCAGGGCAATGGGTAGAAAGGCAGTGAAGTGCCCATGCTGGCACGTGCTGCCGGGGCACATCTTCCCCTTCATAAATGGGGATTTTCCTGAGAGTCCCCTCTAGAGTGGTCAAACATTGGAACAGGCTGCCCAGGGAAGTGGTGGAGTCACCATCACTGGAGGTCTTCAAGAAAGGTGTAGACGTGGCACTTCGGGACATGGTTTAGTGGGCGTGGTGGTGTCGGGTTGATGGTTGGACTTCATGATCTTAAAGGTTTTTGCCAACCTTAATGATTATATGATTCTATATAACAGGTAGCTCAGAGAAAAGTGAAAACCATTGCTTTTCTGTCTCAGCAACAGAGGGAAGCTCTGCAGCCCCAAGGCCAGGAGGGAGCTGCTGCTGGCTCTCAGCAGTACATGACTCTGCTTGTGTTGAGCTAGTGCCCAGGGTCCTTTTTTGGGGCACTCTGCCTGGCGGCACTAACCTCCTCCCTATCCCTCTCCAGGTATGGAGCCCGCAAGGTCACAGAACAGGACTGTCATATTAAAGCTTAATTTAATTAATTCCATGCATCTTATTAAATAAACAACAATCCATGAGCTCTGAGTGTTTCTTATACCCCAGTGTTGGATTCATTTCTGGATCTGAGCCACCAGCTTCCCAATCTGTTCAGGAGAGGCACAAAGGAGACCATTTCCAAGTCAGTAACCAAGAAGTGATTTGTGACATGTCAGGAATATTTAGGGAAAAATGTTGGTGCCAGCGACCCTAGAGAAGGGAAATCCATCTTTTGGTTGGGAAGCGGTAAATAACTCTTGGAAACCTAACACATTTTACCCTCCCCCCCTTGTTTTCAGAGAGGTGCAAGCCATTCCAAGATTAGTAGCTTGCAACTGAAAGAATGTCACATAAAAAAATAAAGGGAACAGACTACCAGGAGCAAAAATGATACTAAAAACTAAGCACTGAACCATTTTCTCTCTGTCCTCCACTGAGAAATAGCGAGTGAACATTTACTTAGCAATTAGGTTTTAATGGCAAAACTTTCAAGACAGCGCTGGGCAGAAAGTCAAAATCTACATTTTAAGGAGATATTTTAAGTACCCTACAATGCACAGGAGCCCGTATGGTTTTTCTTTCACCATAACACAGCACTTTGTCTTCCTACAAATACACGTAGATGAAAAGAGATAAATGCAGAAGTCATTAGGTATCCCATATAGCTCATTTACTTAAGCTTCTCTGAGTGGACTTCTAGTATTACCCACCTGAACCCCAGATGGGTTTCAGAGAAGGATGGTGCAATGTAACTATAAAGCATTCAGCTCTGGAATAAAAAAAGGCTTTAAAAAGACTTCAGGATTAACTATTTTCCTTAAATTAAAGATGTGAGGGTAAACAAACAAACAAGTAGATATTTTAAGTAAAAAAAAAAAAAAACAATCAAAAGCACAGTTAAATATTTGCATGATTAAACCACTGCTTGAAAGATCCTCCTCTTGTTAAAGTACTGATTTTCCATAGTGATGGTAATATGCAGTTTAGGAGTGGGATAAATGCTGCTCATTCTACAACATATTTTCTGGTAGAGCATCCAGACACCTGCATCTGCTGCTTCTTTGCTGCTTCTGTATTGTGCTCAGTTCACCTTCCTTCTGGGACTTCCCTGTGTGCCAAGAGCACCCATTTGTTCAAGAAGGGACTAACTCTCATCACTCATTTGCAGAAAACCTTGCTTCTTGCAAGATTCATGCAAACATAACAAGAACAGGGGCCAGTTCAGACTGGCTGGTCTGGTGCTGCTCCGCTCGTTGAGATCAAGACAAAACCTCGACCAGGGAAAGATGAGTTATTCCTAGAGAGATGAGTTGTGCAAAGAAAAGCATGCAGTGGGGAGAACTGAGCATGAGAGAGAGAAGTCAGTTTGCAACCCCATGCCTCAATTTCCCTTTACAACAGGAATATTAACAGAGGAGTAGCTTTGTAGAGTGCTGAAATCTGGCAGTTAGAAGCGCTCGAAAGAAACCACCTCTCACCATAAATAAATTGTTGATAAAAAAGAAAATAAGCTTTGAAGAGAGTGTGAAAAAACCCCAGGATATAGAGACTACATCACAAACTGCTCCACTGAACTCAGAGCGAGACGGCTGAGGTTACCGTTTCCTTGCTAATACAGCTTGTTTATTTCTGGTTTGCAGTAAATGCAGTATTAGAGAGGAAAGGCGGGGGGGGTACACTTCCATGAAAGCTTCCCCCATCCTTTTTTCTCCTTTCTCTCATGCTGCCCTTGATACATTAAGCTACATTCCAGCCAGCTTCAAGGACATGTTTCTGAATCCTATTCAAAATGCTGACAACCACTGAATGTGTGAGAGGAAACATGCCCTCAGATGGACTGCATTTATTCGTCTGGTTATACCTTTAATCTGACATGTTTAGTAAAACCTCTGCAGTGACTGCTGAGAATGTTCCAAGAGAAGAAAGAAGGAGAAGCAAGATTCAGGTGTTGCCTCTGAACGTTGTTGTAGAGTTGGTAGGGTAGACTCCAAACTCAACAAGGAGAAACTGGTTCAAACCAAGAACCGGGGGTCTCTGCCGATGCTGGGCTGGTGAGGCTGCTGCCCGCCTTGGGGATTTCTGCTGGTTTCGCTGGTCTTCTACTGAAATGTCTCGCTACGTGGAACCACAAGGATGCCCATGTGCTCTTTCATATTCTTTAATGCAAACAACCATAGGTCTAAGCTCGAATCCATTCCACTGCTGAGGTTCACAGAGTCAGACTTCCCTTCTGAATTGACCCAAATAGGACTCCAGTAGAACTGCTTTGTGTGGGTCATGAGATAGACTCAGGACAGATAAGATTTCAGGCAGATAAGGGCTTCTGCCCTTGTTCTGGACAGAAATTGCTGAAACCCTGCCAACTTTGAAAAGAGATCTGCTGATTTACACTAGCAGAAGGGCAGCTTTCCAGTTCCAGTTTTAATACATCAGAGATCTCCTGAAAACAGCTGTATTTTATTTCTTTATTGTTTTGGTGTTGTTTTTTTTTTTACTTTCCCTAGTTGGGACTAACTTAGTCCCTCTTTTTTTTTTTGGTGGTGATAATATATATTTGCTCTGTCCTGCTGAAGTAGTAGTTATTCCCATTTCATTTACATCAACATCAGTCAAGACTTATTCACCAGCCTTAAATGACGCTGACTTAACTTGGGATTAAATAGGTTATGAAATGACTCATCATGGTCTGAGGGATTTCTGAGGCTAACATAATGCTGAGCAAAGGGGAGAAGGTATAATAGTCTAACCAGTCCCTAATTTCTTTAAATCCTTCTTTTCTCTCTACTGCTAAAATGGGAGGAGAGAATTCACTGTGGTGCTGAAACTCGGGTGATGGGAAAAAAAGATCACTTTGCAAAATACAAAGCAACTTTAATCACGGTGATAAGATTCTCCTTAAAAATGTTCAGTTCTGCCCTGGTCATCCTGCTGCAGACACATTCATTGGCAAAGAGACCTTGAGCCATGTTAAATTGTATTTGCTATCTCTCTTGAGCACTTGTCGTTACAAAGTTCAGATAGGACAGTCAGCGTGGACAGCCCAAGGATGAGCTGGTGGTTTAAAGCACAGCAGCAGGACCTAGAGTCTCAGGGCGGTTCAGAGGATGGTCAGTCCTTCCTCTGTGCACTGCTTTCCAAGCACTCCTATATTACCCTTGTCTGTACCCATTTTAGATCAGATTTTAAAAAGAGAAAAAAATACCTAATTCCAAAAAATTAACACGCCTAAATATCTTTAAAGACTGGCCCTTAAGTGCAAACAGCCCTGCTGAGATATGCCCTCTGTATGGCTTTGCACAGCACCTCTCACGCCGTGATGGCCTTGCCTCTGCTGGCACAGCGAACCGGTCACAGCTTCTCTGGGGACAGAAAAGGTGAAAGAGCCCATCCTCTTGCCTATCATGTAACATAGTCCTCGCGCAGTCTGACCGTGGAGGAGGAGAGGAACCGAAACTGCCTCGGCTTTCCTGCACACTCGGAGTCTGTCGTGATGAGAGCATTCATCTCAGACTGCAGCCCTTTGAAGATGGAGCTATACATTGATCCCAGTGGCAAAAACCTTCACAGGGGCTAGAATTTGGCAGTAAAAGCCAAATCTACATTATCCAAGTGCAGTCACTTCAGTTCACAATGACACACGAGCCTTAGATCTCCACTTTGCTCCTTTATACCAAGTAGAAAGAGTAAATCATAGGACACCCCCCAATCCTTTGAGGCGCATCCAGCATTGGTTTTACAGCCCTATGACTTAACTGCCAGCACTGCTTGCCACCCTCTACATCTGGAATAAAAAGACAGACAGAAAAAAGCACCTTTGGAGCCTTTAAGACTAATTAAGAACTATCAAAAGAAAAAAAAGGGAGAAAGAGAGAGAGAGATACATTTGGCTGACTGTGAATGAATCTTATAAAATGGAAATGGGAAACATGTGCAAACACTTTAAATATTTTTGCCCCTGCAAGATATTTGAAGACTTCCCTTGTAAAACAAATAGGGAACAAAATAAAACCAGGTTTCCTTCAGTCAGCACATAATCATTTTCATGTTAATTTTTATCTTGTTAACCCAAAAATCTATTAGAAGAAAATTATCTGCCTGAAATCTAGCTTGTGACTCATGCTAAGTGGTTCTGATATTTTGAGAAAATAAATCTTTACACTGTTTACACAAGTCTATCTGAAATTACAGTGTGTAAAAGAAATAATGGTTTCGAGTGACCATAGGTGACAAATGATCAGGCTTCTGATGTTATTCACTTTGGCCTTGTCTACATTGGATTTTTTTTCTTTTCTTTTAATCCTTACTAGTTGTAACAATGGCAAACCACTACCAGAGCCAAATGCAAAACTAATTGAACTCATTCAATAGAAAAATAATCTTTGAGTTCACAGTGCTATGGACTATGCCCAGGTGCTGAACAAGGTTACATGGTCAAATCTAGTCACAATTACAATGGAGAGAAGAGCAATTTAATAACACACAGGCCATATCCTTAATTGTGACAAGCCTCATTGCTTATTATGCCAATTTATACTACCAAAGGAGTTACCTTTTAGAAAAGATCATTTGTACACACACAGCAAGATGTTTTTTGATTAGAGATTCTCAAAGCACAGTTTTGATTTGTAAATGTCCAACCAACTGAATCTTCAAGGGGATTGTTTTTATACATAAAATATGGAGTGCTGTTAGCCGTGAAATTCATGTGGAAGACGCATCTGGTATGGGCATATTCTAGGGAAATCCTTACAAACAGGAAAGCACACCTTTTGTTTGCTCTACTGTGCAGAAAAAGAAAAATGATCCGACAGTGTGAGCCTGAATACTGGTCCCTCTAAATAGGTACTTTATATTTACACCTGTAAGTAGGCATTCTAGGATGGGGCAGTGCATTTGTATGTGGATCCATTCTGGAGGCTTAAGCAAGCCCTTCTGCCTTTGGAAAATCTGGGGGGTGAATGCTGCCTGCTTTTTAAAAAACTTTTAAAGAGTTCCTTCACATTTGTTGCATGTCAAGTGTTTTCCCAAAAGGTATGTTCAGTGTGTGATATAGTGAAATGAAACACACAGCATTTTCCATTCACTCCAGCAATGATAATTTATAGATCTTGGCCCAATCTAGAGGATTGTTAGTGCAGGAGTAACAACCTGTGCCAGGGATTGGAGGGTGTAAAGCAAGAGGTAGGGAGAAATGAGAGACTCTAGGATACGTCTGAGAGATCTAAGAGCCATCTAAGATACTTGGCTGGCTGAAGAAAGTGAAGTGCTGTTGGTGTGTTAGTCTGTGAGTGACTCAAGCAAAGGTCCACACAACTAAATAACCAGGTTGACTTGTAATGAACACAGGTAGTAGGAGGTTGCATAGGTTGTCGTCTTAATTCCTTGTTTTCTAAACAAGAAATCATTATTGCTCTTACTACTGATGAGAAAAAAAAAGAATTAAAGTTCATTTATGATTTAAACATTCCTGTTTCTTTCCACAGATCACATCAGTCTCCACACATTTCTTCTGTCATTCCCTAGCACAGTACAATAATAAGAATAATCCAACATCTGTGGCTAATCCTCCTAGCCAAAGACTATAATTAATTCTAACCCCTTTCTTCTGCTTGAATTTCAGCAGCATAAAATAATAGGTAGAAGGAGATGTTCCATATTGAGAAATCTGGATAAATACACAGGAGTTCTAACTTATTAATAAGACAAAGTGGTGTGTTTTGGCTAGAGGACATTGTTTTGGGCAAGGAGAAGGAAACAAACCAGATGAAAACTGGGCAATTTTATTCCAAGTACTTTTTCTGCCTGCTGCAATATTGATTAATTAAAAGAGGAGCTAACATCTGAGATTTTCATATAAAGAATTTCATCCAATTGGCAACTTCTTCACTTGGGTGAGCCAGCCCCAGCTGTAGCTATGACCAGATGAAACCACAATCTGCTTTGGCGGATTGTATTGACCATCAGACTATACTGTTACAGAGAAAGAACTGAGCTGAAGTTTCTCATTAATTGATGAATATGCTCAAAGAGCCCTCTCCTCACTTTGATGCACAGAAATCACCGTGCAATGAAGGAGTTCCATAGACCTTCACTTCAGAGAACATCTTCTGCCAACCGAGGTAACAGAGATATTTGCGTCAACAGCAGATTTGAAGCTTCCATATTCTACACTCAGTTGTTTTACTGCTCTAGTTAAGGCTCTGGGAGGACAATTATTTAGTGGTTTATATTAAAGTTATTTCTGTAAAAGTTTCACTTAAATTCATACACACAGATTGAAAACATTGCTTTAAGTATTACGATTCCTGAAAAGTGCACAGCATAAGATGAAAGACTGCAGGCAAAAGGTACTTTTTAGCAGTTTTTTGTTATTTTGCAAATTTATTCCATTCCAGTTATACCAGTTATCAAAACGTTTAACAGATGAATTTTGCTTTTTAAAGGGAATATAATCCTTTCCACCACGCTTGACATGATTCATTCCCATGCCAGTTTTTCCACCCTCTGGCTTTGAGGCTGGCTAACTTAATAAATAATAAACAATACATAAATAAATGCCCCTGCTTTTCAGACAACGCTCTGTAATCCTATGAAGGACAGCTGAGTCAGTCCTAGCATTCACCTGACAGGACTGACACATGAATTCTTTTTTTATCCAGACTGGGAAGGCAACACATTGGCACAGACTAGTATGAAGAGATGGTATGAAGACGTTTTGTGAATAAATATCAATAAGGTGAATAGCACCTTGAACTTTGCAGTAGAATCAGAAAAACAGTGAATGGTTTTGTCTGTAGGTGAAGGACAGCTGGGGTGGGGGAAAAGAGGTGGGAAGACACGCTGCCGCATGAAGTGGAGCCCAGGCTTGGAACCTGAATACCTTCGCGAATTTTCTCCCCAGTTCAAAATTTGCTCCTGTGGCTTGGCTGGGCACACTTTAGTTGTTTAGCAAGCAATAACACAGATGCTTCCCCTTCTCCCTAGGCAAGATATGGCAGAAACCAAAAAGAAAGATTTGTTTTAGCCAGAAAGAAAAACCACAATCCGACTTTGCTGGTGTGGTATTTTCCACTGCACAGCTCCGGATTAAAGCAGCACCATAAAACCAATGTTTCCTTTTCATGTGCACTTCTCATACCCTGTCTCAAACTTTGGCGAGCCTATGCAGTGGCACTCTGTTGATCTAACCAGAGCCGTGGATTGCCATGGGCTGTTCCACCAGTACTCGGAGCCTGCCACATCAGAGAAGACAACTCATCATCACTTGAGGAGTTAGCAATGATTTGGATTCAAGTGGGAGAAAGGGAGGAAAAGCCATTTATTATAAATTATAAATCAGCCTGCAAATTTATGAGGTGACAGTACCTGTAAGTATTTGCTTTATGTCAGGAGGTACCATGCTGTCCTCGGTGAAAACAATATCCCTGCCCTCCGTCGGGGCAGGGCAGGCAGAGAAGCCTGATGCCCGTTGCCATTCTGGGATGAAATCCACTGCATTTTTTTGCCGTTTGCAATATGAGAATTTCGCAAAAATGCTGGGGGTGAGCTTCCCACCAAGACCACAGAATTAATTCTGTTTAGTTTAAAATGTAGATCACCCACCACAACAACTAGCACTAACGGCATCTGGTTAGCTTGCTCAGCAAAGACGTCAAGAACGAAGGGATCCAGTAAACTTAATCCCATACAGCAGGGTGAAGGATGTCTGTTAGGAAAGCATGGAGAAGCCTTTCCTGCTACTGTCCAGGAAGCCAAAGGGCTACCCTTACTGTATCTACACATGTACCTAATGGGTTTATTTCTTTCAGGTGCTTGAGAAATCAAGTTTAAAATACACTATAATTTCACAGAGCTTATCCAGAAAGGAAAAACCAGTCTGAACACTACCACAACATCAGCCACAGAATTATACCCTGTGTTTCCTGAAGCAAGGAAAATTTCCTTCTCTGTTACCTAAAAATGACACAACTGAGCTCAGTGGCTTGAAGTTAATATAATTTAGAAACATAAGCAGGAATGATTTAAAGTTTGTAGCAGTGAAGTGCAGTACTGCTGTTAATAAACTGTGTTGGTAGCTGTTTGTCTACTGTTAAAAAGTTTAAAAATTCCTCTGAATTTCTTTAATATCAACTCCATCTACTTATATTTATGCTCACCTAGATCTAGTAATCCAGATTCTTCTCTGTGCATGTGCATCTTGGTTATTAAAACACCGTGAACCAAATATTAACAAACACAAAAAGGTCATAAACCGGGGCAGACTAGAAAAGTAATGAACAGTGAACAGCATATACATTATTCACCCAGCACAATCGAAACCAGAAGAGAATATGGCTGGTAATAGGAAAGTCTAGAAGTTAGGTCCGTGATAGAAGAATGGTGTGGAATAACGAGTGAGGGGTTTTTCTCCGTAACAGTGTGCAGTCATTTTAATTCAGTAGTTCTTCCCCATACACAAATTATTAATTTTGTGTTGATGACCATGAAGTTGGCCCCAGGGAAAACAAGGTTCTGTCAGCAAGAGAATTTTTGCAGAAGCACGCTGGAAACTGTGTTCTAAAAGACCTTCCCTGGAAAAGGTCTTGTACCCCCAAGTGAGAAGCAAAAGGTATGCTTCATCCCCACAACTTCAATAAGTAACGCCACCATGGCCACTGCTGTTGATTGATCCTGGGGACCCTAACAGGTGAGTCTATTCAGACATTTCACCTGCTGTTGAAAGGCATTTTTCAAATTGCTTATTGCCCTAATGAGAATGGCAGGGCTGGGCATTATCTCAAAACCAGTGCCATCAGCCAAATAAAGCAGAGAGCTGTCTGCCAGCTACTCAACAGGGATTAATAAAGTGGCAAGATTTACAGGGAAGTCAACTCAAAATGCTTTCCAAAAAACATGAATCAAAAACATTATATTGTCTTGAATATACGTCATTAGTAAATGGATTTGATGGGTTTCTGGCAGAAGGACACTTTTTAACCCTGATAGGCTAAAGTATGTTTTACTGGAGCTTTGAGAATAAGGAGAAGGTGGATGTGAAGCATGTGAAGTGAATATTAAAGCCTCTATTAAAATGGCTTCACTGAAGTTAATAGCTTTTTACTGCTTTTCATCAAAAAGTCACAGAGGTGTGCAAATGGAAATCAAAGGTAGTAAGACATCAAGGAGCCTCTCTAAAGTTGGTGGAATAGCCTTTTCTCTATCAACATGTTTTAGATAGCGTCTTTTCTTTTCGTACTTGGAGATACTTAGGGTGGAAGAGCCTCCAGGAAAATATGTTGGTTCCTCCGATAATGCCTTCCCAAACATCTATTTTCTGTGCCCCTGAATATTCTTTAAAAAGTCTTGAGAAGCTATTCTAGGATTGAATCTTTCCAAATTCTTATAACTAACATATAAGTAAACAGCTTGATTTGTTGAAATAAAAGGTAGAAGGTGATTTTAACATTATTTTGACCAGACTCATTGAAAAGTACTTTTCACATCCACAAATGAAAAATCCAAACAATTGCCCAGACTTTAGCTGAGCAATGGTGACAAAATTCCACTGATTTTCTTTAAGACCTATACCGTTAATGTCTGCTGAAGATGTGGCTGACACAGAATTTCTGTCATACATAGCTCATTTGCTCAAGTGAAACTGTATCCTTCTAAGGTTTGGTCGTTTGAGGTGTTTTTTTTTTTTTGTGTGTTTGTCATAGTCCTGTCTAATTTTTGTACATATAAGTATGCTGCTACCACCTGCACTGTCTAAGAAAATACAGCAGAAAGCTGTTGTGTGGAGATAGCTGGCCTGATTATTGTGGATAAATCATGCAACAGGTCCAGACACATCCAGGATTTCTCTGCATGGTCAAAACAACCCAGCAATACACTGGTTATCTAAATGTTTGACTCACAAAAGATCTTCACGTTCAGTAGAAGAGATGACAGCTGATATACCTGTATTACTGAAGGTCTGACAAGCTAAAAGAATACATCCGTATATTGAAAGATTATTTAAGGTTAGGAGGCATAGACTAGATGGTCTGGAGAGGAGATTATATCTGGGTAACTTCTGTACATACATTTTGTATTTAAAGTACAAAGAGTAAGTACTAGAAGGAAAGTGAAGGCCAAGAAAGACACAGGACTATGGATTATGAGAAAGAAAAGCAAATGCTTAAATGTTAGAGACACAGCAATTTTTTTTCAGGGAGGGTGAGCTAAGCCTTCTGATCTAGGTTTAGGGTGCTATCTATATTTTGCAGAACCGTTCTCAATGTACAGTAGAACCCTGTAAGCCAAGACTTCTCCTTTGGCACAAGATTTTTCTGAATCTTGAAGCTCAGCTCTTCAAGATTCTGAATCTTGAAGAGCTGCACTTCCTGAATCCCACTTTGTCAGAGGTCAGATGCTTAGCACTGTAATGTCCACTGATAAACAAGACTAAGGCTTCAAGGTGGTAATGGCCAAGAGCCACAAAGACATTTAAAAACCTTCATATGGCATTGAGGTGCTTAAAATGTTTCTGGATTTATCTATGATTTTGAAATAGGATGTTGGAGTCTGAATCACTTAGACCCTATGGAAAATCTAATTCCATGTTGATACATAAAGATAATTAAATATGGAGACTTTGAATAAAGAAGAATAGAAAATAGCAATGTCCTTAGGATTAAAAATAACATAAGAAAACATGAAAATTTGTGAGCACGTTGGAATGAATGCATACGCTAAGCAGTTCCTCGTAAGACATCTCTGGGTGCTTGTATTTGGTAGAAATTAATCTGGATGAAAATAAGACCTATACAGCAGTGAAAACATCCCTGACAGGATAATGTTCAATTTAAATAAACAGTTCTAATGAGATCTGTTATTACCTGCTATTTTGTCATGCTCTGGCATGCAGTCTTAAGTCTAATGTTTCTAAATGCTGTCATAAATTTTTTCAACCTAATCTGCTCCTGAAAATTTCAGCTAATGTCTCTCATGGTTCACAGTAAATTATAGACAATGTTGCAGTCTGCGAGTGAATCTAAATCTTAGAAAAACCCAGTGCACCAAAACCAGTCTTTCTCCATCCAAGAAAAGATTGCTGTGACTACCAAGCTTAATAAAGAACTCTTAAGGTAGACATGCGAGGCATACGGTTTTGCATAAAACGTATACAGCAAATTGTATAGTTCATCCGAAGTTACCTATTTAGTGCCCAAAGAGGGAAAAAAAGCTGGAATAATCTGTGCCTACCTGGCAGCACTTAGACCCTGGCATGACTGAATGTGTCCCCTCCTCTGCTGTTCAGATATATGTGAGAAAGCTCCAGGTGACATCTCTCCTGTCCTACCAATGCTGGTCCAAGCAGATGGCTACAAAATACTACTTCTGATAGTTAATGCCAGTCTCAGAAACGGAGGTCTGGCCGTGGTATCATGCTTGTGTGCATCTGCACCTATTTTAGGGGGTTAAGTGAAACAAGGAGGGAGGGTGCTCACTGCAGCTCAGAGCTGCAGAACTGAGCCTTGTATCACTGCCATTTCCTTGCTATTTACTGTGTGCTCAACCATGGTATATCAGCATAATTTATAGCCTTCGATCACAGGGGATATGCCCTAAAGTACAGCACAGGCAGAAGGATCCCAAAGTGATGCACTGTATGAGCCTGGCCAGCACGGGAGGCAGCTCTGTGAATGGAGGTGGTATTGCTTTTACACCGCAAAAACCAGAGAGGATGTTTTGTTCAGACTTGTACTGTGGTAATTACAAAATAGCTCCACTTATTCCAGAGGACTTGTTCTTAATTTTGTAATGAAAAGACGTATCTGTAGAACTTCGATAGATGAAGATGGCTGAGAATATCTCACTGTATCAGGAAACGGTGGAAATAGTCAAATTGCAGCATTCTGTGCTGGGTTTTGTGTTACATCAGCAGTGCCTTTCTGCTGCACACGTGTGTTGGGAGAAAAGCACTGAAAGGCAGCCAAACTCAAAGTGAAACAGGAAAATGAAAGAGTTTTAACAGAACCTTCTGAGTGATCCAATTTGCAGTGTTTCATCTAGTTGTAGTAATGTAGAATCACTTTATCACATAGTCTGGTCTTCAGGAGCGCAGCCCTTGCAAACCCTCTGTGGAAGAAAAAGGAAGGAACAGCAAGGCTGAACCAAGAATTTTTTATGGTTAAGCCCCTGAAATAATGCTACAGGCAAATGGTGATGCTTTAAAAAAAATACCAGAGACCCTGAGCTACTAAAATTATCAAATGATTCTGAATTCTGCTGACTTTAGTCCATGGGTTTGCTCCAGTAGAGAATGTCACCCCAAAAGTAGGTAACTAAATACTGTTCAGAACTGAACCTGGAAGGTGTGTGAATCGACTATCCCTGCATCCAGAGCAGCCTCGCACACAGACGGAACGGGGGTGAAGGAGGGCTACTGCTTAGTAAAATGTGAGTGATGTCATCCATTGGAAAAGGAGACTTAACTCAAATTTGTCTACAAACGGTGTAATGTTAAAATCCTTATCACTACCATGCAAGCAAATAAAGGCAATGGGAATACATTTTTTTGTGGTAAGAATGCTTTTTAGCTTGCTTTCCTGTAATATATAAGTCTGCAGAAGTGTTGTCGTTTCCACAGTCCAAACAGTTTATTCAAAGAGTAAGAGGAGTTTCAGTTTTCCGTGAAGGTCAGTACAACTTTGCTTTGCCCTGACAATCCCCAAGCAGGTAATACTTCTAATGCTTTATTAACACAGACTGGGGTCAATAAACACTTTATACTCCCTGCCTCCCATATCTGCGAATGTAATTCCCCAACCCTAATGCTTAAAGACCAGAGGGATTCCCAGACCCAAGCCAGTGTAAGCTCAGCAGTTCAGTTACATTTCAGCTCATTCTAAGGCCACCATGTCTGCCACCTTGATAAATGCAGTTGTTACTAGGAAAGAACAAAATCCTTTAATCATTTTCAAACATTAAATTCCATCATGTCTGGCCCATAAATATAAAGTTCACTTTCCAGGAAGGATTTACCAAAGTTGATACCTTGTGCTGGCAGAATGTTAACTGTACATTTAGCAAAATTCTTTTTTTCATGGCTTTTGATGCATTCAATTCCAAAAATACAATGATACCCTAATTTGCCCCAAGTGGCTAAAGCTGAATGTTGTCATCTGTACCTAATAAGGCGCAGTGCTTTGTTTGTCACGGGCTTATCCTGGGATAGTTAATGCTGCAAAAAAAGTGACTAAGCTCCAAGTATGTTATCCTTCCCCATCCAGCCTTGAAAGCGTTACGTCTGTGCTGGTTTCTCAGAGGCAACGTACAACATCTGGTGCCGAACCAGTGGGGTCAAATAATGTTCTCACCATTTAGTGTAATTAACTCCAACCGCCCGTCTGCTGCAAGCCCCCGCTGCAGCCAACACAAGCAAAGCTGGGCCAAGACGAAATTTCTCCTCATTATTAAACCCAAATCTAAGCACTTGTCTGTCTGTAAAAACAGAGCAAAGGGAGGAAAACTGAAACCAGCGAACAGGGTCTGAGGTTTCAATAAATGTCAGAGAGCGTCAAGTCTGTTTGGATTGCAAATTATTGCTGGCTGATGGTCTATTATTTTACAACTAGCGATTGCTGTCAAGGAGTTGGGGAGGGGGTGAGAGGGAGAGGTTTCTCGAATCCCAGCCAGAGGGGAACAGAAGTTACAAAATACTGTAACGATCATTTAAAAAAACACAAAACAAAACAAAACGAAGTAACTTTAATGTTTGCTAAATTTAGAACTTTTATAGTGTATCTCTTCAAAGGGCAAGGAAGTCACTCCGCGCTCTGCCTGTGATAGAAATCATCACAAGGTCTGCTCTGGGGGTCATTCGCCACCCCTGCCTCTTGCTTCCAAACACCATCCCTGGTAGAATTAAGACAACTGGAGGGTCGTGGACATGCAAGAGTGAAAAAAGACCATCCCCATCCCCCCCATGGTGCTTAAGGTGAGCTCATATCTTGCCAAACGTGCTTGAACAATATATACAGATCATTTGAATGGTTGTTAAATCCCTTTTGTAAGTGAACTAAAATATGAATGGAAAGTCACTTCTTGAAACACAGTGGGAGAGGATATGTCTTGATGGACTTGACTCCCACTGACCTTAAATACAGGAGGTCGGCCATAGTTTGTTAGAGGAACAGAGATGGCTGAGGTACAAACTGGAGAGAAAGCACGTATCAGGGTATGGCTAAATGGTCCTGCAGTCGCAGCGAAGGAGAGGGGCATGGCATCAAACTATTCATGATATTGCCCCAAAGAATACATTGTCCCAATTCTGCTGAGCTGAACACAAAAATCTTCCAGTCACTGAAACCTGTTGGTTTTGGAATCTACTAAATATCTCAGCTGAGGCTTCTGATACTGGGAAAGGTAAATAAGTCTGTACCTTACACAAAACAATCAGTGAAAAGATCCTGGAGCTAATGAGGGAAAAAATATTTCCCCCGATAACCCTGATCCGGATCCAGATTTCTCAGCCTGTTGTTTGGAAGCAAATCAAGTCATTGAATAAAACTTTTGAACTCAACGCAGGTTGTGGGTCCTTGAAATCTGTAAGGTAATGAAATGCAGGGAGATGTTTTACATGGAAAACATAGTTGCTCTAGATTTATATGTGACATAGACTAAAATAATGTGCAAGTGTTTTCAGGGACCATATGGAAAAGCTGAGGGTCTGTCCTTCTCTGAGTCTAACACTGCCCGAAGTGTTCTTTAAATTTCTGAATATCTTTATCATGCCCAGATATGTCACCAGGAAAGAAGGCCCATCACAGATCCTTCAGTCACAAAACTATTGTGACTGAATATTGCACCATTAAACTACACTGCGTATGATATCAAATGTGGATGAAGGATATTCTAAATCCTGTAATTCTCCTCTCCAAATATTTTACCGCTGAGTCAGTATTCATGGCTTGTTTATGGGACTCATAGTCTTCTTTTTTGTGCTTGGGAAAATCACCTCCAATTTTGTCTCCTGCTCCCCTTGGGTAGCACTTCTGCTTGTGGTTGTCTTCACTTAGCTGGACAGAAATCCCATATAGCATTGGGCTCCAGGATAATTGCTAGTAAGTCAGATTTTGTCTGTGTTACCAAAACCTTCATGTTGTTCAGCTGATCCATTGACAGTCAGGTTTTACATAGTGTTTGAGAACGCTGCATGTAAAAACTGCAACATATGATTGAAACTTTTTGTAGGATGTAATGTGGAAATTACAAGAAGAGAGAATAAATCCATATAGCCCACCTATTTCTGTTTTTAATTTTTCAGCAATGCAAACTGAAGGATTCAACACGTTTGAAGAAAAGCAGACTTAAAAAAATTATTGTCACAATATGTCTATGTTTGACACTATTTGGAAAAGCAAATTCTATTTTTCTCTCCCTAAGATTAAACCTGTGTTTTGCAAAGAAAAAAAAAAAGAATGGATGCATAGTTACAAAAGAGTGGTTATATTCTCCTACACCCTCCACCTCCTTCTCTCTCTCCCTCACACACGCACACAGCAACTGGTAATAAAACTGTAACTTACGATTTCGCACCAATAATATCCCAAGAAGGGTGCCTCTATTTTACCCTAGAGCAAAGGAAAGAGGCCAAAACAATCAAGCTCTCTTGTGCAGAGCTGAACATGGGCTCCACTTTGACTCAGCTGTGTGTACCCCTGATGTCTGTGGAATATGCTTTACCTGCCAAACTACTCAGCCCAAAATGTGATTGTGACCTTGAAGCTTATTTTGGCCCATCACAAAGTCAGGGGAGAAACAGGAGGAACGTGAGTCACCCAAAGGCCTCTCCCTAACTTTTCCTCCACAAATGCAACATGATCTTTCGTGCAGAGCTGATCGATATTTTTCCAGTGCAACAGCCTTCTACTGTGAAATTCAAATGTTTTGAAGATATCTATCAATTTTTCTGACTTTTGTAAAAAATTATCGCAATTTCTGGTTTCTGGAAGCAAGAACATTTTGCTTTCTCCTCACTGGCTTTTACTGTATAGTACAATGACATATCTCGGAAGGAAAAATCAAGTTATCCCTTTTATCAAGGGGAATTTCTCATAGAGTGGAAATTCCTGATTTTCGTCAGCTCTGCACAGAACTGGAAAAAAATCCTGATTTGTTTAGAAAGTTCCTGTTGTATCACAACATGAAGAAGCAATTTTACATCCCCCTCAACCATACACATATCAAACTGAATGGTAAATCAGTGGGAGCACTTAGTCCAGAAATCGGTATATACATGGCAGATAGCTGAGATATGATAACTCAGATGTCAGCTCTGTGTAACAGCATTAAAGGTGCACATCTTGTAGAGTGTTCTGCTGCTGCCCATACTGCAGGACTCTTAAGAGCAAACACCTTTGCTTTCTGGCCTTACTAATAGCCATATACTGTTGCTATTGAGCCATGACTCGAAGAGAAATTGTCAGGCATACTTCATGCTTGGTGCGAATTCATGGTCATCAGCACTGCACAACATGAGGCACTGCATAATGAAGTAGAGATGTACTGTTTGTCATAGAGGCTCTTAAAATATAATGCGCAGTAATTAAATCAACTCTAATAAACTACACCATCTCTTTTGGAAGTATCTGCGAGTGAAAGGCTCCCTTTTTCATTAGTATGAGTTTTTCTTACTAGTTACACCAAAGCTGAGTTTAACTTTAATTCTTGCCTTGTCTGAACAAAATTAAGATGTACAGAGAGGGTTGAGAATAAAATTTAACTATTACGTCTGAAATGCCCCTGGAAAGCTCAATATAAACATAATCACAGTAAGACCCCCTGTGACAAAAAAATGCACTTTCATGGTTAAAGAAAGTGTAAACAGAAAAACCTCCTTAAGCTGCTTTGACTTCAGCTCTGTTCCTTCACTTGGCACTTGTTCACTTAGAATGATGGATTAACAACTCCAAATTTCAACAGGTCTTTTTCCCCCCTCTGTATTGGGATTAAGTGTTTTAGTGTAATTAGTTTCTAATTGCTGTGTCTAAACCATAGGAGTTTATGGGTGTATATACATGTACATCTCAGCTCTCCTTAGGCAGGAGGGAGTGAATTTATTTTGAAAGAGAGACTGACCATTGTTTAATGAGTAGTTATGGTCTGACAAATGATTGTGTAAAACACTTCCTCACTTCACACGTGCTCCCTGCATGCCTGGGTCCTGAGAGTGCCAAGCTCTTAACTCTCGTATTAAGTATCACACCCTCTTCAATTACTTTGTCTACTTGTCAGATCCTCACTTGTGTAAAGAAGCAACTGTCTGTCTTTGTCATCTACCTGTATGGCAACATGGTGTTAATGGGCTATTCAGTTACCTTAGTCATATATAACAATAACAACTTTCTCAGCTTTAGGGAAAAAAACATTTTTTCCCCCTGTCAGTACCAACATCAACTAACAGTACTCGTAGCTTCATTTCACATGCAGCATCTTCTACAGACACTGAGATACTTTGCCAAACCTAAGTTACGTCTAGTACCCACTTTCAGAATGAGATTATTGCGTGCGAAGCATAGGTATGATAAAATAGCAAAAGCATATCATAAGCATACATAAGGACACTATCAGAAAGGAGAAGTGGAAGGCAACTGAGACAAAACAACAGTATATTCTGTGTTTGGACTTCAAGCCATTTTTCTTTCTGATGCATCTAAATTTGTCTCTAGCCCTTTGAAGCACGCATCTCCAGTGAACTCTACACACAGCTAGCTGGTGTGTTACTTAACTGCTTGCAGCTAAGGAAGTATGATGATGCTCAGTGACCCTCAATGATCCTCACGTGTCCCTTCCAACTCAGGATATTCTACGACACTGTGAATCCAGAACTGGGTGGAAATCTTAGGAGAACAGATTCTCACACAAAATTTTACAGATGGAAAAATCTGAAAATAAAAATTCAGTGAATTTCCATTAAAATGTGATCCAAAATTGCACCACCATCAATAAAAATTGTTCTACTTGGCTAAAATGTCCTTGGAATAGCTTTTCCAATGGTAACTAGGCACATCTATTAATCGGCCTTACCCAGAACACAGATGAGAAAAACAGTGAGAAAGAACATCACATGTTTTTGGATCTTCAAAACATTTTCCAGTCAAAATTCCATCCAAACTGGGGGTTAACATTTAGAAGCTGGACTTTGTATTTTAAGATCTGGTTGGCTAATACCTAGTTTGGGACAAACCAAACCAAACCAAAACAAAAAAGATTGTTGAACAAAATCTAAAATGAGTACATGATGGATGTGCTCTTTCTTTGGTTGCATTCAGCATGTTACGCCACCCATTGGGCTGACCACCCTGAGCTCAAATATTATTTAATGCTAGTGTAAAAAGAAAATAATAATACTGTAGTGTGAGTGTTCCATAGTGCGGCTTCCAATTCACCTCTGGCCTTCCAGACTCTGGGTAATGATTCATTTTCTCCTGACAGGAGGGGTACAATATTCTCAAGACTTCTTGGGTGGAAGAAAGTTGGTAGGAAGCAAATCCACAGTGAGCCATTAAACTTGATTAGGATTAATACCCTCCCTTACTAGCTTAATGTACAAAATGCATCGATCGCTTTGAGAATTGTGCTTAAGTCTACAGCTGGGAGCAAACCTGTGATCTGGGTTTTTTTTTGAATGTGTATGTACTACCTAACTAATGGTGAAACAAACCCCAGTGCAGTAGAGTTGGGTAGTCCCATTACAGCAATAACATATTGTAAAGGATCAAGTTTCAGGACAATTAGCTCCTGGCTGCAGTTTATTACCCCATCGGAGATTTAAAACATGATTTTTTTTTTCCCCCTACTGCATTCCAACAATACTTAAGTGTCTGGAACTGACACTGTAAAACAATAATAGAGTGACAAATATCTGTCTATCTGAAGGCAGACCCACTAGCTGGGTTTGTTTTGAGACAATAAATTGTAAAATATACTTAAAAGAAGTATTTTCTCCTTCTTCTCACAGGTTACAGAACTGGGTCGAAACATTTTCTCTATGTTGATTTTACTGTTTGTTGGGATCTCAGGATGGCTGTATACTAGCACGTTCTTCACGCTGAGCACTCTGTAGAGATGTGGAGCCTGATGTGGTCTCTGAATGGACAAGGGCCCAAGGGCTGAAGGAAGAACTCACTGTTATTTCTCCATGGGAACTAAGGGACAACACCCCATGCCTCAATGGTGAGGAAGAATTAGGTGGACTAAATCCCTTTCTGCAGATACAGAGTTCTCCCCAGTGGCATGTCAGGGGTCCATGGGGACTCACCTGGGTGTCCACTTGGATGCCAGAAGTTAGCTATGATGAGACTTGTCTATTTGATTCATCCACGTTTTACAGAAAACCTTTAGCAGAGGAAAGAACTGACTGGAGTTCGTGATACACCATAGCATTTAGATGCTCACAGGCTTCTTAAAACTACCTCCTTAATCCAGGGTCAACCGACTTCTAAAAACGTCTCTGATAAAAATAATCAAACTAAAATAAAACAGAATTTTTCTTCACTGGCAACACCCAAAACCGCTCTCACAAGGAGGGAATGGGAAAGTCACTGATAATCAGAGTTTCTGTGGGTGTCAAGAACCTAATCAGTGACTTAGAGGGTGGACTCATGGCAGTATTAATCCATGTAACAGGAGCCTCCTCAAGGCCAATTTTCCAGACAAGTATGTTTGGGGCAAATGTGGTTGTATTTTCTAGTCTTTGCACACTAAAAACCATGATCTAGATCTTTATGTTAGACATACACCTCTGTGTATACCCACTGCTGCACAGATGTCATTGAGGACATTGTAGGTCCTTTCCAGATGGGCTTTGTAGGGAGCTTAAGTCCCTGTGGCCTTAGGCAAATTTGTTGTGCTCTGGTGACTACAGCTGTAGCCAGTGGATAAAAAGAAAAAGAGGTGCAGGCAAATCATACTTTAGATCCAATTTTTTTTTTATCATTGTAATCATCTGTCAGACCAAACTAATCATTGCCCATAAATGTCCTCCACCAACCAGAATTCTGCTAGTCTGTTGTCTCTGTTTTCAAGTCAAATTTGTATTAAGTGTCTCCAGTCATAACTGTAAATTTTTTGTGAGTGTATTTGCACAGCGAGTCTCCTTGCAGTTGTACCACTGATGTTGGTAGACTTGCAGGTTTCCTTATTGCTAAGCACCTTCATCTTCTATTGACTTCAAAAATGCAGAGAAAGTATTTCCTGAAGCACTGAATTCCCAGTAAGCCAACAGACCAGCCTGTGCCAAACAGGTAACTCACTGCAGTTCTTTAAGCTTCCTCTCTGCCAGAACATACATTAGACTGAACAACAAAGACTAAACTGTAAGAGAAAGTGTAGTGTATAATGTTGCACTTAAAGTCCACTGTACTGTGGAGCATCTGTATCATTTAAACCACGGTGTATCATTTCTAGAATTTGGAACATAAAGAGCATTAGGGCATGAAGACAGTTTTATTTCCTTGGACTCGGTGGCTGCTACATTGGAATATCATTGTGGAACATCATGAGTAGAAATATATTTGGGGACATCTTGCTACGCTGGCTTTTAATATGTACATCCTGTGGCCTGCAAACAGTCCTGCAGCTTCTAAAAAGAAAGTCAAGAATCATCAAGAGAAATGAAAGCACACAGGGGAAAGAGGAAAAGTTGGGACCTGTCAGGGTCGATCTGCAATTTTTTTCATGGATTGAAAGTGAAAAGCATTGTGCATTTTGCAAAACATGAAGTTGCAATTACACGAGCAAATTGTAGCGATTATACCATATATAATACTTCTCAGTGACACGATAAACAGCAGTGCAAAGTCATTAAAATTTAATTCAAGTACTATTTACTTAGAAACTGATGTTTCAATCATAACCAGAGGCTCCCAACAGGACCACATTTCCCTCATTGTTTTGGGTGTTGTGCAAACCTGTATATGTCAAGGTATCAAAAGACCTTCACTTCTGTGAAGCTGACTGCAGACAGCACCCTGGAGGGTCTGCAATATAAAGCTCTGGCTCTGCTCTGTGAATCGTATCAGCTGCAGCAGAAGCTTGAGTCTCCAGGAATCTAGTTGTGGAACTAGGACCTAAGAAAATATATAGCAATTGACATAGCAGAAGAATGAGGCTATTCAATATGTCATTTTTCCTCCAGTCACTTTGGGTGGTTTTCAACTCACCTGTCCAGTTTAAGCTACTTCTCTAGCCTGCTTTAGAGCCAACAGAGAAGAGAGAAAAGCCATGCTAGAAATGGAGTTGTGCCACCTCCCTCACATAGGGGTTCTTAGCATAGGTCCTTTCCCCGCTTCACGTAATTATAGAGGGTATCTAGAGACATGAGCTTGGACTAGATGCCTCATCTTTAGACAGCTCTAGATGGACAAGTGGAATCCCAGTTTTCTGTGTAAGAACACTGTGCAGAAGGATGTTACTGATGCCACTACATCTGCAAGTCCAGTCTTTGTCAACTGCTGTCTGAGTTCCAAAGCAACAAGCACAAGAGGATTTGGTAATCTTGTTGGCTGCCTACGCAGGGTGGTTTTGGACAGCAAGACAGGGAGACTAAGACTAGCCTAGTTTCCACAGGTCAAGGTTAAGGCACATTGGTGGAGTGGTGCAAAAGTTAGCTTGCACTGCCAATATGCTGTGGATAAATACAGGCTGCTCTCTGTGGATAAACAGCAGCCCTGGAACGTCATTTTCCAGTGATGTCGATCTGGCACCTTTCTGCTGCACTAAATTCACTTTAAAGGAGTAAAGTGAAAAAAAGTGGGAAAACTAACAATGCTAAAAAAAGGACTGCTATATTTAGAATAAAGCTGAGGACGTATTGGTCAGTCTCCAAGGGAAATGGCCCAATGACCTGATTACTATTCAGCAAAGTAGATGGGAAAAGCTGAAACTGGAAAACTGAATCGGTTTTATGACCTTTAAGAACTGCAGTTAGAAAAGTGAGTTTAATGCCACTATCTTAACATTTGTTTATAATATTAGTCATTCTTAGAAGAGGGCCCGACTCATGTTGCCAGAGTTTCTCCTCCTGTATAAACTAATAGGCTGTGACATTAAGTAAGTTATTTAATTATTTTAGGCCCCTCCCAAATTAATGCTCTCCTTGAAGTACCTTCTCCTCCCCGTGACACCAAGTCTGCACAGAATAATACCTGGCACATGTTCGTTCCACTCAACTTCAGGCGCCTACTGGGGGTGGCCTAAATTAGAAGCACATTCACCCTCAGCTCTGTATTCAGTGCTGAGAGGATGAACATCCAAATTCTAGGCTTTCAGATTTATTTAGGGCTAGATCATTCTGTGTTGGCACATGTTGGTATCTCTGCACTTAGAAACACTCTAGCATGTTTCCCTTCATGTGTTTATGTTTTCATGAGCTGAGAAGATATCCCCACATATTGGAAAATGACTTCTTTACTTTCTGAAACTGTTTTTAAAAGGATTGGGCAACAAAGATCACTCCATTGACATCATCACTCCCACCCCAATCAAATTGTAGGTTTCACATTTGATTTTAAAAGTTGGGCTGAAAATTGTAGTTGCATTCTTACTGTTGATTTCTTCTAGATGCAACCTCTATGTTACGTATGTGTTGAGAGGTCAATTTATACATTACAATTTGATAACATCTGCAAATAATAGCCATTGAATCTAAACTCAATGCCCACTTATAACTGTAATCCCCAAATGTGCCCTTTGATCCCTCCAGAAAAAGTGTTCTGGGTGGAGACCTTTAAAAATTGGCTCTTAACCACCACGCAGGTGTTTAGTTCAAGGATTGTCACAAAGGTGTGAGAAAAAGAAAGCCATTCCAGTGCAGACCGGCTAATACTTATTTTCTTTCCTGTTAATTGTACCTGCAGAAAGCGGATTCCCTCATTAGCCTTAGAACTACCACTGACTCATCCAGGCTGCTTTCTCCTTCCCGCACGTAGAAATTTTATTCCTGAAGTTGGCAGGCTAGAAAACTGGCCTCACTCCAATGCCCACAATGCACCAGCCGAGCTGCCTGGAACATAACCGTTGCACAACTCTCCCAAGGCACTACTTCCCACGTTGCCACCTACGCTGGCAGAAAGGCATCGAGATCCTAGGCCTTTGCCTCTTGCCCAACCATCCTGCGTTCCCCTGGGAAAGTTGACAGCTAAGTTTTTAAATAGAAAAATATGTTCAAAAAGAGACACGTGCCAGTGGTAAAAGGGACAGCTAAACATGCTTATGGAATAAAAAAAGATTATTAATTGTAAGGAAATCTACAATCTGACCATGGTGGAGTGGTAAAAATAGTCCATGCACTGCACTTCATTCCCACTTAATTCCCGTGGTGTTCATTTCAGTTTTCAAAGTCTCAGGGTCAGCGTGTGACTTTCTGTCTCACAGGGAGTGACTTGCAGTATCACCAACTGAATGCTACTTTAAGCCAAGGTCTGTGCCCAGGCAGCTCTCAGAAGAAGCCTTGAAGGCAAATCTGGCACTAGCTATCCTATTTGTTTGCTGAACACAAGCTCTGCTTGAATTCAGCAGTGAGGGGGAATGTAGCTCACCATACACTCTAGAAAACAGGGAAGAAATGATCTGCCCAGTGGATGGGCCCCAGTGCACTGCATTGGCTATCTATCTCCTGGACTAACCAACATCAAGCAAACAAGAAGTCCCATTTTCTAATTGGATGCTTCAATTCCATTTAAGAATCATGTGGGTACTTATCCACATTAACGATTGCCTTTAACTTCCAATAAACACAACAGGGATATTAAAAATACTTGGTAAAATAAAATGTTATAAATATTGAATTTCAATACAAATTTAAGACCTTTGACTAGATGATTGACCAGAAGTTTATGATACAAGTCAGCTTTAAACATGATTTTTTTAAAGCACAGTTACATTTTAAAAAGCAAATGCTGTCAAAACATTCATGGGGAAAAAAAGCGCCTTTGGCATTGTATTAGCAATATATTTTTTAATTTCCCAGTTACTGCAGTCTTGCTGTTTGCATTCTGTCAAAAAGAATTGTTTAATAAGTGCCATTGAACAAAGAGAATTGAAATCATTACCCTAAGAAAGCTAGAAAAACTTTCAGCAAGAATCTGAAGGCTAGCCAATACCGATCAGAAATAACTGTCTGTATTCTAATTAAAGGAATTTTAAGATACTAAACTTTCTGTGTTGCTGAATAATGTTTCCTAAGCAAAATGTCAGAGTGGTTTTAGAAAATAGTGATATATTGGTGTGTTGTCAGTCACGCAGGCATCTCTTGAAAGATGTGTTCAGTTTTTAGGATCAGCATGTCTCTGAGGCAGGTTCATCAAACTGTGGCCTAACTCAGCTCTAGCAACAAGCGGCAGAAGGAAGAGGGATGGCTATAGGAAAATGCCACATCAATCCTACCATTGCAGGGAGAGACACATCTCCTCTTGCTTCTTTTCAACTTGATAATTAACTTCTTCATGAAAAAGAAGGATGTAGGCTGGGATATTGGTAAAAATCTCTAGGTTTGATGGGTAAGTCCAAAGAATTTAAATTATATATATATTTTTTTTTGTAGCATGGAGCTCTATCTTTATTATTAGCAAAACCAGATTGCAGAATATATCATTTCATATCAGTTCCTGGTCTAGTGAGCTGCACAACACCAATTTGTGAGCTATCTTTCCAAATCCAATGCTCACTCCTGATAAAGTATCACTCAGCGGCAGGCTTTTGGACAACTTATAACAGTAAGCAGTACATCTCCAGCCCTGTTTTACATAACTTTTGTTTGGCTTTGTCCTCCTTGCACAACCCTGGCATTGCAGCCTTTTATTGAGTAAGAGTAGAGACTTGGAGGACTTAAGTGGCCTTGTACAAACAATACCCAGAACCAAACCCAGCTCTCCAGGGAGCCAGCTTCATGTACAGGAACAACATGGTGAACTTTGCCTGGAGACCTGCTCTACTGGAAATAGCATGGTGGCCGTTGGAAGTTTTTCTGTGGCAGCTTTCAGTATCTGCAGCATTCACGTGTTACCTTCAGGCAATAGCTAACCTTCAGTTTGGACAGTTTTTACCCTATAATTATCTCCTCTTAGCTTCATGCATTGTTATTTCCTGGTCTCATCTGGAGAGGGAAGTGAACGCGCTGGGTGTGCATGGGAAGCTCTCCACACCCTTCATGAGTCTGCTGAACTCTGTGGGGTATTAGGGCAGCACTGGTAATTGGCATCCTCCACACAAACCTGGAGAACTGCTCAACCAGTTTGAGAGGTCCTGTGCACAAGGAGGGGCATTTTATCTGGAGTAAGCCACGTTACTTAATCAGTCCTGTCTCTCAGCTCCTCATGCTTAGAACAGGGCTAATTATGACACTTCCTTTCCAGTTCAGCTCTTTCTACAGCTTCTTGTACTGTCTTTGTACCGGTGGCACAATGAACAGCATGTGCGTGTGTGAATACCAACAACAGTTGCTGGTGTACAATACTCGTGTTTTGTCCAACTCACCACTCAAAAAGAGGAGAACGAAAATACTTGGAGGCATGAGTAAATCAGGGGTGCTGCGAGGGTTGAATCACATGATTATATTAGCTTCGGTGAGGGTAATGTGACCAGTAATGGTGGGAGTGATCGAAGCACCACATACTTGGAGCTCCGCCACACTTGGAGACATCTTACAAAATGATAAAGATTTGGGGTGTGTGAAGAACAGAAAATAAGAAAATGTTACCAGAATTTCTCTAACCATTGTGAAGCTGGTTCTAACCAATGGTTTCAGGGTTTCTTCTTAAAGCCAGAAGAGTTGAGAAAAAGAAGGGTTGGGGGCATAGGAAGGGAGAGATACACTTCTGAAGTTTGGGTTTCCTGCTGTGGCTGTGGATTGGCCAGTGGTCTGGGTAGCTGGAAATCAACAGGAGTTTGGAAGGTATATGTAGTCTGAAAAGCGAGGACGATGCGTACTGGGAGGGACTGGCAAACACCTTCAGCTGGGTTGCTAGCAAACATGCATAAGGGCTGCGTTTCAGGACCTGACTCTCATTAGCAATAGTTCCCCGGTTCCAGGTCCTTTACAGGATGGAGGGTTTTAAGAACACATTTTACCATCCATTTAATGTAACAATATTAAGCTAGATTTGGCAAGGCCACTTCAGACATAAAACTTTAAAATGAGCTTTTTCAGAGCATAAAATCACAATTGGTCCTGCTAGTAAAAGGATAAAATAAATGTCTATTCACCCTAATTGCTGTCAAACTTGTGATTTTTTGTTTTGTTTTCTTTTATATGTAGTAAAGCCAACTTGGTTTTATTGTATAGGGTGCAAACGCTTACCGTATAATATTATAAATCCTGCAGAGAATTAAGCATCTGCACATTTTTCCTGGCTGTTTCTTACTTTAACTCGAAACGTCTGTTAGCACTGGCACAAAAGAAAATTATGTGGGCGAGCCTGATCCCACCTCTTTTCCAATTCAACTCTTTCCGAAACCTTTGCTCGTGTATTGGCAGCAGGCACTTAATATTCTGAGTGCAACTGATGACATACTTAGGAGCATGTGAGAGTGTCAAGAAAGGATTCTGATACAGAACATTCATGTTTTTTATCCACCTCATTATCCCAAAAGGAGAAAAATAAAAGTTGGAAGGAGTCAACCCAGTAAAGCTCAAGATGGAAAATAATAAATATTAGATCAACTACTCCTACCTCAGAGCCAATGTGAGAATTGTTGGATCCACAATCCACAAGCTGAGATCTCTGACCTTTGCTAAACTCTGCTTTGGTTAACCAGTCCTCAGATCTCCCTGTGGTTACAGAATAGCTCTTCCTCGCTGCAACTTCCTCAGCAGTTTCTGCTCTGCCTTCATTCTGTCCCTGAAAGCACCCACGAGGAGCTGGGAGGGCTTTTGTAATTCATTTGCCCAAGTTCAGTACACTTGCTAATGCCTCATTAAAGAATGTGGACAGGAACTGCTCCCATTTCACCTGTTTCGTAGTTGTAAATAGATATATCTAGTAAAGGAAAGAACTTCTCTGGCAGGCTTCAGATAACCTCAGATATAAACCCACTGACTGAGGAGGTAGGTGTTAGACAACCCAGCACACGCACCCAGGAAATGCTCACATCAAAGAAGCAGGGCACAAAAAGAACAAAAGCTTCTCAGCTGTTACTGTATTTCTTTTCCTTGAAGGCACCTCTAACCTTAACAGAGATGGTTAAGGTGCCCAAGAGAGTTATCCAAGAATGACCATCCCAGAGATGATTACAGTAAAATGGAACATTTGCAGCTTGCAAATTTTTCTGAAGAACAAGAAAAGAATTTTGCAGTATGGCTTTGTCTGTGTCAGGGCTGACTGGGCTGGTCAGGCAGTGTGACAGACCCCATGCTTGTTCCATTCCTTTGCCTTCCACCACCACTTCCCTTGCCTTTTAGGTGTCTCTAGTCAGATTCAGATATTCCTCCTTACTTCGCTTTTATGGCAAAGAGCAAGAAATGTATTTGCTCACTTGGAAATCAAACAAATTTGCTGCTAAAGAACAGCATGAACTTCAGGTTTCTCAGGTTTCTGTGGGACTTGCAGCCATTGTGAGCACTTGGGCACAGCAACACAAGACACAACTTAAAAAATTATACTTTCCCATCGTTAGTGGTGATTCCAAGGAGACCTAGTCATGCCAGGCATCCCCTATTAGTAATACTGCACAAATGCAAGTCAAAAAGTAGGCTCTTGTTTCCAAAACAATTTCATCATTTCCCTTATTTACTTTATTATCACTTCAATCTGCAAATGAGATCTCACTGAAGTTGAGGCTGAAAAAAAAGGAACATTCTTCACCTTATATTATTAAATTTGTTTCTTCCAATTTTGTAAAAATAATTATTTTCCCTGAAATGACAGGTTTCTCAAAACTTTTGATTTGTTTCCAATCTTTACCAGTTTGAAAACAGCAAAGATTAGAGATTTTGAAGGATTACTTTTAAAATTAAATTAAGGAGGTTTATACTGCACTTCTTTCTGTCCCTCCTCATGGGATTATTTTGAAAGTGAGGACTTTTCCATTACAAACTGTACATACAGGAAAACTTCCAGTCTGCCAGCCAGCTCTAGCACAGATAAGGGCTATGTAATGTATGCAGTATATTATTCTTCCACTAGATGTCCCCAAGTAAAATATTATTTACATTGAGTAGGGTTGAAGGACTTCCCTGGAATGCAGCTTTTCTTCCCCTGATCAGAGAAATGCTGTGGATAAGGTAATGTTATGTGACACTGCCAATGCCCTACTTGCTTCTAGCATCCCAATGAGAAGTCAGTTGCTCGCCTGCTGCCGTGCTGACCTCCCTGATGAGGCAGTGGCCTTACCTGCCAGCTTTTGCTCAAGCAGCTCTTTCAGGTTCTCCCAGGGGCACCCAAGACTCTCCAAAGACACAGTGGTCCACCAACATACAAATAAAGTGTATAGCATACAGACAGCTTGAAAACTGGGCAGCACAACGTGTGTTTCCACGCTCCTCCTCTGCCAGAAGGAGAATAAACGGGGAGCTGTGCAACCGTCCCCTATTTGTCACTAGGCACGGAGCAAAAAAGAACAACAAGGGCCTTTTGAGACTAAAGAAGTTTCCCACACAGATTTCACCTGAAGCAGGTCTGATTCCACATGTACCACTATTATAGAAGTACAGGCAGCATGAGGATGCTGTGTACACTTCCTATTCATCAATGAAACAGAAAAACAACCAAATAACTGCAAGTGTTTATCACAATTAATTACAGCTCATCCTTTTATCGGAAATCTTACTATAATGGAACATTCCAGCAGGAGCAACAGTGGCTCACGTTAGGACTGGTTGGTTCTTCCAGATGAGAAGCACAAAAAACATTAATGATAGGGTTGAAAATGATTCTGCCTGTGGTAAACTGTGTATAGGGGAAGGATTTTGCTTTTATGTGAAAGGAAAGCAAGAGACATAGAATTGCATTATTACTATCCACCATTGCTCATTGTCTGAACAAGGAGTTGTTCTGACATAGTCACTGTCCCGAATGCGTCTCCTGAATTACAGCCCTCTGATCACCTCCTGCACATTTGGACACTGTCCAAATGACAGGGAGCAGGAATTTCACCTGCTAAGACCGGCTGCTCTTGAAGGAGACAGCCCAGGCAGCTGTAGCTGCACATCCACGCTGGTGGTGGGGCCCCGCACCCAGTTTGGAGGATGTGAAGTGAGCTTCCCAATGACTGTGCTGAATTGGACCCATTGCTTCAGTTTTCAAAAGAGTTTGGAAGAATTAAAAAAAAAAAATGTACATACACTGTACAAACATGGATGTGCTGGGTCCTACCCCCAGCTGTGTACTGTGTAATTATAGCTGCTGGTTCTGGTTTGCTTTCTTTTGTTCTAGGGTGGTGGTCTGTTCTCAGCCTGCCACGACCAGAAAAAGCATCTCACTTGTTCCTTCTTGCAAAGCTTTTTGCTGTCCTTCAGGAGGGGGAAGGCTTTAATCAGACACTGGAAATGCCTGGAGGCAAAGTGCAGTGCAGACAAAGCACCCCCCCCCCCCCCAACTAAACCCCCAAATACCCCCAAACTGCTCCAGGTGCAGAACATAACACATGATGAGAAACATGTTACACTGTGTTCCTTTTTGAGCTGAAATTAAAGGAATTGGATTAATGATTATATAAGTAGACACACATGAAAACAGATTGACTACAGATAGGGAAACAGGTGAGTACCAACAGGATAGGAGATAAGGAGACAGGTGGGTTAATTAAATTGCTTTTTAAAACACTAAAGATTTGTGTGAGGTAAGAAGGAATGGGTAACAGAGTGACTGGTTTTTATTTTAACTCCACATGATCACAAAACCACCATGCACACTGTCACTGCCAGTTGTATGACCTTTGAAAAGAAGATGCTCAAAGAGAAGGCCAGAGAGTACCTAGAACTGACTTGTACAGACCACAAACCAGAGCTGGAATTCATCTCTCCCAGCATTAGTTCTCCAAAACTTCATCATCCAGTTTACATTTTGCATCCAACTCCCTCTCAAGTCAATATGGACAAGGAAGCATTTGCAAAGAGTTTGCCTAAAACTGATAACTAAGGAAGCCAAGAGGAATCACCCTCTCTTGGTGGCTGTCTGCTTCTCATCCCTTTGCAGAAGGAGCCCAGGAGACTAGCTCTGGCCAAACACCTACATGGTTAAAGTCAGCAGCAAGTCCTGTCCTTCATGCCTCTAGAAAAAATGCAAATAAATCAGAAACAATTCTAAAGATGAGTTCAGTCACTCTCTTTACACTTTTCCCTTCTTTACAGAAAACCTCTCCCTGAAACACTTGAATTTGGTATCTTGTTTTTCTGGTTGGTAGCAGGATACTGCTTGGGGAAGGCTTAAAGAGGACTGGGATTTCTTTTTTTATTCATTTTTTCTTTTTATTTTTTTCCTGGGAGAAAGTAAATCAACAGATGAATGTGGAAGCTCTGGCTGCAAAAGCATGTCCAGACTGGTCTGTAGAGAAAAAAAATACGGTGATAACAAGGCAAATCCTGCAATTTCAGGTTTATATTACATTCATGGGGCAATGGGGAAAAAGTACTGCTCAGCATTTAAAACTGTCCTCTCTGTCTGCAGCCAGCAATCTCAGACTCTCCATTATTTGTGCAGTAAAAATCAGTAAAAGATGGAAACAGACTAAATGTGGGATGAGAGTGCAGCGGCTGGAGGATGATTGCTGTGGTGTTGCCTTTGTATAACATGATATAGTAACCTGCAGAAATGCTGGTGCATTTAGACAGTCTAATGTAGCTTGCCAGCATCTTCCTAAGTGAAAGAAAAAACGGACAATGTGTTTTACGTATTTCCCTGGGCCCAGTTTTCCTTAGCTTTGAATGCAAGAAATCCTGGGTATCCTCTTCCATCTATCAACACAGAGCTTTAGCCAAATAATATTCAGGCATAAACATTTAGAAGCCCATCAAGAATGAATTAGGTTACAGTCCGGCCAAACCCTCTGCCTCTGTGTATCTGCCTTTGCTTGTCTCAGAATTTGATTGATCAACAGTGTCAAGCAACAGTCAATCAGCACTGGGGATTCCCGATCTTGATAAATCACCGTGTGCAGGCAGTGACATTGACAGACCATCCCCAGACTGGGGGAAGAGAATTGCTTCAGAGATGTAAGGAACAAAATGACAGGGAGACAGAGATGGGGGGAGAGAACAGGAAAGCTAATGTTTCTTTAATAAAGCAAAGTTTTAGAAAACTATCATAATTCTATTACAGAGTACTTGGTAAGAGCATATGGTTTTATCTGCGGTGGTAGAACAACTTCAATACTTGGAAATGTTGTTTCCTTTCCTAGATTCATCACCGGCTTACTCTGGTAGTCTTTCAGAAATGAGGATTATGATATACCTCCCCATGGGAAACTGTAAGTCTCACTTACTCCAAGTTTGCAATGCTGTGCTTTGAGATTATCATATGGAAGATAGCTTAAACGGCAGTACATTTCCATGGGGAAACAGGTACCTAATATATTTGCAAAGAATCAGTTTAAGTGCAAGATTCCAAAAGACAACCAGAAAAAACCCCAACAAACTAACCTGACATTGCAAACCATATTAAAGATTACAATTTTGTTTCCAACTATACAAGAAACCTTCGGTTGACTTAACCTACAAAAGATAATAACGTGCAATTAACGTGTAACAAATGACAGGTCTTATTATTGCTGGAACCAAAAGCACCTCTAGGACAATTTTCCATTCTTGGCTCAGTCTGACCTAAGTGAATAGTTTTGTTTTGGGGTTTTTTTTGTTATTTTTTGATTCCCAGAATCAGGTTTTAAGAGCCCAGGGTGCAAGAAGGCACTATGGGATACAGCAAGGAATTATTTTAACTAGACCTCTTCCTGAAAGGCAGTTATTATGAAACTTAGAGATGTGTCTCTGATAAACAACACCCACCTTCCCCAGCCTGCAGCCTGTTTGAAGTGGCATGTGGCCAGAAATGAGCTTTGTCAACAGGTTTAATTTGGGTTCTTTTAATTCAGGGCTTGGTTTGCTTCAGAGAGAGGCTGCAGTTCCCCCACTAGGAATCCAACAGACTTTCTCAATTGTTCAGTGCAGATAAGATGCCCACAAGGTTCTGAGCACCACAGGACAGTGTGTAGCTGTGAAGAGAAAACCAAAGGTGGGCTGACATCCAACTGGATCCTTAAATGTCACATCAAAGTTTGTTGTTATTTCAGTCCAGATGTTGGTGCTTTCAGGGCAGGTCAAGCAATCCATGCCTAATACACAACACTTCCTAGCACTTTATGTGAAAAAGTGTTAATGGATGTCATCAAGGTGTGTCTTTGATCCAAGGATCAGTTCAACAGCCATGCCAAGCACTTCATCAGGCTCAATGCATGAGCAACTAAGCTCTATCCTGTAGTAAAAATAGTCACAATCAGCGGTGGGGCCGCTCAGAGAACACAAAGGTCAGAATATAGTCAATGAGAAACTCTTCATCCCTCCCTGAATTCAAGAAATACACCAAGTAATAAGTCATGGCTTTACTTCACAATTTTGGTAGTTCCTTTCCAAGCCTTTAAAATCAATGTACAAACAGCAAACAACCCTGACATCCCTGCGCGAGTTGTACTATCTTGTATGCATTTCATAGATGAGCCAATTAAAACACAAAAATGGTGAAGTATTTCAAAGCACCCATCTATTTTAAGTGCTGGAGTTTTCCTATTTTTTCCTCCTAATTTCCTTTGGAATAGGAGATCCAGTGGATTCCTGCAGTGGCACCCAAAATATAAAGCATTCCCAATTAGTGGAAATAGTTGAAAAGCTCAACCTCTGTGGCTTGACTCAACCTTAAGAGGGAACACAATTATAAACCTGATTCATGAGCTAAAATTTCTGGCTCTCCCTTTTTTTCATGACCCAGCTCCAGCCCTCAACCCCCTGTTGTCTGGACAGAAGGGCTCAATGTCCATCCTGCTTATCTATTCTCTTGACTGTATTTTCTTTCTTTTTCCTTTTCGTTTAAATACGGTTCAGGACGTTAAAATATTTTCAATAACTAAAGCAAGCTGCTGTTAGGCTGCATGTGCTGCAGAGCGCTAAATTTCATCCACAACTACTGTAATAATTCTTACAGCAACCATTATGATACTTCCAGATGTTGGTACATGCATTATGCTTTCCAAGTACAACTCAAATCCCACATGTATCCCAAAACCACATGGAAGGGAAAAGTTAGATCTGGGGGTGGACAGTGTCTGCATAATTTCCTTAGCTCTCTGCAGTTGTGTTCTCTCTCTATTCCCTTCTCTCTCCTGCCACAGATTAGCTTAATGACTGCAAATAGGTATGAATGATTTGCTGCAATAAAGGTACCATGTCATAACAAGCAAGTCTTTGAGACAGCCACCATGTTTTGCATGCTAGCACCCAGATTTGTTCCACAGATTTGTGATACTTCATATTGCCATCCTACAAATCAAAAATTGAGCCAACATTATAACTATTGTGATGCATTTAAAATAATTCCTGAGGTTTACAACATGACTGTAATCGTTTTCCTTTCTCTCTCTGCTTTTTCAGCAGAAGCAAAACCCAAAGCGAGGATTCTAAACAAACAAACTAGCAAGAGACATTGCACGTATTTCTTCGTGCTCATCTTTGGCTTTATTTGGATAATGGATTTTCCCTTGCTGCTCCTTTGAATTTTGACCACAAAAAAACATATAGTACAGAAAAATGTACGTCTGCAAAATGAAAGCAATGTTGCTGAATCCTTTAAAAGATAAATAAACCCAGCTGCTCTGGGATTTCCATATTAAAAATAGACTGCTGTCAGGTACAGGTCCAGATTAGGTAGAGGGCTAGGGAAGCATTATTTATTTATCCCTCATTGCTTACTATCTTCTAGTGCCCTCACAAAACTGGATAACTCTTCTGTTGACTAACATAGGCCAGAGGGCAGCATGTCATGCAGTCCTTGGTAAGGAGTACAACCATTGCTAGAGAAAGAGGACTTCTTAATCATGGTTGACTTTAGATATTATACTGTCATGGATTACTAGATTCTTCCTAGTCCAATTTTAGTACTTTTGTTGGCTCAGGGATGACATTTCCATGCTGTCCTTCAAACTGCCAGGCATATTTGTCAGATTGAGGCAAATCTGATTTTTACTGGTTTGTCCTAATAACAATCCTGATTGTTCATCATGTCACCTGGCACTGTAACCCCAATGTATTCCATCTGATGTGATCCCAGTCACTCAACAGGGACCTGGGCAACTGCCAAACGCTCTAGACAGTTGAAATTGCTACGGGGAAACCACAAGGACTCTTCTGGAGACTGGCCCTCATCTGGGGTTGCATTTACAGGTGAAAACATTACATGAGATAAAACATTATACGTTACAGGAAAGCCCTCGGAGGTGACACTGGCTTTGGTGCATGCTATCTAGCAGTGTCCTGACCTTTTAGGACAAGTCCTTTAGCTCTTGCATGAGTTGTCCCTATTATGCCATGTGCATCATGGAAAAATGACATGTCAGGGCTTCCAAAGAAGGAACAGCATCTGGCTGTCCTTCTTATCAAGAGCTCAGTTTTGGTCCTCTGCCTGACAGCAAGCTGCACTTTTACTTGGCCACCTACTGAGCGGCAACATGTTTGAAGGCAAATCCCTTTCTGAGCCATTCACAGCATCAACATCAATTGTTGGGGTTAAGTACTCTCTTCCCTGAAAAATATTTTCTCTTGACATTCACTATATGTCACACAGCAAAAAGCAGCAGGTCTGAACAGGAGAGTGAGTGAAAAAGAGCCCCATTTGCTACCTTGCGGCATTATATACTGATCAGACAGGTAGATAATGTTTCTCCTCTGAGTTATACAATCAGATTGGAAGTGGAAGTGAAGACCACATGTTCAGTGTTGCTCTTTGTGGATGACTTATCACTAGAGATGCTCATTTTTCCTCTTGTTAGCTGGTGTGTAAATACAGAATAAATAATAGAAACAAATGGAGCAGGAGGTGGTGAGAAAAGACTATGTCCTGAATTGAGAAGAATAGTAAAAATAAATCTCCAAACATTGGCACAGTAAGTGCTGCTGCCTAGAAATGTGCTCATAATCACATGCAAATTCTGAAAATTAAAGACAGAAAAGACATAGAAAGAAAAGAAAATTATAATAGCCATTTTATAGCAGAGTGGTTAATTGGGTGAAATTTGGGTCTGAAAATTCTGCAGCCCTGATGCAGTTGTGACACAGTTTTCCTCTAATAGCCTTGGGCCAAAGAGCATCAGATGCTGAGCGAGAGCTGGCAAATTTTATTAGGCCCAAGTAAGGCGCTGGAAAGACAGGAGAAAGCCCTGGGATGAAGACTGTAGTCCTACACCAACCACACAGTGCCATTGGCATGCTCTGCTGCCACCCTTCCTCTGTTTTCCCACCTCAAAGCCAAGTTGATTTCTTGGTCTAAGCCCCTCTTATTGGCTTAGGGAACAAATACACCCCAGTGCAGTCCCCAGCCAGCTCCCTCCCCACAGGAAAATTTGCTTATGAGCATTGCAGCATTGGTCTCACACAGCATTACCAACTCTCTGCGTACAAGAAGCTGTCCTGGCCAGAAGATGTTTTAACTAAACTGTCTGCACTGACGCAGCTGCAGTGTCACTCGCGCAGGAAATCTGGTCAGCTGTGGGAGGGCTGGGGAAAATTGTAACCCATGCCAGTGATATTTTTAAGTGCAGATCAGGACTTCACAGTGGCGTGGTGAGGCCTTGTGCTTATAAAATGCGTAGGTTATAAAAAGTGCTAATTGGCATTTTCTGCCCTTGGCAAGAACATTCTTTGGCTCCTAAGTGAAAGAGCAGGGGGGTGGTTTTTCATCTTGGAATTTAGCTGGTGGTAATTGACTGGGAATAGAGACAGAAACGGCTTACTCTTTCCAAGTAGGAGGAAAAGGGTTAAAACTCCCATTTGCCTCAGTGTTACATTGAGATGGAGGCTTTCCAGCACGACAGCAGAAGTTGTACTGGAAATTTCAGGCAATGGCACTAGATAATACTGCTGCAATATTGGTTTAAAGCTGGTTATTTTAAAATCTCTTTACATGGCAATCCTACGAGCAGTCATTACTTTGCAGATATGGTGTCATGAGCAGTTTTCAAAGCACTTTACTGAAGTGATCAGTAAAGATAGTCACACTTTGGAGATAAAGGCCCTCTGAAGCAAGGGAAGAGAAGCATTTTGCTGAAGGCTACCCCAGAAGGCCTCTAGCCAGGTGGAAATAGAGCAAACAATAGCCAATGTTATAAAATGTACCATAACTCAAAGTAAAAAAAAATAATATTACAGGGATTGAGAGGTGAGTATCAGTAAGGACTCAGCAATGACAAGTATATGTCTTAGGACTGAGATACTTTAGGATAAATTAGATAAGAAACTGTTTGAAAGAAATATCTGATAATGACTGTAAGGGCTGTGACCACAAAGCCAGCTCATCTGAGACAGTGATATTCCTGCCAGAAGAGGATGCTGTTCCTCTCTGACTGAGCATTTTAATTTTTATCAGATATGTAGTACTAGAAATTATTAAGCACTTAAGAAACTAAACTGTTAAGTCTTCTATATTCAATTTGAGATATTACTGAGAGCAACTGAAGAACAAGAACTGGTTACTACAATATTTCCTTCACGGAGACTGTTCACATCAGCTGACGATAACTTGATGGAACTACAAGAGGCTCTGAGTTGAATTCCTTTCCTTTATGACTATTTTTTGACTGTACTCCCATAATATATATGTGAATTACAGGTAGCATTTATACAGTTTTCCTGGATTGTTTGACCTTCTTGGCATCAAAGGGCAAATGTGAAGATTCTTCAGGAAACACAGCTGTTCAAAATAGGAGATATCTTATGGTTGGCACATGACACATTAACATAAAACTAAGATGCTCAATAAACTGGAATGTGTAATGTCAATTCTGTATCTAAAGCCTAGAAAGACTCACCATCATGGATTAGGCATTATTTCTTATATTGCTTCTCATAACTTTGACATTTTAGAAAAAAATTGGAATTAGAATAACTGTAGTCCATTCTCAAGAAGAACTGTGTTTGCTCTTCATGAATGAACCTCACTCAACAAACCTTTGTTTCAAAGACGGTTTTTATTCTCTATCAGCTGATTTTTCTCATCCTGATTCAACAAAGCACTAAAGCTTGAACAATTATTTATGGCGTAACTCATGCTTTAAGCTGTTCTTTGCTGAACCTTATTCCCAGAACTCATGCAGGGAAAGACATAGCCTTATGGTGCCAGGAAAATTCTCAGTAATGCAGTCAAATGAGATATAGACCTGGGATTCACTTATGCATCTTATGATGATCAGTATTTTTCCTTGCATTGCAGAGAAACTTGGGGCAGGCAAAGGGAAGGAAATCACGCAAGCCATGCTAAGCCATAGAGTGTCAGAGCCTAGAATATGTTACACATTTTTTATAAGACCGGGGCACTGTATACAACAGGTAGCAACAGCAAGGGTCGGACTCCAAAGGTGATGTTTATATTTCAGAAGAACTACTTTTCATTGACATGAATGATAATGAATGATGATTGTGATTTCCTCCTTTAGGCTTTGGATGAAGTGGAACCTAAAACAGAACAGCACTGCAGATTTGCATCAAATTGCCAAATTTGGCACAAATGCCATCACTGTTCTTTTACAGAATGAAATTCCAGCCTAAGGTTGGCTTTTCCCCACTTTTTTTTCTCCAGCAAATGGCGACTAGGAACCTTTTGTTGTCAGGAACTTGTAGCAAGTATTAAAAGAAAATCAGGGGATAAAAATATCAGGGATTTTGTCTGTGATCACCAGAACTAGCATCTATCCTTTTTTCACTTTCCTCTCATTCCTAAGCTTCTATTTTCCCTATCAATTTCTTCTTGCTTCTCACATGATTCATCAAGCTTGCTTACTACAGAGCAAACACTCCAGTGTGTATATGGCATGTGCAGCACCAAGCACACTGGCGATGAAATCTCCCTTGGATCTGTCAGATTCCTCTGACAAAGCAAGGGAAGTGGCGGAACAAAAGGATCTGATATTTTTCTCAAAGATGTCTGCCTAACGTCTCATGCAAGAGGAAAAATATTCTACAAAAGACACAGTCAAATCCATCTCCTGTTGCGATTGTCAATTTTCTGGATGACTGGAAGTCTGTAACCTGTACCTGAACCTTTCTGGTTGCTCAGTCTGTGGGAATTATTTTGGCGGAAGGCAAGACAAAACAAGTCCCTGCTGACTGCAGCAGAAAAGCTGACAGCCAAACGTAATTCAGGAAAACCCACAAGCTTACTCAGGCACCGTAGCCTGCGGATATTAGGGTCGGATCCTGTGAAGTGCTGAGGACTTCCTACTGATTCTCTCCACCCAGGTAGCAAAGCTGTGGAGAAGAACAGAAACCCCCCTGAGTCCCAGCTCAATACTTTACTGATTGCCTCCTTCTTTCTGGCTAATCTTGTAACAGATTTGCATGTTCTAATTTTTAATTAAGAAAGGTCCCAGCATTTCAAGGTTGCAAAGGAAAGACATTGAGAGGGAAATGCTTTGGAGGAGCATACACAACTATAACAAGAAGGAAGGTAAATGCCAGATTTCCTCTTCAGTTATTCATTATTTGCATATTAAAAATTCTTAAAATCCTTCTATGAAGGTCCAAGTTATGTTTGGGACACGGTATTTTTCATCTTTTTTTTTGTTATAACTTGTGCTTGATAATTAATTGCAGAAAACGGTAAGACTATTCCTCCTGGAAATTATGCATTTATACTTGTCAAAAATGTCATCTGTTAATTACTCACGGTGAGGATCTGCATAATTTCGCTTTGATGCTGTGTTTCATTCTGGCCCTGCACAAGTTGCCTACTTATGGCCCAGGGTCCCAGGCAAGCGTGCAGGGAAAGGAAGGCATACAGATGTAGACACTAGCGACGTCTGTGACAGAAAACTGGAAGAAACATTTGGAAACAGTGAAAGTGAGAAATCATTGTATAAGGATGCTTCTTCACTCATGGTGTCCAGAACTGAAATGAACCATGAAACAAAACCTTGCTGAATATTCTGTCATTCCTCATTAGCTCATTTCATTTTGAGCACTGTACTTCCGCTCTCCCAGTTCTCTCTTACAGGTAGAAGACAGCTCTCTAGCCAGCTCTGCATGATTCTTACTAGGAGAGCAGTAATTCAGTTTATAAATTTTTAATCCTTTACATGCTTTATGAGTCTAGATGTGCATATAGATACACTGCAAGAGCTCCTATGCATTCTTGTCTGCCAAGGGGACAGAGAGCTCCTGCAGTCATCCTGTCTGGGGAGCAAGGTGCATATGACTTCTGTCCTAAAGCCTTTTTACTCCTCAGTACAGACCCCTCTGCAGCACTGCAAGAGGCTTCCCAGTCCTTTTCCCCCCTACCGTCACGGTGCTTCTGGCAACCATCTTTTCATTAAGAAAAAAGGAGTAACTGAAATAATTTGGGTTTGTCTGGAGCTGTGCAACACATAATACATATAATAAAATGGAAATATTAAGGGTCTCCTATCACCTGTACATAGCATTCATGGAACAATCGATTTCCATTTAACACCACTGTCACCCTTTGAAAAATATTTAAAATCTCTACATCTTCCAGAAGCCAAAATTAGAGCTGTTTAGCCATTGAGCAGAAGAGAATAAGCCTCTCTTCAGACCAAAACAGTAAATCTTTTAAGAAGTTAGAATACATTTATTAGAGAAAAAAAAAATATGGATGTTTCAGAGGTCAGGCGAAAATGCCTGGGAGAGCCATTTCATCTGATCCATGGAGGTCGATGTTTATATTTTTTGCTATTTATGTATGAAATGTTACATGAATGAAGGGTATTATCTGATAATTTACTGCTGTATTTTGCCCGATTTTCTCTAAAAGGTGGGAAAATGTATATTCCAAGGGTCTGGATTTACAGACAAGAAAATGGCATTGAAATCAATTGAAAGAGCTTTTGCTTTGTGGCTAGGTTTCCTCCTGGGAGTTGCTGATCATTTTCATGGGTGAAAACAAAGGAAAAAAAAGAAGTGAACCAGCAAGAAAGGAAGCATGCCAGAGACAGGTTTTTCTGACTGAGGAGGTATGGGGGGATGACACTTTCCCTGTTTCAAAACACTTTCTGTGATGGCCAAACCTTGCCGCTACTTGGACCAACTGATGTATTTGATACCAGCTCTGTGTTTAATAAGCTGTAATCTATTGACTGCCCTCCTTGTCGTCCCTGGTGATGGGACTGTTTGGGAAGCAGGAATGGCAAAGATCGCAAAAATGTGGAAGGAAGAACAGTAGAAGAAATTGAATAGAAACAAAAGTTTGGGGTTTATTTTTTAAAAAGGCAAACCCACCTCTGTATTAATGTTTGTTGTGGAACACGGTAAAATAACCTTAAAAAAGTAGTGCCCCGTCTCCAAATGCCAGTTAACGATCACTCTTCTACACTAACTTTATCATCTTTCAACTGCAATGTCAGTCAATTTAACCATCTTGGCTAGATGGGAGGACCACGACTGGGTGCTTTGGGAATTCTCCCCTTGGGATGTGGCCTTCTGTGCCATTACAGCGCCCAAGGAAATGATGTCTCTCTGAAGTACTTAAGAACATGTTTTCTGCTCCTAGCATATCCTCAAGGAGAGCATGAGGAGATTTAGGAAAACACTGACCTGATGGTACAGAAACAAAAATATTAATTTTCGTTGTATACCCTGCCAGTTTTCTTCTGAGTATAGTTCTGCCCAAGCATGAAGGAGTCGCAGAGACGGTAGTTAGGGTGCATTATACAATGGGGACATGGAAAACTTCTGGTGAGAGATTTTTTTCCCTCTAGCATAGCTGTTCTGGGAAAATGATGTAGATTTGTAGATGTGGCCTTATGTTTCAATCATAACAAATCTTTACAAGGTCGAGAATGCTACAGAATTCAGACCAAACTTGCAAGAAAATAAGTGGCAAGAAAGGAGCTCTTTCAGAAGTGAACAACAGAGTTTTCTGTTATTATTTGGTCTGATCCTTTTTATGTGAGGATGTTCTTTATAAGCTTTTGGAAAAGTAATTTTTTGGTAGTTTAGAAAGCAAAAGAAAAAAAAAATCATGTTGGACACCCAGATTTCTCCTTTAAAGCATTTAAAATCTCTACTTTTATGTTGCAAACCAGAATAAAAATAATTATCACAGAAAACAATTTTCAAACATTTCAATTAACAAAAGTACAAAAAAAGTGAAGGAGAAAAAAAGCAAAATATCAAGAAAACTTGCAACAGGTTTTCTCTAAGCATGGGTGGAGTGGAAAAAGTGAGCCAAGATAATTACCCACACTTAGTCATAAGGAGCAGGAAACACAGTAAAAGAAAAAAAAAATCTAATTGGAGCTGTTTTTCGTATATATATTAAGGTGTTAATTTCCATCACATCATACAATGCAAGAACATATGCCTTGAAGTACAGGATCCTTTGCCTGCGTATGAAATGATTAAAAAAAAAGTATATATGCAGATGTTGATATACACATGCACGCACTCACATATACATACACCAACTTACGCAATACTTCGTGTTCATGGAAAGTTTTGCTTCTTTGCTTTCAGCTATAGGCTGCTCGCACTTCTACACAGGAGTACAGGAAAGAGTAAAAACAGAACTGCAAAGCCATCAGGCTGAAAGCCAGTTGCATAAGCTGACAGAAAAGAGGTCTCTATCTTATTGTAGACCAGGTCTGACGAGGTGTCAGATAACCACAAATCCTCAAGGTAATTAAGAATGACCACAACAAATCCTAATTCTTTCAGAAAGGAATGGAAAATTCATCTTTTTGCCACAGGCTCCCTTTCTTCCAAAGAAGAGCATAGGAACAAAAGCTGGACACACTACTCCATTTGAGGGCTCGTGGTATGTATTCTCAGTATGATCTGAAACAATGTCATTTCAAGGGATTGAATATGATATTTGAAATATTGAAACAATCAATATAGTTGTTTTTTTCTTCAGTTTGAAATAGTCTGACGGAGCAGTGTGGGAATTTGACGCTTCCCAAGGGACAAATCTATCTGCTGGTATAAAGTGATGTAGCTTATCCAGCTAAGAGACCAGACCTATGGATCATCAGGAACCCCAGTGTCACAGCCTGCCTTTGCTAACTTTGGGTGTTGCCCTTGTTCATCTTTATGTCATGCCATGTCAAGGTTTTTAGAATTACACGTACTGATGGGTTTGTTGTTCTAAGGGGTGGTGGAGTTACAGGCACAAGTTCTGCTGGAGCAATCTCCTTTCAGAGCTGCACAAGATGTCAAGTGGAAAGTCACCTAAGAATTAGCATGGAAAAAAACAGAAGTAAGCAAACAAAAAACCTCATATATTTGTATTTGCAGTGAGAGTGCCTCTCTCCTCCCATTTCTGCTGTCATTGTTGTAGAATGGCATTCAACAACACTAACTCATTAACCTGTAAAGAGGGAGAATGTTAATTTGGGTGGCAACACGGAAAGATGCTGGCAAAACTAGTACAGGTTAAGAAATAGATTTGACTAGGCAACATAATGTCAGAGACAATTCATAAACTGTTCCATGAGTTCATGTCTCTTACCTTCTCCTCTTCCTCTATGTTCCATCTAAAAATAGCAAGTGCCTGTCCACATCCCTGGGAAGTGGCAACACAGATACCTGTCAGTAATACCAGAAGTCTAGCTGTCTCCAAAAAGTCTAAGAAACACCCATTGACTCACAGAGCTCCCAGATGCCAATCAATCTAGGCAATTAGGTATCCTAATTTTCCTATCTACTCTAGTGACCTAATGTATACAGGGAGGTGATTTCCATTGGAACTGTCTCATTCTTTATCTTTGACTCCAACAAAAAAGGAAGATCAGACCAATTAATAATTTGCTGAAAAGTCTGTGAGATCCCCAAACCACTAAGCTACCCAGATACCCTTTGGGCTTAAGACAATTACTTATATATAACAGCCACAAGAACTTCAACAGTGACATCTACCCAAAAATCAAAAGCATAAACATGCTGGGCCTGATAAGGTAAGAATCTCACCCAAATCAGTCTTTAACCTGGTTTTCCATTTTTCTCCAAGACTTAGCTGTGGTACCTTGTCTGATTATTCACTGGCAGATAAATAGATGAAGAATCATACTAGATGCCTTACGAGGTCTGTAATACCAATGAAAAGAGAGAAATCCTCCCTGGAGTTACCTATCTAATGCAAGGAGGAGGGCTGTTAAAAAGAAGTTTGAAGGGAGATGTTGAGATTTGGTCAGCCATGCGGCCAAGGTCATAGTTTGGGAAGCTTATGTGATACATTTTGATGTGTTATAGTTTTACAATGCCATCTTAGTCATCTCCTTTCCACATAAGAGTAAAGTTATTTACAACTCCTCTGCCTTCTGCAACCTGAAGGAGTGATCACTGGGCAGTTGATGCATACTCCAAAAAATACAGTGAGAACAGACCCCAGCAGGGAAACACAGCCAGTGTATATTCTATATTGTCTCTTGGCAATGTGATGAGGATTTAGCAGTTTCTACAGATCTTAATAATGTTTGAGATTTACAGGTGACTTAGTTTTGATTAAAAAATCATATAATGCAGGACTAATACAGCTCCAGAGCAGTACTTGGCTATCTCGCTGTTCAAGTAAGGACCAGGAAGCTCACCTAATATTTGAAATAATTCCCTTGTTTTTATGGTCAATAGCTTTCATTCCTTAGATCAGCCATATCAAGTGATAAAAAGTTTTAATGATTTTGGCAGCAACTGAGACTGTGGTTTAGTGGTAACAGAGACTTTAGAGGTAAAGCAGAACTCCCAAGGCTTGCTCAGTACAATCTCTCCAATGACGGCAAGGACCAGATGCTTCAAAAAGAAAGATGCAAAAACATTCCATGCACTTTATCCGACTAACAGCAGAGACGTATTCCAATCTGCTATTAGTTTTCACACTGATCTCTAAATCTTTGTGATTCTTTTAAGGCTAGAAGCTTCATTTCCTTTCCAATGAATTTTATAGGAATTTATAGCTTGAAGTTTTCCATAGAAATACCCAGTCCATTTAGGGATATCTGCATTCCCTGTATAAAGGTAACTGTTTAGCTAACAGTAAACATAGGCCTATGTTTTGTTAGTTTGACAGCACTTTTTATGCCATCACAGCCAAATCATCAACATAATGAATTATGTATTTTTGTTTGTTGCTCACAAGTCAAAAATTGCAAACAGAAACGTCAGAGTACTCTAACGTGCCCCCTTCTCCTGCCATCCCCAGCACATGGGCCATTTGAGCCTTGTGGTGCTGTTTCCTCTTGCTGCTCTCCTGTTCCTGCCAGGACTTCTGACAGTCTGGCTGGGGCAGGGCGCGAGTCCGTCATTCATCCTCCTTACGAATCGGCTACGCCACTGTGGAATTTTTATTGGCCATAAATACTTTATTGGCTAGATTAATATGATTTAAAGTGTTGCACCTAGTAAATACTGTGTGCTATTTGCTTTAGCAATACCTGTGGAAAAGGGCAACCTGGGGACCCAGGCAATGTCGGGACTAGTGGAAGTAGGGGATCTGAATGAGTAGAGGGGGGCCTGGATGAAGAACGATCTGAGGCTGGTCTTGGAGGGAGGTCCATGTAGTGAAGGGACTCTTCATTGGTGCGTGCTGCTACCATGTGTTGTAATGTTCCACTTCACTGACTGTCAAAGCTTTCGACAACCTCGCCTGCTGACTTGTGACCAGGGGATCCCTTTCAACGCAGGGAAAGTCTGTTGGGGGAAAGAAAGAAAGAAACACTTTTAAAAAGAAATAAATGGTCGTTGGTTTTCTGGTGGTCTCATTTTTATTGCCTGTGGATTTGCTGTTGCAGTCCTGCCTTCATTGTAGAGGTCAAAGCTGCTGTGTGGAGTTACAGGATGCAAGATACGGCTTATACCTGCTTCAACTATTGCCATAATAATTGGAAGGGAAAACGCATATTAATGAAAAGATTTTTATAGTTTTGGAAAAAGACATGGATTCCTGGCCCAAAGGGAAAGAAGAAAAGACCAATTTACTTCAGAAAGTGAACTGAGAAAAAGTAAACAGGACAATATGCTAAGGACCATCTGTTTTCCTTTCCCTGCCAAATGTTTGCTCACAACAACTAGGAAAAAGTGACCAACAGGGACTGAGGAGGTTCATTTCAGACAAAACTGGCATGTTCAACTGAAAACCTAGCTGTAATAGCAGCTATGTCTCATGGGACTGTTTGCTGTCACTAACACATTTCTGAGCCATGGAGGCTGAAGGGGCACTGGTGTGTTCTACACTGCTTGATATTACACAAAGACATTTTCCTTCTTACTTTCTGGATAATATGCCAGGGAAAAAAAAACAAAAGGGAACTTGAAAGTACAAATAGAAGACTGGCTGAAACATTACAAAAGATGTCACCAAAAGACCTGGATGTTAAAATACACAAACAGAAATGGAAGAGGGTGCAGAAATGATATTGCCATATCCATTAGCTCATCTTCTTTAATAGAAAAAGGCTGTCAAGAAGAAAGTCAAACATGCTATGATGCACCTGAGTTGAACAACTGTTATATTAAAAAAGTTTTCTTGTGATTTCTTAAGTCGGTTTTCTGGCCGCTTCCTTACTGCATGAAGTACTCACTGCATGATAGTGTCCCAACAGGTCAGGAAATCCTGAGCATGGGGACTTCACAAACTCTGTTTCTTCCTTCACTGCCAACATCTGCCTCCACAGTTTGTCTGACACAAGACAGGAAGATGTGCAGACAGGAGACAATCCCTTTTTCTTCCTTACCAATCAAACTTAAAGATCACCAGGTGTGCCATGAAAAGGTATGTTTTCATCAAAAAAACTCTAACAGAGGCTATGGGAGGTGAAAACAGCCTTCACAAACCCAGTGAACCTTTAGAGACAGCTCAGTCAGAAAACTGTCCCATCAGCAGTACCCCAACTGTAAAACATATGAAGCCCAGAAAACGAAGGCTGAAGAAGAGGAAGAAAATCTTTGCTAAACAGAAAAGAACGGTGGTTTCATTTGCACAATTACTGCAGTTTGCACTGCTGCAGTGCTGCATGGTGCTTTGGCACTCCGGGGGGAGCAACAGTAAATGTTACATGTGAGTACACTTGTAATCTAAAAGGAGAGGGGCTAACTGTGCAAAGGCAATGCCTGAGGATGGAACACCCAGAGCTGCCTGGGAGCACATCTGCATTAGGCAGATAGCCTGTACTCTGCTAAGGGGAGGTCTTAGTGTTATTTAGACATCATCATCAGAACCATATCACATCCAAGTGCTTTTGTAAGAGACTTCAGTAAAATTCTCAAATGTGACAGATACTAGAGCATATTTCTACATATTGCATATTGCAACAATACCCATTAGAAATAAAAATATTACACTCGAGAGGTATTTCTAGGACTAGACAAGCATAAGCTTCATCAACTCCTTATGTCACAATAAAGAAGTACATATAAATGTTCCGCAATGCACAGCAGTAAAGAACTGCATTGTGTAATGATGATAAAATATTGCCATCTGTTGGCATCCTGTGCAAGGAGATCCACATACACTCAATGTTTATTTTGCTTGTGTACAGTGAGAGGAGAGATGGTATACCAGAACGACAAAAAAAAAGAATAATTTCAAAAGACAACTCTTTTTTTTCAACTTTCTTTTTTTGCTTTGGGGATTCAGGGTTTTCATCTCCCTCCACTCCTTCCCAACCATGGTATGTAGCCACACAGGTTTGGCCAAGTCCAGAATCCGGATTTCCAGGATTCAGGGTCTGTACTTTGGAAGTTGTCTATCCAGAAAACAGCTCCTCAAAGAGAAGCAGTTTAATATTATTATTAAATACAAAATCAGGTTGCTGTAACCAGCTGAAACAATGAGGAGAGTTTCAGGAAGGTAGAATATTATCACCTCAGGTGAAATGGAAGGCAGCACAAAGGACCTTCTTCTCCTACTATCGTATAGGCCCCGTGAAGGTAGAGCAGAAGGCAACTGGTTTTATTGAAAGGGGGGGCATTTGGAGTGCCAGCATACTCACCCATGCAGTGAGGCAGGTTTCAGGAAAAACAATAAAACTGCCTGCTGTTTCTTCCAGTTTGAGATAGAGAAGCCCCTTTTAGTCAGACATTCCACATGACCTCAGTGCCTGGCGTGCCAGGAAAGCACATTTCATGTGACCGTGGGGATTTCCAGTGTTGCTAAGGGGCCCCTTGCTGGAGCTTGCAGAGGGATACCGTGAGACGCATGGTATCCTAAGGCCTTGACACCCACGTTATAATTCTCAGAATATCAACAGCACATGCCCTGTATCGGCTCCACAAACTTCAGGGCTTGGTTACCAAACCCAATGATTATTTTGTTAAAATACTGAACCAAGTCTTGAAGATATGCAGCTTGAAAGTTAAAGATAGGAGAACCAACCTGCAAAATACCATATAATGCTTTGCACAGTGCCCCACAGCAAAAACACCTGAATGCCTTTGTGCTATTGCAGAAACCTTGAGCTGAATGCGTGAGTTTGGCTCTGAAGCTTGCTTCCATGTTTATCCCAACCACATGTCTGTCCTCAGCCTCTTCCATTTGACATCTTCGCTAAGGGCTCCAAAATGTTGTTAACTATCACTTGCATTCATTTCTCATCACTTGCATTCACATCAGTATAAACACTGCCTGCCTGACTTACACAGCATCACCTTGCAAGAGAAAATCAACTTTCAACTAAAAGGTTCTTGTTTGAGTAGGAAAGACTAGGGGTGGGCAAGCAAAAGATCATTATGTTCCTGGCTAGGCAAAGTGAAATTATGCTTTAATTGGAAAGAAAGCCAAATTTTTCAACCTAAGAATTTGGCACTATTAGGAACAGACATCTTAGTTTGAGCAAAGGCACAGAAGAGGTTGATGATGTCTTGTTCCTGGCTGGAAGCTATGAAAATAATGGGCATGCAAAGAGAAAAAAAATCAGAATGGTGAAAATGTCTAAGATTCATATACATTTTTTTTAAAACATTCAAGATTTTAGAATAAGTGTACCTACATTTTAACTGAATATTTTTCTTCTATTTTTTTCAAATATTTTGAGTTAGACAATCTGCTCCAGATGATCAGGTCTTTGCCCTGAGAATGGTAAAGGAAAAATGCCTTGCAATTATTTTTCATTGAAAAAAAGTTTTATTCAAGAAAAAGTTGAGGTATCTAAGTAAAATTTAAAAAAAAATATTGACGGTGCAGACATTGATTTTATTCTAGGAAACTGAAAACATGCAAAGTTATCCCTTTGCAGTTTTTAAAAAAAAAGTTTATTCTTATCACTTCTTGCAGTTATTTCCATAAATTTCATTCTAAGCAAAATTTGATGATTTCACTATTTCCCTCAGAAAAATACACAAGCTAATCTCTTCCATATGCTTTTAGTTTTACCTAAAAATACATCTAAAACAAGAAGAGTGATGCTTCAGAAAAAATATTCCTGAAAAAAAAAAAGAGTTCTGGATAAAATCCAAAGATGTCTGACAGTTTTCCCATCCCACAAAAGCTTGAGATTTCAAAAACATCTTTGCTCTGCATTAGGAATAAATTTTTTAGAGAAAGAGAAAAGACCCACCCAAGAACAAATAACAGCCCAGTGGTGAAAGCTCTCACTTGGGACCTCGGGTATTCCAATTCAAATATTCTCACTGTCTGTTAGAGGTGTCTCTTGCTGTCAAAAGCCAGGAGCTATCCTGAATCTGGGAAGCTTTGGTCAAAATGGATACATTCCTGCAAAAAGTTGTGGTTTGATGAATCATGATGAAAAAGTTTCCTCCAGAAATTCTCAACTTATTGTCGAACTAGCTACTTTGAACTAAAAAGCCTCATATATTATAAAGACCATGAGCTGCCAGTATGACTGTGCCACCTAAACTCATTAGGATCTTCATTGTCTACCTTACAGAGTGGGATGTTAAGAGCTCTGGACTCTCTGTGGAGGTTGTGTAGCCCTGGCAGAGGCAGCACCAGCTAACTGCAGTCCTCTCTTAGGCTGTATTCCAGTTCAGAAAATACACTGTCTCCCAGCAAAAGTCTTAGCAGGTGAGATGGCTGATTTGGGTAGGAACTGGTACCACTTAGGTGAGGTCACTCAGGTTCTTCTCAGTTTTTCAGCTAGGGGCAGAACCTGCCACTGGGCAGTCAAGGTGGCCAAAATGGTTCAAGGTAACAGAAGCAATAACTTGTTCCTAAATTCATCTCTACATGTAGAATTAGAACCTCAAAAAATTAGCATGCTGCTTTGAGTCAACGTCCTTCCAGGGGAAACGATCCAACTCCTATCACTGCACCATTGTCAGCAGTTGAAACATTAATGTGGTGAGCAAGAATTGGAGGTGAAATTACCATTTTTGATTGACACTTTGGCTTTTGGAAATCTGAAGTTTGGCTCTGTCACAAAAAGATCTCATCAGACAAAGAATGCACCAGGGTGCGGCTGAACTTGCAGGTAACAGGCACTTTCTCCACCGCTTCCCTTTTATTTTTAGACACATTAGCTGAAATGTCACATTTACTACAAGACACGGGAGTCTGGGCTCTCCTGTTAGCATTGAGGCTGTCAACAGGGTTTTTTTTTTCTTTTTTCTACTTGCTTTGAAGTAAAACTAATAATTAGGGAGGGCTGGCTACATAAGCTGAGGAATCCATATTTTGACTATTAGTGTGTTACTACTGTGTTACTACTAATAATAGTATATCTAAATTGTCTACAGAGATTTTTGTTGGAATTAAATCAGTGATCTAAAGAAGACTGAATTTTTCTCATATCCATTAGAGATTAAGTCATCTCTTTTCTTGTTGTTGAAAAACAACACACAAAGAAGTTAAGTGCCTTGTCCAGCCTCATTGCCTGAGCTAGTAGCAGAGCTGGAAATGTGACTCGGGAGATTTTGAGGCTAGATTCAGAAGATCTTCCCATGCTACAATGCTGAAGGCTATGGTGCTTAACTAACTCTCAAATGTCTGCCTGCTAGCATGGGATCTAGAAGCTTGCATTATACTCCTTAAACGTCCAAGGGCAGAAAAGCCCCTTAGGACAGGATCCAACCCAACCAGCCAGTTCTCAGGTCCCGAAGGAAAGCTGTGGCTCTTGCAGTGATTGATAGAGAACACTGCTACCCTGTGCCCTAGGCACCCGCCCAGAACAAGCCAAGAGGGCAGGGGAATGCCTGCATCCTGAATGGCAACACGGCGTATGTATAAACGCAGCGCTAAGCTGCTAAAGTACAGACATGACAGTGTCTGGGCAGCAGCAAAAATTTGGTGCCTGGGGAGCTCTAGTACCTGTAGAGTTCATGGACGGTGAAGCACTGTTTTTTTAGGATGCCAATTTGGGATGTAGGTGGAATATAAACATATAAGCCCTGTGGTGTATCTGATTCATCCAATTTTCTTCTTAATCTGGTATTTAGTTTCCACTACCACTTCTCCAACTTGACACAATTTTAACCTTTAAAGTGAGAAAAGTCTAATCTTACAGATGTTGGGAGTGTCCCTTGTGTATGAAGTGATAGCTTCTGGGTAACTCCGAGCAGACCTGGCATGGTTGCTGGGGTAAAGCATAGGTCGGTACTTCCACAGTATGACTGGGCACACAACACTGGAGCGCTCTGTACACAGGAGCCAGGATACTGATGCTTGCAGAGCAGAGCAGTGTGCTGGGGATAGGAATGATGAGCCACCTTAAACCACATCAGTGGAACAGGTGTCAGCAGCTCAAGGTATGTACAAACTGGGTTTTTTGTTTATTTTGACATTTGCTTTATGACCCTCCCCAACTCCTTAACCCCTGCTTGATCTCAACAAGCCCAAGACTGATCTGAGTTGCACGTTCATACAGTTTCAGTGGAGATGACACCCATGTTTGAAATTAAAAATATAAATGGGGTTATTTAATTTTGCAAACTTCTCTCCCTGAGAAGACTGGCTACTTGAAGTTTTTAAAAATGGGGGGGGTGGGGAATTCACCAATTTTATGGTCAATTCAGTTTACCTAAATCATTCCTTTGTACAAAAACCCAGGAAAACGTAGCAGAAAATCAACTTCAGAGGATGTGGTTATCATGAGATAATCAGGCCCTGGGGAAATCAGACGCACCTGGCTCTGCTGTGCCTTGCTGTGCCCTTGAAGAATGATTAACTCCAGAAGCCACACACCCCTTCCACCCCCAGCCCCCAGTGCAAAAACGAACTATTCTCCTCTGATTCCCTGTCATGTTGCCCTTCACTGCACAAGTGATAGTCACGCGTAAAAAATAGTATTTGGGCAGTTGCATGGGAAGTCACAAGCTCATTTACATTTGCTTGACCAGCAAAATGCCTCTTCACAAACAGTCTATTTAAACCAGAATTTAGTATAATGAGAAGTAGGCATGGCTCTTCTGGTTTCCAAAATGATTCAAACTTCCACCATCTTGGGTGGACCCGCCAGTATGTCAGACATCTACAGTTTGCAACCTATACTGGAAAGACAAGTGTTGACCTGAAGCATGAGATGGGAGCGACGGCCTCTCCCTAGTTGAAATTTTGCATTGTGATCCTTTCACATTTAAATTTAGGGTTCTGTAATGTGAATGCATTACCCAGCTATTACTGGCCAAAAATGAAAACCAGACCAATGGAATTATAGTTCCCAGCTGAGCTGTGACTTTGGCTGAAAGAAAACTGGACTGACTTGACTTCCTGATATGGACAGTGGGGAAAGGAATAAGAAGGATTTTCTAGCAAACAAAGTCTGCAGAACATAAAGGCTCTTGAAGCAACAACAATTACACCAGGGTGGGTGGTGAGAAATGACAGACAGAATTAGATCTGTATGGAGCAAAGGAAGGAAGGGGGAGCAGGCAGAAGGGAGTGGAGCATTTTGGATATTTTGACACTTGACCCATGTCTACTTCTCCCTGTAGAATACTTGGTTCTGTATTGGCTTGGCTACCTGTAATACTGGTGCTGTTGGCACAATGCAGGCCTCTCTTGCCTCTGGAAATCTGGAAAGCGGTCTAAAGGGAAAATATTTTCATTGGAAGTCATCAGTTGATACCTAAGCAAGGTGGAAGTAGATCTGACACCTTTTGCTTTGAGCCTCTTGGCAACTGTATCTCCTTCCTGTTTTTGTGCTCAGCCCAACATGCCCCAACCAGCGACAGCGATGATGGCTCACCACAATCCCTGCAACTCCTCTGACCTGGTCTCAGGAGTATTGTCCCTCTTCCTTTCAGTCAGGCAGCACAAAAAGATTACTTTGACTCTTCAACTTGGCATCTAGTGGGATTCATTTCTAATGCTGCTACATTTGGAAGAGAATGACATACAGTATGTTGCACATAAACAGAAGGTAAAGCCTGCTCAGCGGCACAGACCAGACACCTGACGTTGTTCGCTGAAGCGTGACTGGCATTTTCTTGCAAGACTCATCATGAGCGATGTTTTTCACATGCCAGCCACCCTGAGTTTCCCCACCTCACATACTTCAACTGACATAGTGTACTTTGGAAGGGCGCCAGATTCTATTAATTAAACTATTATCTTCTCTCACTCTTTTTCTTTTTTTTTTTTTTTCCCCAACTGTGGTTTATTGAAGATCTCATAGCTCTGAGGAATCCATTGTTTATTTTAATTAGAAACAAGGACTTGTCTGGAAATATGTATGCAAAGCTAGCTTCAATAACCATGCTGTGGCTGGATTTTTGTAATATTCCCAGGTGAAAATGAAAATGTTCCTAGCTTGAAATTAAGGTCACAAAAGTATATTTCATTTCAGCACAAACCTTAAAAAAACCCCAGACAATCTCCAGTTAAGACAAAACTGAAGATCAGCCTCATTACACATACATTTATTAACTCAAATTCATTCATGGCTAGTTACCTCCAGGACACAAGTGTACAATCATCGCTATAAAGTTAATAGGATTTCTTTGCTAATTTGACAGCTATAATAAAGAAAAAAATTAAAGTAGTACTCTACCCTGACTTTACAGTTAGGTGTTTGCACATGCTCGTGCTTCTGATGTTTAGGATCTTGCTAAATGCATCATTAGCCATGACACAAAAGCTATTGCTACCCCCTGGTCTTAGTTACTGTAGTTATTCTATAACTGGACAGGTTGCTTAGCTAAAGTCTCAGAAAACCTGCAGAAGTCCCCCTCTTCCTCAGATGTCTGGGTTAGGTGTGCTGCTTCTTACCCATGGCTTCCCTGTCTCCCTTCATACGTCACGATTTCTTTACCCCACTTGTCAGACAAACGAGATGCATGCATCTCAGAACAACCAATTCTAAAGGCACAGTTTTGGAGCTGTTAAAATGTTTGAGACGGATGCACAGAATTCAGGACTTGAGTTTCATGGTAAAGGCAGCCCCTAACAGCACACTCAGAGATTAACCTGCTTGTCAGACAGGGAAGCCCCGTACCATACTGGCCTCTTGCTAGATGTTTGCATTTGCCTGATGAGCTGTCTAGTTTTTGGAACTGGCTTTAGAGTAGAACAGACAATTTCTTCATACCAGTTATCAATCACTTTATACAGTTTTTAATTCATCCTCTTAGGGAAGTTCATTTGGGGGTGAAACTATCACTACCTCCAAGGGAACATCTTACTACTAACTCATTTTTTTTTCTCCCTTAAAAACATTGAATGTTGATGTAGAGAATTCTCTGAAAACCACAAATATACATTTGAAGAATTTCATCTAGTCTTGGCTCAGCCTTAGCATTTCAATTACCAGAGAGAAGAAAGGAAGGAGCATGAATGAAAGATTGCCACTTAGGATCTTGCTACTTAGTAGAATGACTGATCTGTACTGAAAAGGGATAGATCAGTTTCTGTGGGAAGAGACAAAGAAGTTATAATTACTAGCCATAATGTCAGCTAAGATAGGCAAGTTGTTTTTATTTTGCATTTATTCCGCAATATCCACAAGCACAATAAGCTTCACGTATTGTAAATTATCAGACCCTGTCTCTCTCTCTTCTTTTCCTTAGTGTGTGCTCAAGTGTTCTGCCTGGGAAAGTGACTGCGACGCTGAGAGTTTTGAATTCTGCTGAAGGTTGTAGCACAGGCAATTTTGCAAGGCAGGATTTATTGTAAGACCAACAAGCTTCTCCACTTTTAGCTCTGTTTACAGTCAGTTCTTTAGCTTAAACTCCTTCTCTTGAAACATGACTGTGATATTCAAGGGGAAATTTCTGAGAAGACATTGCCTGTATTCACTTTGACTACTGTGGTGTACATATACAAATAAGTTACACTTAGAAATATATTTGGACTCCCAATCAGAAATTTGCCTCTATATGTGAAGCTATTCTGCTCAAGGAAATAATAATACTGACTGTGTGCCTTTCCTACAGCTCTGCAAGGGAATAACCTTGTTATAAGTAGAACAGAAAGATGGAGAGGGATGAATGCCCTGACTGCAGAGAGAAGCATCTGCAAGATTTAGGTACCACTGGCTTAGCTTATCCTCATCCTAGAACAGGCTCTGAAACCCACCAAAGAGGTGTTAAAACTAGTTTCAAAGAACTGCTGCCAGCAGCAGCAATTTCATTTGGCATGATAAGAACTGAAAGAAATTATAACCTGTATTTCCATCGTAGCTCAGAACATCACGTGATACGATCAACAAAGACATGCCTTGATCTCAGGGTCTTTACGCACAGAGGTAAGTTTTGCATGGGAGGTGAAGCACGAAAGATTACACAAAACTTCCCACTCAAATTGTTGCAACCACAAATGCAACTGATATTTGAAATATTATCTTTCTGGACAAATACTCTAATAAAAGCCCAGGAAACAATACTGAAACGCAGTTACTACCACAGCACTGCAGCAAATGCAATTTTAAGCCTCAGTGATGTAAATCCTGGCTTCCTGGCTTCACTGGGTTTGAGTCTCTATTAGGTACGACTTTCAAGGACTCTTTCTAAATATGCTGGACTCTTCTGCTGACTCATCTCCAAACCAGACCAGGTGGGTCCCATTAACTTCAGTTCAGGAAGTTAAAATATGGAGAACGTCTCCACAGTCAGCCAAATATTTTGGCAAGGAAAAGCCCTGGAAAGGAGCCAGTTCAGGAAGCAGCTCAGGATAATAAGGTTTATATTTATTGGTGAAGTAAAGGAAAACCCCAAGGTGCAGAGTGATTTGGGTGACTCAACCTGCTTATTACAAGGCTCCCATAACTGCAATGGGCCCAAGCCATTGTGTTTCAATTCATATCTAGTCCTGAATATCTGGTCAAAAACAGATATTCAGGGTATAGAATTTAGAGCAACCACTAGAGTGCCATAACTTTAAAAAGAAGATGGGAGAAAGTTGTTCCTTTCTAACCACACTGCTGTGAATTTGATTCCAGCTAACTTTTGGGTTTTCCTATTCTTTTTGAGAAAGATCCAATCACTTTATTTTCAGTTGAAAAACTGACTACTAAAAATGAGCTGATTGTTTTTTAAGTCAGTTGGCCAGATGGTAAAAAAGTACAGTGAACAGACAAAGAAGAAAAATTTGGAATGATCTAGAAATCAGTTTTGGTTCTTCTCTTTTTTTTTTTTTTATTGAGGGGGTAAATGATAAGGCATGTTTCTGTTTCTTTGGAGAAAACTTAGAAGATAGAATAGTTGGAGATGAAAGAACTAAGAATTAAGAAATCAGAGACCCAGATCTCTGATTTACTAACTATTTTGCAGTCTTATTCTTATACCACAAGAATTTTGCAAAGCATTCCTCAAGAGCAAGCTATATTAGTTTAGAGGTTGATGAAGAAGAATTGAGGACAAGTTCCACTGCATCCTGGCTGGCCACCGGTCTGACATCCTTAAGTAACATCAGTTTCCATAGTTAATGATATAAACAAAAGGGCAACAACTAGAATAGATTATAAGTGCCTTTGACTCGACTGCCCAAAAGGCAAAGCTTTTGGCTTAAGTCCAGAGTGATCCTGGAAACCTCATTTTTTAATCCAGAGTGAGGTGTTTCAACTGGCTTGTAACTATGCTCCATTAATAAACCTAGATCTGCTAATACAACATCCATTCTAGAGAAGTGATGGTAAAAATGGTAATGGTTATTTATGCCTTCCTAGAACATCACTGTGCCTTTTTAATAACAGGCTTACTTCTAAATGTAGGGCTCTTCAGTGATTAGCATTTCGAGGTAAGCTGCAGGCATGTAGGTAATTTTGGAGCTTTAACTTTTGCAGTTTATGGAGCTTTTTTTTTCTTCCCTGTCTTTTGAAAGTGACTATTTTGGGAATCATTAGCTAAAAAGTACTAAAAATGACACTGGTATTGCTTGTAGTGCTGCCTTTCAGCTCCTCTGTAATTGGAAAGCTGGTGAATCCAGATCTACAAAGCCAGGCAGCCCTGTCTGATTTTCCAGAAATACTTGTAGCAGCTAAAGCTGTGACACCTCATCCCATCACTCAGTTCCCAAGCATGAAGGAGTTTCACCTGAAAAGTGAGGCTGTGTGAAAAACTCTTCTAGTCATACATCAAGTACTGCCCAGTTCCAAATTCAGCTGATAGAGAGTATTTCCAGCTCTACCTCCAGTTTCAAGTGAAACACTGTTTCCATCTTTTCTCATCGTCTTCTTCCCACATACATAGATGCCAAAATACCAAAACTGGACAAAACCCTGTTTCAGGTGAGACCCTGGGGGCAAGTCCTCCATTTTTGTCACTTGGCCTAGATGCTTCCAACACATAAAGCCAGCTTCTAGCACTGGAAATCTTGAAACAATTTTCTTTTCCATTTCACATCTTGAATGTAAAGAGGGTGAGTAATCCTTTCTAACAATTGAGATCAGTTTATATCCATAGCAAATAGAAACACAATCCCAGTAGCCATGTACTTGCCATTTGACAAGATATGACATATCTGACACAGTATCTGCTGTTTTGTTCGGTCTGGCAGACTATCATTTCCTTGCACAGTTTCAGTAATAAATTTACAGGCCCATTTAAAGCTATCCCTCTGGGGCTACTGAACAAGGAAAGTGGTGCCTTATTCATAAAGTTAAGGATACTTGAAACAGAACTGAGCTCCTGTGGAGCCAATGGATTTGAATTGCATCACTGTAAAGACAAAAACAAACAAAATCCCCTGCTCTACAGAAAATTAAGTCTACATTGCATAGGAATAGCTGTTCGATAAAGATTAGCCTTTTCTACACTCTAAATATGATACTTATTCACCTACTTAGAGAACTAAAGAGAAAAAAAACAATTTTCAGGACAGATTACAGTGAAACTCCAAATTTTGTCAGGTACTTCAGTCTTTTAAATTCATTCAATGATTTACTTATTTTTATGGCAAAATCACCAGTGATTCACTGCTTGCTTTGTTCCCAAAACAGACATATCTAATGCTCTAGTATGACAAATTCCAAAGAGAAAACTGTTTTAATTTGCTTTCTTTTTAAATAAATCCTGTTCTCATCTATTGCAAGCACAGTGACTGCTTTGGTAAAAGTTTAGATTAAAAGAACAAACGGAGTTTTACTATGGCAGAACTGGGTCCAATAAGCCTCGTTTTCCATTTGTAGGGAGTTTGCACATGCTTTTCTTTAACACAGGTTTGGGCTATGTATCTGAAATCATGACAACAGGCAATGCCTTTAAAAGGAGAGGTACAATAACTAATAATAATAATAATGAGAGAGGGATCCCCATTATTTTTTTATACATGGGAGTGACATCACAAAGCCAGAGGGGATTATATGAGACCTTAATCTTGCCCAGTATTTTAGTCATTTTGAAAATAGCTACTTCTCCAGACTGAGACTTAACAGATTTGAAGAGCTCTTTGAATTTTTTCTCCCCCAATAAACCCTTCCAAAACTAGTTTACCAAGATAAATGCTGAGAAACAAAACTGAACAACTTCTCCTGTCATTTCTGTATCAGTTTCTAGATTCAAAGCAAGTATATTCTACAACAGGTCACAGCAGTCAAATATTGATATATACACTTGGCTGATGTGGTCAAGGGATTTGCTAATTCCTAATGCAGGAACTGCACATATAAATTTGGTGTTCTGTGATGTAAGCTTTTTTTCACTCTGTCTCTTTAAAATATTTATCAATTGGCAGCACTCTGAAATATAGATCTGGTGATAACAAGTTAAAGTCTATACCTACGCATTTCTCAACCTGGTGGGCAGTTTTCACACCAAGATGGAAGGTCAGGCAGAAGTCTCCCATTCCCAGGTGGTCATCAGGTCAGGCACAAGTTTCTCCACACTTCAGAAAAGTTTGACTGCTTCTTCACCTACTGGGGCCAACATAGCTTCAAGCTTGTTGTGATCTACACTTACCCTATGCACATTTCTCTCCCAGGTATGTTATTTCCATTTCACGGGATTTACTTTTACTGTTGGTTTAGCTTTTAGCCTAGCTCCTGGTTTTCCTAGGCTGCTAGGAACCACTGACTAGTTCCTCTGCTGGTTTTCCCAGATCAAAATGTCATCTACACAAACCTTTGTACCTCCTATACCATCAAACAGTTGTTGTGTTTTCCTTTGAACACCTCAGGTGTTGAACGTAACCCAAAGGGCAGCGTGAGGAAACAGTGTCTCCCAAAGGGGGTGTTGAATGCACAGAAATGTATGCTGTATTTTCCTAAGCGCACCTGCCAGAACACTGCTGACACATCAAGCATAGAAAAATATTTGCCATCAGCCATCTCCTCCAGAATTCTTTGCCTTTTTACATGGTTATTTAGTTCATTTGGGTCTATATGCAAACAAAATGCTACACAATATAGGCCTACCCTGACAGCACATTGATGGAGAAACAGCAAGCAATTAGAAAAACTGCCAGGCTCAGCTTTCAGTTCTCTCCCTTCAGCAGGAGGAAACTCTGTCCCAGGAGCATCACTAAGCAGAGATTGAGTTGTTTCAGGTCTCTACTCTTTTCTCCACAGGCTGCCTTCAAGCTCTTCCTTAACTGCTTAGGCTTCTTGCCCTTCCAGTAATTCACTCCCTGAAAATTATTATCACTATTTTCTGTGTTGTTATTGCAAATCGTTTACTTTAAATTGTTAGCCTATACAATTATTTGCTGGAAATAAATGACCAATAACAGTGCTTAGTTTTGCCCATTTAACTTTTCCATGGTCTGGGACTTTTTGTTTTTTTGCAGTGTGAGTATCATTATTCCAGGCTCCAGCTTGGATTTGTAGCCAAACTAAAATGAAGAAATGTCCTACTGACTTTCAGGTCAATAGTCTATTCATCTTCTGCTGCAACACATTCTATCATCTTTGTGAAGAAACTCTTCATATCATACATTCCCCAATTCATAACGCAGAAGTATATGTTTGGAATTAAATAGGACTAAAACCACAAAAGCAAAAGGTATTTGCACAAAAAACACAACCATCAAAAAGGGACATCAAAATAGAGAAAGGACTCTTCGGTGGCTGGATGACTCAAGAAATTAGGCATTGAAAAGCAATGAGAAAAATGACAGAAAGAACTCAGAGGTTTATCTGAGGAGGACGAGTTAAAGAATGGATACATGAAAGGTCATGGCCTGAAGGCAACAAATCTTAAGTGGAAAAGACAACCCATACCGTGAGGGAGCCTCTTTTAAGGCAGAAGCTGTAGAGACCCAGGTGATAACAGCAAAGCTTTCCAGTTCCGCTTTGTTGAATGAAGGCTGGGATGCATTTATTTGCTCCTAGGTTGCATGCAATACATACAAGCTTCCAACAGGATAGGACTGGGAGTTACTCAGCTTTTCACCTACAACTAACATCAGCTGGAACTGCAACACTCCTCTCTATTCTGGGCACAGACTCCAAAGAAGAATCAAGACTATAATGTGTTTGCAATTGTCTTGTTTTTGAAACATCTATATTTTCCTTGGATATTAAAAGACATGTATTTTCTTTTGCAGGCAAATGCATGACATATGGCCTAGTTTTTCACTTCAGAAAAGGCATAATGCCATCACTGAGCCATGATTGCACAGTTGTTAAACAGCAGGGATTATCGGGCAGGACAATATTAAGTGGTATTTAACAGCAAGACCAAAGTTCCTTGTCAAATGCTTGACTTAGTGTTCCTTGATTGTTAGCATCCCAGCAATGAGACCTTTTGCACTGAACCATTTTTCATTTTGACAACAAACTACCGCAGCTATCCAATGTTGCCTTGCTGGAGCTGACAGCAAAGTATTTTTGTGGCAGAAATATTACTATGTAGTGGGGTTCAGGGCTGGAGGATAGACGGTTTTATCCCTTTCCTTTCAGAGTGCAATGGCATTCCAAGCAGTAGGTGTCCTGAGTCACTGCCTGGCTAATGTACTCAGTATGATCCTCTGTCTAGTCATAACAATAGTGGAAAAAAAGAGATAGAAAAAGAAAATCAAACCCTTGATGTAATTGTTTAAATTACAGACTACCTTCTTTTAGATGCATCTTAATGAAGATGTATGGTGGGAGACAAGGGGATAAGGAAGGAAGGTTGAATTACCGATTTAGGGGTGAATTTTCAAAAGTTTTTAGAGAATCTGAAGTGCCTTTAAAATTCCACCAAAGCTGTTTTTATTAAAGCACTAAAACCAAGAGTGCTTATGAAAGTTATAGTGTGATGTGAGCAAAAGGCAGGAAATAAAGGGGAAAAAAAGGGGGAACTTAATGAAGGTTTAATCTTCAAGGGAATATGGACTTCAAGACTGTAAATCTAATGGAATGGTCCTATATTCTAATGTCAAAAGCTAGCATCTTATGCCAGCAAATTTAACATTTTCAGTTGAGAAATCTAGTTTTAAAACCAGTTATTTATACTGTTAAAAGACGAGATGTGGTAGTTGAAGAAAGCTAAGAACCATGTTATTTTCAAGGGTCTTTCCTACTGACAGATTTATTAGGGAGTTTGTCACTCTTTTTCCATCCTTTTCTGTATGTACATACTACTTCTGTACTTCCAGGCTGGAAAATTTCCATGAAAAATCCTGAAAATTTGATTGTGAGATACTCTGGAAAGAGACATAAAAACATACTGTTTTTCACTGTAAGAGAATAAAACTTGGGAGTTTGCTATGTCTATTTCTGATACTTATTTTTAAATTCCTACTAAATTTCTTAGTTTCTCTTTTCTTCATGTTTCTCTTTGAAAAGGAAAGCAATAGCCCACCTTAAATTCACACCTTTGAGTTCATTCTTTTAAAGTAATTCCAGTAAGATTCCTGGTGAAACAGTTGCATTAATACCAGAATTTAATATACAGTTTTATTTTTTTGCTTCACCTTATTTAAAAGGGAATTGTCTGGACCTGGCTATCTAGAATGTTTGTGGCTTTAAGATAGCATATGGTGCCCATTCAAACCTTTGAGAAATACAAAAAAGATCTATGAAAATCCTGTTAAACTGTAATGCCAATGAAAGCTTTTTTCCCCCCTATTCTCCACAACTGTTGTATGTTCAGATAAATATTGGAAATGTTGGCTATCTCCAACAATATTATTGGACTGAGCGTTTTTACAATGGTTGATTTCTGTATACAGTATGCTGTCATTTAACACTCAAAACTTTCTTGCTGTTGGTTGGCAATTCCGTCTGTGCTCTGAGCAAGCCATGTTCCCTGTGTTCCTTGATTTACCACAGAAGATTAAAATTCTGTGCTCCAAGTTTTACAGATAACATTATGAAAAATGCAGAAGATAAAACGTAATCAAAGTATCATTCATCCTTATACATATTAATTCATCTTGTCATTCTCACAACATTAAGGCTGTAGGCTCCTCAACATAAATCAGTGACATTTGCAGAAGGTCTAATAAAATTTGATATAAAATTGAAAAAAATCCTATTATTTTGAGCAAAGAAAATGAGGATGAAAATTTTCAACTGCCCTGAGATTATTGCCAAGCTCAGAAATCCGAAAAGGCTATTAATTATTAATTATTAGCTTAGATACAACAGCTATTTTCTCTTTTCTCATCTATCCATTCACTTAAATAACATGGTACAGAGTTCTTTATCTAACTTCACAGTAATAGACAAACACTGAAGGAGTAACATAAACTGTAAAAAGAGCTCATGCAATGCATTCATCCCCATTGCTGCTTTCAGTAAAATAAAGGAAAATCATCATCAATAAACAACAGATCAATCCTATAACAAAGAACTAGAGAATAGTGTTTCTATGTTTTCATGTCTGTAAAATGACACTAGACTAGACCAAGTATAATGTGACTTGGAATTAAAGTAAAACAATCTGCATGCACTTTAAAGAAGCAATAAAACCTCCTAATTTGTACCTAAAATACAGATCTTAAATGAAATTCTACATGAATTCCTCATGACTGACAGAAAGGGCACTGGATCATAATTTTAGCATTTCATGAAGTGCTCTCTATGTATACCTTTTCCTGCTTTCACCAAAAAAGTAATCTTGTCTCTTGCCAAAATATTTGGCTTCCAAAGTGTAGCTCAGCTGCTATGGGAATTGTATAAAACAGTTAGTTCTCAACTAATTAAAACATTTAAAATAAAATAGTTATGCCAGCAATAATCATGCCTTTCTAAAAATGGATTAAAATTAACACCTTTGGTCCAAATATCTCTGAATGCTGTGGTCTTTACTAGTATTGGAACCAGTATCTGAATGCTGTAGTTAGTCTCTAATTTCTATAATGAGCAAACCTAAAAACCTGTATCTGGATAACCCTTAAATTAGAGATGTTTGAGGTCTGGAGCCTGATCAAGTTGTACACTTTGTGGTTTGGGCACCATCTATATTCCCTTCACATCGATCTTCTCTGTGGATGCACTTGTTTTTAAATGTTCATTGCTTTATATGTTGTGCATATTCCTAGGGAAACAACTCAGGGAGGCCCATCTGCAGAACTGTTGAGCCAATCAATGTGATGACCCTTCTGGAAGCTCTTCAAAATGCCAGCTTTTCAGTTTGTTTTATCTCCCCCCACAGCTATTCCATCAAGAAACTCTGAATCTTGTAGCAAATCTCCCCAGGCTAAAGGACAAGGGATGTTCCTTATGGGAAGGTGCCTAATTAATCACCAGAGACACAGTGCTTCCTGCCTTGCTCCACCCTTGGCAAAGTTCATATCCAAAAGCCAAACAAACCATCAAGTCTTTTAGATCTCTCTACCAGCAGTGGCTAAGTTAAAAGTTAAAACAATTCAGGTATGTCCTAAAATGAAAATCAATCTACTGGCATTTCCTTCAGTGGATGACACTTCAATGGCTCAGGCAAAAATGAGACACTGAATTTGTAATTTAGATGCTTCTGGCAAGCCCTCAGCTCCAGACACCTCAGGGCTTTGTCCAGCCTAAGAAGGCAGAAATGCAATATTGCACATGGAATTTTATAGGAATAATGAAAATCCTTCATTTTGCAAGTCATATATACAAAAGAGAGTACAGTTAATCACAGCACTCAGAAATTAGCTATTTTCTCCAATAGACACAAACCACCTCCACTGTTAGAAGCTGCTGCTTGAAATGGTGTGTGGGAGGAAACACATCTGAACCCACCAAGGCGATTTCAGTGAGGGAAGTGATGAGATGTGCATGTGCGTGCAGCTGCTGATCCATGAACATTTGCAGCCTTTATTAGCATTAAGATAATAACTTCAGGCTGGGGAAAAAAAATAACAGGAAGGAATAGTGAAGAGCTGGTTGTCACATCACAATGTACATGAGATTAAAATCTTGCTGTACTTTATTTACATATAAGCCTAAATCTTCAACACCTGCAGGCATACAGTTATAAGTCTGTAAAACTTCGCTTTTGAGTGAATTTAAGAAAAAATGTTGTAAATATTTTGAAGTGACTGTTCTATGCATTTCAGGTAATACTGGTGACAAACAAATGGCCTCATTGTGTGTTGTCATATTCAGCATACAAATTCATCAGGTGGTTATTTTAAAGCACAGATTGTTCGGTGTATATAAAATGAAAGCACGTCTCAGAAACTTGTTAAGATATACATGGAAAATATACTACTTCATGAGTACCCTAAGAACTGTTCCATCAACGCACCTTCTTCTTAGGAAAACCTCAAGATATCACAGGGACATTTATAATTTTAACAGTCTTTGATCAGGAAAAAAATCAAGAAGGGTTATATTCAGCAAGAGATCCATAAGCATTAACAAAATACATGATCCATAATCTGTGACAAGTGGTGTGTGATAGCTAGGTCTCTTCTGACATAAATTAAAGCCCAGCATCCATTACCAAAGGGTCCTCTAAACTATTTCTAACTCCCATCCCCACCCCAAGCTATATTTTTCCCTTCTTTGCTCTGAAGCCACAAGTCTGGAGGGTTCTCAATGTGAGCTGTGCCTATGTCAAAATCACTTCACACCCACAGGAAAATTTTTTAATATGAATTGGGCTTTAAAAAACTTTACCTTGATTTAGTGAGAATATAAAGTGGGGCTATAGTCAATGTGTTGTTTGTATGCATCGCCATGAATACTGTAACCTGAAGGATATCTGCTACCAAGGCAGCATTAAGTACTAACTCACATTTAAAAAGCTTCCAAAGAAGCTCTTTATTCCAGGCAGTTTTTAAAATGAGAAAAGCAATGTTAGCTAGAAGCAGACATTCAAAATATAAATAAATATACAAGTGTCGTGGTTTAGCCTTTTAGATAAACACACTTCCAGGGAGTTTTTTGCTGCAAGTGATAAGTTACCTCACTGCAGCAGGCTGTGCTATATTTTATTGCTTTTCAGGAGACACAAGTCAACAGTGAGAGTGAAGCAGTTTAGGCTAGAAGTCAGCCCCAAGAGAAAGGCAGTGGGGACACCAGTATTTGCAGTTACACAGTTTGTCATAAAATTGCAACAAATTTTTATTTTCATTTGCTAAAGAAGTCTGTGGAGCTGCTCCTGTAATTTCAAATCCATTAGCTTCCCTCACACCATCACTTTAAGAAGGATGAAAAACAGAGAAAGGTGGGGGTGGGGAAAGGAAAAGAAAGGTAACCACAGATTTTATGGGCTGACAACTGATGGCTAAGCTACTGGTCTGTTGGCTTTGAGTGCAGGATCCATTACAGATACCTAAACTACATTTTATCCATAAACTACATTTCAACAGCATTGTAGCTAGCAGACTCTGCAGGAAACAATGAGAATTGGTTCACCTCCAGGGAAGCTGGGGAACGGTCTCCAGGAAAGCTGACTGTGGCATAACCACTAGTGTATATTATCTTCCAGCATAATCAGACTTTAAGCTCAGGGAGACTTTGCCTCTTGATGCAATTGGGAAATCACATCAGAAGAGAGATTAAAGTGCAGGTTCTCAGCCTCTTTTCTCTCCTGCCATTTTGGCTGAAGCAATCTCTTTGGATGACTTGATGTCATATAATACACTCACCAACTGGCTTATAAAAATAAGCAGCTTTTGTGTACAATGGGATGTATGTGTACAGACCTGCAAAACCACATAGATGGAAAAACAGCCAGCTATTCTTCAAACCTAAGTAAGTCCTCTCCTCACAAAATCTTCTTAAAGCTCTTTCCAAGCATTATTTAATTTTACTAAACTTTGCAACATAACCCTTTGCAATATCTCTATTGAGCAGCTGGAAAGACTGAGGAAAGGGGAAATGAACTGTGCCACCTAAAGGGGATAAGTACGGAAGGGGTCCGGATTGCTGTCTTGACCCATGCACTCTAGCTGAGACCTACAGGTAATCCTCCTCCCATGCATTTTCAAAGTATGAAAACTCAGTAAATAGGAACCACAAAGTGCTTCCAGTTTTTGAGGAAGCGGTTGTAACTGTGATTCTCTCAGTGTGCCCAGTGGGAGACACAGGAATATTTTTACTCATCTCAGCAGTTGACAAATTTTCCCACAGATCTTCTTGGGAATTCAGATGTCTTTCCAAAGCAATAAAAATTGAGATTTTTAATACTGACATGTTTCTGTTTCTCTTAGAAAAATCTCCTCCCCTCGAGGGTTACCTTTAAGCAATGGGCATTCATTCTACAGGCAAAAGGCAGTCTCCCTTTAAGAGCAGCACTTTTGGAAAGATGATGTGCCCATTGCATTATCTCCCTTTGCTTTTGTCTGAGCTTTGATCTCATAGCTTTTCATCCTGGTGCTGGGAAAGACAGCTCTTTGGTGCATCCTGAGAGCTGTGTCTGCCTGGAGCACATTGTTCCCTATCAAGGCACTGCAGGGCCATCTCTCAGCAAGCATCCTTGATCCATCCAAGGCAGGGGCGCTCAGTCAGCCAGTCTGCTAACAGAAGCTGTTAACGATGAACTCCTGGCATACGACAGGACAGAGATGTTTCACATTCCAGCCTTTGATGCCTTTCGGACCGTAGCTGAAAGACATGGTGTCTTCAGACATAGTGTAGAAGGGACTTTACAGGCAAGGAAGCAGACTGAAAAAGCAACGTGGTTGTTTAACAAATTAAAGGAGGGGAAGTCTTATCCCAGACCGTTTGGAAAGAGCTGGAAATGGCAGTCATTCTTTTTAAATTTGTTCCTTTCTGCTGCGTTTCCATTTTGCAAAAGCACTGTTAGTAAAGAGATGATTGTGGTTGAAGGTATGAGCCAGGCATTCACGGAACACGTAGGTGTACCACATTTCCTGTATATCGCAAAGGATGTTAAAGCCTTTATCAATATTCAAGTACGTACTTCATTAATAAAGCTCTGCAATACATTGTCTTGAGATGTGGTGGAATCTATGTCATTAAAGATGGAAAACAATAATAAACCTGTTGACTGGGTGACCTCTAACAGTCCTTCCAGCACTATTTTCTATTATTTCACCATTTGCAAACACAATGCCTGTTTTAAAACCTTACAGGTAGGAGACATCTGGTACTTCAAGAAATCATTTGGGCTTTTTACCTGCATATCTATTCACCCATGTGAACGAGAAAACAAGACTTATTTATTGTAGCAAAAGAAATGCCTTGAGAAATCTTCTGTCACTTGTTAAAACAAAAGAGAAAAACAAACAGCTAATTAGTCTCATAACTAATTACTTTCTACCCCCTCCCTACCTTATTTTAAATAAAACCTGATGATGCAAGGTATTCCTTGGCTTCTTGCTCTATAACCAACCAGCTCTCTGTGGAAAGAGCTTCTTTTTTTATGGCTACGTATTAAAAGTAAACCAGCCCATGCCAGGTTTGGATAAAAGGCTATTTATTTTCAACCAATTTGATAGCTGCAGTTTTCGGTAATTGAATTTTCTGTGGTCAGAGAAGCAGTAATCTTAGAAACCAAATAAATATTTTTTAATAAAATGGAACACTGAGAAACCCTATAATAATGTCAAATATGTAGCCACTTATGGATGGATAAATATTTTAAGAAATTTACATCTCACTCAATGCTTTAGGCCTTAAGCTTCCCTGGAAATTTCAAACAACGCTATTTTATTTTGGGGAGGGGACATGGGGGAATGGAGTGTATTTAGATAAAGAGCTAAATACTAATCCTTCAGTTTGCAGCACGTTTTATTTCTAATATCTATGCAGCAGTTGCTGGTTTGATCAAGAAAATAAAAATCAAAAAACATTTTCCCAAACCCTTTCGATAGCATGTTACAGTTCATATAATGCAGGTTGTACTGCAGTCACCTATGCTTGGACAAAAATGACCAGCTCAGCCAGAACCGCTCTTAAAAACCTCTGCAGAGTTACAGATGTGTGTTACTGCCCCGTCCCCATAGCAGAAAATCGTGACAAACCTTTGGAAGAATAACAGTTGTTGTTGGAGCCTCTTGTCTCCTGACAATCAGAATATGGCATTTGAATGGACAGTCATTCACACTGGTTTATGCAAACTGAGGGGCCAGGGAAAGATTTGACTCAGAAATCCTTCAGCAAGTGAAGGATAAGGAAGAGAGGAAGAGAAAGAAAACAGGGAGAAACTCACTTATGTCATGGATCTCCATGCAATAAATTACAGTTAGAGGTCAGTCTGAGTGTTTCCCTTGGCTATTTGCAAATGCTTGTATCTGAAGAGGCTACTGCCCGCTAAAGACAGATGAAGATACTTATAAACAGTGCTTCAGTGCAGGAGGCAGGCTGTGGAGGAAAGCTGCCTATGCTCTCAGTACGCCGTACCCTCAAGAAGTCTACACTTAGGGTCACCTAGATCCAGGGGTCTATGCCATCCCAAATCCTAACCCAATTCCTTGCTGCCGCCAGGCAGCAACCGCTTTGTAAAATCCCTGATGATTTTGCCAAGCTCCTTTTCCAAACTTGGTGTGTGGGTCTCTTGCTTTCAGGACATATTTATTTTCTAAAATAGTGACAAGTCATTATGGAATGAATGAGTTTCGATAATATCCAAAACAGAGAGAACTGCAGAGACAGAAACTGCATTTCCTGCAAGAGGAGTTCCAGAGCTGGATATTATTGTTCTCTTACGCTGACACCTGCTGGCAAATGCAGACTCCTGTAACAGCGCCTGGAAAAGGATCAATTCCAAATTGACAGGGATTACTGAGTGCAGGTCGGGTTTTTTATGAAATGATACACATGAAAGTGGAAAGAACTGTAGCTATTCAGCCAAAGTAAGAAAAAACAGAAGGAACATACATCAGGTTTGCAAATACATGAAATACTATTACGAAAGGGAAGAAATTGCTCTCCATATCCACGGGATAAGAATTAATAAAGGATAGAGGCATATACTATTGAAGCAACAAAGATTTGGGTAAGACTCCTGTTTAGTAAAAGGTTCCTAACTGTGAAGCTAATGCTGTGAAATCTCCTTCAGATAAGCTGGGCATGTGGAGCCTCACAGGTTCCAGTTATGCTTTTTCTCCTTCCAGTATGTATGCTTTTTCAAACCCGACTGATCCATTATTCAATTAGACCCGTCCTAGTTCAAATATAACCACCACTTTTCAGCCTGCGTCTTTTTTTTTTTTTAATTTTAAATGCTGATGAAAACTGAAACCCAGGTGGTTTTCAGCATGACACTCTGTGGAAATCAGGTATGAAATTACCTGTTTATTAATGATGTGTCAGGAAAATGACACACTAACAGCCAACTCCAGCACCAGCAGTGCTAATGTAGAAATAACAACCATGCATTATACACAATATGTATTCTACAGGACTACAACTTTGCATCCCTAGAGACACAGCTGAAACCCATATGTTTTATCTCAACATTTCAATCTCCACAAGCAATGATTCCAAAATGGAAGTTAAACATATGCTTGGTCACTATTTTGCTGTATCACCTCCCTGAGATTAATGTGTGAGTGAACAATTGACATCAGACATGCAAAGATTTAGAATCTCATTAGTCAATGCTCCAGGCATGGAAGAGCACTGATGGTGGGATGAGGTCTTGTAAGGACATATCATATTGCTTACCACTTCAACAAGAATCACCATTAGCATCTGACCTGGCACAGAGCTGTAGCATTCTTGGTGTCACATATAAAGATTATTATTTCACAATTAAAAACTCTGATTTGTTTCCACAATACTGTCCACCACAGTGGACAGAGTGGAAATAAACCATAATTCACAGTAGATATCAAAGTCAATCGTGTTCGACTGCAAGATCCTTGAAAAATCTTCAGTACATTTTCCAGTGAGTTTATCTCCCTTACAATAAAGTTTGTATTTCCTCCTCTTTATTCTGGAAAATTCTTGGGATAATATAATGGTCTGTCAGCATGGAACCAGAAGGACTAAGTTTGACAAAAACTGTTACTAATGATGTATCATCTAAATAGCCACTGTGGATTGTTCTGTTATTGCCAGAGAGGAGCTTCTTTTCAAGTTTGGAGAGTTTATCCTCCAAGGTTTAGTCTTCACAAGTACCTTGTAACATACAATATCAAGAACAGTTACTAACAGTTTTTCCAGGAGATGAGGTCTTTGTTATGGAGACTCCATTTTACAATATTTGCCTCGTTCAATAAGGAAAGATGCGTCTTTGAGCAGATTTGCTGGTGCAGCTCTGGGGCATCATGCAATATTTATATTCTGTTAATTTTATAGCTTTAAAGGAAAGATGGAGGAGGCCAAATCCAGCCTTCATATAAATGCCATTGATTTTGGGTTCTAACAGCATTGGATTTAGGCCAGTATTTTCCCTTGCCTCACTCTTCGCCTTTCAGAATATTTGTGGAAATGAGTAACAGGGTCATTTGGTATTCAGCCCTGGATATGAATTATAATCTTGGTATAAGCTACATAGAAATTTAAAAGGCAAATTTTTCACCTCAGAAACACGCTTTTCTTTAACGAGCCAGAAAGCCCAGTGCCAGGTTCAGTCCATGGCTTGCAGGAAAGCAAGGGAGTACACACACTTTTGCACATACAGACACACGCTGCAGGTTTACAGGCACCACTTAAAAACCAGAACAAAATGACAAAGTATTCTGCACTGAGTAAAGGGGACAGCTTGGAAACTGTTCAGAAACCTGAGGGGGTTCACAAGATTGGCATAATCAGGTACATAAATTTACATAATATCTGCATCAAAAATAGAAGCAGGCCACCTATATGTTCTCCTGTACCTTTATTTAATAAGGGCTATAATGCAATTAATTTAACATTTTTTCTCTGAGCCATTTCCTGGAGTGATTGATTTCTGCCCCCTTCAGAGCTGTGAGTACAGTAAGGCAACAGCGGAGTCAGGCAGGACCTCTTTCATCTGTCCTCAGCAGGCAGTATAGCTGGGAGGTTACCCTACCCTGAAAGACATGTACTTACTGGGGAGATTGTATAAGACCTCAAACGTTAAGGAACATGTTTCTGTTTCTTGGATTTGATGAACTACTAATCAGACAAGACCTACAGAAACATCATAATCCTCCTGGATTTAGTTGCCTTAATATTCCTGGACATATTAAATCAAAGTCTGAATTAGTGCTTGATTCTGACCTCACCAACTTGTATTCAAATGATAAAAGCCTGAACTAGAGTGACTTAGCCTGGGTTTTAGGGTCCCGAGATAGATCAATGCTCAGAAGGGCAGGGCTGGTCATACTACACAGCTGGAGCAAGTGACTGAGGCTCAGTGCTGAGTGAAAGTGTCCAAACCATCAGAAATGGACCTCTCTACCCCTGACACCTCCATCACGTTGTAGCTTTTCCTGTTTGAATTTGATTCCTCCTTACAGCTATGTACAGAGTATCTTAGCACATCCAGTCTCTTCTGTTAGGTTCTCTCCTCACCTCATAGCTCTACTTTCCTTGCATCTTACCTTCTTAGCTTACATCATTGCTAATTTAAAATATCAAGAAATGCCATGTATTTCCTTTGCAGGTTTTTAATAATGAAAATCCAAATGTCCCTTCCTAAGCTAGAAGGAAAATAACGCCAGATCTCTCAGCTCTGCTCTGAGGTTCTTCTCTATTCTTTACCTCCATGAGTCCATCAGCAATGGCCTATGAAATGCGGTCTTTCCTCCAAAGCATTCCTTCACCCTCTCCTCTTGCATAACAAATAATTGCTTGAGTGTAGGGCAGCCTGAACACAGACTGGAGTTAATGCAGCCTGGTATGCTCAGAGACTAGCGCATTCTATCACCCTGTATTAAATTTGCAATTGATCCTACAAGCACGAGTCTCTTTCAGCTTGCACATGAGCTCAATGCCCAGACATGCATGATACAGGATTAGTAGGAGTTTTTCATTATGTTCTCTGAACAGAAATGGTCACGGTTTGTGGAGGTCCCCTTGAGGAAAACTTTTCTACCCAACGCCCCCAAGTGCGCTCTGAATTCAATTCTATAAAAAACAAACCATAATGCTCCTCGGAAGCACACAAAGGAAGGATTTTATGCCAATGTTTAGCTGTATGTATTGTTAACCAGGTACAGATTTTTCCCCTCTTAAGGATACACTACATGATCACACTATTAGGCACAGAGATGCTGTATATCAATTTAATTTGCCTAATGTTGTCCTGCGTGTAACTTCTTACTCTGTAATGCCATAACTACAGCAGAAGCATCTCCTGGCTGTATGCAGAGCTGTGCATAAAAGATTATGTTTGTTCATAACAATTATTCCTTCATGGAAAAGAGGATGAATTGAAAGCTTTTTTTTTTCCCCAATTATTGTGTGTATTTGAAGTATCTCACTACAGAAACTGCTGGGCCATGGATTAAACAGACCTCCTTTTAAAAAACAGAACTTTTACTACTTTCATTTGCTAAATTTTCTGTCCTCCCCTAAAATAACAATAGTATCTATTCCTCAGAGGGAGAAGGTGAATAAAAAGGGAAAAGCCAGCACTCAACTAATTTTAGCAAGTACAAAAGGAGACTCCATGCCAGAGGAACATATGGCATTTTTAGTTCACCTTAAACTTTCCCCTTGGCATTTCAAGCCCTATTAATAAACAAAACAAACTTGTTTCAGAAAACAGATGAGTAAACATCTTTGATGGCTGTACTCTATTACTGATTCACCTTCCTTCCTTCCACCCACCACCCCAGGCCTCCACTCTTTGACTCTGAATTATTTTTATCATTCAGGCAACAGCGCTGGGACATGTTGTGGTAAATATCCAAAAACAAAACATGTGGCAAGGTCAAATAGCGTTTCCTCAGCAGCATGGGACCTCACCATTCACTCTCCTCGGAACAAACCCCCCTGTATCGTAATGCTGCGTAAAAGAGAGCAGGGGAGAGAGTGGGAGAGTCAGGCTGGCACCAGAAATATAACTTAGTGTGCAGGTATTTGATTTGATAAAAAACCTACCTTAATTTAAAAAAAATACATATATGTATGTATATATGAATATATATAATAGGTTCCTGACAAGGCTGTAATTCATTGAGAGGGGCCAGGCCTACAGTTTGGGTTTGACATGTCACTCCAACCTAAACCATGACTGGTTTTACGTGATCCCCTAAGAGGGTAGCATGTTGCAGCTGGCAAAAAAATAAACAAACCTGAGCTCTGTGCTAACAGATTTTTTTTTGCTTTTTGATTTATGCCACGAGCAAAGGAAAAACAGTGACATAGCTGTGAATCTAGGTTTCATTTGGCTCCTCCATGCTTGCAGCAACAGTGTCCTGCTAAGGAGGTGGACAGTACAAAATACATAGCAGACAGGCCTAGAACAGGCAGGACAGGGAAGCAGATGAACGGTAGCGCTGAGGGATTTTTTTTTTTTGCGACAGCATCTCACATGCATGACCCTCATTTTGGGTTTTTTTGGGTGGGTTTTTTTTGTTTTGTTTTGTTTTCCTTTTTAATTCTCAGGGAAATCTGTGCCTCTGCTGATGTGCTGCTGAGGAGAACCTGGTATGATTCATGTGTAGCAGTCAAGCAGTACGTTTTGGTGTCACTGATTAAACTCAGGTTTTCATTTTAAAACTTATTCCTTGCTCTGAAGAGTCAGAAAACCACAGATATTCCTCTGTAAAACAGTATTTTCTGCTCTTAGGTGCTTTTGGCTACCTGAATGGTTTTCTTCCAAATACCATCTTCAGAAACAAACATCTTTAGGCCTTCCCCCATCTTCAATATCCACTGCTAGGACTGTGTTAAGAATACTACTTCAGGTACAAGTAGAGTCTAGGGAGCCTGGAAACTACTAAGTGAATTCAGTTAAGAGTTTACATACCTATATTTTCCTGTCAGATGTATTTTGTCCTAGCATGACTGAACACACTGCAGAGATAACAATAGTGATAGGAAGAAGACACTAAACCAAGTCCACCTCTTTGCTCCCAAGCAAAGCAGACTGCCCCCAGCTCACACATAACGCCAGTCCCAGTACTGGGGCTGCCCCTTTTATAACTGGTGCATGGGAAATTACTTAATTCCCCACAGCGGACCCAGCCCCGTCTCTGCACAAATCCTTGAACTCCAGGCAAGGCTCTGTGGTTTCTCCTATTGTTTTCAGTTTGTTTTTCTTTCCAGCAGAAACATAAAGCTACAGTGTTGGATTTGCAAGTATCGATGACAAATACAGAGCATCAGACCAGCATGTTGCTTTTCACCTTGAACATGTTAAATGTTTTAGTTGGATGCTTAAAGAAACAAGGCTTACATGCTACTGTTGTACGGATTTCTTCTCCATTCCCTTCTATCCCAAAAGTTTCTAATCACTGACTAATTCCAAGCAAACCTATCAAAGGAGCGAAGGACTTAAAGATAAGTTTCTAATGGATTTCATGAAACAGGGAATTGGATAGAGGAGACAGCTCCCAAATGCTGGGGATCCTTCCTGCCTCCAAGGCATCAGAAAACACATTACAGGGAGGAAAAGAGAGGGAGAGATGTTGAAAAGTAGCTTTCATTAAACCCTCTGCACGCTAAACTACTTGTTTATTACTATGAGAATTTTTACATCCATCTCTCTGCTTCCAAGATCCAGGAGCTGAGTCCTAGAAACACATGGGGATTTAGCTTTTTATGCTCTGGTCCATAAAATTAAACACACAGTTAGAAGATCTGGGCCTGAAATCTCGTATCACGCTGTTACCCTTTCAGAAACAGAACTCAAAGTAACATTTCAGCCCAGCTAGTTTCCACAACAATATCCAAATATAAATATCTGTGGCACAGCAAAGAAAAAGTGTGTCAGTGTTACCGTTTTCATGATGAAAGATAGAAATTAGTCAGTATCCTTCAGAGCCTTAAATAGGAAGATTTTCTTTTTACAGTTTGTTGCCATACCAACGTGGTACAATCCTCCTACTATTTAAAAACAGCATGCACATGCACACATAGAAAAACAGAGAAACAGATTTTTTTTCCAGCACTTTTGTCCTTATTGCAGACATAAGCACTGATCTGCAGAACAGCAGCAGCAGCTTGGGTTCATGTGCCTAAGCTTTATATTATATAAGTCTAATATAACAGTGTGTCAAATGTTTGCTTTGGCGATACCAATTCCTCAAATCCCCTTTTTATACTAATATTTAAAATGGGAAAAGGCTTTAAAAGAATGGGTGCAAATTACTGGTTCAAAGGTTTTATTAGGCTTCCAGCTGAGCATTGCTTATGCTAAGAATGGGGATTTGAAAAAAGACAGTGTTTAGGCTGGTTTATTGGGGTTTATTTTCTCTGAGAAGCTGCTACTGCAATCCTGGAGGAGTGGAAGGAGCTGCAGGAGGGACAGGGGGCAACAAATTATCTTTTTCTCCACTAAACCCCAGTAACTGTGATTACTTACAGAGCATAAAGACTGACCTCTAAACTATCTCAATTATGAAAGCTAAGGAAAATTCAGCTCAGTGGAAATGGACTTCCCAATAATAACAGCCACCACTAAAAATACTGGTTTTTACTTTTATAAAATATGTAGGAAATTCTGGGCAAACATTTTGTTAAAAACTCAGTTTATAAAATTTCACTCAGCTCAGTTGTTAAGCTCAGGGAGATGGGAGTAAGACGACTGTCCAGATGGATGGCTGAAGAGGCAGAATTAGCCTGTCTGGTTTTTAAGGTATTTACACAAGGGCAGTTTATGGTGTTACTGTGACAATTTCCCTGAATTAAGCTACCTTACCACTTTAAAGTGTTTATTAGCTCAGGAACAGTCCTGTGCTTGTGCAGCAATGCTGGCTCACATTGAGCTGCTGTGGAGCACAGGGAGAGCATGATGTGCTTGTATCTGTCCCTGTAGGATAACAGAAAGAACCCTCAGGCTACTCCAGGTTACCGGGAATGGGCAGTGCAGTTCACCTCATGAACAGGCTGCTCTTCCCTTGGCAGCAGTTTGGCACTGAGCTGTTTAATGTACGGATGAGTGTTAAGTGTCATACAGATGTGCAGTACAAGATACTGCAGGGATCCTGGGAAAAACAGCTGGGGAGAGCAGCCTCCCACTACCGGGGCAGCACTCAGAACCCAGCCTGCTTCTGGTCTGTGCTTGCCAAAGAGAAAAAAAAAGCCTGATGGAGAAGAGGCTGGATCTGCAGGCTCATGGGTAGCATAAGCCCTGCAAACTGTGGGGTTTTGCCAATGATATGAAATACCTATGATACAGAAAGCAGCATCTAAGGACTAATACACTCGTGGCATTATCTGGCTCTCGTTTTTCTTGCCACTTCTTTTCTAAACCCATGGGTTTGAGTGCGCTTAACAGAAGTCCATCTTGCTGCTGCTCTACTCAGCTCTAAGTTTTGGTCCAGTTTTCCCTCAACTGCCAAGTTACAGCAAAGAGTGAAACATATAGCCAAGCACGCCTGCAGAAGAGCTACTGATTTGTGGGGTGGGACAATAAAAAGCCCCATTATCTCCCCTAACATGGAGCTTTGCTGTGCTTTCGACACAGGCACTAAGTGTATCGAACAGCTTTTCATCTGGACGCTGTCTGGAAGCACCAAAAGGAAGTGCACTGCTGTAATCATCCATCCTTATGTGCCAAAAAACTTTCATTCCCCAACCCATGCCAAGGAAGCCCTCTTTGGTGGATAACAATAACTTGGAGATCATGGACTTTAAAACTTTTGTTAATAAAGTGAATTTATCAAGAGGGAAAAAAAGAGGTTAACACAGTCATGTTTCACTACAGGATTATAGTGTCAAACCACAGGAAGTTGTCTCTGGTGGTTTGCTGATCTCTGTGACCTGAAATTATTAGGAACAGTAACTTCATTGCTGGCAGTATTATCACTTGTCTTTCTCCCCACCTGTAACCTTAAGGACTAGCTTAGAATCTGATCCTGCAGTGTCTGAAACAGACCTGACCCAGCTACCAATGAAGTCAGTAGTGAAATTTCCATTTACTCGACAATGGAGAATCGGGTCTCCTCACAAGGGGATTAACAGCACTGGATTCACTGGAGTTACCATCGAGAATGCTGCTGCTTGCAATGACAGGATCTCAGTTTTAGGTATCAGGATGTAGGATCCAGGATGTAGGTTGGTATGGATGCGAAAGAGGTTAGCTGGTGCTAATGAGCAAAAAAGGATATAATTTAAGATGTCATGTTTTAGAAAACCAAAATCTACCACACTGTTCAAATATTAAAAAGCAGACTACATTAATAATCCCTTGCCTTACAATGGCGCTTTTTGATGCTGATTCAATGTGCTTTACAAAGGAGTTCATTTCCATTAATCCATTTTGCAGATAGTAAAACCAAAGCCACATGAAAGAGGTACAAAGATCAGAGTCAGCAGAGACAGGGCACACTGAGACAGTCAATGAAGGAAGAAGACAACTTGAAGAGTAGATTATACATGTTTTTAAAATTCAACTAGCAGTTTTAATTATTTAAGGCACTGTTTTCTTAATAAGGATTAGAAATGATATTTCGAATACATCATTTTAGCATGATGATACCTTTTTAAATGAAGGGTTTCTGTTGCTGCTCCTGTTATTCTGCCTGTACTAAAAGATGACTTTCAAGCTTTTTGTCTATCAGTTTTAAAGAGAAAAAAAAAAAACAAGCCTGAAAGAACAAAGACGACACTTCAAAGCCTTCAGCACAGAAGGAAGTGCTTTCTAGCAAAAATCATACACTTTTGTCAATGAAACCTTTGTCAGACAATTCCTCTCCTGCCTTGGCTGCTGTATGGTTAAAGATATAAAAGCAACTGAAGACAGAAGAGAAAGAGAATTCCTGAGAGAATGAAAAAAGTCATGTCCCAGCAAAGTCCTCTCTTTGCCCTCAGTGTTCATCTGACACACTGTTATTGATAGCTCCTTTTCCAACTCCCCTGACTAAGGGAGCACATATACCTTTTATTGCACTGAAGTTGATTTAAACCACCCTGGCAATTTGTGAGGCTGTTTTTCACTTACATAAGGAAGTTCTTGAGAGGATTTTGAAGCAATACAGTATGGTAGTTAAAACCAAGGCCATTTTAAAAAGAACTCCATTTCCTCAGGCTGTCCATAGTTTTTAATTTCCCCCAAAATACCAAGGAACTTCACAACTTTTGTAGGAAGAAGTCAGTTAGTTAAACACAATTGGCTTCAAATCACTACAAAGCATCAGTGCAAGTTCATTCCCTTTTGACCCTCAGGTTCCCAAGACTTACCACAGCCAACTGAGATTTCTCTTCCCAGCCATCTGGAGTGCCATGTGGATTTTTCTGGGAAACAACTTTAATTTTGTTCAGGTATTAAAATGATTTTGGGACCTCCATTCTGTTTTCTAACATCTTCTGGGTAAAGTCCTCCTATGCAGTTGTCTTGTACCACTTGCTAAACAACAAGAGCATTCATAGTTCTCTTCAGTGCCCCTTTTCAGCCCCCTGTCCCAAGTAACATGTGAAGAACTAACCAATTACTCATGTTGTCAACGGTCCCTTTCTTCTGGAGTATTGCAGCAACATGTTACTTAAGATTTGGTTGGCTTTAACATTATTCAGTTGGGTTTCTTCTGATAGCTATTACCCCTAACAAGTTTCCCCTCAATAACAAGTTGCTTTTGACCTCAACACACCTGGAGGCTTCACCCTTACATTTCACCTCTGACCTATCCCAATACAGTTGACATTTTGCAATTATCAGCAATTTGTTAGCTTTATTTTTGTTAGCACCCAATTATGCAAATAACAGACATATAATAGAATTGCTCCTATTGGGCTGCAAATGTGTAGAAAAGTGTTTCATGCATGAATGACTGTGATAGCCTGGGTCCAGTTTATAGGAGCAGGAAATGAGAATTCAGAGAATATTTATCCCATACAATCTCTGTTGGGGTGGTAGAAGGATACTTAATACCTTTTTCATTAACTCTTATGAGAACCTAGAGCCTAGATGTAGCCTGCTTTCATGAAGCAGGACTTCTTAACATTTAAATTTCCTGTAATCCTAAGCTTACTAGCCTGGCTATATACCCTTAGCATTCCTCCAGTTACAAGGGAGGGCCAAGATCTGAGAAACTGTCAAATGCCAATAAAGAAAACACATTTTCCAAAACAAAGAGAATCAACTTGATCTGGAGCAGGCTCACCTTGTGGCAGGAGAAATCCCAATTTTCATAATGCAGACAGTGAGCTGTCACAGAATAGAGCAGAGCTGTACCCCGGATGTGCCTACCTTGGATTTTGTGCTTGAATATACAGTTTTGTCTTTTTCTTTATAGGCTCTTTACAGCTTACTATACTGGAAATAGAACAGCTGATCCCACCACATCCTGCCCTCTATATATCAAAACGACATATACAAAAAGTACTTAAAAAAAGGGTATGCTGGGCCCTGTTTCCCTACCTTTCTTCACCCACAGCAGCACTGAGATCTATTTGATGTGTCAAGTTCACCATCCTCCCGACAGCAAACAAGTCCTTTCCCAGTCTTGTGACCTCATCCACTTCCCTGTCAAAAGATTAAGGCACATTTTCAAATGCTTAGGGCTATTTTTAGTCTGCACTAGGGACATGTGCAGAGGAAAGGAGCTGGTGTACTTTCTTCATAATGTAATAATCTCTGTGTCTAGAAAAAACACTCAGATTTGAATGTCACTTCACATAATTACCCGGGGTAAAGCTGGATTAGCTGCATCAGTCTGAGATGTCATTGTCCGAATTGCCTCCCTCCGGAAAGGGGCTGCAGTGACTCTTGTGGCTGAGAATGCGCAGCCACAGGATGCAGGTCGTGGGCTCTTATCTTTGCCATTGGGAGATGCTCTCTTTCAAGCGTTCCTGAAAACAGGAACAAAAGCAGTGGAATCAGAAGATAGATGTAAATGCTATGTTGAAACCTGAGAAGGCCAAGAGCTGTTGGCTGAGACCCTGAACTAAGCTCTGAACAGGGTGGAAGGTTCTGTGTGGTGCTTGGATCCACTTTTACATGGCGAGGTGTCTGCTGAAGGGCAAGCTAAGGCATAACTCCACTGGAGACATAGCTCTATAAACCTTCCACCTAACATGGCTATACACCTTGCCGCTACACAGCTAACGGACCTAGTTTCCACTAGCATGGACAATTCTTCACCATGTCCCACTGCAACGGTTTCTAGAACAAAATAGTCCCTGAAGCCACATGGGGTATATGCACAAAAGACAAAATTCAATACAGACATAAAAGGAACACAGCACCAATGATTATAAGCAGTCATTTCAGTGCATTTTAATACTACCTCTTTCATATTTGGATAGTGGAGAGGAAAGATAAAGGCATACCAAATATGCAGGAGCTGACTTCTGGAAGCTGTGGGTGTAAAAAGCATGCACAAATGCACACATACACAATTGTTCCATGCCTTGTCTGCCTCCTGTGCATAAACAGTTCTTACAGATGCTCACTCAGAGCAGGTATTTTTGCCCAAAAAAAACTGTCAGGCCCCTGTGCACATGGCTAATCCACAAGTGCACTCTGCTATTGTGATAACAGTATGAGTAATGGGGAATATATATGCCTGTCTGAATGTCACTGTATGAAAAACTTTTTGAAAAATCATGTCCTAAACAGGGTAAGTCATTAAATATAATGTCTTACTGATATGGTCAATACAGGCCTAAGAACAGTGCAAGTGAGTTTTATAACCCTCATTTAACTGCTGCTCCTCCTCCGGACACCAGTGAATTTGGTACCCTGTCTTATTCTCTCCCTCCTCTCCAGGAACTCTGTAAGAACTCATGTTTTCATCAGGTTCCATCTGAAAGCTCAATGCTAGTCACCAGGCAAGGAAGGGAAGGAAGATAATTAAAACAAAGCAAAAACCCAGACAAGACAAATCACAGAATACCAAACTAACACAATAAAGACATCACTTTTTTTTCCCCCCCTCCTACAGAACAAAGCATTAGAATATTCAAATACAAAGTCAGAAAAGGCACTTCAAGATAGCTCCTCCCAGGATCACCCTTGATGATCTGCCCACTTTGCCAAATATTGAATTCGCTTCCAGCCATGCTTGGCAACACTCCACCCATGAATAAGTACATTTGAATGCATAATGGTTATTGCATGTCACGCTCATGGGCATTTGGCCCAGGTAGCACTCTGTTTCCCAGTCTATAAGTACATGAAATATAAGACGAAGTAAAATCTAAGACATTGTGGAAACTGATGAGGGCTTGAATGAGCTCCTGGAATAAAACTTGAGCCCCTCCCCATCCAAAGTGGTATTTTTAGGAAGTCGATTGAGAAATGTTTTCCTTGCTCCATTTCCATGTTTACTGGGATACAACATTGTTACACTTGATTGCATCAGAAAACATAGAAACAGCTCTACAAATTGATCCGACCACAAGATCTCTGAGGAATTTGCTCCTTGTCTCCAAGGAGTTTGCTCAGCATAAACAATGTCAAATAAATACAAGGCAGCCCTGACTTAGTGTTTCTCCTATAAGCTTCATAAATATCAGAATACAGATAAATCTGTTAGGTATCTTTGCATGGATTTTATGACAGCATAATCCAAGACACTGGATACAGCCATTCATAAAATTATAGAATATATTGGTCACTAAAGTGAAATTTGCTGTATTTTAGGACTATGTCATAGAACTGAAATAATGGTGGAACCAAAAGAAGGATAATATGCACAGTCCCCCTCGCAGGGGGCTTTAACTGTCTAAGCCACTTCAGGAGATGTAACTGCTATTTTCTAATGGTTATTAAGCACCTAAATTTTTCTGAGGTTCTGAACTCAGATATTCATACCAGAATAGAATTCAAGGTAATTGATAAGCATGATTATGGGAAACACAGCAGCTTAAAAATTTTTAGTTTGAAATTGGGAACTTTTCAATAAGATAAAGTATAAAAATGTACAAGCATTGATTTGCAGACATTTGAGTTGCCTCAGCATGTAATCAATTAGAAACCAATTCAGTTTCATGGGAAAATGGTTCTGTCTTAGCCAAAAGATAATTTTTGTCATACAGGTAAACTAATTTTACTCAGGACAAGCATATCCCCTAACTCGTACCCCACTCTCTCTGTTTCTTATCTTGTCTTCCCCATTAGTTAGTTTCAATTCTTCAGTACAAAAAACTGGCTGAAAATGGAATTCCCTTTCCAGAAAAAAGCCACCTTCATTATAAAATAATGATGGAAATTATTCTGACAGGGACAAAAAATGAACAGTAAAATGACAACAACAAACATAACAAATTAATTTGTATGGAGGGATTTCCAAGCCCTGTTAAATAATTCTTGTTTGAAATTTTAAAGATTTATTTGATTTCAGTTTTTGTCTTCAATAAAGAGTAAAAAAAAGTATTATGAGGCTTCAAGGTGGGCAGCCAGGAAGCTGTCATTTTGATTTCCCCACTGGTGAATTGAAATTTTTTGGCAAAACTGTAGTATTCTCAGGAAAAATTTTGATTTTTCAAAGAGCCATTTTCTATCAGAAAATTATTCTGATGGAAAACTGCCCAGTAGACTTATTCAGTGCGTGTGGTAACATTAAATAAGCAGTTATAGTCTTTCAGGTAGACTTGTAAGACTGCTTTTGCCATTAGAGTGAACAAGCAGTCTTCCCCATCATACCCAAGTAAACCCAAATTCAGAGGCTTAGTAACAGAAACACATTGCCTAATATAAGAGGAAGTTTGGCCCTCACTGTGAAGTCCACTAGATTTAAAACTCTGCAAAAAAAGTGGTTCATTCAAAATGAGGATGGACCACACAGTAAAAAATAGGCTAATAGCATCTGTTTGTTACTGTTTTGTAACCCAGGACCCAAAATCACTCAATTTATAAGCTCCTTGTAACTGAGTAAATATTCTTATCGGTATCCTCGCCATTGTAAGGCTAAGGAAACTGAGCCAGAGATCAAGTGTCAGGGCCAAAGCTGCAGTGGTTCAGTCACAACATCACGAACAGAACCCACAAATCCTGCCACCCGGCCCTCCGCCCTCCCCTCTAACCACAAGACCACACTCTGTGGGTAGGAGCAGCTGCTCCGATGAGTCCGAGCTGGAAGTGGTTGGCTGATCACGTGGCAGCCAAGCCGTTCCCAGAGTTTCCCCATGAGAATGATGTCTGAGCAGGCATAGACTTTGGCAGCAATTTTCAATTGTTCCTAGAGGCTGGCACACAGGGATAATTAGAGAATACAACACATATATAAAAAGACCTTGTTCCCTCCTCCACCCTGTACGTGGCAGAGTGTCTGTCACTTTTCACCTGAATTAGAACAAAGTGTTTTGCTATTCTCTTTTGCTCTTCTCTTTCCCTCCCCCTAGCTCTCCTCCACCCCTTTCGCTGTCCTTATTTTAATCTACAAAACAGTAATGGGTCTGCAGGCATCCTGCCAGGGTACAGCTTGCATTCACCTGGCAAATGCCGGGATCCTTCTGCTGGCTCCAATTAAAAACCAAGACGAAAAGGAGGAGCCAGGAGGTCATTTTTGAGCCAAGGCATCCGCCCAGGGTGTCCAGACTTTATAGGAACTAAATTTATGGGAACTAAAGACTTCCATCCCTCACTTGCTCTTTCTCTTGCTCTGGAAGATGTTTTTATCATCCTTGATATCAGAGTAAAAATGTTGTAAAAGGCTGAAATTATGAATATTGACAGTATTACTTTTTTTGCTTAATAAATAAGATGGAAATTGGGAAAATACACTGAGGCCAAGTGCATTTTAATGCATTAAAAATTTTTACTTCTAGTCTAACAGCTAAGTGGGAAGAGTTAAGAGGGACTTCAGATCACGAAGTCTCTGGGGCACTCAAATGAAGCAGCAAGCCATCCATCAGTTCACTCCCTGTAACTGTCTTCCCTGCTATAAACCAATCATAATTTAATTGTCCACTTTGCAAGTTTCATTGAGGAACCTTGTAGTAGTTATTCACACACTAAGTGCTTCTTCAAATCCAACATAAATCCTCCAGCAAGTACTCACAGCAGCTGGTGTGTGAGGAATACTTTTTCTCAGTCATATATGCAGCTATAATTTTAATCCTACCCTGCAGCCAACCGTGCTATCAACACTGCCTGTCAGCCACAGCTGCCGCTTCAAATTGGCTTCTTCCACCCAGTGGTCCAGCACTGGTCCCTACTCTGGTATTGTGCCTTATGATCTTAGGGTTGGCATTTGTCAGCCTCCCTCATATTCCTCTTTTCTTCCCCACTCAAACCCCAAACTATAATTTCAGCTTTCTTCTAGAATGAAAGATGGAAGAACAGAGCCTTGAACACATCTCAGTGACCTGGCATGTTCTATTAAATGAAACTTTACTCATGCAGGTTAGGTAAAGTCCTGACAAACTTCATTTACATTTCAATAAAAGATGTGAATTCATCCCACTGACTGACATGGGAACAGCTATAAAAGCAGTATGAATAAAGCAGCACTTCTTCAAATTGCAAACTCCTTGGGGCAGGGAAACATGCCAAATTCCGCCATTGTTGAATGACTTGGATCCCTTGTCAGATGTGAATGGGGGCAGCCTAGATCTTCTATCTGCCAGATGCTATTCTAGTCCAGTGTGAGGTACGTGCCTTATTACCATCTCAATTCAAACTGTGTGTAATCACATCTTGCAGTAGAATACCAATGCATGAATTAATGATTAATGATGATAACGTTCTCGGAAACAATTTTTTTAGCCAAACATCACACTTGCAAATGACTCGCTGGAAGTTAGTAAACACTGGTCATTAGCCAGTAGTTACAATGCAAAGGAAGCAGCAACCGACTTCAGTGGATTGTTCTCTCTACTCAGGGGGGATTAGAGATACCCGTTGGAATGCAATTACAAAACCAAGGCTGGGGATGGGATCAGCTCATCGTATATCAAAGCTACTGTTGAGCAATACAAGGCATTACTCTGGCACCTTGGACCAAGCAGCGGCTCAGTGCAGATCACTTAGCTTTTTTGTGATGTTGGAGACCAGAAAGTGAAGAGGAAGTTGAGTATGGCAGTGTGTCCAGGGCCTCAGGGCTGAGAATACAATCAGCAGAAATCATATCTGAGCAGATAAATAAGGATGAATTCACAGGACTTCTGTCCTCCCTCTTGTCACAGCTTTTTGCCTATTGATTATTTGCAGTTATCCTCTTGTTCTGGAGACGGTGACATGCATTCTAGAGTGCATGTTTTTGATACAAACCCACCCTTCCAATGCAGAATCAGTCTTCCAACAATTTGAAAACATCTACTGCATATTTCCTATGTCCAAGCTAAAAATTACAGACAGAATACCTTTTATCAGTGAGAGTTTTATCTTAACCACTCACCTATATGTGGCTGTACCCTTCATTTCAATGGACTAATATAACTTGATGAAAGTTTTCAGTAGCCTTAGGAATTCACTGTCATTATGACGTTCATCTCAAGCCAGCGGCTGGGATTGGTCAGAGATATCAATAAAGAATCTGGAGAAAACATCGTAGATGTTCGTAAATTATCATTTAATTTTTTCACTGTTGGTTGGATTGACTACTACAGATTTTAGTTACAAGTGAAAACTGTCCTCCTGTACATGATTATGGCTCTGAGTGCTTATGAACTGAATTTTAGAATTCAGTTCAAAATCTAGGGACATTTTTATTAGACTATCCTCTCAGTGGCATTTGCTGCCCATAGTGTTAACAGTGAAGAACTAATGTCACCCATCTCCTGAAATTCTCTTCATTGCTTTTTGCATATCTCACACTGCAAACAGTCACACCCTCACTGTGGGGGTGAGGGGAGGTAGGAAGATGTGGGGGCAGAGCAGGTGACTCACTGTGTGCCCAGACTGCCAGATTTGAACAAAGAAGGTGTCAGACATCACCTAATAGTGGAAATTAGGAAACCTAGATAAGATAAGTACAAAGGGACTTGGTAACTATGAAGGTTGCAGCAGTCTGGAAGTAAAAAATGAAGATGATATAAGGACCCAAAATTAAACAAAACAAAACTTGACAATGTTAAGCAAACTAGCAAAACAAGACAGAGCTACCAGATGATGCCCTGGAAATTCTGCATTGCTCAGTTAATTCTGCTCATGGAACCTTTCCCAGTTCCTTTCCATACTGGCTTGGAGCAATTGTTCCTTATCTGGTTGGCAGTTTATTTTATCCATTTTGTAAAAGAATTACGGAATAGGTGAAAAAAATGTTGGCTATTTAGAGCCTCCCCAAGTCACAGCTCTCAGTCTGCAATGCTGCTATTGCCACGGAGAGTGGAAGATAGGACCACAGGGGAGATGACTGTTGATGTCATGATGAAAATATGTCCATGTAGGATGCCAAAACCAAGCTTCTGACCACTTGTGGTCATTCAAGATCCCAGGGCACATTTTGCAAGAGTATGGGTGTTAGCCCTGGTATACTGTCCAAATCCAATCTTGGCTATTTATATTCAGCCTCCCTAAAATACTGCTTGCAGTTTCAACTGGAAAACTTAATTTTGCTTTTATGTGTGGAACTGCGCAGTGATGCAGGTCCAACGGTGGCACATGGAATGCCAGTGGAATGGTGTCCCCATGGCTGGTAAGTCCTGGGAAGATAGTTCCCTTTATTGTCTTGCATCAGCACTTTAACACCCACAGACTGAAAATGATACCTAAAAAAATTTAAAAAGTGACTGATTTCAATTCCAGACAGTTTTCAGGAAGCCTAGATGCATTAACCATGGTTAACAGCCATGGCTCACTAACCTCAGTACTGTTTTTTTCCCCATAATGCCCAAAGTTAGATATTTCCCATGGAGACCTGGGGGTCTAGATTCAAACTCTGCATCCCTGTATTCTTCTATTGCAGGTGTTGACCCTCTGGTTTGTATGATCAGGAATCCAAGCACAAGCAATATATTGGACATCTGTTAATTAATTTGCTCTCTCCTCATCACCCATCATTAATTTTGAACAGAAACAACAACCTGCTTGGTGGTAGCAACCTTGAAGAGCGTTTTGATAGATGATATGAACATTTGTCAAAATGAAAAGTTAGCTCCAGTGTCCAGCAATGTTTCTTGTTCCAAGGAGCCCTACTGAAAAAATACACCAGTGAGAGTCTGGGGGGTAAAAGTGCAGGCAGATCCTCAGAAGCAGAGATTGCCAGCTTCTAGGATTTTCCACTAGTTTTAGCACAGCAAGGCAAACCCTCAGCATTGTGCTTTTTGCCATCATTAAATCTGTTTTTCAATGGTGCAGAATTTAATACTGCATCACGGGAAGCAGAATCATAGGGAAAAAAATGTATTTTTTTTACCTTTCAGAAACAATAAATAGATCAAACAGTTAAAAATGGAAGCTACTCAAATAACCAAAGGCTACAGCTGAATATAACCAAGCTAGCTTACTCTGAGACATTGTATAATTCCACTCAGATCTGGAAAAGAGATACAAGGAGAAATGTGTATCAGCCAAAGTTAATATTTGCACAAAAATGGTGAGTCATATAAACTGGGATTTCCTCTTCTAGCCACTTATGGCATATCGACTGAATCTCAATCAAATTTGATGCAGTAACTTTCATCTGATAGTGAAAAATGTTCAGCTCAGGTAAGAGAGACTTGATTTTTGGCCTGAATTCTTCCCCTATATCTAGCTTCTGAAATGTGTAAGAAATAACCTTTTCATCCAGGATTCGATCACATGCTATTGCTCAACTGTTTTCATGATGTATTCATGTCCTTCCTGATCCTCAGCTATCCTCCAGAAATGTAGTATAGAATCAATACACTGGTTACTGGCCAATACATTAAAAAAGAAGCTTCAAAATCATCCCAGGTAAAACTGGTTGTTATTCTCCCCCCAAATATGACAAAAAAAGCCCTATTTTTCCTTTTCTTGACACGTTTTCACTTACTGCATTTGATAAGAGAATTAAAAAAGGTATGGAAGTTTTACAGGAATTAATCACCAAAAACTATTGCTTTTCACATTTTGCCACAAAGCTCTTAGCAATTTGGATGAAACAGAAAAATTGAATAATTGGTTCTTACAAAAAATTGGCTCATTTGGAAAGCCACACCAAAAAATGTGGAATTTATAGAGCAATTTTACTAAATATTGAGAAAACCTTCACTGTACTATTTCAATGCAAAGTCAGTGTTAGTAGTTGCTGAAAAACCTCCACCAAATATAAAGTCAGGTGTAACAACAGATATGGAATCATCCTAGAAACAAACAGGTGTAAGGCATGTGGCATAAGATATCAGTCTAATCTCCTTTATGGTAACATCTAATAGTTTTTGTTAGAAACCTATTTATCATTGATTTCTAATACATCAACTATTATTATGCAAAGATACAAGACTTTCCCAGGCAGGTGCGAAAAAATGTGAAGAACATTCTAAAAATATTTTTGATATGCAACTGTTACTTTGCTTGGGACAAAAATATTTGGAGTACATTTGTGTACATGTGTGCAAAAATATGCAAAATGTTTCAATGAGTAGGTATAATCCTAACATTTCATATCTGCCCAACAGGCATAATCATGTGACACAGATTATTGGGATATATGTTGAATATCAGAAGTTTCAATATTAACCTCAACAAGGGCTTTACCAATTCCTGTAGAACAGCAGATCCTAATGCCTCCTTCCTATGCATTCAACAACCTTGAATGGCTTGTCTGAAATAAGGAAAGCAAGCTACTGTCTGCAATAGCCCTGAAGTCCGACTAGTGTATTTCCCTGCTTTGCTTTCTCAGAATTTCCCATTCTGATTACAAGTATCCCATATTTCTGTTCTGTGCAAGACTTCTTCTCCTGCATTAATATGAAAGAGCCATCAGTTTGTTGGGTTGCTCTTTGCTTCCAAGATGTGAACGCACCTCATACCACCACCTGTAGGCCTAGTATGAAAAGGGGTGGGCAGTGGCTGTTCCTTGTCTGATATTGTGGAGTGACACAAAAGCCAAGCTCATAGAAGAGTCAGTATACTACTAATTGTGGTTTTGAGGCCATAAGGAATAAATGAGTCCATTTCCAATAAAGCAGGATAAGACGAGGAAAATTAGGGAAACCTATTAGCTTACGGAGTTCTCTTTTTTCATGTTCCACCATTAAGGTTCTCAGTTTAAAGTTCCCAAATAAAAACAGAAAACATCTCAGAAAAAGACATCATCCCAAATTTCTTCCTGTTTCTTACAACGCCCTTCAAGTTCTAAGCTATTTAAAGGAAGGTACTTCAGAGCAATTTAAGTTTCCTCCATGCTTAATTTTGCCAAGTTAGTCAACAGCCTCTAGCTGTCATAGAGGTGAAACATTAAGAGGATCCATCTAACAATGTTGTGGAAGCTACCTGGAGATGTTAAAAACCTTTAAGAACAGGTAAGGCAAACACACAAGTCCAGCTGTAGATCATCCTGACTCAGTGCGGGAAGTCCAACTGCACAATCTATTTAGTTTCCTTCTGGCTCCAAACTTCTGCGATTTTATTGCAGACTTTAGCAGTCCACCAGAGTTACCGAGCTTCCCCTGTTCCTCATGCAGCTAACAGGATACTTCAAAATCAAAGGGTTTTTTATTCAGCCATATATGTAGAAAGGAATTATAAATAAACAATTAACATTAAAAAAAAAATCACTGCTGTAAGTGAAGAACATGTTTCAAATAAAAACAACAACAGCTCCACTTTACTGGGGATGTTAGTTGTAAGACAGCTGGATGAAACAAAAATAAGCTGAATCACTTTTTATTTTCTTCCCGATAGACTGGAAGACATGCTTCACTAAGCTTAGCTTATTTTCCTCTGTGAGGAAGCCAGGCCTTCATGGGAAAGTGCTGGGCATGTTTCACTTTTGCCTGCCACCACCTCCGAGTCACTCGCCAGAACCCATGCCAAGCAGTAGTACTGTGCTCTCCAGAAACAACATGCAGCAGTAACACCGGAGGAAGGACCACACGACAACACCCTGTGTGGGTCTGGAAAAAGTGATGGGTAACAAGGTGACTGATGAGCGTCGGCAATGGGCAAGAAACAGGTAATGGCAGTGGGCAAATTTATTCGCTGTATCTCTCCCCTCTGTGAGAAAATGGAATGGAGAACTGGGTTTTCCAGAGGATCCCTCAGTCAGTTTCTCATACCTTGTGTGGCAAGGGTGAGAGGCGCACAGCAATGCCTGCCATTTTTGTCAGCACACTTGATAAGAAATTAGCTTCAGTGAACATAAGAAATGCAAATCTGGCCTTGGCAGTTCAGAGGCAACTTCTGAAATATTGGGTCTAAACATAAGCATCAACATAAAATAAAAGACTAAAAGCCTGCTGTAAGACACTGAGGAAGAAGCTTCCTTCCTCTGGATCAGAGTCTGACTGCACACTACCCTGCTCATTATGTATTTCAGATTCTCCAGAGTAGGCACTATTCTCCAGAATTATGGAGTATTTTAGTGCTCTTGGCACTGTATAAACACTGGGTTGGATTTTAAAAAAGCATATTATGCATTTAATCACGTCGATATGGAAAGAGTAGGATTTATTAAAAGCATCTAGATAAATTCCAGGCCTTACTCCCATAAGCTTCCACTGGTGACTCACAACCTGGTTTTATGAACTGTGTGGAAAAATCCCTTTGGGATCTTACCTGCATCTTTAAGCACATTTTATATATGGGACCTCCTGTTCCTGTACAGTCCTTAGAACAACGGGGTGATTCCTTTGGGGATTTTTACAAATGACAGTAGTGCACCCAGTGATAGAGGAATACCCTTGCCTATGGCACACTCAGTACTCAGACACCAACCTTCCAATCCTTATTCAAATATATAACTATTTCTGACGTTCTTTTTGTTTACATTCTTGTAAAAATCCACTGGGCTCTTACTATTTCATTAGCTGTCTAGACTTGTGCTGCAGGTAAATACAGGGTACTTTAAAATGGGAATGAATACACAGGAGGAAATAATAAAATTAAAAAAAAAAAAAGGCAGAGGAAAACACCCAAGATGCTGCTTCTGCTGACCTGATATTTAAAGGCATGGCATGGTTTTGTTCCCTGTGAGAAAGAGCAGGTTGCTTTGAAGGACTGGTTAAGGACGAAGTTACGGAAACAGCTCCATAAAAACAGCCACCGAACTAGGCAGCTCGCAGCTACGGACTGAGGCGGCAGCCGCTGTAATGCCCACACAAAGCCGCAGGGCTGGTTCTCCTCTCGACGGCCCCGTTCTCCTCTCGGCGGCCCCGTTCTCTGCCGGCTTCTTCCTCAGAACTTCCCTCCCCCGCCCCCGAGCCCCAGGGACCGCCATTACCCACGGCCGCCCTTCTCCGGGGGGAAGTGAAACCCCGGAAGCTGATTGGGTGATGCGTTACCTCGCACCCTCCTGCAGCACGGACCAATGGGAGAAAGGCACCCTGTTGCTGTGGCAACGGCGGGGCCTGCTGCGGCCTGGGTGTGCGAGTGCCGCCCCCCAGTCACTGTTGGGGAGAGCCCTGGGGCCTTGCCCGAATTGTAACGCATTCTCTCCCACAGCATTTAAATTTCTCTCTCTTTAACGAATTCAGTAGTTCACACACCAGAAAATCTAAGGGGACCGTCTGGCTGAATGCTGTATAGACAGTCAGTCATAAACAAGTATATGTGTATGTATGCATACATACATATATGCATATGACTATAGCATAATTTTATTCCAGTGGGGCAACTTGTACTTTAATAAATAAAATGTTACGAAGGGAGGGTGGTCAGCTTGTTTGGAAGAACAACACTGAACGGGTGCGACTCAGCTTTCCCTGGCTTTTTAACAGCTATGAACTGCTTGATATTTTTGGCTCAGCTCTATTATTATAATTTTTTTTCCTTTTAAAAAATATGAGGCAGTAGGCTTCCTCCCAAGACACACTCAGGTGGGGCTGCTTCTAACTGCTAACTTTCCCCTGGGGCACCTCATTTTGTTTAAAAAAAAAAAAAAGGAAAAGTAGAAGGACAACTCCCCCATGACACACTCAATAAAGCTCAGATCGCTCCTCTGTCTCCCTGCCCCATCTCTCCAAGTCACTGCGGGCTGTGTAGCCTCATTACACGCGCTGGCGTCGTCCCTCAGAACCGTTTAAAAAGGTTGCAGATGGAAGAGCACTGACATTCATCACTTGCAAATGAGGGCCCTACCGTCGTCTCCGAAGGAAGAGTTGCATTCTGTAATCCTTATTCCAGGGTACTTTTCTGCTTACTTTATACTAGGAGTCTCAGTGAAAATGAACTAATTGTGCTCGGTTTTATTGCTGCAGGTTTGAGTGACTCCCTGAGGGTGGCTGTTAAGCCCCAGAAATCTCGAGGGGATCCTTTCAATTTGCGCATGTCATCTGAAGGGAGCAGGGCTTGACCCCTGCTCTTCCACCTCGCCACAGGGAATTGTTGTACTGACGCTGGGCCTTTTTCATACAAGGATCTTGTTTTATGATTTGTTCGACCTAAAAGCTATGCTGAGGCAGCCTGTCAGTTTTTAGCTTGTTTTGAGTCAGACAAAACTTCCATTTCACAGTGAATAAAAATGATAAGACTGTTTGAGATCAGTCCATGGTCAGGGAGTGGGCCTGCTGCAGCCTGTACTTTTTCATTGAGAACTAATGCTGACTGCACAGTAAAACACAATAGATCAAGAACGTTTGATCTATGTTATAGAAAAGACATTATTAACCCTTTTCAAAGCATTAATTTCTATTTTATTTGCTCTTTTTTCATGGCATGAAGTTTCAGAATAGATGGGAGTGAGAAATAGGGGGACAAGGAGCACTGTAAGAGAATATGTAACACAGACCACTATGGGAGTGCATTGCTGAATATAATCAGAATCGGGCAATTCAGGAGGAGTTAGATATCAAAGAATCAGTTATTCCTAATCAGAAACTGGAAGTTGAAAATACTAATTAAAAAAAGAAAGAAAGAGAAAGAAAGATTTTTCTTCAGTTCTCAATACTTTTCCAGAAAGTATTCCTGAGAGATTTCCTATCCAACAGAAATCAAGAATTAAGACTTTGACCCCTGACTCACTTGGAATATTTTGCCATCCAGTTTGATCAAAGTTAACCCAATGATATGCAGAGGGGCTTAAACAAGCAGCAAAAGTGGAGATGCCTTAAGTCAGAATGGCTGAAACTTTTTTTTTTTCTGTTGTAACCAAGTAAGATGAAAGACAATATGTAGGACATGACATTACAGTCACAGCTTTGGTTTTTTGGGGTTATCTCTTAATCTGGAAATCAGGAGACTGCACTTCAGACATTTCTATCTAGCATAGAGCATAACATAATTAAAATAATACCCAGGTTTCTGTCTTTACGGGCACTGTAGGATACAGTGTTACCCATCGATGGTTAGATCCAGCCAAGCATAGCTTCTTTTGAAGCATTAATAGCTAAATTGAAAAGAAGACAACCTGGCCTGCATTTTACGCAGTTTGACCATTGGTTGCTTTAACACAAAATATCAGAAACATAATGGTCATAGGAACGTGTTTGTCCTTCACAGGAAGTATTTTGGCAGTTCTGTTTGTCCAGGGCACATCCCTGAAATTCTGCAGCCAAACACAACGTTCCCGATGTCTAATCTCATGAGCACCTTTCCCATTGAGTCCTCGCTGTGGTTATGTGAGGCACTTCTCCCCTAGCAGAGCTCTGGGAAAGAGATCCTTCTCAGCAGGATCTGAGCAGGAAGTCCAAGGGATCACCAGAGCTTACGGATAGTCTAGGTGCCCTCTTGGTGCACCTTCCTTATGTGCTTAATAACAGACAGGTTTGAGGCCAGGAATAATTTTTTTCACCTGGTTGGTTTGAGAAGCTGCCTTCAGGGCTGGGTATTGTTTTGCTGAGGGCCTTTTGGCCTTCCTCTGAGGTGTAGGAAGTGATTCATTTCTGAAGATGATGTAAACCTTTTCCTATTACAAACTCCCTGTTTTTACAGAAGTTCAAAACGTTAGTGATTGCTTTCATCTTTCCTGAACGTCTTCATTCAACACATTATTATCTTGAAGACCTTTGGCCTTTTATACCAAAGATCTTATGTTTGTTACCAGGTATTGGGATATATATGGCATGTGAGTGATAGAATAGAAGGCAAAATGCATATGATTTGCTCTATCCTTCTGGATTGAGCACTAATAGATGGTTTGTTTGGAGCTGCAGGGGTCTTGATGGCTCAGGTGATCTTCCTGCCTCTGTATTTTTCATTAAAAAGTCTCAAATCTGTTTACAAAGCAAGTAATTGTTTTGATCCACTGTCTAGATCTGGAAACCAAGGAGAGATGTTCAAACAGACTAAAAATTTTAGGTGCTCCAAGGAGCCTTCTGGATCCACTTTATCTCCTTTGACTACACAGAAACTACCTAGCCTGAAAAGCTGCTTTCCCAAAGTACCTTCCTAACTGAGGTGCTTAAATGTAGGCAGTGTGAGTCTCCCCACCCCTTTGAAGGGTTGCCCAAGGCTGTTTCCAGTGCTGGAAACAAGCTTAGCTCTCGGGGTTCCCAGTTACTTCAAAATGAAAATAACTCGTCTTGCCATTGGGCTGAGGGGAGAGAGAGAATAGGAGAAAGGAGGAGAGAAAGCACCAACAGCTTTATTCATGGGGGGGAGGCAGTCACTGCCAAGTATCATTATGAAAATTCTTCCTTTTCATGCGATATTAAACTCTCCTCTTGGCAGGTCCCCTGACGCAGTCAGTGTTTTTAGTGAAAATACACGAGGTACTGAATTCTTTAACCTCAGTTCATTTCTCATTATATTACTCTGTTAATAGTCCTGGGAAATATATAGAAAAACCAAAGCTGTGTCTGTGCTCCAGTGGGGATCTCTGACTTGATGTTTAGGGTGGCTCTTGGCAGTGAGTCTACTGGAGAAGAGGAAAAAACATTTTTCAAAGGGAAGGGGGATCAGGAAGAGTTGATTCTTCTGAATTTAATTAGGCATTGAAATCAAGGCCAGGATTATGACCTCGTCCTCCTAAATATGTCTACCATGCAACTACCTCTTTATATTTCAGGGGTTTGAGGTTTGAATCTTTACAGAAGTTCCAGTTAGCAGCTCTGGATTTGATTCAGTTCCTCCCCAAATTCAGGATTTTATTCTCTTCTTGTAGTCAGCAAAGAGAATGTTGACATGGCCTAAGTGTGGAGTTTGCTCCCAAGAAGTTACTGCCCATTAAATGGGACCACAGTAAGAGAGAAAGTAGGTGTTTCTGGTCTGTCACAAAATAAATTAAAGTGAAAAGGATGTGAAAGGAAGCATGGAAGTGTAACAGACTTCCAATACCCTCCAAATATGGGTGAACAAAACTAATGTGAAGGTGTTTCAAATATACCTGCTTTACCTTGTTGTTGCACTGGGCTAGGAGCAGGCTTACAATCAGTTACTGTGTCTGAAGTCACCGATGAAAACTGTGCAACTGCAATAAATTTATGCTTATGATCACGAGCGTAGCTGCAAGAGACTGGATGGTGATTTATGGTGTTGTGGATATAAATTTTATTCCTATCTCCTGGCCTGGGTGTATTTCAACTAGAAAGCAATATTTGATTAATAAAGAATGATTTTTTTCAAAAAGCCAGTTGATCATAACTGGTTTAGTACATCAGCCAAAGAAGTAGCAAAATTGTGTAAATCTCATGTTGAATGTCATACTGATTGCAGGTGAACAGTCTGTAAGACAGACCTTTTGACCAGAAATTCTTATTCCATAATTTCAGTTGACAAATAACATTAAAAATATAATAATGGCCAATTCCCAGGAAGATAGAGAATGAACGTTCATTTGATCAATAATGTGCCAGACATTATGTGCCCTATTTACAAATAGCCATGTCCTTGGAGACCGGATGCCTCTGGTCATGTAGAACATGATGTATTATGATCAGAGTACCTGATTTATAGTCCAATGGCACACACGTACCCAAGTGAGAATGAAGCCTCTGTTGAGTGGAACACTGCTGGTGGACTGAAAAGATCATCTTGTAAATGTATCAGACAGGTAAAGGTTGAGAGAGTTGCCTGTTGCACAGAGGGGTGAAAAGTGACAAGAGGTAAAATGGTTTGCTCAGTGTTAGGCAAGAAGTATGTGGCACAGATGGAAAATGACCCCTGATGTTATAGGTCCAGTCGCCACGTCTTCATCACTACTCTGTCTTCTCAAAGCACTGCTAAATGTGCAGATTGTTTTCAGATTCTGTCATCCAGGTGTGTCCTAATACTGCAAGGCTTCAAGCATTCCCATGCATACAGTTAAGAAAGCTACACTTGCACAGAACTGCAGCGTAGAATTGCTGAGGGATGTGTTAGCTAGGTCCTGTCTCCAACAGAATCAGTGATACTCAAATATCTGTCCTGATTTCTACTCCCACTGGCTCTCTCAAGTAGTTGATTTGAGCCAGCACAAATTAAACAGATGTTTCAAGGTTCGTTCACTCTTCTTTTTTTTCTTTTCTTCCCCCTCCAACCCCCCCCTTTTCTTTTTAGTTTAGAGCATGACGGCTTTAGGTTGCATTTTAAGACCATTCATGGCTGTACTCACAGCACCTCAAGGCAACCTCTATTTGTGCATATCTACAGAAGAAGAAAAAAAAGTTCCATTTTCCAAAAATTCCTCCCACTTCCTCTTCCCTGCCTGTGCCTCTAACCACTGCTGTATATGCAGTTAATTGAAATGATGTTTGTTTTATCTTGAATAACCTTGTAATTGATTGAGGTGGTGGACAGCAAGACTCCAGAGTCATTTACATACCTGTGCACGGAGCAGTAATTTCTAGGAGGCTTTCCACTGCTTCTCCCCCCCGCCCCCAAAGAACTATACTCCCCTGTATGTGCATGTTTGCATATATCTATAGCTCTCTCTTTAGATATTCACATTCATATAGATCTCCCCACAGTCCATTCACTCTGGCTGCAACTGTCCATTTGCTGCTCGTTGAGATCTTATGTTACCTGGGGTGGTAAGACTCCTGGCACTCTTCCCTCCGAAAGAAAAACAGCCTGATTGGGGAGTGCTTGCTTCGTACAAGGCCTCGATTGTGTGCGAGTGCCGAAAAAGTAACAAATGCAGTTTAATTACGTTGGATGCTTGGTGGCTGGTTTGCAAATCTTTTATTTGTTTTGAGAAGTGCCCCAGCAGCAGCACTAAATTTTGTGTGCATTTGGGGAGCCTAATATACCACTTATGCTGGGGGAGGGAGGACGGTCTAATTAACTGGGCTGCTGTCAAGCTAATAAACTAATGGAGAGCTTAAACAAATAAAAAAATAAAGGAAGTAGACATGATGGGGGAAAAATAAAGTGACTAGACATGAAGTCTTACGACATGCATTTCCACCTTCCATGAAAAGGTGTCCTTGGGCACCCAGAATTTTGCGGATGAAGTTTTATGTATCGTAATTCAAGTCCCCATTTTAGGAGGCAAAGGTTTTAGCAGATCTATCCAGGAATGAGTAACGAGAGAGGAGCTTTTCCCATCCTGCCCAGAAACCAATTCCAGCTCTTCAGAGTTGTTCATTTTGGAAAAGAGTCAGATTCACTTTCATGGGACAGAGGGGAGTGGAAAGCAATCAATGTTTAAATCTTCTCTTTGCCAGGCCGAGATGTTACATAAGGTTGAGGAAAATGTTTTATTATCCCAGCTAAGCCTGAAGTGTCAGATACTGACAGCATTTCAGAGACAGGATACTGGGCTTGATGGTCCAATAGTCTGACTCAGGCTGACAGATTTTCTATTCCGCCCTCTCAGATTATTAGTTGTTCTTTTTTGGTCCATTAGGTATGAGGTGATTTTAAACTTAAAAGGTTAAAGAAGCATACACATTGCTTTGGGACTGGGCTGAAAGAAACCTCCCAGTTCTGGTCATTATGGAGCACCAGACAAATATAAATCTTTTTTCATCTGATTTCTCAAAGTGTCTATGTGCCATGATCTTGTCAGATGAGGTGGTACACTGCTACTTGTTGTGGGGTGCCTGTGGTCAAGCTGATATGGTTCACATTGTCTCTTCCAAGGCCGCCTTTGCACATGTTTCAGATGCCATAGCGTTCTTATGTGAGACTTTAGGGTAGCATATGTCCATGTTTTACTGAATTTTTCAACTCTTACATTCATTTAAGTGGTTAGTGGCTGTTCTACCTGCCTTTTTCAAGGTTTATCTCAGTTCTAGAGTTTTCATAAGAACTCAAGGGGCTTTCAAATGTTCCTGAAAAGTCAATTATCTGACCCACTGGTTAACAAAACACATGGTGCTCCATGTTCTTCTTCAGGAGAATATTTACAGATCAATACCGGTGTTACTTGGCCACCTTCACTTATCAAACACAGAGATGTTCATGCTAGTCAAGGGGGCTATTGCCAGATCATAACTTCAAAAATATTCATTCAAACCTTAAAGAAAAGAAGTTTTGCATTTGGAGATCTACCAAAAATGATGGATCCCAGCCAGCACGGGACATGTATGACAGGGATCACATGAAGACATGTGGTGCCTCAGTTCTGGAGCTGAGCCAGGCTCAGCTTGGAGCAGGCAGGCAGTATCTAGATCTTCTTTCAGAAGTATTTGAACTGTCTACTGTTTTCCCTTTCATTTTCAGGATGAAATATCAGCCCAGAGGCCAGTGAGATTTCTTCACTGGATTTGATGGTGCCTCATGAGTGTGACAGCAAGTCAAAGAAGCAGAAAGATTTCGTGATCTCAGAACAAAAAAATAAAGCCACATTTTAAGTACTTATTTTCTTTTTGGAGATCTCTGCATTGACCAGTAGTTTCCTTTAAACTTGGAAAGTTTTGAAAGAGAGTGAGGTTGTTGGTTACATTCTTACAGCCCTCCTCATACATTCTCCATAGTGTTGCAGACAGATTTTGTAGTACATTACAGTCATGGCTAGTCTGCCCTAAATTACATCCTCTGCAACCTTCCTGAATCCAAGGATTTCCTTCATCAGCGTGTGGTTCCCTGTGTTCTCGTGAAGTCTCAAGTGGGAAGCAGCAGTCACGCAGAGAGCTGCTCAAAGGATTTTGAAGGAAATATTTTCTGAAGAGAAATCAAAATCAACATTTTCCAGGAAAAAGGTTGATTTTGTGTGTTTATTGTCATTCCTCAGGCACTTCAGACTATTTTTTGATTAATAAATCTGAATTAATTATTTTGCCTCTGGAAGCAGATTTTGGTTGCCCTTGGTTAATGCTGTGCTATAAGATGCTAAAATAGTACACAGATGACTGAGGAAAAGACGTCACTAGAACAGAGGAGAAGCAAAACTTTCCATTTCACTCAAAACAAAACCTTTCATCTTTCTAAAATGAAACCTCTGAATACTTTCTTCCCTCAAAAGCTGAGCTGTTTAAACCTCACATCCCACCATAAGAGATAGGGAAGAGCTGGATCCATGTGCATTGCTCATTGCATAGTGTCGTTTACCGTAATTACTCTGCTCATTATTGCTCATGAGGAGCTATTTCAATTGTAGCCTTGGGTGACTCCTCTCATCCTCTGTTGGTTCATCCATGCTGGATTCCCCAGCAGATGGGGCGTCTGACATATTTTCATCCCTCCATGTGCTCCTCTGAAATACAGTAGCCTGTATCAAAGGAAATGGTCTTTGGTCAGTATTTCTGAACTCATTTAAGGAAGTTTTAGCCATGAGAATTGCCTGGGACCAAGCATTTACTCACACTGCAGCAATGTGCAGACTGCATGATTTCCTCAAAAGCAATGATTAATATTCAAACTTTGGGAGCTCTCTATTGTAATCTGCAAGCAATAACAATAACAACAACAACAACAACAAAATCAAAACCATCTTGAGTGGAGATAATTTACATTTTTCTGACTTCAGAATTATAAAGGGAATTTTAAAACTCATTTTAATCAGGAGATTTGAGATTTGTTACTGGGAATTATTTCTGGACCATGCTGATGGAAAGACTTGGGCTGTTAAGAATGCCCACAGGAAGAATTGTTTGTTATGAATATTGTGTTTCATTAACAAATTGTTCTGAAGCCAGTCTCAGTCTCCAGATTGCTTGAAAACTCTTGATTCCAAATAGTCATCACTTGTGTAATGTGGTTAACCAGATGGATCTGGACCTAGGATCAGATGAGAAGGTACAGTTAAGCAGTAAAATAATGGACAATTAATAACACTTCCATATGCACATATGACAATGAATGCACTTCCATAATCTATTAATCTGACAAAAAACCACCATGTTGAAGTCTAATTGCTTTCTTCTGTCCCTAGTCAGTAACTTAGTGCTTTTATCAGCATTTTCAGAACATCTGAGACATTTGACTGACTTTGCTTTTTAGTACCATATGTCCCCGTGACATAAATTGACTTTAGTCATAGCAACAAGATGTTCACAAGCTGGTTTTGGTAAAGTGTGCCATACCTGTGCTTCTCACCTTTTCTTTTGATACAGTGTGCTTCAGATTTATTATTATGAGCTCAATATGCATAATCTTTCTGTTCTTCTAAGCTTTTTTCTAGATAAGAGAAGGAAAATGGAGAGACTGGGAAAAGCCTGGTTTGAAGGGCACCTTTTAAGGTGAAGTAAACAGCACAGTGAATTTGTAGGGGCTTTTGTGTGTATGTTTGAAGAAATACAGCAACCGACTATAAGAGATTTTAGCATGTTGTTAGAATAAAATAAACAGCAACACAATTGGCAAACCTTAGTTCCAGGCTTGTTTTCTCCCTGTGTTCTCTTCTTTTTTTTTTTTTAGAAGAAAAATAATATTTTGAAGTTTGCATCTTGGCTCTCTTGGAATCAGTGGATATACTCTACTTTGAGGCACTCTCAGATACAACATTATCTAAATGATAGATTCAGGGCAGTCGGTAAAAAATTCCCTAAAAATATATACAGAGTATTTCTTTTTCCTTTTTTAAAAAATTTATTTAAACATGTAAAAAATGAATTGCACACAGATCCAGGATGGAGTTTCCAGTCTGAAAATAAAGATCAGCATTTGGTATTGCAGTTAGCCACAGATAAAATTCAAATTTGTAACACTTCATTTAGCAGAGTATTAACCCCTTGGGAAGTGAATGGGAGACCTTCAGAGAACAAAACTCCTCAGTGTAGAGCAGGTAAAAATATATCTACACGAGTTTTGCTCCTACGTGTTACAATGGCGTGAAGGTGACCAGCCCAGCTCCAATACGTTTGTTTAACTTGCTCGGAATTAACCAGAGCACTCTGGGATTAATAATTACTTAATCAAATAATCGCTTCGTGACTCCAACACTATCTTTTTTTTCTTCCAGCAGGCTGGAAATAAGACCCGTGAATATGTAAATTGGAACTGATTAGAGGATTAGGTTTCACTCTTTTTTTTATTATTTGGAATAAAAACAGCCTGCAGATCCCTCTAAGCCAAGCCATGTCTCTGAATTACAACGCTAGCGCCTGTCGGCTGTGATAATTTCACTTCATTAAGTTCCAGATATAAATAGAGAAATTTTCTTATTTTTTTTCCATGCACCACCTTTAATAAGCAGGGACTGAAAACACAGGGGTTATTGATCCACACGCTATTGGGTCTTTGCGAGCCTAGTGTAACAGTGAAAGAAGACCAAACACCTTCTACCTGTGTGCCTGTGCAGCCAGGGACAATTCATCTCTGTTGAATCCATTTTAAAGCTTTTGCAGAAGCTGCCAAAAAAGCATTGCAAGAATGAGTGTGTCAGCTACACCATTCATAGCAATGCAAAACAAACATATTTGATAGGCCCATGACAGTGAAAAATCCCAGTAGGACTCAGCCAGGCTTTCAAGGTTAGATGTCTAATGTTAAGCACCTCTGTAAGGTGGCCCCCAAATAACTCAGCTGGCAGTGCTACACAACCTTAGTGTCTGTTGATCTACAGGGAAGGCACATGCTAAGCATCCCTGAAAATCTTCCTAGCAAAATGACGTTGTTTACAGACTCTCTTTTCCTGTAATACACTAGACCATGATTTTGAAAGGCCTTGTCCGCAGGCCAGAATGTGGCCCACAGTAGGGTTTTGACCATGTCATCCTATCATATCTACTAAGCAGAGGAGGTTTTGCATTTTAGATTATTATACATGCTTGTCTGTAAATCCAACTGTGGGATCCCAGCTACAGAGTAGGGAACTCACAGTCTCATCAGGAAAGTAGACCATTCTTTTGCTTCGTGACTTATAGATTGATACTAGGACATGAAAAGCTAAAAGTACCTTAGTGAAGCTCAGAGGCTAGTTCTGTGGCGTAACAGAACCATTATTTTCACAGGATTTAAGGATGATGTTCTTTCTTTTCATAAACATGGGAATGGCTAATAGTTGAGGGCACAGAATAAAAGGTAGTTCCTAATTCTGCGCTAAAAATAAAACTCCCTTTGCCATAAATCAAAAAGAAGCTTGGAGATGGGGGATCCTGGTGCTACGAGCAACTCTTGAGGACAAAGGTTCACAGATCTGTTTAGATGTTAAGTTAAAATTAATTCAGAGAGTCTAATCTTTATCCCAGTTAAATGTCACTAAAAATGTATATGGAATTTGGACATGGCCACAGGCGGGTAACAGCCTTTCTATGCTCGGGAAAGAATGCCGAGTAACAAAGGTTGCTGCAGGTCAGCAATGAAAATTACATTGGTAAATCTGGGGTTTTTTTGCAATGGGGTGAATGCCAAATTCAAATACAGAGAGCACAGCAACTGAAAACCTAGGCATGCAGGCAAAGCCACTTAAGAAAAAAATCCTGTACAGAGTCTACTTCCACCAATCCGGGCTCCAGCAGGTAGTTCTAGTAATCCCTTATTTTTTGCAAGCATTGATTTTATACAGGAACATTAAAATCAACAGACTTGGGAACAAAGGTGCTGGGGAATGGAAAAGGGATACAAAACCTTCCAGCTTGTGGTCAGCAAGAGGGACTCTAGGCTGCTTTATGAAACATCTTTCCTCTGTTTATAAATTCATTCTCTTTGAGGGGAGTGCAGAGAGAGAAGGGGACTCGGGGCAAAACCTTCTGCACCCTGACCAAAGACATGAAAGTGGAAAGATTATTCACTTCAGTGGCCTAATATGCCCTATATGTGAGGTCTCTGGTGGTTTGCTTATAGGGTGAGGGCCAGACAGCGTGAGAGTAGGAAGGACCGAAAACTGCCAGCGGAGCTGTCAAACTCTTCTCGTGAGTTTCGGGCAGATGTCTCTGCAGCCTGAGCCACGCGGGTTAGAGACGAGCCGTGCTGTGCCGTGCTGCTGCTGGTCCCTGCGGCGGCTCCGTGGTGTCGGGCTGGGAGGTGGCTCGGGGTGAGGGCTGCACGTCTGCGTGAGGCGGGGGGAAAGCTGGGCATGTGGGCTCAAGCTTCCAGGAACTTCCCTGCATATCAGTGGATTTGCAGGTACCAGTTCATCTCTGTGAGGAAATAATAAAGAGCTACCTCCCCTCAAAGGTTCTGAAACTCAGTTTTTCTCTTCCTCTTGTAAACGAGTCTTGGGAAGGGTGACAGCTTTGGGGAAGAAAGGTGCCAACTGAGGAGTGGGGAATGTGGACTAGTTGGACAAAGGGAAGCCTTACGTGGGAGACTGAAAATATTAAAATGAGATTTCTTAGTTTATGCTAAAGGAACAAAACAATACAAGAAAGCAGCACCCATGTCTTTAAAGACATAAGCAATTAAAATTAATACATACAGCTAATAATGATAATTTTCAGCCTGAACCCAGTAAGAATTGATCCCGGTTCTGAGACGACGTACAGAAATAACTAACCTCCACCATAGATCCTCTGACGTTTGATTATATTTATTCCCATGGCCTGCTGAAAGTCAGGAATAATTCTATCAGATGAAACCTGCAAGTTCACTCTGCTGCCAGCCTGGAGTTTAGCTAGCTGGGAATACTGGGAATGCCACGGAGCCTCCAAATGCCTACAGCCGTGCCTGTGTGTGCAGCGGTCTGGGATAGAGGGCATTCTGCCTCCCTCTCTTGCAGCAGCGTTACGTGGCCTGAAGACAGCCGCAAGTCTACAAGAGCCCAGGGCAGATGCTGAGTTTGCTGCGGCTGTATATGCAAAAAGCCAACAGCATGGTGTCTTCCGGCGCTGCGACTGCTGAGGAGGGACAGGGAAGTCTCGTGAAGGAGAAATTAAGTGAAATACTTGGCTGGATGCTCATATTATGTAAATCCAAGCTTGAAAGCTTTAAGTATTTTTTTAACAATGTCACACACGTGGGGCTTGTTAAGTATTACTGACTACTACAGCGGTTCTTAAGGAACTAGGAGGGCTTGCAAGTCTGGAGTAGAAACTTAGCCACTATAGATAATTCTTATAAGGACCTTGTGGATTGCGTGTGTTTTGCAGACATTTTGTGAAGAACTGGGATGGTGGTTTCCTGAAAAAAAAAAAGAAAAGAAAAAGAAAAAGCATTGCTGTGAAACTGCAATGCGGCTCAGAGAAACCTTGATGCTTTTAACAGTATTCTCAGGTACTTTAAGGCTAGGTGTGCTTGAAATTGAAGTCTAGGAATTGGAGAACACAAACTTCATTTATTCAGGAGCAACTGGAAAACGTGAATGTGTTTCCATGGAGATGGGGTTATTTCCTTTCCCACAATTCAAATCTTTTCCACGGGTCCTGTTTCATTCTGGTCACCCAAATGTTTTGTTGAGGACAATTTTTTGGATTTGATCTCAAGAGCTGGCCAAGCTCCAGGCAGAACAATGAAAAAGTCGTAAATCACTTTAATAGATATAACAAGAAGAAAAAAATAGAAGGCAGAGAAATGGAGGGACTGAAATATGGCATTCCCAGCACATCCATCAAACACAGAATACTCTTCTTGAGGTACAGGAGAACACAACAATTAAAAAAAAATTAGACCTATTACGGTGTTATAAGTGGTTCTGATGCCTGAGATGCCATCCAGATTTATATATAACAAAACATATTTTGAGATTTTCTCCAAATTAATGGTTGGACTTGATGATCTTAAAGGTCCTTTCCAACCTAGTGATTCTGTGATTCTGTGATTCTGTGAAATTACAGTGCTAGGGAATGTTCTGCGTGCCTTAACTACTAGCACATCACTTTAAGCTTACAAAGCTTCGAGTTACCTCGTCTGACTCAGTGCTGTGTGCATGTGGGATTCATCCCAGCTACCTTCAACTGTCAAAACTATGGCCACCTGGACCATCTCAGTAGTGCCTAGGGAAAGACAAGTATTTCTAGGGAGTGACTCGGCCCCATCTGAGATATATTATGTTCAGAGGGTGGTGAAAAAGATCATAGAATCATGGAATCATAGAATGGTTTGGGTTGGAAGGGGCCTTTAAAGATGATCTAGTCCAACCGTGTTCTCCAAGATGGAGAACTCATGTAGATATCAAACGAAACATAAGGATAAAAAACTTCCTGAACTGTGTGCAAGTAGGAAATGCATGTATATATGGTCTCATAAAGTCAAGTAGATAACAGAGCAATAGTGATACTCCTTATACGATGCCCGTCACCTTAGTGAGCAGTCATGTCATGTTGCTGATAGGCTGTGCATTGTGGGTTATTCAGGCATTAGTGAATATCAGTGTTGTGAATTATTTACACATATTCTACAAAACTTGAGTGGGTCACGCTGCTTTGACCACTTGCAGCTTCTAGTCATATCAGTAGGGGCCTGTAGCAGGTGCCTAGAAAGACAGTTTGGTTATTATATTATGTTCATACCATGCCCCTTTCAGCAAATCTAAAATGGTTTTGTAATAATTTTTAGCAATGTACAGGGGACCAGAAATTACAGAGTTTGTGTAGAGAATATTTTTTACTGAAGACTTTTTTTTTTCATCTCTGCTCTAAAAGTACAGTATATACAACCTTTCTCCTCAAAAGCTGATAAATGGTTTAGCCATTATTTAAAGTTCGGGAAAAGGCAGCTACAGAAATAACATTTTAATGTATTCCAGATTAGACTTCATGCTATATTTGTAATAAAGACTTGTTTCCAACATCGGTTGGCAGATCACTCGTATGGACAATTATCCAAATAGCTATTAGGATACGATTGCGCTCATTTCCAGGCAATGCAAGATTGCCAGAACTCAGCTTGGCTGGCGCTTGGATTTTGGTTTGACTTTTGGAGAAAACCACAAGAATTTGTCAGTCGTCTTGGCCGTAAGGGAGTCTTCTTGTCTTGAGGCTATTCTCTTTCCTCTTCAAATATAGAAGGCAAAACATGCTCTTGTTTGGTTTGGGTTCCTTTTTATTTATTTCGTTATCTCTCACCTTAGTAGCATCAGGAGGAGAAGACTGAGATGTGACTAGCTTAGGAGGTGAGAGACCTGTCCCATCATTCATAAAAAGAGAAGGGTCAGTATGAGAAGAGCACATGTATTCTGGAGGGTGAAAACTGAAAAGAAAATCAAAGGTCATGAATTTCTTTTATTGGGGGAAGGGAGCTTAAGGGAGGGAATACTTAATGCCAAGCTAAATCAGTGTTAGTTGGGAATGGAGACTCCCTCTCTTTATGCATTATGCTAATGTGTCATTTGGCAGATCTGAATCATGCTGGCTAGCTTAGTCAAGAGCTTGAATCGAAGAACACCGACTCCCTCAGAAGGAAAAAGATCTCTTTGTGCCAGGGAACATGTTCTGTGGTGAGATGATGTAATTGTTTAAGTCACAGATGCAGTGGTCAGGAAGCTTTTTCGTATTGAAAGATAGGTAGGTCCACAATGGTCCATGAAACTTCAAGTAACTCCAGCCATTCCCCTTGCTAAAGCTTAGAACAGAATGAGGTTCATTATTTATTGCCAGTCTAGCGTGGGTGCTGCTTACACCAGCAGATGTAGGTTGGGGGGCCGGGTGTCTATCCCAAGACTTATAATAGCTCATTTCAAGACCTTAAATAAAGTATTTAGGTGATGATGCTTAGTGTTCTTCCCTTTGTAAAATGGAGATAATAAGTCTGGAGCCAAATCATAAGCATTGCATTGCTGAAATGAAATTCATGAAAGATAACGTGCTCCTTGTGACAACAGGGGACTTGATAAAAGACCCAAAGCTCCTTTGTTCTTCTGTGTTTCTATAATCAGATAAAAGGCTTTGGATAAACACATCACCTTAGTGGCTAGGAGGTGCCACCACTTCTGAAAAATCTTTTTCCGAACTCTTTGTTTCTCAAGAAGGGGAGAAGGCCCAGGACTGAAGCATCTTTTTTCACATTTGCTTGTGATAAGTAACCACATCGTTACTGTATTGTACCTGAGGAACGAAACACTGCTTCAAACACAGAAGCTGATAAACACGGTGGCAGTAAGGCTAGTGAAAATGAAAACATTTAAGGGGCAAGAATATCACAGGCCCTTTGTTAAAAAATAATCTCAAGATCTCCTCTGAGCTCCAGTTGGGTCTCCCTGTAAAGACTTTTCCATGGGGTGAATACTGCAATGTTTAATGTATAGAAATCCTTACTTGCTGGCTACGCTCCAAAACAATGACTACACCAAAAGGGCTGAGGCATATCCTACCAATGGAGCAGAAAATTGCTTCAAGGCTAATAGCAGTAACACCTTGGCGAAGCAAACACTGTAATTAGCAATAAAGCAGCACCCATGCCCAATAGGTCTATTGTGTCCCATATATGATTTTGCTCTTTGGTGCAAAGGGGAAACGTGTGTGTGAGTGAGAATGAGTGTATAGAGGTAATCCCCATCCAGTATGTTAATGATGAATGTGCTGCAGTTGGCATAAAGTGGAACATATGCCAAGATGAGGCCCTCTTATTCCTTCCAATCCCCCACCTACATTCTCCCAAACACCACATTATATTTTTAGCATTTTTATTTTCTTGGAAAAATATATAAACTGCAGTTATAAAATAAGTTTAAACAAATGAAATGGAGCTAGCAGGTGTACAAAACGTCCTAAAATGCTTCCCATGGCTGCAGTTAAAAAAAAAAAAAGTAAACTTAAAGAGTTCCATAGTGGAAAAAAAAATCTCTAGGTAGAGTATATAAATGTCATTTTTTCACACTGCACAGTCACTTTCATTTTTGATTTCTAAAATCCACCTAGAATCATTCTTGGTTTGGATTTTCATTTCTCAGCCAGATCAAAGGGGTTAATTCTCCCATTGCCATCTGTGGGGGAATACTGTATCAGAGCTACCCCTATTTTAAATCCTGAGATCCCCAGCACATCACCTGGAAAGCCAATCTGCAAAGCTGTGAATGTATTCTGTTATTTACCACTTTTGTCATCTCCATGTTGAATCTGGAGAAGATTTAGGTTCAGCCTGGAGATTATTTATATTCAGGATTTAATTTTTAGCAGAATAGGGTTGCATTTACAAGCTTAATCAAAACTGAAGGACTGCTGGCAGTGCACATAAAAATATAAGCACATATATATATAGATTTGTATATAAGTATGTATACATATAGAGAGGATGTCAGTCCAAAATAATTTATAATCAAAATACACCATTAGCCAAGAGAGAGGAGGCTATGCAAAGAAAGAAGATAACTAATTCTAAGTAGAGCTGGAAATAGAGTTTCGTATTGTACTTGTGCTGCCTGGTTTGGTGGAAATCCTATAGGAAAGGGACTATTTATGAGCTTAAAATTGAATGGAGTCTAACTTCTCTTTGCCCTCTGAATGCTCAGAGGAGTTGATACCCTGAATTTTGGGTAAGCCCACCGCTAGCTCTTTGTAACAATTGCTGAGGAATATTAGCATCAGGAGGGAGGAGGTAGGCTTTCATTTCACAATGAAAAGTGACATTTTTACACCTGGCCCTGAACAATTCTCTCTACCTACCTAACCTTTGGTAAAAGGTCTTTTTTTTCCTATAATAGCTCCCATATCAGAAACTTTTTAAATCTTATTTTTGTCTCCTTTTTTGTTTGGCTCTTTTTAAAAATATGGTGAATTGTTTTTATCTGTGTGTATGCGATTTGAATTCTGTCCACTTGAAACTGCGACCCGGATAATAGCAAGATATTTTGCTGTCCTGGAGATGGCTTTCAGTTTCATACTGTCATTTAAAAAGTTACTTAAGGGAAGGACTGTGCTACAGAAAGAAACTCACAGGGAACCCATGGCCCTTGAGGTAAGAGACACTCAAAGCAGACTTCTTGATTCCAGCAACATATTCAATCCTATTTGGTGTCTCTCTTGCTTTTGTTGTTCTACAGCTTGCTAAAATTCACATTATTCCAGTAAGCCATGTTCTAGAAATAAAGCCCTGATCCATTTTCAAAATTCCCCATTATACTCTTCAGCTAGGCAGTGTGGTTCTGTACCAGTCCAATAGCCAACTTTTTTCCCAGCAATCAAGGATAACAAAATACATTTTTTTAAAATCAAACAAACCCTCATTTATTTCCATGGGAAATTACTCAGAGTTCAGTAAAAAGCTGTTACATTCATATTTCCGATCTTTCTGAAACAGTTTGGTTCTGTAAGCAAATTTTTTAATATATAAATTTAATGCAAGATCAAAATTCATTAAAACACATTTTCCCATCTCTGCTCATTTAAGCCTAAAATATCCTATTTAAGTCTGATTGATAGAAATGTTGTATCAATTATTTTTACAGGAATAAAGCTCATGATTGCTATATGAATTACTAGATAAATATAGTTATAATTGCTATTACGGAATCATTAAGTTTGGAAAAGACCTAAAAGATCATCAAGTCCAACCATCAACCCAACACCACCACACCCACTAAACCATGTCCTTATTGTTTTGACTAATTAAAACTTTTCAAATTAATACCAAATTTCAGTTATGCATCTCAAAGTATATTCTTGATTAATCTAGCCTTGAAGAGTTTTCTGAAATGTTTGGTTCAAATCCTCAATCCTGTTTACTTTATTGAACACCCACTGTTACTCTCGTATTTTAATTTAAGTATGATTCTCCAGCCCCACTCAGCGTGCTGATCTGAGTATTAATGTGCAATGCTGACAAATGCGTATAGATGGATTATTCCCAGTCGCGTGTCCAATTTTCTTTTAATGGGTCATTTTCTTCTGAATGGGTTGTTCATTCCACCACTGCTCTACAAAACTAGAGTCCTGGTTTAAATCTCACATCTACTAGATGGCAGCAAGTGTGATATAAGTTCTGCAAAATGGTTTGGATTCATTTAGAAAATGAAGGGGAAAAGAAATAGAAAAAAGGAGAGATGGTTCACTTGTCTGAGACCCAAGGTTTCTAGCTGTGTAAAGGAACTGCAGAATGAGGCAAAGACAAATGACAGTAAATTAAAACATTTCGGAATGCAGAGGACTTGAAAAGGTTTGGAGATGTCTTCTCATCTAGTATAGCATTACCATTGTTCCAGCTCCTAGAAGCTTTTTAGTATCCTCATCCCTGAATGGAATTACAAACCTAATTACCAGAAATGATTTCCTAACGCCTGAAAGCAATCCAGCTCACTGTACTAACAGTGATGGACTTGGAGAAAAACTATTTTAAACTCATCATCCATATGCAGTATGAAGTTTAACATGATTTGCAGTGAGGCTCTTAGGAGGACTGGAGCTGTATATTAAAGCCTGTCCATATGCACAGACAAGTGACCTCTTTTCAAACAAACAGGGTGGAAATTCTTGGCTTCTCCAGGAACCGGCCTTATTTCCAGCGGATCGTGGTTTGGATTCCCAGCCTGCCCTTGGCATTCCAGTTTTCCCCCTGCTTGCCACAGCTAGATTGTATTTGCTGTTTCTGGACTGAAATGCTGAACAAGATCCTGGTGCCTCAGGTAGGTGATGTTTTACCATGGAGGAAGAAATCCCTGTCTGAAGTCAGGGAATGGAACCTCCTAGTTAACAACTGGCAAACCTACAGGAAAGGAATTGAGCTGCCATCAGTAGGTAACATATTAATGGCTGGTGTTTAATTTCTTATAGGTAAAACATAAGAATTTGGTGGTCCTCACATTAGTGGTCTAACTACAGAAAAGTCTGTGTAGAAAGGTAGCACCGTTTCCTTCCGTCTGCCATTAAGGGCCTTGCAGATCTGCCAGAAAAGGGAAAATTAACCTTCTGTGGAAATCCAGCAAAAGGCCTTTTCCCCTCTAAATCATTAAAGGAGAACTTAATGATGCATCAGTCTGCAGAGTGCATTTCAGCCAGATGCACACAGGCATTTTGGATATTTGACTGGCTACTTTGAGGATGCTGAAGCTCCATATTTCCTCCTTGTACTTACTAGACTTACTGTAGGTAGTAAAAACTACATTTCTCTTTACCATTTCTGAACTGGTAAAGGTTAGAGGCTGTTGTGATCAGTAACAATATCTGTTTCTGTACCCAATATGTGCTACTTTCTCTGTGCATGACTGGCAAAAATAACAGCATCAACTAGAGAAAGAAGACTCAGCCCTATGCGGGGACAGATGAAAGATGATGGAAGTTTGGCTGACAATGCTAGGTGAGGCATAAATGAATGGGTTATGATTATGCTCAAAACGGTAGTGGAAAAAAAAAAAAAAAGAGAAAAGCCTGTCTTTTCTAAGATCCTTTTAGATGTGAAGACTCATCTATAGCCAACAGATGCATGGTACAGAATTTTCATTGGCTGGACACCAAATTAGGGACAATGCTATACGTGAAACTTGCTCGTTTGACCAATGTTATGCTTCATTTTCATCAGTGCTGTCCATGGAATATTAGATATTCTGGCAGTTATTTAATAAGTCAAATGCACACAAGGAGCCCTTTAAGGTAAAAAGTAAAATAATCTCTATTTTCTCTTCAGGAGGTTTTGGCAAATGGGAAAAGATGGAGAAGAGGGAATAAAAAGTATATGTGAAACAAAAGTTTTAACAGTCTGTCTAACCAATTGGTATAATTAAGTTTTACTTCAGCCCTCAGGAAACCCCAGGGAAGTTTGTGGCATCCCAGTTCATGTGCATATTAAGTAGGGGATCATGTAACCTTCATGCAATGTTGGAAAGAGTTCTTTTTTAAAGAGTTATAGCATTCATTTGCAGCAGTGTCAGTCTGAGGTAGCTCTGGACTGCAGCAGTGTTAATCCAGAACAATATTTGGTCGCACAAAGTTGCATTTGGGTTCACTGAAGTTCTCCAAATTAGAAGTGGAATCAGTGGAAATGAAGGGAGGAACATGAGCCAAACCAACTGGGTTGAAGCCCTGACCAGACAACCCTGAAATCAATTAACAGTGGGACATCACTAATATCCGTAAGGGAGGTGTACAATATGCTGTGAGAAGGCGAACAATGTTCTTCTAATGTCTTACACACAAAAGCAGTTCCCATTCTCCTCCCTTCTGACTGGTACTAAGATGTAGAGGATCTTTCGTCACTGTTGGTGAAAAACTTTGAGGTGGTATCAGAAAGGATGGAATTTGCCCCACTTTGTCCCCATGAGCCACTCTTCCCATTTCCATACCTAAAAGGAGGTGGATGCACCAGGAGTTCCTCGGAGGGTGCATAGTGGGGTCTGCTACGGACTTGTCCCAGGCACACGCTGCCTTGTGACTGCGTAACGGCTGTGCTGTAAGAAATCAATATAATAAGGAGCAATTCCTTAAGATTGACATTAATGGTGTCTTCTAGTGAAAAAGTAATAATGGGAGTAACCTCTTCAACAAGGGCGACATTGTCCAGTGAGCAGACTGATTGGCAAGCCGGCAATCTTAGTTTCTTCCAAACATGCTTAACTGCCCAATATACCCAATTCTGTTCACCCTCAATAGGCACAATTGCGTAAGTTTCTTACAATATAGGAATTAGTCTCACGTCTTCACCAAGTCCTTCTTTAATACTTAAAACGATCAGTTTACACTGACATTATTTCTTCCATTCAATGCTAGGGTAAATCCTCAGCTGCTGTGATCCATCCTGTTGCACTGTAGTGAAATTGTATAAAATTTGTATTGGAACTTCTTGCCGAATAAAAAATTGCTTTTTAATTCTAAATGAAAAGGAAAGCATGAGGATATGTTCTGTATAAACTGATTCATAACAACGTTATTAGGCTTCCTGAGAAGATCTCAATCATGATATCTCTTTGTGTAGGTAGGGAAAGAAAGAGTGCGGAGGAAGGAGATTGCAACTCATTTTAACATGTAAACCACTAACGAGGTTCAAAGCTACAAATTCTAACCCTTACCTCTTTTTCCCTTCTTTAGCCCTCAGTCCTCTAAGCAGTCCCAAATATGGCTTTAAGAGACAAACATTCCTATGGTATTTCAAGAGTGCTGAGGTGGGAGATATAGATTTACGAAGACCTTACAGCAGGCATTTTTTTCCAGCCTCCCAAACAATGCTGTTATAGAACATGTCCTCACAAAATATTCAACCCTTGCACATTTCCATTTTGGGCTTGCAACCAGGTGTGTCTGAACTCTCTGCAGCAGGGTTTTACCCAGCGTGATTCCTGGAACGTAAATGCAGCTTGTCCCCATGTGTTTTACCCAGCGGCTTCAGTTCCTGAACAAGCAGTTCTTTCCTTGCTCATAAGTCACCTACACGCTGGAAAAAAACCAGAAGGAACCTGCAAGTAGCTGCCTCACATAACGTCCTCCAGCATACACAGGCATCTTCTCTTAGATGTCTCTCTTGGATTTCTCGGTTTAGCAGTCTCAAAGGCTGGGATTGTGTGTACTCTGTTACGTGGTACTCTGACTTTTTTTGACAAAGCAATGTGAATGGAAGGAGTAAGAGCTATGGCACCCTCTAAGCTCACTGTTGCGTGGTCTAAATCAACAAATGATAAGTGGGAGCAAAGAGGACATTTGCCTCAAAACCCCATACATTAGTGTTCTGGTGCAGAGCAGTAACTCAACCCAAGTCCAAACGGTTATTTCTTTCGCTCAGGTGGTAGCAGCACATTCCTCTGATGCAGAATGTCCCAGGCTTGCTCTCACAGGTGACTTTCTACTACAACAGCACTTTCACAGCTGCTTGCTGAGAATGGCAAAAATCTAGCATTTTATAAACTAGCTCTTCTGTAAAAAAGCTGTTCAAAGCTGCTCTGCTGAGGCTCCCAAGGAATGAGTTAGACACCTGCCAGGGATGGCTTAGTTTTGTATAATCTTGCCTCTTGGAAAGGTTTTGGATGGGATGATTTCTTGAGATCCCTTCAAGCCCTACCTTGTAGGATTGTAAACATCTTTCTTTATTTTCATCCCCGTTGCGTCAAATGTTTGTCTTCATTTCTTTCCCAGGCCATCAGTCTACTTACTTCTTCTTCTAAGAAACAGCATGCCTCTCTAATGCAGAGCATTAAAGCCACCCCACTAATCACATAAGGGTTAAAAACATGATTGGTGGGCAAAGCACCCCCCCTTTTCTCTGCAAGGTTGGTTGAAATTGTGAATAGAGACTGACAGCTTGCCTGAGTGTTTGTGGTTCAATTTGAAACCACAAGACCCAGAAGCACATGGTTTAGATTCAGTGTCTTTCTCCAGCTAACACGAACCATTTGTTCAAGCAGCTTGGCTATCTGTTGGAGAATAGTTTTGCACCAGGATCAGCCTTGATTCACCCCAGACGGCCGAATACATTCAGATGGAAACGCAAAGAAAAAAAGGAAAAAATTCCCAAACAAAGGCTTGCATTTACTTTGTCTTGTTTATTTTTGCAGCTTGTAAAGGAGCTACTAATATCCTGGTTAAAAAAAAAAAAATTAAAAAAATAAAAAAGAAAAGAAAATCTGAAATGCCAATCAAAAGCGGCGCCAAATTAGGTAGTGTTTACTTCGAAAATACGTTTTTATTGCCTTTTTTAAGGCAAATTCCAGCAAAATAGTAATGTCAAAGAGGGCATGGAAAGAAGAGACTTAAGTGACTTGAAAATATATTTAGACCAATCTTTTCAAATTTGGCTATGTAAAGGGAGGCACATAATAAGGCTAAAGTGTAGTCACTGAGCTTTCACACATGCACCTAACACTAGTCATTCAGTTTAAGTCCACTGTCCATAGAAAGCCATAATCTCAAGGGCTTTATCGCTTCCAATGAACTGCAGAAAGGTTGAACACCTCTGTGTCAAGTTGGAAAATTAAAATACAGAGGAAGGAACGTCCAAGTCGACGCTTTGCACAGCTACAGGATAGTCTCCATGTGGTATCCACAAGTCCCAGCCACCTTTGCACAGTGCTGAATTTACTTCAACTCCTTTACAAACCAAGTGAAAGCGTCATTACCTAAATCGTAGAGAGCCGCTGAAAAGACTTGCTAAGGGGAGTGGGCATCAAGTGGGATTAGTATTTATATGTCTTTATATTAGTATTTATATTTATTTATATAGTCCAGGTTTCTTGTCTGCTCATTGATTATCTCTCTGTACTTCTAATAGCTTGCCATCAACCACTCTTGGCTGAAACGAGCTGATGCTAATACGGAAAGCAGGACTTGCCACAACAAGGAATTAAAAGTGCAAAAACTCTGCAAAAGAGCAGCCCTTGCAGCCTGATAGGAAGTAGATCATCCATTTAAGTCACCAACTCTCATACATGAGTATAGAGAAAAACAGAATAAAGACATATGTATTTCAAGTCGGAAATAGTCTTGAAATACAAGACTATCGTATTGTCTTGCAATACAAGGAAGTGGTAGAGCCTACAAGAGGTAGTTGAAGGTTCCAACTACCACCAAGTAGTGAAAAGGGAAGGTGAACGAAGATAATATTCGCTTCCTTGAAATTTAAGCTATCTATGATATAGCTAATTAAGCTAGACTTGCACACATCTGTCTCCATCTCCAAATACTCTTAGAGAGCTAGCTGTTGTGCTGCATTGCTCTCTGGTGGTGTCTGTCCCAGGGCAGAAGGATTTGCCCAGCACAGTGTGCCGGGGAGCTCCCCTTTCCTGCTCCGAGGAACACGCAGGCTAACATGCTCAAATAAACCAGCCTGTTGATTCTACACTCGTACACGCACTAAAATGAGGTAACATCACAGCACTCAGGCTCACTTAAAAGATCAACACCAGAGAAGTGAAAGAGAAGTAATTCAATGAATTATTGTGGTGAGGCAATAAACCAAGTGTTCAATTACCCCAGATCACAGGTATGAGGGCTGAAATGAATGACCCTAAAACAATTTCCCCTCATCTAGCCCGCGGGATTATTTGTTTTATCTTTCTCCTTCTTGATATAAAACTGGTTCCAAGATATTACATTACAATACAGGGAACCACCCACCGTACTCAGAGGTGAAGTACCTTGGAAGAAAGAACGAATATTTCTCTGCTATGTCTCTCTATCTCCTAGTTAGGAATAAGTGACCGTAAAATCTGTGTATGTGTGAAACCACAATATATTCCCCTGTCCTGTCATTAAAAGCCACTCACAACATAAATGTGAATCAGAGGTGGGAGCGCACTCACCGGCAGGGAGGAGCATGTGATTATGTACCAGGAGTTTACTTCCAAGAAAAGATTATATTTCTGGGAATTCAAAATAACATATATTTTATTTTAGTATTATGGGAATATTGAAAAGACGTCTAACGTTACTGCTTTTTAAGCTACTATATAATCACAGTATAATTTTTATTAACAAAAAAACTTCATAAGTTCAGAGACGTGCAGCAGTCATTGCAAAGCTAATGAAGTGAGCGTGAGGCTTTAAGGGCTGAGATACACTATAGATATATCATGAAAACTGCCTTGGCAATTTTAAAGCTGAATAGAAATGCAGGTTTAATGTTAACGTCTGTTGTTTAAGCCATTTGGCTGGGCAACAGGAGTGGAGCCATACTGAGCTATTCACCAGAGACACACGCTTAGTGAGCCCCCTTCTTTTCTGCTTCCCTCCTGTTACTTCAGACCTCCAGAAGGTTTTCAACCCTTTACTCGTATGATCATCTTTTGTGAAAGAGAGGCCTAAAATAATGGTGCTTTGCTCCTGGGGTTTGTGTAGTAAAAGCAAGTGTGCAAATCAACCTTCTTGAAATGGCACAACGAGTAGTTGGAAAGAGGAAATGCTCCAAGTAGTTGAGCCCTACAAAATTATCAAGATTAAATCGTAGTGCTCGGAGTAGGGTGAATACCATTCCTACGTTGGCATGCGCTAGATTGTGTGTGTGTGTGTGTGTGTGTGTGTGTGAGCACTTGTGCTAGTGGCTGGGGAGTCTGTGCACAGTGGAAGGAGTCCACACACAGTGGCAAGAACACGGAAAGCCATCTAGGAAGACTGAACCCTTAAATTACGAAAGCATACATCTGACTCCGAGCAAGCAATTGGACAGTAGCCTTTAGAATACCGTGTTGCCTCATTTGCTTTTATATCTGTTTATTTTATTTGGACACTAGTGGGTGCTTGTTAGTCCTCACCGTTGTGACTGCTGACGGCTTTTCGTTTCTTTGGTTACAGCGGGTTTTATTTCATGGATCGATCAAAATCTGCTGAAAAGGGAAAGTGTGTCCCTGACATATGCCATGTGCTCAAGCAATAAATAATCCACTACACAGTCACATGAAGAAAGAAGGAGGGCCTTGGCAAGAAGATGGGCTTGTTCAGGAGGCCGGTTCTGTCTTGAAGAAAAGCGAAACTCCTTCTCCAGATGTGGAATTTCCCTTATGTAGTGTCACATAGGTGAGGCTGGAATGACAGCGTTGCGCTTCCATAGTTAATTGTTTTTCTCTAGATTTACAGTACAGAGAAGGCTTCATAACATACCAAGAGCCTTACAACATGTCAGTAATTTTTTTCAAAATGTATGAAGGATAAGAAATGCAAACTGGTTAATTCTTAGAGCGTTCTGTTTCCATTTAGTGTGTTTTGCTTGCAAACGTGGCTTCAGATGTCTGGGATTATCAGACTCCTTTTGATGAATGCTATTATGACAAGTTACTTCTACTGTTTTTTCTATTGGGAGAAATCATGTTTATGGAAACATAGAAGGGAGGAAAAGATAGCTTCAGGTTTAGGTTTTACTTTCCTATAAATAAAGCCTTCTGAACTGTGTCTCATTTGGAAATGGCATCATCTTCTGTTAACAAAAATAATAAAAAATCAGGATGATATTTTACTAAAATAAGATTAAAACAAAAAATATTAAATTAATAAAATGAAATAATATCACTTTTACCAGCATGGGAAACTTTTACTCTTAAAAAGTTGAAAGACTTCAGTGTTACAGCTCTCAAGAGAGCGCAGAAAAGTTTCCCTAATTTTAACGGAAGTGCGACTGCCTCCTGTGGATAAGAATAGAGAGCCTGGTCTGCAACTCGCAACGGTTGTTCATATGAACACAAGTAGTTCACTTCTTTGTACGATCAAGTGGTACCCAACCGAAACAAGCCCAGTAATTCTTTACAAATGACGTATGATTCTGGTTGTGGCCTTGCTTGTCGTGCATGTGGTGCAGTTACTTACACCAGGGCATGTGAGTTGTGTCCAGAAGGCACGAAAGTAAAGAGCTGTAGAAGATGGGAGTTGGTGTGGGACTTGTGTGTGGGACTCGCTTGGCCGGGCTGCTGTGAGAGGAGGGGGCTGGGGGCGAGGTGCTCCTGCCTAGCCCTGTGCCATTCTTCCTGTTGAACTAGGTCAGATGTCTAAGAAGCTGATGGGTGCAAGGCACTGGAAAGTAAATATGAAGCAAACAAAGCATGAACCCAAAGTCGTTAATAATTTTTTACCCAAGATGACTGCAGACCTGCTTCTCATCCAGGTTAAGGCTCCTTTTTGCACGTTACTGGAGCGTTGTGCCGGGGGTTGGACTAGATGAGCTTTAAAGGTTGCTTCCAACCCAAACTAATCTATAATTCTATTATTATACTCTTTATGTCTTTGCAGGCATCTGTCTGTTTTTCATGACACACTGTTTCCCTTTGTGGCAAGACAGATTTTGGACTCCAACCTGAAACATGATGGAAGGTTCAGCCCTACCTGGTCATCGATGCACTATTTCATTTCAGTACGACACAACATGACATCTTTGCTTGAGGGGAAGGGGATCTCCATGAATTAGAAAGGGGAAATAGTTGCAGTAGCAAAGCCTTGAAGAGACAAGCTGGAGGCTTTAAGGTTTCACGCAAGCTCGAGCTCCGTGGACATTGTCTACTTTATAGTAGTGCACAAAGATGAGAGAAGGTCCAAGGGGTGCCGGTGACCTCAGCCACCCCAGACACACATTTGAGTCCAGATTACAGCTGACTGGAATCCTGAGGTTTTACTGGCCGGGAGCCAGTTTGAAACCCACTCGAGCCACCCTAGTATTTTATAACATTGTAAAGACGGTATTGTTTAAAACATTTCAAAAATTCTCCACACAATCTGGCAGCCTTCCAAAACCATCTTAAATGAGCCAAAACTATCAGCAGCCACCCACCTTCCTGTCCATTATCCTCTGATTAATGACATTCCACCAACAGGGTCCGACATTCAGAATCTCGCTGCTGTAGGACCTCTGCGTAAATATGATCTCTGAGACCTGTAAATTGTCTGTATAGTTTGCAGCTGTGTTTTATATGGGGGTGTCTCTTTGTCATGTGGTGACCATGCAGGAGGGAGTTCTCAGGGGGTGGAGAGAGACCAGGGCTTGCAGCGTCTTGTAAAACCTTAATTAGACATAGCGAAGCAGGAGAAATCAACTCACGCTGGAGGTACGATACTCTCCTTCTGTGATCGTTTTTGTGCTCCTTATCCAGTCACCTTGTGCCCTCTGACTCAAAACAGAGTCAACCATAGAACAACCATAAGAAATAAGTAATGGCCAACCGCTTCAGCTGGAATTAATTATTGAACAGATTTAGCTGCATTAGAAAAAAGAACATCAATGTTTATTTCCTGTTATAGATGCAACATATAGATGGTAATTAGTTACAGGATCAATGTTATTTAGCTGTCTTCATCAGTGGCCATGCTGCTCCCTTATGCAGCGTGGATGCGGGGTATTTTCCAGGTAGGATGCCTGGAGACAGACGTTGCGGTTCCTAAGTTAGCCCGGGAAGAAAGACAAACTTTCAGTAGCCAGTGCTCTTGTGCATGTCCGTGTGGTAAATGCCCGGTACAGGAGAAGGGCAATTCAGAGAGTACCTCAAGAAGTGAGATGTTTTCTTAGATATATTGGATGGCTTTTGTGAACACTTTAAAGATTGGCTGTAATATCACCGTTTCATTGATGGATATGCTCCAGAAATTATGAGATGGTGAATCAGGTATTGGGAAAGTGAAAAAAGACAGACTGCCTTACCCTTTTCATCAGTGTTCCTCCAACCTGTAGGCTTACCTGTAGGTAATTTTGATGGTGTCAAAATTGTGAAAGTTATACTAATGTGTAAATGCAACCTCATCAGCTGCCAGGAGTTCATACAATGCTATTTTGCAGAATACAGAAATACTCCTACTAGTCAAAATCTTGAATTAGTATTTTTCATCCATACGACATTTCCTTTTTCCCTCTGTAATCTATTACCTGACTGCCTGGAAAGGTGGAATTCGAAGTAAAACCATGAAGAAAAGATGCATTACCTTGCAGTCAGAAGTTCAAACTTCCGAAATGTCTGAGAGTTTCTGCATTGCCCTGGGCATGTGACGGAAGATGAGCAGAACATCTGGTTTGTGATTTCATCAAGAGCTGGGCATGGAAATAACTTTAAAGTCTGGATCTGATGTGCCTCAGCTCTTACACAGAGGATCATTTCTTCATGATCCTTTATTTTCCTAAAGCATTAGTTTTTTTGCAAAGCAGGCCCAAAAGAGGCATGTGTGGTACGCTGTATAATTCCTTCAGTAGATTTATGTTTTATGTCCTAGGCATATATGCTCACCTTCATTCTGAATTCAGTGTTATATGTTTATAGACATACATTTCTGGGTGCGTGTGTACTTGAATCCTTGTCTGTGTGTTTATATGTATCCATATATTCTCATATCTATATCAATGTATGGAAAAGTATACCTAGAGGCACATCATATGATTTTTAAGAAAGCTTTACTTCCATGAGAAGCTACAGAGTACATTTTCACTTGCAGTGACTCATCTTTCTAGCTCTTTTTTTTTCTTACTGCTTAATCCAAGAAAGTCTGACTAAGTCAGCTCTGCCACGTCCCAAGTGTAGCAGGGATTCCTCACAGTCCTTGATGCAAACAGAACTAGTAATTCTCCTCAGAAATAGCAAGAAATTGCTATTTGCGGGCTCATGCTTTACGCAATGATGACCTTGGCTGAGGCAACCCAAATGGAAAGGGCTGCAGCGCATGAAGTCAATGCCACTGTGGTAAATACAGGCAGCGCCAGGAAGGCACAATTTCAACATCGTCTGGCAGATGAAGCGTAGCTGGGCAGTGGCACTATGCGTATGAGCTATATTTTCTTAATAGCAGTCTGGGAACCTCATGGCACTATGTCATAGTGAGACAGTCCAGTTTTGTATCTCAGCTTGTTGTTTTTATTTTTTTTTTTTTTTTAATATGCAGACCCTTTTAACGTTCTACACAGCCATTATAAAGAACTATAATAAAAAGTGTTGGGCTACAGAGATGGAAGCATTCTGCAGGCAGAATGACAGCTATTTGTCAATGGTCCACGCTAATGGAACTTCAGAGGATTTCAGGTATTGCCTGAAAAAATTTAGGAAAAAAAAAAAAAGGAGAGCTCATTTCAGCACTTCAACTTAGCATTAAGAAATCATTGACTGAGAAGTTGTAGACCATGGTTTAGACTCACACATACCATTTTAGATAGTAAGAGTCAAATTAGGTGTATGCCTACAGCCCATAAAACCCAATTACATGTGTCAAGGTTTCTACTGGCAATCTTAATCAAAGTAAAACGTATCTCGGATTAATGAAAAAGGCTAACTAACCTCATGGCAGCTTGCTCACTCCACTGATTCATAGGGTTGATCTATCTTTTTTCCCCTGTACCCATCAAGTTGCCCTAGTTGATCAAAAGACATTACGAAATCAGCCTTGGAGAACCCCAGGGCCCAGATCTGCCTTTTTCCTGTGGACAGGCAATCCTCTTCCAAAAAGGGGATCCAAAACCCTCAGGCTATCCCCGAGCTCTCGCTGTCTCTTTGGATAGGGTCACTGCTCTCTAACATCCACCACAGCTGCATTTTAGCACCCATGAATAGCTGCGATCATTTCCTTGTTAGGTATGTACACACTTCCGAGACAGTTCCATTTTCATCCCAGACCCCTATGTGAGGTAACAGTGGATCTCTCAGTGAATTTTCCATATCTTTCTTAGCTTAATTCAGGTGTCTGCCAATGGTGTTTTTTCTTTCTGACTTCTTCCACGTCTGTTTACTGTGTGGCTTCTTCACTGAACAGGCTGTATACTCATTTTTGTATGAAATAATGTTTTATTGGAAGAAACACTATCTCAGAAATACACTCTAGGTATATAAGCTTGCTGTTTCTCCTTTGGGTTCTCAGCTTTCTTTCATCAGGACAGTTTTGTTAAAATGATATTACCTCTCTTGGGTGTACTCCACAGGAGCTTTACAGTGATGATGAATAAAACAACTGTGGTGAGACTGCAATAAATTAATTGCACTATTTTATATGAGTAAGAGAATGGGCAGGAGACCTGAGACTGAAATACAAACCTGACTATGACTTGGGATTCCTGGTTGAAAGACCGGTATGAAAAAGAGAAAAGGTGTCATAGCACCAGTGGGAAGGGGGTTGGGGGAAAAAACCAAAACCAGCCCAGCACATTGTGGTTAATAATAAGTGATTTGGAGTCTCCATTTCCATTCAGCCAAGAACGTGGAAGATCTGATTTTCTAATTTAGCAATTGCATTTTACGTTTTCTGAGATGCAGAAAGTTTTTATGTATCTGTGTCTCTGCCTTTTATTGGCTGGAGACTGGTTGTCTAACTGTATTACAGGAGCCCTCCGAAATCAAAGGCTTCTTTGAGAACCATGAGAGAGACGCCAATCTCTTGCTTTTGTTTGGCCTCAAGTTGGGTCTGGGTCTAACACTGCGGCTGCAGGCCACTACCCACACTGTCAGAATTAGCCGTTCAGGTGTGCTGCAGCTCCCTAAGTGGCTCTGTTAGAGTAAACGCCCGTCTACTCTTCGTCTGTCGTGGGAAGGCTGAATTTTGTCCCCTTTAATAGAATTCGTAACAAATTGCCCAATCAGCCTGTGCAGGGTGGAATCAGAAATGCTCACAAAACCTGAGCCCATGGAGATGAGCGACAACATGTGTTGAAACGCAGCATCAGGTAGGTTGTTCGGGATCATCTTCCTACCGTGACAGGTCATTCAAGAAAAGCAGCCAAACTCAGTATGGAAGCCATCATGAGAATCAAAGGTGAACGTCGCTTAAAATATCAACCTCCAGTCCTAATCCAGCAGGTTTGTTGGCACAATAAACTATCCCGTTGTAGGAGCAGCCCCATGTTGTCATGATGACGCTTGCTCAGCGTGCGGGGAAATGCTTTTCGTACCCAGCTGTCCGCAGGGCTGGCCTCGCTCCTCCTGCTGTCGGCAGTAGTCTGGACGACCCTCGGCCTCTCCCCGTCCCGGAAGGACCGGGAGGGAGTGCTGGGAGGAAATCCAGAGCAAAGAATGCGTTTGATAATCCCAAGTTTATTTACAGAGGGAGAGAAGTCAACTTGTCAGATGCCATTACATTGCCCGCAGGGAAATGCAGACTTAAGAAGAAATGCTGTCACTGAGTATCTGGGCAAGGGAGCATTTTTGCTCTCAACATGCCATGACATAAAGTCCTGCCTTTATGTATATTTGGACTGCAGTTGTTTTGCAATTGGGTTGCTGCTGTTTTCCTGTGGTGCAAGAAGGCTCCTTAAAGGTCCCTTTACTCTTACGTCCCCCTTTTCCAGGTTTTTTTGTTCAGATTAACATGCCTGTCCTTTGCTGTCTCTGTCTCTCAGCTACTTCAGAAGAGGTAAGCAAGCAGCTTCCCCTGTTTGCATCAACGACGCAGGAAGGACGTAGAGCAGAAGGGGAGGGGAAGGACTTTTTGACCGTATCATGGTGCGTAACAAGACCCCTCGCCCTTGAGGGCTGTCCCTTCTCCACGTGTGGCTCGGCTGATGGGGACCGAGAGGGGCTTACGCGTCTCCCGCCTCAGGGCAGCGACCCAAAGGCGCCTGGACCGTTGAGTACCCCTCTGCGGGAGGAATCGGGCTGTGCCCCGTGTGCTGGCGAGCCCTGGTTCATCCCACCGGTGGGTTTCTTTCACATCCCACCTACAACCTCCAGCTCCATCAGCCCCAGCTTCCTGCAGGTCTTCTAGAAGGGTTTTGTACCGCGCCTCGCAAGGCGAGCTGGCCACCGCTCTTACGCGGAGGGGTCCGACCCTGCTCTGTGGATCTGCGCAAGGAGCAGGGAGGTAGGAAATGGTCCCTCGCTCTCCTGCCATCTCGGCTCGGGGTCAGCGTGGTGAAGGTGATGTGGGCTGTGGTGGCTGCTTCTCCCACCCGTGCGGGTGAGACAGGGAACCTACATGCATGGGCAGATGCTGTGTGCCAGCCTGGCCCCCAAAACTGTTACGCCTCTTTAGGGCTTACAGTAAATTGGTTATAATTTTGGGCAATAATTATATTTATTTTCCAGAGGGATTTCAGAGAGTAACAGGCTTGGTAAATCCTGTGGGGCAGGAACCGTGTCACAGCTTATCACAGCATAAAATTAATTTATGAATTACTGTTGCCATGAGATGATTAACGAGTTTTCTCTGCTCTCCTTTCTTCATATTGAAAAAGGCAATTTTTACATTCATTTTTAAAGGGAAAGCACGTGGCAAACTGTATCATTTTTAACAGTGACTTACTCCTCTGATATATTAACACATATAGCATTCCTAAGACAAATATCATTGCTGATTATTCACTGATTTTCCAATCAAGGGGTAAAGCCAACACCGCTATTTTGAAGTTGCTGTCATGCTTGCCTATTAATGCACTGTCACAATCCAGCTTTTTAATCTGAATATAGCTACTATTTTAGATATTTTGCATTTTGTGTATAAACCCCTGAAACTTCACAGTTGTCAAGTGAGCATTTGAAATTTTTCTGCAGGATTGGATCTGTAGTTCTCAGAATCAGATACTGGTCAGTATCTGAGTTGAACAGGTCTCACTGCCAGATATGTAAGAGTTAGTGTCCTCAGATTCCAATGAAAAACTCCCCAAAACCCCAAGCCAGAAAGGTAGGCACCGAGAGGGTAGAAAAAGTCGTAATTTCTTGAGCTTTTCTTTTTTGATTTTTAAAGACTTCCTGAGCTGACTAGCAAATGCTTTTTCCAGCGTTTTGTCCTGGGACAGGCTGGGAAGCGGGAGGTAGGATTTGGTACAGGGAGTTATGAAGTGTGCGGCGTAGTGACGATAGGCAGGTAACAACTTCTGGTGGTAATACCAGGGCATGTAATGGAGGCTACGACCAGAAAAGACCTTCTCCGTTTAACCGAAGATCAGCGAGAGAGTTTGGTGCCAGCACACCGTCAGGCATCACCTGATAGATTACCTCTGATGGCTTCGCAGCGCTCAGGCACTGCCTTTTCTCTAAGGCAGCCAAGTGTTAGAAAAGCACTTGGACGCTGGCTCAGGAGCAGACGGATGGGGAGATGACAAGGGTTCTGCTGGTGGAGCTGCAAAAGACGTAGGGAAAGTTGTACAGACTCTGGTGGGAGAGGTGAGAGAAACCGGCATCGTGCCCTACTCAGAACTTTCCAAATCTGAGTCTTAGCTGGCGTTTTGATGTAAAGTTTTCCTTTCTTTGGGTCGCATGGCTCATACGCTTTCTGAACGTGTGGTCCAGTGAGTTATGGCTTCATGCAGGGCATGAGGTGGTCGGGTCCAGCCGCATGGCAGCTTGGGTCCGATCTGTCCAAACCCTCCTGCTTTCCTGCCCTGCTCAAGGGTCCCTTTCCTCCGGAGAGCAGCGTTTCCCACTGGAGAATATATAGAGAGAAAACTGTTGTGGAAAGAAAGGTGATTCCTCCTCTGTTTGAAAAAGTCATCATAACTTACTTTCTCTTTCACAGCGGGAACCCCTTCCTGTAAATGCAAGGCGAACACAATGTCGAAACATTGGTAATAAGATTTTAACTGTTTTCTTTGGACGTTTCACCCCGTGCCCCCTTCTTTGTGGATAGTGGTTAAAGTGATAATTACTAAATTCTGGTACTCATCCAAAAATGCTCCAGTGCTGAAACTGTACACAGATACACAAGAAACACATGTACACAGATTGTCAGCACCCCACTTCTGACATTGGTAGAAACAAAAAATAACGGTGTAGACCCCCTGCCAGAGACAGTAAACGTGCAGTTATAAAAGAGTATGTTAAATGGCAATGACCTCACATTTATGCAGTGCTTTTCATCCAGAAGAAACCTAACTGCTTTGCAAATTGCCAGGCGTTTCTAGAAGTCACCGCAGGGCTGCTAATGGGTAGCCCCTTTGGGACAATTTAGGACAGGAGGTGAAAAATACTAAATTCAGTGGAAATGAAGGAAAATGCAAGGATTCTCCAAAACAGCTTGTTTACAAGAAGCACAGACTAAAAAAGCGTTGAAGCTGCAGAATGTGCAGCGGATTACTTGTATGACATAGAAACTGCAGCGAAGATCAAAATAACATTGTATGAGCAAAAAGTATATAAGAAATTAGGACTTCTTTTTCCAGCCCAACGAGTTGGATGTGCTGACTTTACTATACTGCATGTCAATTCAAGGTTCATTTCCATTTGTAATGCTAATTTAGTCATAAATTCTCCAACACAAGACACAACACAAGTCCAGCTCTGTGCCATTCACTCATGTAAAATGTTCCCAAGGCTCTGAATAACTGAAATTTTGGTGTGGGTCACAGAAGGGGAAAGAAAAGGAACCGTATTTAATTGGCTGAAATAAAACTGAAGAAATTTGAACTTCTTGGAAAAAAAAAAAAATGAAAGCTAGCATTTTTCAGTTTGTGGGAGCTGCAGTTCGCATGAATTAAAGCACAGTTTTCCTACATGGGCCAACTAACCTTATCTCACTATGTCCCTCCCAATGAGCCCCGGCCTCCCATCTCACTGGAGGGAAATGGGACGTCGCAGGAGGGGACAAGTGCCCAGGACAGCCACTCACAAACTAAAAATGAGACGGCTGAAATAACCTTCCAAGAAACTTTGACATGATCTTTCTGAACAGGACTCCTTTAGGCTTTTGATGACATGTTTTAGCTTTCAGTAAAGACAAAAACCTTTAATGTTTTCTGGGATATATTTTTTTAAATAAAAGTCTGATTTTCTCCAGAAAACAAGAAAAGAAAATATTTTAATTTTCTTAAAAAAAACCCATGTTTATGTCATTTAGTGGGAAGGCAGCCAAGGACTATTGCTGAAGAGGGCAAGCTATAGGATCAATAATTAGCTCAGATTTTGCTCTGAATTTTCCTTAAATTAATTCTACATAATAAACTTCAGGGCGGTTGAATGGAGTATTTATTTATTCGTTGCTTCTACTTCAAATAATTTTTATGGAACTAGATGGACTTTGATAGAAACTAGTTTTTCCTTCTCTTATACTATTGTAAATCTCAGGGAACAGCTTGATCTTCTGTGGCACCCCAGAGAACAGATTCTTCGTTTCTATTTATCACTAGGGTCCATCATTTTATTGGAAAAAACCCCATGTTCTCTCTCTGCTCCTCCACCCTGCCTCCCCAATATTTTTTAGGGGAAACTTAGACACATAAAAGCAAAACAGAGAAGCAAAGCAAAGCACACTCAGCATTAATTTGGCAACAGAGAAACTTAATAAAACAGATTTTATTGTTTAAAACTGAGACTGAAGTTTTCCTTCTATAAAAAAACAAACCTCTCTGACATTTGTTGGAAATATTGCTCGCAAATGGATCATGTATTCCATTGCGCAGGAGATGCAATTAGATTTCTGCAGGTTTGTAAAACAAACTATGGCCTAGAAGTGCTGTCATGGAACTAGTGGTCTGATTTCCAGTTGGATAACTGAGCTTTTAGCTCGGGCTCCAGTGGTGCAACTGCTTTGCAATTTCTAAAGCTGCCTAAGGGATTTGAATGTCAAATTCTGATTAAAATTTCTGTGAACTGAGCATGCTCTAAGAGGATTTGAAACTTTTGGCTTATATAGTCCCTTTGTATATGAAGGAAGGATTTGCTTAGTGGAGAAGAACTTTAATCTACTGGAGGTACAAAAAATTACCGAACGAGATCCTCTGCTGCTGTACATCAGCATATTTTACCCAGTTTTGGTGGAACCAAGATGATTTTTAGCCACAAAGTGTAAGAGCCACGGTTGGTTTTTTTCCTGGCAAAGGAAGAGCCTTGTGGAGGCCACAGAATCTGCGCCACCATACCAAGGGCCTCTTTGCCTTCCCTCTGAAGCATCTGGCGTGGCGATGTCACAGTTTACGTTTTGGAGAGGTTTTCACCGAGGGCTATTCTCAGACTTGAGAGCAGATTATGTGTTTCTGTTAACTATGGAGAGTGCTTTGTCTACAGGGCATTTCCAGAATCTCGCTGGCAGCGAGATGAATGATTGAATTTACGTTTCAAACTAAAAAGGCGCTGCAATTTTTCTTATATTTTGGAAATTATTAATATGGGCTGTTTAAACCGTTTCAGTGCCCATCCCCTCCATGCTCCAAACGGCTTGCCTAGAAATTGCTCAGAATCTATCCTTCCTTTTGTAAAGTTTTGATTTCAGGTAACAAAAGAGCTCCCAAAGCCAAACAAAGGGTCTGCAGCTGATCACAGCATCTAAGTCAGGGCCCCATGCTCATTTCAAAGAAGTTTTCTCTGTCCTTCACACCTTCCCCAAGTCCCTGCTTGATTTATTCTGTTGCTAACTCTGAAATTCCTTTGGGTTTTTAATTTCTCCAGGGGTCTTCAGTAAGGAGGGCACCCTCATGATGAAGCTGGTAAATGTACGTGCCGTTGACGCCCCGTTCTCCGATGCCGCCAACACTTTCAACGAGCGGCATGGTGACCACTCTGCCATGATGAAGGCTGCCCAAAAGCTGAAAGAGGTTTCTGGCTGCGCTCCCACTGCTAGTCTTACAGCCTCACTAGGCACTGTGCAGCAGGAGCATGGTAAGCAGGAGAAAGCTCAGAACGAACTGAAGCCAACGTTAAATTGGCCCGTAATTGGGACCATGTGAATTCACGGCATTCTCAGAGGTGCTGCCGTGTCACGGTACCTGTGTCTGGAGCCTGCTCAGAGCCCCCATCATTGCTACTTCACGTGCTGTGTGACACAGCGTAGATAGATTTCAGATTTCATGGGAATTCTGGCCGTTTTTGTAGCTTGTTTCTACTCTACGGTACAATATAACATTTCTGACTGGGCGGGCTGACTGACCTTGAAAACACGTCATGAGATTTGGCTTTTCTAGTGCCACGAACTCCAGCCCTGCCCTGTGACGTCTGCCTTTGCGATACCGCAGAACCACCCCCGAAACTCGGGGGGACCTGATCAGGAGAACAATGAGGTGTCTAGTGGAAGATTAGAAAGGATTTGCAGTTCTGCTTCTCAGAAAACACCCAATACCCCATGCTTTTCACTAAATGAACAAACAGAAAAGTTAGTTCAAATTTAGCCAGGTGGAAAGACTATTGATTTCACCGGAGGGAAGGCAGAGCAGCTGTATCAGGGATGATTTTGGCCCCGTGTGCTTAAGGAAGTCCTTAAGGAAGTTATATATGAGTCTATCGGCTTGTTACTGGCAAATGCCTCTATGACACAGCGCACGCACACAGAGCAGCGACAGCGATAAGGAAACTGGAAACAAGCTTATTTTATGGGTGCTTTTCAGAGTCAGTCACCGGAAAGCTATTGCATCGTGTGTTTAGTTTTGCAGAAAGAAAAGTGTTTAGACGTCCCTTTGTTGGGCTCCAACCGGAGGTAGGTCACAAGGTAGATGTTGTTTTGTCTTTTCAGGTGCCTACGAAGCGCAGGTGCACGTGGAGGGCTATAGCTTTTCGCTCATGATAAAGGAGAAGAAAGTGCCTGAGAAACTGAAGCAGGTCCAGCAGCAGGTGGGGGAGCTGAGTCGTTCCACAAAGCGTGTCCTTGCTAGAAAAACTAGACTCCGGGAAACGATCTGCTCGGTGCTTCAGAGCCAGACTCAGCTGGAAGAGAGGATCAAAACCACAAACCTGGAGTATCTGGACCAGGTACGGCTCGAAGGTAACCTGAGAGAGAACATCCAAAAAATCAGCCTGGCCAAGGAGCTCTCAGAGCAGTACGATAAAGCTGCCAGGAGTGTGTGGAGGGAAATGGCCCAGCTAGCTGGCTTGGTGCTGGACGGGGCTCCTGAAACATGGACTGAATAGATGTTGATAACCTGCCCACACACACGGAGCAAGAGCTGGGAGGCCACCTGGGTGGGGTAGTGGCTTGGTACTGTCAGTAAATAGCACTCTGCAAATGGCTTATGGGTAGCTCTGAGTCTCAGATGTGTTTTACTAAATTATGGGTAGAAAGATGTGTCTGGAAGAAGGTTTTGGTCTTCACTTGATCCACTAACACGGGTGGACAGAAAATGACCTTTTCTATCTAGTGCGTTAAGTCATCCTTTCTGCGTTAACGTGGGGAAAACCGCCCAGGCATTTGCACTGGGATTTGGTATCGCTTTCATCACTACTTAGTAGGTGATGTAGCTATAGTGGAAGTGCATTTGGGGTGACCCATGATGAATCCAAAACCATGGGGTCAAATCCTCCACCCCCGAGCAGGTGTCGGTGGTACCTGCCCAGGGTGATGGCACCTGGGAGCAGGGCAGCAAAGGCAGTGGTCTCCTCTGTGCCGTCGTGTCCGTGTCCTGCGGGCAGGGTGGGATATCTAGGCTAGGACCGATAGCCGACTTCTAAAGGAAATCAAGCTGTTTCCCAAACCTGAAACAGGGTAAATGAAGTGTTTAGACTGAAGGCCGGAAACTTTCCCCAAAGCTCTACAAATACCTTCCTTGCTGCTGAATATAGCTACAAATGATCATCTGATGTATGGCTTGTAGCACATTCCCACCCTTCCTTGGCCAGCCCGGGAACGCGGGAAGCCCGTGCTGGCTGCAGAGGTGCAGCGCGGTGAGCCGGCAGCCCGGCCAGCGCCGGCACGGCTGAGCGCAGGAAAGACAGGGCAGCACGAGCGATCGGAGGTTAAGTCTCATTACGGGGCCTGGCGGGGGCTAAGCGGGAGGCCTGTGCTTTGGGGCAAAGGCAGTTGGAGTAGATAACACCCGGGCAAAGATTTTGGGGAAGAACGAAATGAATCGGGACATCAGGTCTGTTAGATTTCCACCCGGCGCCTGCGGACTCCCACGGCTGACAGCCGGTACGAATGGCGGAAAGAAACGTTTTCTTCGGACGCCCTGCAAACCCTGGGACGATTGCTGCGGAACGATGACAAGTCTGGTGCGCTGTGTGCCGTGACGCAGCCTTTGAAGACCAGCCGGATAACCCTGCCGCGCTCCGGACGCCCAGCGTGAACGCGCGGTTTGGAGCAGGGACTGTGTGAATGGGGAGGGTCGGCTGCTTTTGCAGTGCTGGACCTGGTTGCCAGTCAGAAAGCTGACTGAATTCATCACATTTTTTAAGGGTGAGGGAAAGAATAGAAACCACGAGTGAAATCCTACCCAGCACCACAAATAACTACAAAGGGAGCTCAACCTCTGGGTTTTTAGGCTGTCTCTACTCTGCCCACTGTTCGTGTTTTAAGTCCTTTTTCTGTTTGCCTCGGCTTATCCCCAAAATACGTCAGAAATTCCCAGGAGACGTCTCTGCCCTTAAATGGCCTTGTGCTTCCTTCAAGCCTCCGTCTGCTCACGCACCCACAGGGCCAGTGGGCAGCACGTTTCTTTGCTCTCTGTCAGACTCCCTGTAACTACCCATTAGCCTCTGTCTTGCCAGAAATACAAACTATTCAGACATTTCCTTTAGGAGCTCCAGTTTGCCCATTTGCTAGGCACGTGTTTTGCATGAATTTATCAACTCAGCAAAGAAATTTGCAACTTCATTCATATTTTTCTAATCTAAATGAAAGCAGTGCCTCTATATTCGTATCAGGTGAGCATTTGGACTCCCCTTCACTGCCCAACCCGAGGGTTTTTCTCCAGGCATATATTTCTTTCTATTCATTTTGTTCGTTAAGGAATTTGGGGAAAAGGTTCATTGTCGCAGATATTTCCTGCCACTCGCCCAATAACATCTTGAAAACCACAGCGATGCTTCCAGTAGCTCCTTGACCACTCGTTTCTCAAACGCATTGACAATTTTAGCTGCCAGGGGCTTCTGAAGTTCTCTCTACCTCCAACTTTTTAGAGCACCGGCTTTTCTAAAGCCTGTTATCCCTGCCAGCTTTGATGGAACAAACAACCCAGATCTCTTATCACAAGAAACACTGGGTTCCCTGTCTTCTGTGTGAGACAGCTTGGCCACTATATGGTCCTTACCAGGGCTGGGAGCCAGCCTCCTGGAGCAGGGGTGACTGGGCGACCACGTGAACTGTAAAGTCTCCTAAACTCTATGTTTCTGGTAATAGTTAAACGTATGTAACACCACAGAGTCATGAATCCTGGCAACACTCATATTATTTCCTACACATCTGAGGAGCTATCTGTGCTACAACTCCAGTTCAGCTTTCCTGGAGTTCACACTGTATTTCATGGAACATATGTAATCTATATTAGCCTTGCACGTCCGGGAAATCTCGTATAGGCTTGGGTTGCTATTGCTACACTCAGACACACCGCAAACCTCATAAGGTCTGTGGTTGCTCCAGTCCAGTGTGCTCAGACATGCACGTTTCCAAGTAGCCCTTAGACATTTTGGAATGCCCAGCTTTCCTCCGCTGCCACCTCCCAGGAGGGGGAGCTTGCTCACCTGAGGAGCCTGTGGCCCTGAAACGTCGCAGCCAGGCCCTCAGCTACCCAGAAACCAAGCTGACAATCGGGTGGAATTACTCTAGCCGTTGAAAATGTTAAAATGGAACATTTATCCATCCCTTTGGATTGTTAAAAACCGGTTTTGTAAAAATTAAGTGTTGTGTGAACAGAAGGATTAAAAAATTGATTGTTTCATTTATCAAAAAAACCCCAATGTTTAAGTAAGTTTCATGCTTGCAGACCAATTCAGGACTGAGACAAAGTTTGCATCCCTAAAGTCACTGGAAAGTAGAAGTGGCTGCAGGTCTGGGAGTTTTTCATCTGAGCATCTCTACTGAACGCACATTAGTGTGGTTGCCTTTGTACATACACGTTTCTTAATCAGAGTAAAGGTTGCAGATGTCTGACCCATGATAGAATTGGAGTCTGGTTTCTTTCTTAACGCCCATGAAGTGCAGTAGCAAGAAGATTGATTTGGGAGCTGAATACTAGCCTGGAGTTTGGAAATTTGGGTTCATTCCTCTGTTTCATTTTCTGCATTCTGTGCAATACAAATAGTCCTTCTTCTCCCAGATGCCTCGTCCTGTAAAATGCAAGTGTTTTCATGGGAGTCTTGTGAAGAGAAACAGGCTAAAAACTGAAGAGGTCCTTGAGTGTTGTAGTGTAGGAATGGCTGTCCTGTAAACCTCAGGTGGCCAGACAGAGCTCTTGCGACAACAGAGCCTCAGGAAGCTCCTTCAGCTCAAATAAACACTCCAAGGCCAGTTGCTTAGACACCCGGTTGAAGACCTGCAAAACAAGGGTGGAAACCTCGTGAGCTACTCGCCGTGTCTGTTCAGGTTAGAAATCGGAAACTCTGCTTCACAGTGTTATGGCTTTTCTCCTCATGACCATGACTCAGGACTGCAGAGTTTGCAGCAGGAAAAAAATAATAAAATAAGAGAAAGTGAAGCTGGGAAACCCTACCAAGAAAAGGCTTTTAGTTTTGAGAAGGTGTTCGGGGGTGGATGTCGGCATAAATCCTGGAGACTGAGGCATGACACAAAGCCTCCCTGCTGAAAACCTACGCTGTTTTTTTCCTTATCACATATACCTTTTATTTTTTAAGCACTCTAGGATCATATTGCTGGCCTGTGTCCAGAGCAGAAGGTGGGACCTCCGTTGCTGCTTAGTCTTTCTAGGAAAAAGGACACTGTATGAAAACATTTGGATCCTTAATTGGCCTCATTAAAGAAGCTGGCCATCTGGACCTCACTCATTCTAATTAGTCATCAATAGGGCGGTGATTTGGTCATAAAAAAAAAAAAAGCCACCTCCACTCTCCTAGCCCTGCCTCTACGCACAGTTGTTAGACGCAGAGCTGTCTGCTCCGCTCTCCGGCTGGCGCGGGTGGATGTGTTCTCACTCAGCAGCCATCCACCCTGGTGCCTGCGGGCCAGCAGCCTGTTCCTTGGCAGCGCCGCTCAACCGAAGCCCGTAAGCTGCGCCAGTCTGGAAAGGATGGAGCTAAATATTGCAAAGAAACCAGGAGCATGTGATGACCCCACCCTTCGCTTGTCAGTCAGCCCGGTAGCCACGCTTCCAAATGTCATTGCTGTGCCGAAAACCTTGGGTAACACACAAAGAAGGGTTCCAGTCATTGCTGAAGCGCCTTTAAAATTTTGGGGCTATTAACTGGTACCCCTTTGTTTCCAAGCAATTTCCCTTTGGTCACTATTACTTGCTTCTCACTCAAGGACAGGTCAGGAGAAGCAGAGGTAGGTGGACCAAATGACTCCTGCTGCTTCATTTCAGATTTCCAGATTCACATGTTCCATATACTGCTTTTGACTCAGCCGGTTTATATCCAGGTGGAATCATCAGGACACTTCTCTGAGACAAAGCCTCCTCATATTTTGCCCAGACAAGCCAAAACAGTTATGGAAACAAAACAAAACAAAACAAAAAGGTGGGTCAATAAGTGTATATGAGAGAGCTTTAAGCACAACATGGTTTGCGGTAGTGGATGGGAGGACTGGAGAAAAATTGCAAAAATCAGTTCATTTGGCACTGATGATGAATCAGTGGATAAATCAGTTGTGAATGGTCTTAAAAGCTGAGGAACTTCTAAGGTCATCTTTCCAAGACTACCACGTCATTCCCAAGCCTATCTCAACTTCTGTGCCTCTCTCAAAATCTCATCTCCCTTCTCCCATCTCAAATGAAGATCCTCGTTGCTGTTCTTGGGCAGTCTGTGTTCTGAAGATCATGTATTTAGGGAATGCGTCTGAAAATATGGATGTAATATATGCACAGTCCCCCAGTAAGTAGGTGAAGAGAAATCTATTGGCTGGTTAACAGGAGGACTAAATGTCATTGTTTCGTACAGCTCGTCATGGGACTTGATAAGCCCAAGCTGCAATGATCTGGTTGGGTCCGGTTCTCTCAAATTAGTGGCAGCCGGATCCAGTGTAGTTTGGTTACATGAAAAGTTGGAGGAAGGCTGTTGAATCAAGAGAAAGCTGGCTTAGCCATCCCATATATTTTACAGTTAGTCTTTATCTGTGTTGTGGAAAAATACCCCTCAAAACTAGTTTTTAGTGGGCCAGCAAAAGCCCTGGGTTGCTAGATACCTTATCAATAATATTCTTCTGCAGGAGGGGGATGCAGTTCTTTATAAAGATTTATTAATTGTCATTATTATTTTCACAGAAGCTTTAATGTGCAGTAAAAGACCTATAAAGACAAGCAACCAAAGGAACTCATCGATTTCACGCTGATCTGCACTAAAAAAATACCAGTCTTTTTTTTTTTTTCTTTTCAAATAATAATAAAACAAAGAGCTTTCAGGAGCAGCAACAGCAGAAGGCTAATGTAAAGTGATATATTTGAGACCCAGGAGTATGGTGTAACTTACTCTTGCCTCTGCGGCCTGTTTATTGTGTTTGTCTGGTTGCCCTGGGAACCAGCTCACGCCGTTTCACTTATTTTATAATGTTCCTGTAAATGTTAGGTAGGGCCGGGATTTATTATACACTGTCAACACCTAAAATGGAACGCGCCGCTTAGTGTCGTTTATTTGGCAAGACGCCTTTCCATGCTCCCTTAAAAAAAAAAAAAAAGTCTTTCTTATACAGATATATGTGCGGGTGTGCGAGTGTGCGTGCGTGCATGTGCATCTCCGTCCAAATAAATAAACCCCGTGTGCTTTCCAGCAGCCTTTGCCCGGGGAGCAGCGATGCCGGGCGGTATAAGCGCTGTGCTGAAGGAAGGTCTGACCTGCCGTTGGGTGGGATCTATGACTCACGTTATTTGCGTGAGGTGAGTATTTAGGGGACGGGGAAGGCATGTTTACCAGGAGTGTTTATTATCCCTAAAGAAGCAGTGTGATCCTGTTGCTTCTGTCCCCAAAGGCCTGTGTTAATTCGGAGCGATGAATCATCAGAATTATTAGGGCTGGAGCGAGCTGCTTTCCTCTCCTCCCCTCCCCGCCACCAGTCCCTCAGCATGACGGAGCAGATTTGATTGCAGACTGGTGGGTGTAAGGCTTATTTTTTAATTTGCCTTTTTCTTTTTCCTTCCTTGGCTGGTACCTCTCAGACGAACACACGGTGTTTAACTGAGAAAACTGTTAACCTTTTAAATGCTCAAGAACAAATGCAAGCGGCATCCCAACTCCTCGAAGCGTATGTTTCCGGATCTCCCCATCCTTCTCCTGCCGCCGCTCTGAACTGCGCCTTATCGCCCCTTCCCAGAGGGTGGGGGGTCTCTGCCACCTCCCGCTTTCCTTTGCACAGGAACAGGCATCTCCTCAAGTGCCGCAGAGGAGCTCCGTCTCCCTCCGCTCGCCCTTTGCAGTGCCAAGCGCCGTGCCCCCCCCGCTCCCCTCCCTCGCCCCCGGACCAGGCGGGTTTGCGCAGGCGTCAGCCCGAGTGTGAACGCAGCAGAATCTCGCCCCGACGCTTGTGCTCGGCTCTGCTCCTGGTGTGATTCGCCGCCGCTCTTACAAGGGGGTTGGATTCAGCAGAGTGGGGACCCCTCCAGCTAAAATACGGGCTGGGCGAAGGGACGAGGGGATCCACCGGCCGGTATAATCCAAGAAAGCAGCTCTGTTCCTCCCCACGCTTGAGGCTGATCCTGCCTCCCGCTGACCAGAAACGTTCCCTCCTTGGCATGGAGCTTTCACCACTGAACAGCTCCAAGCCGGAGGAAACCAGCCAGCACCCAAAGCATTAAACACGTTGGGATTAGCCAGCGCCCTCAAACTGACGGTACAGGAGATGGAGAATCTCCAAAAGGTTTAGGAATGTGAATGGGAAAAGGCAGAGCCCCGGGGCAGAATGGCTGGTAACAGCAGATGGTGTTCAGGGAAAAAAGTCAGATGAGTAAAGTCGGACTTGATGGTACAAGGCTGTACAGCACGAATTTTGCTTTCAATCGGAATGAGTTAAGGATGGTGAATTTGCTTGGGAAATATTATAGGTTAGGATTCCTATTTCCTTGGTGATGCTGAGCAATTTAAATCTTAATTCCCCACTTCGTCTGGCTGTGAGGCAGAACTAGAGTGAAGCATAATTAATTCACATTTGCGATGTGACCCGAGATCCTTGACTAAAGACTTCATACCAGTAGACTCTTGAGTATGGTTTGTACATGACTTGTGTGAATGTATGCCAATAAAACAGGACTTTATTGTTTTGTTTCAGGCAAGAAGATGGATAGAGAATGGATTTTTTTCTCTTCTTGTTTTTCTTTCTGATAGATACTTTGCTAGAAAGCGTATGTTGTGCACAGGGGTCTGTTTTTTCCTGAGACTTCTGTGCATGCGGGTCAGCTCTTGGAATAAGTAGCAGCAACAGCCCCTCCAGAGGCACCTACCTGAACCACATTCAATATAAATACACTAATGCACATAACCTCACCTATCTCAATTTTAGGAAATATTTCCAAATGCAGTAAGTGTGTGTTTCAAGTTTTTTTAAAAGAAAAATGCCACTGTTAAAGAAAAATTGTAATGACAAAATACCTTTTTAATGAGCCTAAAACGGAATGTATATGACAGCGACAAGAGTAACTTAGTGAAATCGCAGCTGCTCCTTTTAATTGCCTCCTAATTTGCTCTCGGGTGCTGGTAATTGGAACAATTTGCCTACAGAAACCTGTGAGGTCTCAGACACTAATTGATTTTGTCTTGCTTAATCAGCCCCGCAAAAACCAGAGCCTATTTCACTGGCTGTTTTTAAGCTTAGCACTGCTATTGTGTGATACACCGGGCAGAAAATGTACCCACCCGCACAAATCCTACATTGACCAAACTCGGATCACGGGGCTGAGTCAGTTCCTTGCAAGGAAAGCTGAAGCACCTTTGTTTGGTGTTACGGTCCTGAAAAAGACCTCAAATATACATTGGTATATGTATTAAACACGAAAAGGTGATACTTGAAGTTTATTCCAACTCAACCTGTCCTAAAAAATGTGGTGTTTGCAAGCATTTTTCTTTCTTGTGCCTGGAGACCAGCTAAATTTTAATGGAAAAATAAGCTATGCCTCACATGTGTAGCAAATGAGAATAAATCATACAATGGGCTACTTAATTTTCTTTTGAAAAACAATTCAGGTTCTCAGTGTTATGGTTTAAGGAGGCTCTGTTATTCTATTTCAGGAGAATTTATTACGTTGTTATTATCTCACACAGAAAAATAGTGGAAGAGACATCTCACAAAACGCTGGTGTACCTTGTAATAAGGTCACTATCTTATTGAATACATATATCTTATATCAGAAACCATCTTCACTGCCTGATACCATGTCACAAAAGCCTTCGGACGCTATTTCTGAGCCACGTGAGGGTGGGTGAAGCTCAGAGGCCGGTTTCACTGCCCTATTAAACCCGCATTTCGCCACTTCCCTCGCGCAAGCCAGACGCAGCTTCTGGCTCAGCGGCGCGCGACGCCGCGCCCGTCGCGTTTACCCAGGCTTTGGTTCGGGACTAGTGCGGTGGCTTCTAGGCCATCTTCCCTTCCTCCCCCCTCTGCCATCCCAAGGACGGGCTGGCAGAGTTAAGCCCCGGGTTGACTCCGCCGTGTCTTCCTGCGCCGGCGCGCGGCAGCGTGCGGAGGCACAGGAGGGAGCCCCGGCGAGCATCAGCAGAGGAGGGGGAACATCGGCACCTCTGTGCATGCGAGCTGACGGCAGAGCTGTTTTATAGCCACGCCGAGCCCCACCAAACCCAGACCCTTAGGGCTGCTGCAGTCCAGGCACCCCTTCGGAAAAGTCACGTTGATGCTCGAAGATCCCCCAACGTCTCCATTTTATCAAAGTCTACCCGATTTAATAAACTCTTTATTGTTTCACTTCGATCAATTATAAGCATTCCTGTACACTAAGCGGTATTTTAAGGCGCTTTTCCTGGGCGAGATCAGCTAGATCAGTTGTATATCCTTTCCATAAGCACATTTCGTGGGTCATTCCTGACTGATGCCTTTGCTGACTTCAAGCCAATGAGGAGAATCACTCCCTTAAAGAAAGCAGATGCGTGTTTGCTGCATCAGGACCGAACACCGCCGCCGCTCGCTCCCTTGCTATTGCAAATTTCCATTTGCCATTACCCACATTTTTTAAAAGGAAGTAGATTGTAAGTCTGTAAAGATTTATAGTTTTGTTCTAAAATATCTATCATTTTAAACAGAGCGCTGCTGCTGACATCCACTGAGCTGCCATAGATAGACTGCTAAAGTACTTAAAAAAAAACAAAAAGACATTACAATATATCCAGATATGTTTCAAGAACTTTTGTCGGGCATGGACTGACTTGGAGACATATTTCATAAAAACTGCTATTTACATTTCAGCTATATACTTTTGCTCTTTATGTCCTTTTCCATTCCTCCGCATTGCCAAGGCTTTTGCATAAATAGAAATTTTCCCTGTCGGCTCCCCCGCCGGAGCCCTGCCGCGGAGCCCGCGGGGCTGCGTGTGACATCACCGCTTGTCCTCAGAAACACCACCGCCGAGCCTCAGAAGATTTGACCTCAGGTGTTGGGTTTTTTGGTATGACCATTATTGAAAACACAGCGGTCGAGATTTACTGGCTGGTAAGAGTTTATAATGATCAGAGATGAAGGGTGGGACTTTCAAAACAGTATAAGCCTTGAGCGCTGTTGAATTTGTACTCCATTACCCAGCAGCTTTTCAAAGCTCCACCCTAAATCTGTATGAAATTATTCTAGCGGCGAGGAAAGTATATTTACCTAATGTCAAATATTAAACATTACTGCCCATTAAAATATAGGGCTTCATTATATTTGGCCTGGTGCAGATGTGCAGGAGAGAAGGAGTAATTATCTTTTCCCGAGCTATGTACCTAGGCAGAGGAGTTGTCACTAATTTTTGGTGTCTGCCTGCGGGTAACGAGCGTCTACTTTTTGCAGCCCGTAGGGAAGCGAGTTACATCTGCGGGCCGTAATTGCTTCTGAGAACCCGGTCCTCCATAATGCAAGTCAGCCGAATTGACCACGCAAAAACCCATGCATCCAAGCTTGTGGGCACTTTGGAAATGAGAGGCCAAAATAACTCGCTCGCCGTCACGCAGCAAGCTGCTGGCAGCCTCGGGAGGGGAACACAGACCTCTTTATTCCCAGCCCCTTGCGCCTGCTACACCGTCATCCCTCGGCTCGTACGAGCTGGCCGGAGCCCGCGAGGGTGCACCGCTTGCTTTTGTCCTGCGTCGCAGGCTGCTTGGGCTCACGCGGCCGAAAGCAAAATCCCGGAAAGAGGAACAGCTCTTGGAAAACCCTGCAGCACCCAAGTGACAAGAAAAAACCAAACCCGCCCGATATTCGCTCGGGAGGGCTGCGCGTGACCGGAGTGTGGGAACTTGGCATCCCTCCGTTTGCTGGGGACCCGGGAGGCTAGGTGACAAACCCGGCCTGTGCATGGCAAGTCGGCCACCTCAGCTCTGGATTTCGCTGACAGAGCAAGTCTTGTGAAAGCAAAGGAGAGAAAAACCTGCCAAGCCCAGCGCTGGCCCCGCAGCGCGCAGGGTCAAAGCGCATTGTGCGCAGGGAGTCCCCATGCAGCGAGACATGAAAACCCCATGCTGTCACGACTTCTTATTAAGCTTGCTCAGTGACACAGAAACGCTTTTCTCTTAAACCCGCTGAAAAGCTGTAGTGAATTTAGCTGAAAGTGCAAATTACTTCTGTAACAATGAGGGATGTTCTTATATTTCTCGGCTTAGGTTTTCCTCCCATCTCTCTCCTCCCAACTCCTCTCTGCTTCCATCGAGAGGCTTTTTCCTAACAAAGACAACCTTAGAGAGGATGGCAGAGAGTCCCTAGATGTCTGCAGTGCCCGAGCTCTCAGTCATGTGGCCCAGAAGTTTGCAAAATAGCAGAAAATTGATCAACGTGGGGGTAAAACGTGAACTGAAGCTCCCAAAGCAAGGGCTAGAGGAGGAGAAGCTTGCTACGCTGTTGGACGAAAGCACTAATAAAGCAAGAGAATGAGACGTGCAAATTGTGAAAACGGTAGTCCCACACCTTCCACCTCGATCTTCTGCCCTTTTCTGGTTAGAGTAACTTAAACTCCATGCGGTTGTATAACTGCGCTCTTAAAAAAGTGACGAATGACAGTGTTTGAAGAAGCTGTCGGCTGTTTCGCCCATTGTTGGAAGCAAGAAAACATTAGCGTGAAGCAAAACGCAGCGCTCTGTGTGAAGTGCAGAGGACTACCAGGCCTTTACCTTGCAAAGCCTCGTAAAATCTCTCCTGCCCATGAATACTCTTTGCAGTGCGTTGTACAGGAACGCCTCCCTCCCTGCTCATCCAGGCAAAACCCCCGGTGGAGTTACCTGACCAACATTGAAGCCAATTGCGTTTTGCCTGAATAAGGATGATTAACACCGAAGTAAGGCATTTGCTGAAAGAAGAAATTATAGGACATAGTGATACAGAAGTAAGGACCCTGTTGAGATTAACGGCCTTTGAACTTTGCTGTCCTTAGCGAATAACCCCAGCTGATTGCCAAATAGCATCCCAGTCAGCACCAGTACGGTGCTTTACATTGGGTATTCTCAGGGAATGCTAAAGCAATGCTGCTGTCATGCCACTAGTGGCACCAGCTGAGCAAGAGATCTTCATCCTGAAGATGAGGAGCAGTGTTATGGGAGTCCCGCTCGGGACTCCCTGCTGCTCTGTGCAGCCCGGCAGCCCGCAGCGCTCCGGGCAGCCCGCAGTGGCGTAGGGCTAACGCACAGCTCCTTCTTCGTGGCACGTGGGAAAAGGAAGCACAGAGTAATCGTCAGATAGAGAAGACAAAGTCTTATTTTCAAAACCAGAAACAGGCATTCAGCACTGAACGAAGGCATGATCCGTTCTGTTGTTTCTTTTGGAAATGGACCCTTAAAATAAAGTGAATGCATCCCTTCTTACTGTCAGGGGCTCCCAGCAGACAGGTTGTAATAAAATACAAAATTGAGTTTTTACCCTACAAGTACAATTGTTTGTCTCCCCCTGCTGCTTTCCCAGCTTGCTGGTGATACTGTTTAAAATTGCTTCTGAGATATTTCTGCTGTTTGGTTGGATTTAGTTAAAAATGTTGTTCGGAGGAGCAGAGCAGAATTCAGGGAGTTTCTAACCATGGCAGACCCTTAAAGCCTCACTGCCTCCATCCCACTTGCAGGCACCAAGACCAGGCTGGGGGAAATCCTGTCTGGCTTAAGGTTTTTGAGGTTGTTTTTTCTTTTTTTTAGGGGTGTCTCATAGAATGGCAGAACATGCTAAAAAATTCCCCAAAAATATAAGAAGGGGAAAGTATTTGCCATCCCACTTCACCCAAGGCCAATACAGTCTGGTTTAAAAGTCGTCTAAGTATCCCAAAGCCACGTTCACTAAAGGAATCCCTGGAGCTGCCATTAGAAGGAGGGATATTCTGGTCTCTGTTCATTGATGTCTGTTTAACTATGGTGATAGTCACTATAAATGTACTATAACATTTTTTTTTCCCAGGAAAACTGCAAAGATTGTAGCTGTATAGTCTTCACAGACTCGAAAATTGTTTAAGGTCTGGCTTTCTCGGGCCACGTATGATAGAGAACAAGAAGGGAAAAATACTCTTTTATATATAACAACTTTGGACAGTATTAGTAGACAATATATAGGTGAAAACGGAATTAAAGGCATCAGTTCTGAATCCCTCAGCCTTTTGAAGTTTAAAGTGAGATTACTAGCATTGCTTTAATGAATATTTCTCCTTCCTCCATTTTTTTTAAAGGAGAGGGGGTGAACGGGGAGGGAGGCGGGGGGTTGAATATTACAGAAAAAGGGTGGCAATTAGATGATAACAGTCGGCAGCACGGACGGCGTCGTTACTGCTCATTTCGGAGGTGCCAAAGCTACATGGGACATCGTCATTATTATGGCTTAAAGTTGGCTAAGGTCACCCCGGTTCATCTGTTTTATACATTGGTAGCCTTCTACTTATTACTTGCCAAACAAACCTTTTTATTTTTGCACACGTTTATGTTGATTTTGTGGTTTCTGAAATTGGATTCTGTCTCCTACGGGCCTGAGTTTCCACGGCAACTACGGACCTTATCTGCTGCTGCTGTTTGGCAGACAGACAACAAGGCCTTTCAGTTTACTTCTCCAATTTTTTAAAAAATATTATTTTCTTTAAAAACCTTTTTCTTCTTCATCATGTTCTTTTTTTTTTTCCTTCCCTTTTTATTATTTTTACTTTTCCCAACCCCTGTCATTTAAAATTCACATAATTAATTGAGCACATCCTGTGCCACACGGGGCTGCCACGACTTTGAAGTCCCAATAGATCATTTTATAGGGCCATGGGTACCATTTTTTCCAACGCAGCACCAGGCGCCAGTGCGAGGGCTTGTGGAATTTAGCATATCCTACTCCAGGTATGATAAAGAAACCTTGGCACCTTCTGTTTGTTTTTACTAATTTCCTTTCCAAACTGCCTTTTCAATATAGAGGAAAGACCTCAGGACTTAAAGTTTGTTATTTTCTCTCCAAAGTTAGTCCCTGTTCCCCCTGCCTCCCTCCCTCCCCTTCCTTTAAACCAGACTGAACTGCTTCTTCGCTTGGTGGTAAGTTTTCTTTTTTTCTTTTCTTTTCTTTTCTTCAGGGAAGTGTGGTCTGATTTAGCATCATGTAGCTTGGAGCTGTTACTGATCCTCTAGCAGCAGCGAAACCAGCCGAGGGAAAAAGACCCTGACAGGCTCTATTAACCCTTAAAAACAATAAATGATCTCATCACCTTCTCAAATACAGAAGAAGAAATCATAATACAATAATTTACTTCAGTGAAGGAACAAGTCTTTTGGGGATTAATACTGAAGTCTAGCCCAAAAGACGCTGTTGCTGGCGTTAATGAAGAGGGGCTGCTTTTCCACTGGTCTGAAAATAAAGGGCAATGTCTCTCAGCATTACAAGAGGAGAACACGCACACGCAGACGTAGCTGGGCATATACACACATATATGTGAGGAAGAGAGGGGAAGAGAGAAGATGAGTGGAAACGTGCTAAATCGGGTGGAAAATAGCTGAGCCTTCCGACAGGAGGAATCTTTGCAGTGGCACTGTTATGCGTCCTGCTTTTGAACAAAGGGCTGTAAAATCCCCTAAAACCTCTTTAAAACGTCGAGTCAGGAACTTCTGAAGATGTGTTTAAAACTACTAGTTGTCATGTATTTTTACCACATTTTGAAAAAACATGATCACTTGAGGTGGTTTTGTAGCAAGGAGCAAATTCAGAATTAACCCCTGCAGAATTGTTATCTTCTCTCTAGAAATATGGATATTCTGCCTCACAGAAAATAATAGAAAATGAGATCTTTTGTGCACACATTTCAAGCCAGGTTCTGACATCTGATGGGAAATCATGTTTCTGCCTATGAAGTCCGTAAGATGATTTAAAAATCCTGTAGGAAAAAAAAAATATTCTCCATGAAATTTTGAACCTTTAAAAAATTATTTCTGTGCGTATTTATGTTTCATTTTTATAAAGCTACATTTATTTCGTGGCTACTGGGGTCCTACTCAAAATCCCGTGTTATTACTGAAAAGATCTCCATTGATTCCGGTGGGCTTTGCATTAAACAGTTAAGAAGATTTCCACGAGACTAAAAATGGGAAACAATTCATTACGAAATCCCAGGTGATCATTTTAAAACCTGTATAGCAGATATTGTTTTGTGTTAAAGTCTGTGGGACAAAACTCTGCATATTCAGTTGTCTTGTGCCTGCAGATTCCTACACGTCTGTTCATTCTGATCGAGATAAAAAGGCAGGCAAGAGCTAATTACTGTCTCTGTCTATATCCAAATGTTTTTCAAAATTACATCCACAGGAAAATGGGCTAATTGAAAAGAATAGCAATTAATATTAGATATCTCCAGCTAGTCATAGTCCTCTTAAAAACAACTGTTATTTATAGTGAATATTTTATGATGCCGTTAAAATATTTTTGTCAATTACTGTGTCATACTGGGTATTTTAGAAGTCATTTTACTGCTGCTTATACCAGTTTTCTGCCTTTCTCCCTCTTTTCTCCCTTTTGTTTGCTCTGCCCTTCTGGAAAACTCCCACATTCACCATAACTGAAGAACATCATGAACTTCATAACCCCCAAATCCGAATCCCATCTCATTTTGTATATACATAGAATTATTGCCCTAATTCTCTGCACCACCGGTATTTTTCTAATTGCTAAAATCCTCATGCGTGATTCACAATTACAGGAGCAGAAACTTTATCCATTAATTAATGCGCCGCTAAGATGCCACCGTCTCTGGGACAGAGGCAACAGACAAATAATGTGCTTTGCGCTGCTCGGGAGCCAGGTTCAGCAAATACGTGGGGGATGCAGGTGAACAGTATTTTCCCCTTGCGGAGACCAAAAAAACTCCTTTTGAGCCATTCTCTCTTGGGGCGGGTGTGCGCACGCGAGCTACAGGTGCTAGAGCAGAACAAACGAAAACTCAGAGTAGAGCAAACCAACGTCTGGTATTAGAGGTTTCCTCCAAAGAAGCCACACAAAGAGTTGTGTGAAGTTGGCATTGCAGTCTATGATTTTGGGAGGTGTTTTAAGGAAGACTAGGGTTTTACCCCAGAATGTGGTCAGCATTCCCACCTCCCTTCAGCTAACAGCTGATGTGCAAAACCTGGGTTCCTGACCTGGCCAGGGGGGAGTTATACGCCACTAGATATTATAGATGTAAAGAGCTTCGGAAATCTTTCATTTGGGACTAAATTCCACTGTGCAATTGTGAAACAATAACATCATCATTACTGAGTTATCCTAATGCTGTTCCTGTACACAAGGCTGTGTAAGAAGAATTAGGATTTTTACATACATTACGTATCTCACATACATTTATGTACATTTATGTACATTAATGCAAGCAGCCAAAGAGTTATCGGTTCCCTGAGCTTTGAAAGCAAGAGGTTTTCTGGTTAGTTGGTTGATCCAAGATCATATTGAGCAAAATATTTGCCTCCAGTTAACTTTAAAATGCCAACAACAATTCCAGTTTTGTTTTGAAAATGCTCTTTAACCTTTTTTTTTTTTTTTCCAGTTGAATATAGAACTCTCTGGAAAGAAAGAGTCAAAAACATTGCAATGACCCAAGTTGATAGTCTTAATTTTTTTCTTATTTGTAATGGTTAAAACTACGGTGGAATGCAAGATTTGCAAACAGCTTGGGTTGACTGAAAACTACAACAGTTGGCAAGTAAGGCATGCAAAAAATTTCAGTTTCCCTTCTTGTGAGCAAGGCTCTGCAGGCCAGATCCTAAACTCTCGGGGCTCTGTAGAAGGTTTGCCACTGGTTTAACTGAGACGGTGCTCCAAGAATTAGCACTGAAGGAAGCATACTGAAGGAAGGTTCAGACTTGGAGAGCACCTATATTCAACTTATACATTTATAGACAGTGGACTGATTGGTCAGTCAATTATTCTCTGGAATTTTGTGGACTCCAGGCAAGTCAGCTCAGGATATATGAACCTATCAATTTCAGTAATAAAACTCCATAAATCTGTCCTAGATTTGGACTTACAGCAAAACCTGAAAGTTGGCAAATTTCAAATCATTTGGGGTAACATTACAAGCGATTACCCACCAGCTACTTACTGTGGTCTTAACAAGACAGAATGTGAAAATTAAATCTATATATGAATGCGTAAGTAGTGAGCTAGTTAAAATAGCCATTGGGTTTTTATGATAATTTCTTTAACTAGAGAACTTGTACAGTGCAAACCTACACATTTTTTTCCTGCAAGACGCAAAGCAGACAATGAAGTTGCAGAAAGCGCATGAGACTGGTTTTGTTTAACTTTGGTCTTCTCAATTTACTCTCACTGCCACTGCCCTCTGGATATTTTTATGAACTAAAAGAAAATGCTTCTTTTATGTATTAGAGCTATGCATGTGGGTGACTCATTTGGCAATATTAATAAGAAGTAGATTCAGTTTTATTTTGAAATCTCCTCCAAAATTATTTAAGTCAAAGAGAAAAATAGTCAAATTGCAGAATGAGGCCGTTTACTACATCGGGAGGGTTTTACCTTTCATATGGTGTTTCTAATTTTGCAGAATAACAAGATTAAAAAAAAAAAAAAAGAAAATACATGGTATGAGTTGCAAGCAGAACTTGTCCAAGGGAAGGGCAGGCTGGGGATATTCTTGTTACAGAGCTGTAGGTGCAGTTCATGCTTGGACTACGAACTCTTCAGTCTAAGACACGTCTTGTTTCAGGGTGATAATACCATATCGTGCTCTAAGGCATGACTCTTCCTCTTGAGCTGCCTGGCTCCTTTCTCCATTGACTCTAGATGGATCCTGCAGCTATAGAGGAGTTGCCTAACTTTTACAGGGAAAAAATGGAGTCAGAAGCAGCCTGTCTCATGTGTTCCTGCTGTTTGTCTCCGTCAGCATAGAGGTAGATGTGATAGTTCTGTCTTGAACAGCTAGAGCAGGGGCTCTGGCTTGCTATAGGATTTTTACAAAGGCTTTGTGCTATAAGGTCTTCCACATGCTGGAGGCATTTTCTTCCGTATAATAACACCATTCTAAAAGATAATACTAAAAAAAAAAAATAGTGAGGGAGGAGAGGAAGGAAGGCCACCAATAGTATTCACAAATTTGGTCCAAATACAGTGAATAGTTTCTGGGAAAAAAACCTCAAATTCTACCAGCTGGGCTCTCCACTTTTTCAGTTCATCCTGTGAATTAAAAAATTCATCATTTTACCAGGTCTAGCAGGTAATTTTAAGAGGCAAGTGGAAGTAAAGGACACTACCCTGATGAAAGCTATATACAAGTTAATTTAGCAAAATGTGCCTTAGTCTGAATTCCAGCACATTCTCTGAATGGTGTCTCTTAGGATAGAGCTCTGCTAACGTTGCCTTTTGCTAACATTGCCTCCCTCTCTACAGTAACACACCATCTCATTTTACTCCAGTGTAGCCTTTTTCAAGGCTGGAAGCATCCATCCTTCATTTTCCCCATTGTCTGTGGCTGCGTAAATCAGCAATAGGAGTAATTGTTGCTGTTTGTTAGCTCTTGCCTTGAACCCGTCTGTGTATATATTCACAAATAAGTCCCTAATAATTAAATTCTTCAGGTTTTGATCTTGCTCACAAGAGCAGAGTAATTTTCATTCCCTTATGGATTGGATTATCGTGAAAGGTTATGATTCAAGCCTTCCCTTTTTCTCCGATATGATTCTTCCAGACCTTGGGACTGATAGGGCCCTGCACAGCACCAGGTCTATGTTTTCTCTGTAAATACAGCCTACAAAATTTCAACAAGTCAGCCCTTGTGTGCCACACCGAGAGATTGATGACAAACCACATTATTTTTCCCCTCCATATAACTGCCCACAATTACAACGGTACTCTCTCAAAACACTGGTTTGTTTTTGTCCAAGGAGGAAAGAGCGCAAGCATGGTCTGATATCTCGGTGTAGGGCTGGCGGCAACACTGAGCAGCATTATTTGTGGAAAATGCCCTTTTCTTCCCTCTTTTTTCCTATCCATGATAAAATATTGGATCCGATTCTGCCATGTGTGCTTATGCAAAGCCAGTAACTCATCAGCAAAGGTTATCTCAATACCAAGCTAAAGAAAGGAAGGGATCAAGACTTTGCAAGTCTTGTTCAGTTCTCTCGCCTGCTCCTGTGATGGTGAGATCGCACCTAAACCAAGGCAGCTGGTGAAATTTGGATTATTAATGTTTCCTGGAGATGAGGTTTGTAACATGGTTTTGTTTTTTAACCAAAGACCCATATTTTCTGTTTCTCTTATGTTTGAAGACGACTGACCTGGCCTGATGATGCAATTCTGATCGCCTGTAGAATGCTACTAATACACGAATCTACAGAGCCATCAAACGGCAGGACCGAACAATTTGCAAAAATAAATGAAAAAGGAAATAAAAGACTCTGTCTCCTGAAAGACAGACATTTGCCTGGAGAAGTGAAACTATATTATTATAGTCATCCCGTCATCCTTTCTGAACCTAATATCTAATTCCCTTATTTTTGTACTGACATTCCCCCTGATTTTAGGTTGTATCTCTTCAGACATAATAAGACAGTAGCACTGGGAAAACACTGATTGTTGGGTGCTCTGATGATGTTTCCAGAAATACTGCTGTCCTCCAGATAACTGAATTCCCAGACTCAATTGCAAACTTCTGAGCAAAGGCAGCACCTGAAAAGCAAGTCGACTGACTTTCAAGTGAAAAATGCTTAGAGCATCAAACATATGTCAAAATCACTAATTTGTCATGGAGCTGCTATGGGCTTATATCATCAATCATCTTGACACGCTGTACTTGAAACGGTGCTGAAAAGATACAAGGCATTTACTCAAAAATGTTTTGTTTATCTGTGTGCACCCTTAAAATCTTCCATAAGAGCACTGAAATCTTTGCGCTCCCTATTCATTGCTTACAAGATGTGTTTAACTTTTGTAGTTTGTATATGAAACGAGAATGACTGAGTCTTTCTTCACTCAGTGGCACTTTTATTCAAAACATAGATGTGCAGCATGTTTCTGAGTGATAAAGAACCTACTTGTGTTAACTTTACTCCTTTAATCTTTAAATATTTTCTGCTAATTCCAGTCTTTTGTTTGTTTGTTTATTTATTTATTTTAGATGTCTAGCTAAACTGTGGCATTCTAAGAGGCACAGATCGTTCAGAGTACTGTAGATAAGAAATAAATGGCTGAATTCTTCAACTATGACACATATATTACTAATATTTAGCCATCTCTGGAAAAACGGAGATTTTAGTGAGACAAATTAAACCAATCCAATTGTAAGGGACCACATGTACGATTTCTACACTGTCTTGTCCCTGTAAAAAATTTTATGTACATTAATCTCATAGGCATACTGTACCCCAAAGTTTCTCAATAACTTCTGTAAGTTTATTGTGGCTTCTAAAGCTTATGCAGTTCTAGCAAGCAAACACAAGTTCATAAAATAACAGTCAAAATTCCTCTGAATTGTAAAGTGTCTCTACCTTGGTTGTTTGAAGCTAAACAGTTCTGAGATCATAATCCTTCCTTGAAATTTCAGGCCCAAGATAATAAAAATCTGGAAAATGAAACAGCATCTTGAGTCACAGATGAAAAAGACCTAAAATACAGACTTCCAAACTCTGTGTGATTTTCTTGAGTCTCAAAGCAAATTTGAGAATAAGACCTTATAATTGAAATTCTAATGTTCATTCCCCAAATTTAAGAAAATTTTAATTCTAGAGAAACACTAAAAATCCAACATTTGGTATTAGAAGCACAATAAATGTTGTCAGCAACTCAACTTACATGCAAATTAAGTTTTGCGCAGTTTCTTGTGGGGGGGAATAGCAAGAATTTTAAAGAAGTTTTGGCGGTGAAGCAGATAAAGACGATTGGGCCAATGCCTCAAGTAGCTCTGAAAATCCCACCAGTTTTCCATGCAATTTCTGACTCTGTGGAAGTCTGCGTAGCTTAATCCTGGGAGCTACAACCCTGCTCTTGAGCTGTGTTGGAAAGGACTTTAGAATGAAGTTAAGAGAAGGGAGAACCGTCTGTAGTGAATTCCGTAATCCGTTTGCATTTGTAGCAGATAGGTATAGCTTTTTTCGGTTGTTTGCTTCCACAACTAGTCAATTCAGAATGTCCTGATCGGTAAGACCCTCTGCAGGCAGTTTGGGAGTCATCTGCAAAGACGACTGGTCTCAAGCTGCGGCCTTGCAGGAGTGCTGGGTTGGGACACTGAGGTGAAAATGAGGGGAAGAGCCTGCATTGTATTTCTTTTCCTTAAAAAAAAAAAAAAAGCAGCAGAAAGAGAGCAATAAAGCAAAAGGCATTTCCTAAAGGTAGCCATTAAATCATTCAACACGCTGGCCCCTCGAGAGCAGAGAGGTTCCTCTTTCCTTTCCAAAATGGGTTTTTACTAACCATTCCTCATCTAATGCTCAGTGTCTTCACCTGGCGCTCTCTGGGCATTTACTCAGACTTCATCCAGCAGGACAGCACCACAGCTCTTTCTGAGATGGGCCTTGGCCCATATATCACTTTCAAAAAATTTTTCAATGGGTCCCCAATGATGTTGACCAAGGGCTCTGTTTTGCTCGTGATAATGTGCTAATGCTCCGAGACCTGGCATAAATTTTCTCTACGCATCATCATTTGTCAAAGTCACAACATGGGGCTGGAAACTGAAAAAAACCCAACAACCCAACAAAAAAAGTAGGAAGAGATAGAAAATGTGGCTTTCTTTTTTTCTTCCCTCCCATGTGACTTTACCCTCCTCCTCTCCCCCTTCTCCTTTTCTACTAATATCTAAAACATCTGATTGTACAGAAATAGTAAATAGAGGTTTTAGTTTCTCCCTCCTGTGTGTGCTTGTGTATGTGCATGCATGCCCATGCTTGCTGGACATTTTTATAAATGCAAATTCAGAATTCATTAAGGGATCCTTTGCCACCTTTGCTTAGGAAAATGCTTTGGGAGATTTGGTCAACTGGCGCTTGTTCCCACTGAAGTTGTCATTTGGGCTGATAAAACTAGATGGAAAAACATGATCGTGTCAGAAGGGCCCAACGGCTGATGGGATTTTTTTTTAATCATCTCTGAGGGAACAATCCCATAGACCACATCAAAATGTTTTCTAGAGCTTATTTAAAGCAAAAAGAAAAGAAGCCGTGAGAGAGAAAAATCAAACTTGTTTCAACAGTTTACTTCTCTTCCTTCTCTGCTACGTTTCAATTTCTTTTTTTCATTTTTTTTTTCCCCCACCATCTACTTGCCCCACTGTCCTCCCATTCAGCTGCTGAGAAAATGGTTCTATTTAAAACACCTCAAGAAAATAAACTGACTGGGTCGTTTAGCTGGAGTTTGTGCTCCAAAATGCCAAGACAGACAAAACGCTTGTTGCTAATACCTCCGTTAATGACTGCTTGGCGGAGTCCTTGAGGTCCAGAAAGTGAGTTGTGATGGCATTTGAGTCCTTTTCCCTCCCTTGTGTTTTTATGTTATTAGTTAAAAAAACATAGTAGGTACATTGGTAGACAAGAAAGAAAATGAGGTGGTTTCTCCAGCAGCATCTAAAGTCGATTGAATCTACCAGGAAGAGCCACATCTCTGAACCTGACATTTTATTTATTATCAACACAGCCAGGTCTTAGCTAGAAACGGATGAAAGCAGGTATAAACTGAAGGGAAAACATCTATGAATTGAAGGAGTGAAACCAACAGAGTGTGACCAGAGATGCTCAGTGTCCTGCTGCTAATTTTCATTCAATTATTACTAAATACACTGACAGAAAATGATAAGCCAGACTTTCAAGCCCTTCCAAGCGATTCTCACGGGTGTATGCGCTGCGCAGCCCTCCCTTGCGTGAGCAATGCTGCTGAAGTCAACGCCAGCACTAATGCAAAGGCGGATTAGTACCACAGTCCCTGAGGCAGATCTCGTGCAATTTCGGGGGGCAGAACCCAGCCTTGCAGAATAAGGCAGGATATGCGAGACAATTTATTTAAGCCATTAGTAGATAGGCTTTGCAGTATCTGTTAGCCACTACTGGATTCCCAAAGCTAGCGAGCGAGCCTGGAAACTCTCAGAGGGTTGGGGCTAGCAGCCATTAAACCTCTCCTTTGTTGCTTTCTGTCATTTGATACACAGCTCTTTTGCCATTAAATACTATATTAGATGCTGATCGGTCTCTGCATCGAAGCGGCACTGTTCCTGCTTTCGGCTCTCTGGCACGCGCTGAGGCTGTGTCATCGGTACACCCTTACGGACTGTATCTTAAATCATGGCATGAAACCGAGCTCGTTGCCGTGACTGCTGCCTGTGCGGGAGCCACACCAGCGGCTGGCAGCGCGCCCGAGCCCTGGCGTCCTTCCTCGGCAGCCTCGGGTCCAATTAGACTTCACCTCAGGTAACTCTTCAAAAGAAAACTCTAATAATCGTAATGTGATGGGAGACATGTCAGGAAAAAGAAAATAACAGCCTTAAATCCGGTATTAACCTGCAATGGAAAACAAGCCATGGGGTTATTTCCATGAGAAATCTTGGAAGCCATACAATGGGTGGAAGGGAGGGGGTGGGGGAGAGGGGGAGGGCACACCAGGAGAGGGTATGAGGCGGGGGGGTCCTTGGCCAAGGTCTGCTCCTAACTGAACGCTCATGGACCGGGTTTCGTGTTTCCTACCTCTGCTGACAATTCGCTACGCTTGGTATGGGGAGGGTTAGAAGGGGAATGTTGATGGGGGTCTTTCTCTGAAGAGGAGAAGGAGCTACCTGATGCCGTAACAACTTCCGTGGATTTCTTTCTCTTCTAGTTTCGAGTACAGGTTCCCCTTGTCACCGGGCCTGATCCTGCCATGCTGTTGGGGTTCTCTACACCCCATTAAGCCCTGGGCGTTGGTTTTGGGACTTGCGGAGCACGGTGAGGCTCAGGTCCAGCATCACTGTTTGGGTACCGCCGCTCTCCTCGCAAAGAGGATCCAACGAGGGAAGGGAAACCAAAGAAGACGCAAACATGGGGAGGGAGAGGGGGATTGCTGCGACACCCCCTCCTCCTCCTGCACAGGGTCTCCACCAGCTCTGTGGCACTGCAAGTGCTGAGGTGGGGGAGGCGGCTGGGCTGCCGCCAGCTACCTCGTCCGCCCATCCTCATCCTCACGCACACAGCGGCATCCGTCAGCAGCCACTCCACTGTAACGGATGGGATTTATTCCATGGTAAACTGGTGGAAACTGGACTGGAATTAGTCCTCATCTGATAACTATTCATTAGGTATTTCATTATTATGCTATATTCGTTAGCTCTTCATTATGTATGCTTTCTATAAACAGAGATTGAAAGAAAAAAAAATGATACTGGAATTACTGTGAGGAAACCGTGTCTTTGGAGCCCAAATAAAACTTCATACAAAACCTCTTCTTTATATGAAAAGAGAATAATGTCTTCAAACCAATTATATCAAGGCATCTAATTATACACTTACATAGTAATTAAATACTTTTTTTAGCACAAATGAGATTAAATGTCAATTACAGCTTCCAAAAATGTATTTAGTTAAAAAAATATCCGGTTCATATATTTAACTTTTCAAGTAAATTTTATTAATATGTGCAACTACTATTATTTAATGTATTTGAGATAGAGTTTTTGATGTAGTGCAAAACGAGCAGTTTAAAAGTACTGGAGAATGCTGAACTCCAGGGAGAGCTGCAGTAAACTGACATATCCATGCAAAGAAAAACCTGTATTTTCAAAGATTGTTATCAAAATAGATGCTGACTAATGGCTTGTTTAGCCAAGAACAATATGTTTTCCTCTTACTGGGGTTCCTTATTTCACTGTGCGTATTTGGCCTCCCTGTGACATTTCCCTCACCAATTTATCACATAGAGGTGGCAATACAATATCTGATAAAGGAATGACTCTAGTGTCAAGAAGTTGAAAGCACGGATAAATTGTTCAAAGATCCTGAGCAAAATTTTCACGCTGGAGCTGGAAGGGAAGAATGGCTCCTGTTTATTTGGCTTAGACACCAAAATACTGCAAATTGGAAAACTGGATTGAAAATGTCATGTTTATTAGAAATAATTAAGCCAATTACAGAAAAATTCAGAAAAATGTTGCATTTTAAATATGGATACATACTCCTGAATATATATTGAGTAAATCTTTTTTCAGACAATGTTTACTGATGGTTTCTTGATGTTTCAAGTCAGACTTTCAGTGCACATATTTCTCATTATACCATTTGATCTTTTATCACAGCTCTGTAACTATCGAGTCCAGCTGATTATTTGCTTAAAGTTAAGCATGAGCTTAAGTACTCGGCTGCGTTGGTGCTTACATGGACATTCCCACCAGTATAATATTCCGAATCCCTTCTGTGATTACGAGTATTCCCCATAATGGGAACCCCAATATTACTAAGGACTTTGGCAATCTTGGCCAATGTCAACAGAATGGGAGGTGCTATTTCATTAATTTCCCCTGACTGGGGACAAAAATAACTTCATATATTTCTTGGTTTTGTGTTTCAACCTCCAGGAGAACAATTTTCTTAAAAAGTAAAGAAATTGGTTACATTATACTCCAGTTGGTTACATTAGACTGTAATTTCACAAGGCATCAGTGATTCCAGAGACTGATTTTTGACAAGAAAAAAAATGACCACACATTTGCTAGCATCAATAGTCACCTTTCCTCATGCATAAAGCTTATGAACACATTTTTGGCTGTCAGTATTTGAACAACAGAAAATGGGAAGGAAGAAGCAGAGACGTGTTTTAACTTTCTGACAAACGGTTTTGATGAACGGGGATCCCCGCGCTGGCTAAAGAGTGAGGACAGAAAAATGGGTCCCCGTGGTGCAGGGCAAGATCTCCTCTAATAACAGAATGAGTGAGCAAATCAGGGGAACCACAACTTTCCTACTGTGTGAGAGACCACAAATAATGGAAGACAAACAGATGCGAGAAGGAGCAATTAATTTTCCATGCCCATTAAGTTTTCCAGGTAGAACTGGGTGTCAATGTATTTATGATTCGGTCTCATATCTCTTCAGGTCTTCCTTAAAGCAGACTGAAGCTGGATTTGGGGTTTCGGTCCATTTTGTAGAGGACTTAGCCTGCGTTTGATGGGGGGCGAAAGCGAACTCTTGTAAATCGTTCTGCAGCCACGTAAAGCAGGACTCCTTTATAAATTTGTAGCAACCCAAATGCTTAAAATCTCAGTATAATAAAGGCCATGTGCACGACTCCTGAAACTATTGCAACAAACAGCTTTCAATTTTTTTATATTGTTGTGAATTTTTTTATACTGTACTATCTAATAACACAACACAATCACGTATTTGAAACTGGTATTAATAATTTTGCAGCCACTAAACAACTGAATACCCTCTTCTCCTCTCTTTATTGGCACCCTTGTTTTTTATGAGTGTATTGCTTAAAATAAGGGAGTGCAGGAAGTTCCCATGTTGTGAAAGACCAGGAGCCCGTCTGTTTCAAAATAACTCGTATAGCTATAGTCAAGCTTTAAATGCTTTAAAATCATGTGGTGTTGAATATAAGCAAATCCATTATTCCGTGTGATAACATATGAGCAACTGTGCTGACACAGTCCTCCTGGATAATCCACACAATTCCTGTGCCTCCTCGTCCGCAGCCATGAGAGGTTCCTCCTCCATCCTCTAACCCCAAGAGGAGGAGAAGCCCTCCATAACACACTGAGCTTTTGACAGGTATACCCAGTTTTGCTCCCTGCCCTCCACTTTGCTGTGGTGGCAAAGCAGTTTGACACAAAAGGTGACCTGAGCATTGGCTCTATAAAGGATCCAGGAGAACAACAGAATGAGAAGGGAAAAACTAATTAATTGGCTTTTCCTAAGGGTCCTCTGACAGGGTTGATCATCATATGGGTTCACCTTTTTCCTTTGCACTCTCTAGCCCTGTGATCTCCCTGCGGGATAGAGCGGAGGGCAGGGTCAAGATCTAGATCTTACAGCTTTTTGTGCATCTGGACAGAAAGGGATCGCTGAGTGGGTTTCTTCTTGTCCTGAAGGATGTGGCCCAAGTCTGTCCCTGTCCCGTGTGGGTCAAAGCTCACCGAAACCTGAAAGTGCAAAAGCAGTGCAGATTTAGACTGATCCTGCAGATCAGAGGGGGTTCAGGTCTGCATCTGAAGGACAGCATAGACAATGCTCTACGTGCCTTTTCCATAGTGCATGTATATGTGTGTATATATATATATATGTATTAAAAAGGAGGCCTGTGGCAGAGGGAAGAATTAAAAACAGGTCTCTCAAATCCCAAGTTAACCTTTACCACTGGATTATTTTTTCTCTCTTGTGTGAATACTGCCTATGCATACTGTATACAAATATGAAAGAGATTTACTGGCGAAATAACCTTAGGCACAATAATACATGTGTGCATGTGTGTACATATATATAAATATATATATTCTCAATATCAGCCTGAGAAAGCGTTGCCTCATAAAACGTCTCTGAACAGTCAGTAAATTCTGGGCCAGATTTCAACTCGTGTTCCTGAGATAAGGACCAGAGGGAGGAGGAAGAAAGAGACAGCAGCAATCCTTTTATCCTTCTGGCCACATATGGTAGGCCTATTTCTTTCAGCAGATGTGAATAAAAATAGATATATTTACAATTGCAGTTGGATACAGAATTGAGCATAAGCGAACACAGAGCAGCCGTTTTCATCGATGCTAATACCATAATAGTCTGGATTATGCAGCGCGCTGTTGCTATAATAACATTCGTTTGCTGTCAGCGCTCCTGTGTAAAAACAAATTAGCTGGATGATTAATGAATATCAAAACCCGCATGTGGATTCTCCTCTGTGATGCTTCAGCCCAGTGTGAAATCTGCCTCCGCAAGAGCTGTCTCTGCTGTTTGCGTTGCGGAGTGTCTCCTTTGCAGATGTGGGGATCACTGAGAAAGGTGGTTTCTAACCACAGTATCTTTTCAGGTCTCTTTTTTTTTTTTTAATACAATACCTAAGAGAAAACACTGAGGTCTAGAAATAGGTGTTGAGGTGAGAAATGTCTCCTTTAAGTTTAGTCTGACCTCTACCAGGTCCGCATCCCTGAGGACAGCTTTATGGAAAGGGGCCCTACTGCAAACCCACCAACAAGCAATGGGACAAGCACTTGAATTAGGAGTGATGATGGTAAGTACGGAGGAGCACCGTGGTATCTTGGGGCATGTAGTAACACTTTATGTCCTGGATGCACTTTTGGGGGGAATAATTTGGGTTCACTGCAAATGAAACTGTTTTAAGCAGCCGGAACCATTTGAATATGCCGATAGCAGCAGAGGTGCAATGACACCCAACCTTGCGTTGACCTGAGCTGGTTCTTCCCCAAGGAGAAAACAATACCATGCGATGTTAGTAGCGTGGGTGGCAAAACCTGTTCTGATAGAGGCACAACACCGTGGTGACGAAGCTGATCCTGGAGCTGGCACAAACACCAGCAGGCATAGGACCTAGTTAATCAACACTTCCACAGTAAAGAAGGGTAAAACATCGTATACTGCCATACCAGTGCTATTTCCAGTGATTTAGTGTGTGCAGAGTGACTTCATAAAATAAAAGGTTACAATCAGTAAGTGAACTTAGGGATGCATGCAGTGGTTGAAGAGGTTAATTCCAAGTTATTCCAAACGTATAATACAATTTCATATTAAATCCTTAGCATTACAACTTACAAAATAAGCGGCTGTGCAACACACTACATATAAGAGGGACAAAAATTTGGGTTCTCCTAAGAATCTCAGCTTGACAGTCATGTTCTCTCTCGTGTATATGTATTTATATAAATCTCAAAACCCCATTCACTGTTGCATGACAACTCTACTACAAATAATTAATGCACGGACACTTCAGTTCCAACTGTTGACTTAAGTGCTCTGTGACGCAATGAGCCGCTGACGCCTTGTGCTGTACAAATGAGAGTTGGTGTCCTTTGTCTTGGTGGCAGTAGTTCTGGAGCTCTAAGGGTAATAGAGATATTTATGCTAAGACTCAGCTCTGACATCTGGCAAATACACACATGCTCAGGCTGATGTGTACTTTCCTTCTTCATGAAACACTCCAAAAATGCCCACAGCCAAAGAGCAGTCACAGAAAGGCATCTGCTCCTTTCTCCTTCGACAATCTCCTCCTCCCCACCTTGATTGTATTTTCTTTTTTAAACCTCTGCCTTTTTTACGACTTCCTAGATCACATACCTGAGTGGAATCAGAGCGAAATCTGACCACAGAAGAACTGGCATCTGTCATCAAAATATACCTCCAGAGACCGCCTGTTTGTTTTTCTTGCTGTACATATGTGGGCTGCAGCATTGTGGGTATTTTAAACCTTTTTTTTTTTTTTTTTACTTTGAAATACCCTTTATCTCTTTCAGGGGTGTTTTAGATGATGCTGCATATGACCTCCATGGCAAAGTGTGTTCCTTACTAAGGGACATCAGGCGGTGGCCCTTCAGGTTTTTTAGCATTTATGGGGTTAATTGTGTTTTTTATATTATATATACACACACATGCGCGTCAAGTAGTTATATAATATAAAAAGGCTCTTTTCTCGTATCCCCACAGTGTGCAATAGGACTCCACATATAGAACACCAAAAAAAAAAAAAAAAAAAAAGTCTAAACACTGCCAAAATCTACATTTTCGTTTGGCAAACTAGTTAAATCTATTCATAATCTGGTGCCTGAATCAAGTTTCAGACCAGACTAGACTGCCTTGGCTCCTGGTTTTTGTTGCTCGACCTGTCTCTGACTGAATTTAGCTATGATGTTACATCTTTAGCTGTAGAAAATTTCTAATAATGGTAGCCTGTTTTATTTTGCCACTGGAGGGTACAGGTTCCAGCATTTCCGTACTGAGGTCCAATTGGAGACAGTTTCGGACTTTTTTTTGGACAGAAACCTTCCTTGTTGCTTTTCACTGTTTTCTTTTTGGCCTTTTTTTTTTTTTTTTAAATTTTAATAATGTTCACTCTCACAGCTTTCAGAAGGCGGAATAAAAACACAGCAAATCCGCAGTGAAATGTGCGGTGTCGAAAATCCGTGTTATAACAAGTCACCTGCCTCGCTGCTCGCTGCGGCGGCGGGCACTCCCTTGTGCCCCCCCGGCAGCTCCATCGGCTGACGATGATGAGGATGGAGCCGCGGTTTCTGGCGGGTCGCTCAGGGCTCGTCTCCTACTTAGGAGGCCATAGCTCAGGATTTGATTTAGGTGGTGTGGAAACGAATGTTAATTGGAACTAGATTAATCACTGCATTTGGGCACGGGCAGTCAGGCCAGCATTAGTAAGAGCCTGTTATGAATCCAAATGGAGAGGCACGATCGGCGGTCGGAAAGAAGGTGTCTTTCCTGGTCTAGTGGAAGGTGTCCCTGCCCATGGCAGGAGGAACTAGATGGTCTTTAAGGTCCCTTCCAACCCACACCATTCTATGATTCTGTGATTCCGTGATTCCATGATTCCATGATTCTATGGGATGGTGAAATCTCAGTCCCTGTTCATTGTTCTTATCAATGTAAAGCACTGCAGCTCCACGTTATATATCCCCCAGGATCTCAGCTGACGTGTGGCTGCACCATCTACGAAATAACTGTTCACCTCAGGAGGTGCTTTCTTAAAACCTGGTATTCCCAAGTACAAGAAGGAAGGGAGGACCATGCCGTGGATGGCTGGGGTGGGAGTGGAGGGAGAGGACCCTCCACGTGGGCAGCAGGAACCTTTGGGGGCATCTCAGTGGTGCCTCTCACTGAAGGTCACTGAAAGTCAGACTTTTGACTGACTTTCCCCAAAATAATCCAGTTCAGATTTTCTATAAAACCTGCTGCTTGCTGAAACAGGAAATCTTTACAGTTTTATATAATGCTAATAGGCCACCAGAAATTTTGGCTATAGTAATAAACCTAGCATAGAGAATTAAAGAATGTGGAGAGGATTCCCATTTTAGGTATACAGGTATGTGATTTCATTGGCTTTGGTACATTAATCCAGGATCTCAATTCGGGCTAGGCAACGACATGACCCTCAATAAGACTAGAAAAGACAAATCTTGGGATTTATTTGGGAAACAAAATTTGTTTCATTTGATTTTAAGCATTTTAAGGATAAGTGAGGCAGTGAGAGTGATTTTGAAGCCAATTGTAAAGTTTGTTGTAAGAAGGACAATATGATGAGGTCGAAGCAGATGTTGTTTTGGATTTACGCCTGTGTTTTGAATCAAGAAGTAGCGAATATAAGGAGTCAATCTGAGTAAAAAAGAGGTTTTATCTCTGGATTTTCTCTCAATAAGCAGGGGGAAGACTTGTTCATCTACCACACACATGCATCAGTATGCCTTATAGAAACAAGAGCAGGGAACGCTGCTGCTTAATAAGAGGATTATATGATTCCAGAGATTTGTGTTATTAGTGTACAGAAGATATTTAAGGAAGTTAGCAGGCAAAGAGCCTGAACCCAGCTGGAGAAAAGCGATCGTCATGGTCCTGCGGATGATGGAGAAGGGTCGGAGAACGACCGATGCCACAAACACGACTACTCAGAAACACAAATGAGTAAAAGACATGGAAAGAGGAGCCTGTCTTCCCTCCTGAGCAGCAGCCCGAGGGGAGAAGGGGGCTGCACCTTGGGAGATGCCTCATGCGGAGGGAAGGTGGGGCCACGTCTCCATCTGGGATGCATCTTCCCCCCGCTTTCAGACGTGAGAGCTGTATGGGGGGCTCCTCCGGGGGGGCTCTGGGGAGTTGCCCCACACGAACGCTGGCGGCAGCCCACAGCGCCCATCTGGTCTCATGCTGCTGACACAACGGGGCGATGATGAAGGAGACAAGGAGGGTACGCAGTCCAGGACTAATTCGGACTATTTAGAGCAAATGTAATCTAAATAGGGAGCCAGGAGGCTGGGCTGAGCTGAGGACACTCCACCTTGCCAAGTTTGGGTGGGTTTGTGTTAAATTGGATGTCTGAACATTTTTTTCTGCCCAACCATCATCATTACATGCTTGCATAGAAAATTAAGTTACCACACCTTTAATGAACTTAATTTCCTAATTCTGACAGAGTTCCCATTGCCAGTGATTCACTCCCTACTTTTACACACCTCGTGTGTGTAAGCATCTTTTTTTTTTTTTTTTTTTTTTTACCAGGCAGATCTCCATGGCTGAACACTGGATGTATTCTTTTCTTTTTAGCTAGTTGAAACATAGTACGTAATAAATTACAACCAATATTATCTTAGAGAAGGGATTCCTCCAAAGTTCCCACTCTGGGGGGACTATAGTAAAAGGAAAACATTTCCTGACTCATGCCTTCTGACCCTTCATCTTCTCGCCTTGCCTCAGACTTCACTGGAAAGAGATACCACCGAGCAAGCAAACACATCGCCAAGCGTTGCTCCTTGAACGCCAGTGCAAAACCAGTGTCTTAGAGCTCTGCAACGCATAAACTTTGCAACCCAGTTCTTCCATGAGAGTCAATGGGAGCTGAGCCCTTCGCGGTTTAAGACTGATAAATCCAACAGTGCTCTGTGGAAACTTTTTCAGATACTACAGAGGTTATTCCTAAAAAATGTAAATTCCATTTAATTAAGTGAAACCATTCTCAAAAGACTAATTCTGCTATACAGCATTGCTGAGAGGGCATATTAAAATGATCTGCTCTCTTAAATTCTGTAAACTTCGGGTAATTTCATAGCGTCCTAATATCTGTAAAGCCTTACCAGCAGGTAATTGAATGTGTCTTCTAATCAGAGCGTTTAAATGCTACTACGTGGTAAGCAATGTAATGCCAAGACAGAAAGCTCAGACAGGGAATATTCACAAATTGAACATTCTGCAGACTATTGATATAAAAAAGGTGGGAAGGGGGATTATAAACGTGTGAGGTATTCACACATAGGCTCCTTTAACTCAATGTGATTCTTTAGTGCTCCTACTACACAAAGGAGTTTATAAACCCTTTATAGCCTTCTGCTTCAGGGACCTATTTTAAAATTTATCATGGTATTTGTATGTGTGAATTAGCCACTAGTTTCTACTAGATTCATTCTTATCATCATGATTGAAATTTAGGGTTCAACCTTGCATAGTTCCTACAGTCACATTAGAGTATCATTTACTCTCTTTTCCCATTCCTATTCTTTCTTTTGTGGAAGTCATCTGGGAGAGCCTGGCTCTAGCGATGGCCATCATTGTATTGTAAAGAAATTACAGAAATTACAGGGAATTTATCTGCAGCTGCTTGGTAAATTTGCTTCTAAGGATGCATTCTGGAAAACCAGGTTGACACTGATGCTCTGAGCCTCCACTTCTAAAATGCAGTTGGAAGTGTTTTGCAAGAACTAAAATTACCACTGGTACAGTGTATTAAACTAAATGAATTTCTGACTGATTCTTTTTTTTTAAAGGATCTAGTAAGAGGCATGTGAATAGTATCTGCTTTCACACACAAAGCGTTCTGGTGTTCCCTGCACAGCCCAGTAATTTGCTTTAAAGAGAAGAGTGGGTTAACAAGAGGGAAACTGCGTTGTATGAGAAGTCCCCAGTGACATGACGTGCTCACGAACCTTCTGATTTTTCATCTATAATGGGATAATTCCATACAAGCATTTTTGTAAGGCAAGTATAAATGTGCATTTGATGTGTCGTGCCTGTGCTAGTTATTTCTGTATCTCCCCTTGCCACTAAACTGCCTATTCAAAGTTATGGGAGAGTTTAACAGACTGAAGTTCAATTTGCACATGCATGATAATGAATATCCATGTGATACATAGCAGAAGTGTGCAATGGAAACAAATGAATATTGCACCTTTAATAGGTACTCTATCACCACGAAACTAGCACAATAAATGAGAAGTTGTCTTAAAATGCAACCCATTCTGTTTTTTTTTTAATTTAAAAAAAAAATAGATTGTCAGCCGCTGCTCATGCTCAAACATTGTTCTAGAACCTCTTTGTTTTGATGGTCAGAAATGCTCATTTCTGAGCCAAGATACATTCACTGTCAATTTACACCCAGTAGTTCTTGTTCTAAAACCACCCTTCAGTTCTAATAGCTTGCCTCCCACTCCGCAATTTAGTCCTAATGTACTTCCAGCAAAGAGTCATTAATAAGGCCCGTTTGAATCATGCTTTCAGACTCTGAAAGGTAGAGCTGACAATTTGTTCTTGTTGTACCCAATAGTAAAGGAAACATAGGTTTTAATACGGCCACGATTTCCCCTCCAGGGACTGCCCGGCGGGTGATGCTCTGCCACCGTCCGCGCTGCCTGGTGAGCTCGCGGCGCAGCCACGTGCCCGAAAGGCACGTTTGTTCCGTGTCAACGGCCGCTGGGGGTTTAAACCACAACACCGGTCTGTCTGGAGAACGCGGCTTTCTTGCCGTTCCTATTCTGAACTTGTCCAAAGAGTGCTTTATGGCTGAGGTAGTGAAATAATTGGTATTTGCTTTCTGGAGGGAGAGTTTGCTTTCTTTCGACCCCGCTTTGGAGTTCTTTAAGATAAGACCAAATATTGACAAAGCTGGGGCTGAGATTAAAGTGCCTATAACAAACTTTAGTGTTGCTTAGGAAAAAAACAACCAACCAACCTTGCCGTAAACTCGCTCTTAGAGTAAATAAATGGCAATGTGCTTACTGAAAAAATCCTGCTGATTAAAAAGTGTGTGCTATTATAAAGGGGAGCAGCGCGTTGCCACCTAACTAAAATAGAGAATTAAATTTTTAATTTTTTATTTGATTCCAGGCGCACACAGGCAGAGAGAGATAAACCCATAGACATTTAACTGACCAGGCACTGTCATGGCTTTCTCAGAGAGTGGGGAAAAAAATTAATGTTCTCCCACACCATGATTTATTGACCAGAATTCAGCTATCTGGACCTCTTGTTACGGGTCAGCTGTATGAAGTATTTGCCTTGAAACGCTGCAGAGTGACTTGACATCGAGCTCCGTTACCTGGGCAGGGAGGAGGAGGCAAAGCTGGGTTTGTCCCCTGGGAATCGAGCGGGCAGTTGCTTTAGTTGTTTCATTTTGGTATTGTCGAAAGTCACTACTGCGCAAAGCCAGCTGGACAAACCAATGCTCAGGGCAGGCTAACTCCTATGTTTAGCTCAGGCTATAGTCACTGCGGACTCACAACTTATTTCAGCGAAAGACATGGCTCTACGAATCTAACAGTTTGGTGTGAATAGTAGAGCCAGACATGACTGCCGTATTACACTGGGCTCAGGGGCTACACATGAACCATCGCGACATGGGGAAAGCTTTTAAAACCCTGCAGTCTTATCAAACAGTGATGGACATATCTTTTAGCTATTAAATGATTTAGAAATACAGACTATCAGTTTTATCAAATATTAAGTTTAAGAAAACATGGGTAAGGTTAATACCGTTATTAATCCCTGGTGCCTACACGCTATTGTTGGTGGAAGCATTTATTAATGTTAGTACGAATTTGTCCCTTTTACCCCATTCCAAGTTGCTTTTCTGTACCTTGTGCACAGTATGAGGGTATCAATAGTTTCTACTATAAACAATTTGATGGCCGTTGGCTGTGTTTTTCCTGCCTTTAAGACAGCAGTTGTTTCCCCTCACCTAGGGCAGCAGTCCCAGGAGCTGGAAATCCTTGGAAATTGCAGGTCCATTTCCAAACACATGCTTTTTTATTGCTGACAGTTTTAGTCAGCTACAGACTTGCAGAAGCAATTACTGAAAAATCAGCCCAGCCTGTGTAGCGTGCCTCTCCCAATATTGTATCGAAACAATGATTTTCAGTGATTTAGACTATTATTTATTCCCAAAATAAAAAAACCTTCTCATTCCCACTTATTCTGTCTGAGTGCAACACAGCACAATATGGGTTGTGATGTTCCTTGCTGGCACCAGCCAGTGTTTACATCTTTGTCTGGCACCACATGAAACCAAGTTTTCTTATAAACAGCCTGATATAATCAGTGAACTTATGAATGATGGATCATGGATCATTTTTATCCTTCCAAGAGGACCTGTGAATGCCCTAGGAAGGCTCCTTCTGAGATTTTTGTTGCTAGTTATTTGCTTTCCTTGGACTGCAGACTCATGGTAGAAGTGATGCTAGATGTCTTTCCTATGTTGATGATGCAGGTTTATTTCTTAAGTAAACTAAGTGTAATTTATACCTATGGCCTTGCCATCTCGCTGTCCTATCATCAGAAAGGCAGGGATTTGTAAGACAGCTCTGTTGGCTTATGTTGAAAACAACCGTGTGGAAATCAGCATTAGTCTATCATTATTAAGTATAAATTCACCACAAAGAAAATCAACTACAGAATTTCACTTCACTTCCACCAGCATGAAACTACCTGTGCACCTTGTGGAGAATTTAGTAGAATGCCCAGAAAGTTTCTAATACACAACTGAAATGATTATTTGATTCTGATTTTGTTTATTTTTGTTTGTCACTCTGGGATTCACGCTAACTTATCCACTCAAAGGCTTCAGGAGAATACCACTTCATCATGACTGATAAATATGCTGGAGGACATAGATCCAGATGAGGGTTTTGGATTTAGGAAAGTTTCTTTTTTTTTTTCCCCAAGTGAAACAATGGATATGTCTTGCTAGATCTGGAACAAAGTTGTTATAAACTACAAAAAAACCAAAAACAAACAACAACCCAACTGAAAAAAAGAAAAGACGTGCAAAACAAACAAAAGACCCCTACTTTCCATTTTCTAGAATTAAATATTCTAGATATATTTCATCCAAATCTATCGATCAAATATTTAAATTTGTAATCAAAGATAGGACTCCTATCCAGCTGGAATCAAAGAAGAGAGAGTGTTCTACCAAACGATAAATTATCCCATCCTAAGCTAAGACAGGTGGGTTGAATCACCATCTGAAGATACACAGATCGCTCCATTTACCAGACAGAAAGCCTAGATGCTCTAAAATTAAGTGATACGTATCTGAATATATAACAAGACCTCTATCAAGGCAACATTGCTGATGAAAAATTAATAGAAATATTTATACCTGTTTTAAGTTTAAAAGGAGTTTTATTGCTCTTTATCTTATGTTTCTACACCATGCTTACATTATATTGATCTCAGGCATCATGTTTTTTGATGATGACCTCCAGGGAATTTAAATATTCCCCTCTCCTCCTCAACGCATAGTTTGTCTCTGTGTTTTGTGTTATTTTGTTCCCTCCAGAGAACTGGAGAGTGGAGATTCAGAAGCAGTTGTATGAGATGTGAACTTGTATGAGTTTCATTAGCACTTCCGGACCTTGCTAACACCATCTCAGTGAATCATTATTTGTTATTATACATAATACAGTGTTTGCTTGTTGGCATAGAGATTATCCATGAAAAAACTCCAGCTTGCACTTCCACCCACACGCCAAGCAGAAAAGCATATAATGCAACTTTTGGAAGAGAAAGATTGATGACACATTACTCTTGTCTTGATTTACTTAGAATCCAAAAAAAGAAAACATTCCCGAAAGGCAAGAGCAATAAACTAAAAGCAGAAAGGGAAAAGAACAAAGGCAATGAGTGACAAGATTATGCTCTTGTTTCTGCCAGCTACAGACATAAGAGATTGCTCTGGACAGTGTGAAAAAAAATGTTTCACTGAAAATAGAACCAATAGATTTGCAAGCTTACCTTCAAGACAGCCATTATAGTCAGGAGAATCCCATCTGCTTACCCCGGCAGTGAATCTCTCCTGGAAATCTGGGGTAAATGGTCAAAGTAAAACTTCAGTCTTTGGGGTCTTTCACGGGGCTATTCAGAAGGTTCCAATTCCCCTGGAAAAATTCAGACAGAATATGGGAATGGTTTTATGTTTTGTCCATATGAAAAGTTTTTTTCCACTGTTTATTTTTTTCAGAGCCAATCTGCACGTTGGAACAAGGAGGACTTGTCAACCATGACATTAAAAAATAAGATAGGTCCAAACCACAGATCCTGAACACCCCCAAAGTTCATCTGATGATCTGAAACTTGTGGCTCAGATCATATCTACTTGAAAAGTTTCTTTAAAAATGTTTGATCCAACACTGAATCTGCCAGATGTCTGGGGAAGACTTAAACCATCAGCCAAACCTGGCAGCTCAATTTCCTTGTACATCGCCACAGCGAAGATGCGAACAGGGGTACAGGAGGAATTCGCCAGAAGTTCGTCTACCAAGGAAACCTCTCAGGTGATGTTAGATGAAAATACACTGGTTTTAACTGCAAATTCAGTCCTGGCTTACATTAATCCCAGCTTGATTTTAAATGAGTAAGGTAGACTACTACGAGCAATGCAGAAGCATTCCTGGTCTTTCACATTCCCATCCTCCATGATGTGCAGATTAAGACAAATTAGAGAGCAATGGTTGCTGGCAAATCTTTAGAAAATGTTGGAACCAAAAGATATTCTAATGTACAAATCCCAAGGCAACAAACGTCATAAAGTTGCTTACACTGGACCACAAGTGAAAAGGAATTATTTTTATTTATTTAATCTACTTAATAACTGAAAGAGAGAGAGAAAAAAATCCCAACAAAACCCTCTTTCTGCACTTTCGATTAGGCAGCGTTCATCCATCCATCAAGAGTTCATGATATTTGGTGAGCAGTTCTTGTTTAGAGAGCCTGGAGAATGATACTCGCAGTGAAAATTAAAAGTTTCTGTTTATCCACTATTTAGGTATCATGAGGGCAGTTTCAGCACACGGCTTTCCTGGCCAGGAACACAGTGGTGACACAAAGAAGCCAGTCTCTGTAGAACAAGATAACAACCCCTGGATTTTACAGCTCAAATACTGGGCCTCTTCTACAGGCACCTCGGGTACGCGTGGAGACCGGGAAGAGAGCGTCGGCTGAAGAAATGTCAGTCTTGTGCACAGAGTTGGGAACATAAATTTGAAAATCTGATTTTGCTGTTGTTGGCAGGTGCCAACAATTCTCACCCTGCGGCAGTGTTTCGCAGTGACTCGATTAGCCTTGGACATCACACAGAGGGTACGTCAGCAAACGTGAACGAGCTGGCGGGAGAAACATCATCATCATCATCTCCGGGATGGGAACACAGAAGTTAAAGACTGATTCCACATAACACAGAAACTGAGAGGAACTTCGATTATGAAATGAAGTAGACACTTGGAGTCTGCTGAGTCTCTCGGCTCCCTCTCCTGCGTTCTTCAAAGCAGGAGGCACCAGCTTGCGTGGGATGAGAACGCTTGCAAGGTGAGCACCGGGCTGCTGGATGCTCGTACCAACTGCGCCGAGACATCCAGCCCCAGCTCCAGCAAAGCTCCCACAATCCCGTCCCCAATCTTGCACAGGGCAGATAAGACAAAATCATATGCTGCCTGAAGTTTTTGCCTAAAAGGGGACTAACAGCCATAGGAAACATGGGAAGTGTTTTGTTTGAGAAGGAAATACCAGGAAAACATCACGATGAAACTTAAAGATGAAGGAAGGAGAGGAAGAGGGGTGGGGAATGGAAGTGTAAATAAAAACCCAAATAAAGCTCTCAGAATTTTGTTTCTATTTCCAGAAGTGCTCCTTTGAGTCTGAATCAAATCCTATGCCTAGATGCAAGTTATTTATGATTCAGTGAAATCTTTTTGTTGATCCCAAGTTCAGAGCTTTTCTGCTATCATGTTTTAAGTATAAGGATATTTGGTATTCCTTCCTGAACTGCAAACAGGAAATAGGTACGGAAATTACAACTGAAATCAGCCTTAAGCCCTAATCTTATGAATCAACTAGACACTTCTGACTTTAGGATAAACACTTCTGACTTTAGGATAAAACATTAAAAATTACAATAAAATTGTATTATCAAGTTGTAGAAACATCATACTCCCTACTGCAAGTCCATACATCTGAAAAGGTCACCACATGAAGGTCAAATCACAGATAATTTTTTAAATGCCATATCTTGCGGTAATTTGGGCAACTTTCTGGGGTTTCTAAAGACAGAAGAGCAACACTTCTTGAGGTATTTTAAAAACACCAGCCACTTCAGGTATTTCTACTGATTGTCTTTCAACTTCATACAGGACAGTAAGTAGTTACTTGGGTTTTTTAATAGGTGTTTTAAAACTTGCGGTATGTAGTTGTTCCTGGACTGGATGTTTCCTTGGATCTTACTGGACTAACTATGGATTATGTGACCGTTTCAGACTGCAGGGGATTACAAACTTGCTGACTCAGCTGATGCCCTCCAATCCAATAACCCTAGATTCCTAAAAAGCAGAGGATACTTTGGATTTTTTAAACATATAAAGGTTTCTATGTGAAATGTAAGGTACGCATTCCCTTTCCCAAAACGTTCTTCAGGAGAATGTAAATGCATGCAAATTAATCATAATAATCCATATCCACATCCATTTGGATGAGGCAGTAGAATATATACGCCTACATGGTATTTTAGTTGAAAACAATCCCATAGAATGGGAAGCAAAAAGGAAGGTGGGCGACTTGGTTGGACTTCTAAATATTTTTTTATATTAAGTGAATTTAGCTGAGCACACATTTTGAAGGGCTGTTCTGAGGCTGATGCTAATGGCTTTGCCAAACCCCCAAAATAACTTACAAACGTAATGGTCTGAGGGATGGCTGAGCAGCATTTGCTGAATGCTAAATTCAGTTCATTGGAAAGACGTATTTCGGCCTTATGAAAACAACCCATTTAATATGGACCCATGAGCAGAATAGAATAGACTCAGGAACCTGAAGATTATTTCAACAGCAGTTGGGCTGGTATATATGGAAACGCAGTGATGCGTACAAAACAATAAGGACATTCTTGTGGCTGTGATGCCTTCATTTTCTGTTGTTCAGACTTGTTGATCTGGGGAAAAAGAGGTGGGAAGAACAGGGGCTTTTTTTAGGAACAGACATATTTTAGAAACAGTGTTTTTTTGCTTCCAACCATAGGTGAAGCTGGCTGAAGAATGAGGAGTTCCTGCGAGTTGCCAATTTGACCTGCGAACTGTGTTTTTCATGTTGTCTTACAAGTTAAAAGAGAAAAATACATTATTGTATCTGCTATCCTTCTCTCAAAGAATTTGGGTAACTGCTTGTTTCAGTCTTTCCCACTAAACATGCTAGGTAACTGTGTAAAGATACCTGCAAGTCTTCTCATTCAGCAGGAAGTGGGGTTATTTCACATGGGAGCGCAGCACATTAATCTAGAAGTATATGGCAACATATACTCACACAAATCATACAGTCAGGCTCGACATGGAGAGACTGCAGAACACGGCTACCCTTTGCAGACTTGCAGTGACTCTCACGATCAAAGCTCCAATCCATCACCTAAGCCCAGGCAGCCGCCCAAGCTGGGAGACGCCGTGCTAGACCCAGAGTAGCCTAATGGAGTCATGTCTTTAAACCAGCAAGACCCTGGCAAATGAACAAACAAAACGTGATTGTATCTTACACGGAGCCGAGGGGAGCCTCTGCCCACGGAATGGAGGTGAGGTTAGATGGAGTGCGAGGTCATTGCCAGGTTTTCTTTGAGGACCAGAACCTCTCGGTGGCTCGACCCACCAGTGACGGCATTTGTTTTTTTCTGAAGAAAAAAGCATGGTATTGCTGTTGTGGAGATTATCAGGACTCCTGTGAGTATCGGCAGGAGGGGAAATGGAAACTGGAAATGGAAATTCCTAGCGTGAATGGTACAGGGCTCAGATCTAGGTGATAACACCTAAACAGCATTTGTTTCCAAAGGAGGACTTTGACTGTCCTGAACCAAAGCTTTGTTCCTCTTAAAAAGCTGTGGGGCAAGAGGGTTTCCGTATTAGTTGTCTTTGTGTTTGGAAGCCAAACTGGACTGGCGACTTCCCCACGCCTCCTACTGATGTCTGAATAACATTGTGCGTATTTGTAAATTTTTTGAGAGATTACTCACAACAAAAATAAACTACTGGTTTGTGTAACAAATTTAAGAAGGCCACATGTGGAAACCAAAGCAAGTAAATAAGGCTTCTTCTTGTAACTCTTGATAATTACTGCTTACATTTTAAAGAAGAAAAATGGGTAAAGTCTTAAATGAATGTGGGTTTCCATGTTGCCTTGGTACTTGAAAACAAGTTTTTCAACTAAACCAAATAATAAATTTGGAAGCCTGCTTCTCCAGTCATGATTTTTGATCTGAAAACTTTAAAGCTAGCATCCTCAGGTAAATTTTGCTGATCCTTTAATGCAATATATCAGTACAATACTTGCCCTCCAGAACTTCCAGAGGCTGAGGAACAAGCTTTCAAGGACAACAGAATATGTGAAATACGGTTATCTCAGCTGTAATGTTATTTCCTCACAAGAAACTGCCTTCCCCTTTATTCCCATGAAAACAATAAACCACCACACATGCACAATCTGAAGTTCAATAGATCTATCACCTGCAGCTCCCAAGCTTTTTACTCATATGGGTACTCATATTACTCATTTTTACTCTTTTTTTTTTCTCGTTTTTACTAATTTTTTCATATTACTCATTTTTACTCATTATGACACCAAGCTGGGTGGGAGTGTTGATCTGCTGGAGGGTAGGAGGGCTCTGCAGAGAGATCTGGACAGGCTGGATCGATGGGCAGAGGCCAACTGTATGAGGTTTAATAAGGCCAAGTGCAGGGTCCTGCACTTCGGCCACAACAACCCCATACAACGCTACAGGCTTGGGGAGGAGTGGCTGGAGAGCTGCCCGGCGGAAAGGGACCTGGGGGTGCTGGTTGACAGCCGGCTGAACATGAGCCGGCAGTGTGCCCAGGTCAAGAAGGCCAACAGCGTCCTGGCCTGTGTCAGCAATAGTGTGGCCAGCAGGAGTAGGGAAGTGATTGTGCCCCTGTACTCGGCACTGGTGAGGCTGCACCTTGAATACTGTGTTCAGTTTTGGGCCCCTCACTACAAGAAGGACGTTGAGGTGCTGGAGCGTGTCCAGAGAAGGGCAACGAAGCTGGTGAGGGGTCTGGAGCACAAGTCTTATGAGGAGTGGCTGAGGGATCTGGGGTTGTTCAGTCTGGAGAAGAGGAGGCTGAGGGGAGCCCTCATCGCTCTCTACAACTGCCTGAAAGGGGGTTGTGGTGAGGTGGGGGTTGGTCTCTTCTCCCAAGTAACCAGCGATAGGATGAGAGGAAATGGCCTCAAGCTGTGCCAGGGGAGGTTTAGATTGGATATTAGGAAAAATTTCTTCACTGAGAGAGTGGTCAGGCATTGGAACAGGCTGCCCAGGGAGGTGGTGGAGTCGCCATCTCCGGAAGTGTTCAAAAAACGTGTGGATGTGGCGCTTCAGGACATGGTTTAGGGGACATGGTGGCGCTGGATTAATGGTTGGACTTGATGATCTTGAAGGTCCTTTCCAACCTAGTGATTCTGTGATTCTGTGATTTTGTGATATCCATTACTGTGAGGAATATAGGAACCAACTGAAATCCCCTTTTTTAGTGAACAGTGCACCTAGCATTAGCTGCAGACAGACCGTACCACGAAGAGTTCACCATCAAAATTCAAGCACGCAAATGGTCTGCATTTTACAGGTGGACGGCTGAGGCAGAGAGAGATTTAGGGTGGACTTGTTTTCCTGCACTTTGGCCATCTAGAAATTAGGCATCTAGTCCAAACTAGTTACCTAAACTCTCTGTAATTAATGGAGGAGACAGACATATCCAGAAAATACTTCAGCCCACTCATCTTGGACAGCTGTCTAACAGAGGGATGATTCATCCGCCTGTTGATTATCAAGGGAGTCTGCGTAACTTGGATGACTAGGGTGAGGTTAGATGAACCCCATCTCACCCATTTGCCCACTGTTGTGTAACATCCTGCAGCGCAGGTAGGAAACCGTCCCAGACTGAGTACCTTTCAGTGCCGTAGTTTTTCTTCTGCAAGAGTTTGATCCAAACCTCACTCAGATGCAAAGAAGTCCTCTTTTGAACACAGCGCCAGTTTGGCAGTGCTCATGGTCCTTGTCCTTTCTTTGCCCTGGGGCAATCAATGCTTTGAACCGAGCTCAGGAAATATGCAAAGCCTGGGAACAATTCACATGGGCTTTTATTTTCTTGGAAAGATGTCAGCACATCACTTTAAAGTACCGCAAAAAAAGATGCCACTTGGGAAAGAGCTACGGGGTAGCCGTCAAACACAATAAGAAAAGTCACCTAACGGGAGGGTCTATAGAAATTAATAATTAATCTCTTAATACCAGGCAGCTGCACATACAGATCTCCGGTGCTTGCCAAGGAATGGCATAATCCGGGCAGATTTGTCCCCCTATTAAAGCAGAAGGGTGGGGCAGTGTCCTTATCACTATCTAAAGTTACTGAACAAATTTAATTTGTATTATTCATGGTGTTATAGCTGTAACGTGACAATGGCAGATATGTTGTGCTAGGCATTTCCTGGGCGAAAGGAGCACCCAAGATTTCCGCTTCATGAAGGGAAGACGGACATTGAGAAACAAAAAGCATCGTCATTCAGTCTATTACACAAATAGGCAATCAGAACTTCTCTCCTTGCTTCTTTGCCAAGCTACATGGTCATAGCTCACCGTGAGGGCTGCGGAGCCGAGTGCTTTCAGCAGACAGCAGGAACTACAAAACTGCCTGCAGTGCTCCCGGTACGCCAGCAATGACTGGTACCAGCTGCTGCAGCAGACACCGTACAGCAGCCAGATATGGGATAACCTAACGCTAAGAGAGATTTCTTTCAATGTTCATCGAGTCGGAGTTTGGACTGAGTCCTGAAGAACAAGAACATATAGCTACATTAGTCTGTAACATTTCCAAGTGTGGTGCTGCGTATTCTGGACCATTAGTGACTTAAGTCCTTGGAAGCCCTCATCTCTGGTCAGCACACAGATGCTCTGAAAAGGTTACCTCGCATCACTCCAACTTTAGGAAACGCATGCCGAGATAGCTTTCAGTCTCTGCCACCCACACCCTTACGCTGATACCATGATAATTCACAGCTATGCCTGTGGAACACGTCCAACAGCACAAAAAAACCCCTCACATTAAAACAAACAAAAACAACTAAAACCACAGCGAGCTTGAAGGGAGGAATGGATTAGAGCAGTGCATGACTCTATTTTCCCCAACACTTCTCCCACTCACAGATACTGAATGAGATCCCAGTCTCCTATTTAACTCTGCTTACTGTCAAGACTTCGGAAAAAGGGCTACTGCAGCTTACATTTTGCAGACTTCATTGCCATGCCAGCTCACACCTTCTAAATCCCAACTCTATTTACATGAGGGTGGGGCATGTAAATCCATGGAGGAATTATTCTAACAAAGCAACCTACTGCCACCATTTGATCAGAACAAGCTTTGCAGGACAAAGTAGTGAGCTCGCTTGCAAGGGCCATTTGCCTTCATCAGGGATGTGGAAAACAATTGTATGCAAGCCTGCAGTACTCTATGAAGAAAGAAGCGTTATGCTACTGGTTAAATCCACTGTGACTATAAACCTGGACCTGTGTCCATCCTGGGAGCTCAAGGAAGGAAGAATTAGCAAATATGGCCAGACTGCAAATGCAGTCCCTAAAATATCCCATGTACACGACACCCAACATGCACGTGCTGACCAGACGCCTCCATTATTTTAACGAGCTTTTTTTCTATTCCGATGATTGCCAAGAGTTATGCACAAGGACAAACACAGCACAAACTGCTACAAGAACGGCAACCAGAATACTACAGAGGCTGTACTGCAAGGTGGAAAACGTTGAAAGGAGTGGGCAGCCAACGGTCCCTTTTCTTTTATCTTTTTATTGTTTTCAATGCTGGAACCATCCAATGAGCAAGCTATGGAAACATCGTCCTCTCAGGAAACAGTGCAGCTGGAGTAAGGGAGGCCATTGCATTCCCAGTAAAGCATGCCTAGAGGTAGGCACAATGTGCCTACGTACCTGGAAAAAGCCCTCTTGGCACTTAAAGCCTGTTCAAGGTGGTACAAGAGCACCGAGCGTGCGAAGCCTGTGGGAGCTTTGTCAATGAATTCAAAGCAGATCAGTACACAGTGAACGTACCGTCCTTTACCTTTTCAGATACTAGACGAGGTCAGAGACAGCAAACTTCAGCAGGCTTAGGAGCCACCAAAAGTTCCCACCAAGCATTGGGGTATGGTGCCAAGGAGTCGTGTTTGTGTTGTGCCGACCTAATGGGGCTTTGCCCTCCCCCAGACGCACTCAGACCAACACTGCCCGTCTGGGGTCCTGCGATCCTGGAACAAGATACACCATGTCCATTGGCTGAGCCGCCATTCTGTCGCTGGTGCCCTCGGGTACTGACTGTGCACTCTTTAGCCGTGCTTTGGGCAGCTTCTCGTATCGGCATGTGCATGGGTAGCAAGAGGAGTACTGGTGACCATCCCACATACAGCCCTGTAGCTGCCTCTGTGCTGGCTTTGCAGGAACCACCCCTGCTTTGAAGCACTTTTCTGTTTCTATAGCTCTCCGCATGGCTTTGAATCTTAGACAGCCCTGGTAAGACGATGATCTAAACTGACCTAAAATCCAGGTCAAGCAAAATTTAGGTTAATTTCACTGATGTCATTTTTAAAATTTTAATTGGCATAAACCCTCTGGGGCAGGGACTTTTTCCAGGGAGTGCGTGTACAAGCTAAATCCACCAATGGAGTCTCATACAGTCTCTGAAACCCCTGATTTCCAAACTTTTTTCATATTTACACTTTACACATTCATATCGGGCTGTTTCCTTCCTATCGCTTCAGGAAAAAAAGAGGCGCACACACGCTCAAAACAGGGGATGAAGGGACTGATGCTAAGAGAGTCCTGCCAGAAGCAGCCATTTCTGCAGACTGAAAGATCAGGAAAACATAAAGGCAAACACAGAGCCCATTAAACACTGGTGGAAAAATGGAAGCCCTGGAAAGTCTCCAATATAATTAAAAAGCAGTCCAGAACTGGAGTGTTTCTGTGTTTGTTTTCTGCCCATTTTTCATGGTTTGCTCATTGTCACCTCAAACCCTCCCAATATCATTAATAGAGCTGACCAATGTTATTTCTAAGAAAAATATTTTCATTAAAAAAAGACATTTTCCTGAAAATAATTTTTCTGAACATGATGATATATTGTTGAAATACTCCTTTTTCTATAAACAATTGACTTTTTTTAAGCAAAGTTTGTTGAAAATTTTCCTGGAAATATTACCAAATCTTTGTCAGCTAATCACGTATATAGCATTTTTACTTTACAGAATATGTTGGAAAGAAGTGTACAACAGGGCCGCCTGTAATACAAAGAAATACAAGTAATGTTGCTTGCAGGAGTACAATAGTTCATGTTTTAAAGTTTTGAGTGGTTTTAATAATCATCCCCAAAATCCACAGTATTGCGACTCAAGTATGTGCTGACGAGCAGCGGAAGGCTGCTCAGCAAAGCTTTATTTCGAATGGGCATCTGTGCACTCCTGCTCTGCCCTCCTTGCTACCCTCCCTCTTGGAGATGTTGGGTGGATGGACTCCTCTTTCCCATCCCACCAAAATAATGAATCGCATCTGTTTTCCTCACTTTCCCATTTCCAACACAGAATGGCATTGAATATGCCAAAATTTCCCTGTTTCCATCTTTTTTCTGTTATCTTATGGATGTTGAACTCCACCGAGGGACTAATTACATTCATAAAACTACCTCCAAATGAATCTCATGGGAAGGCTAAGAAGACAGCACGAGACCTACCGACCCCGAGACACATGGGGATGGATAGCCTAGGAAGAGCTCGGTGTTTCCAAGACCCCAGAAACCTGGTCAAAGCGATGGGGAATGCGCTGGTGTCCCCCGGGGCCATGCGGGGAGGTGGCTCTCCAGCTGGGCCACAGCCATCCTGGGGCAGAAGCACCTCACCCATGGGCAGAGCGAGGTGGGACTACCCCAGGTAACAGAGGGATTAGGTGTGGCAAGGGAAGGAAAAAAAAAAAAGGAGCAGCCAGAAAATTACATACAGGGGATGAATTGTGACTAGTTTGGGGGAGAGGAGGTTCCTCAGCTTCGTGTTAAAGAAATATCTTAATCACAGTAATAGCTTAATTTTGTGTGTAATTACAACTCTGCTCTTCCCTCGCTCCCCCACCCTGTCAGCGGTTAATTTTGCACACACTGTGTGCACATTAAATATTACCTTGCCGTGTACACGGGGTACTTATTGACACAGATGCAGCGCACTTTAAACCAGGAGGGGGGGAAGGGAACAGGGAAGCGCTGGAGCCAGGACACAGGGCCCAGCCCCACTGCAATGGTAATTTGTGGTTTTTCCTCCAACGTTTAGTAGCCACAAAGAAGTCTTAGAAATTTCTGGTCAGAACCAGGACTCCCCTGTTCCTCTGCAGACGAAACACTGAGCCCTCACACTGCAACCCAATAAATATTTCATCTGGTTTGGAGGGAGAAGGGGTGGAGCCCAGCAGAAATTGTGTTTCACAAACGCAAACGACAGCTCAGACCCTCTAAAAGCCAAATCCTACCTCGCCTCCCACCTCTGCGCGCGCCCGCGAGCGCCCGGGCATCCCGAGGTCCGGGGGACGTCGGTGCTGGCGGGCGGTCACGGCAGCTGAGCACGTCCACGGGGCTCCCCGCAGAGCACCGCAAAAAAACGGAGAACCCAAACCGGTAACTGGACGGTAAAAACATTACACGCAGAGAGGAGACTCGGAATCAGCGCGAGCCTGCAAAGATTCAAAATGCGTTGGGAGACAGAGATGTAAGTTTAAAACACCCCACCTGTACTCTGCCCCACAGAGGTGCTGATCCATAACCAGTATTATGAGGCCAGTTTAGAGGACAGATTTCTCAGAAGGTATTTATTTCACCTTCTCCTGTTTTTAAGTCTTAGTTTGGTCAGAATTTGGTGCCAAGTCGGAGCATTACCCTTAAGTTTGATCATCCCTCCTTGCCTTCCTGAAGGCACTTGCTCTGATTCAAGTAGACATTATGATCAATGACTCCTTGACCAAAGAGATGTAGGCCAAACTCCTGGAGTGTCTGTACACCATTTTGTACCGCGGGCCTTCGGGTAGTCCTTGGGATGCAAAGCGCAGCACCAGGATTCAATCCAGTGGGAGACAATTTAATTTAAACATTAAAATAAATGAAATTAAAGGGTCAGAATAAAAGTTAGCAAATAAAGAGCAAAACTACTGTCTAAGAGGATTATACCAGCATTCTTGACAGAAAGGAGGTTCAACAAAACATACTGCAAAGAAGGATTTCAAACCCCTGCGTCAATGTTGTACATGCGAGTGGGAAGGTTTTCTGCAGACACGTGCGTAGGTGACAAACCAGGCTCATGCCTACGTAATCAGTCACATTTAATGTCCTGAAGAATATCCTATCCTTATATCTGGTGTTAAAAACTTACGTCCTTATATACATTTCTGTGTGTTTAATTGTACGTGCATGATTCTTCTTGTGTTTCTTCATAGGTCTGATCCCTCCTTTGACTGAGGCACTGCCACTTACCTCAGTGTGGTATGTTGCTAAATTTTCAAGAGGCAAATGGCTCTCTAGGAAGCTTTAACTACTAATAGTAAAATCTTGAAAGACTCTCATAAAAAAAAAATAGCTAAGCAGCCAACGTCATAAAGACTCATCTTATGAACTGCTGCAGCTCTCCAACGAAAATAAAATATAAAAGGCATGATGCCCTCCAGTGTGACAATAAGGAAGAGAAACCTATCTCTCTACTTTCAGTAATGGGAGAATAATTTCATTTTATATATTAACATAGCAACTTTCAAAATTCCATGTTGGCCTAGCACCAAAGTAAATCATCTATCCAACCACTCTGGACAAATAAGCTCTGATAAAGGAAGGGTTTGAAATCAATATACAGAAGTTAAGTAAAACCTCCATGAGTTGTTGAACTGGAAGAGAGAAGACAATTCAGATCTTCATTTCCAAAGTAAGCTGAAGAGAGATGGACACGGGAATTTGCAGGAGGATTGTTTTCCCATAGGCCGTAATCACTACAAGGAATAAATCAGGGGTAAAAATTATTTAGGGCAGGACTGTAATCTAATGCTAAGTGCTTTTAACACTGAAGGGAAATGCCCGCATTGCTCTCCTGTCGCTGCCCTCTGAGAGATTTATATTCAGTTTTTAATAGTCGTTACTGAGAGGAAGATTTAATTCCTGCCCCAGCTCATCCAAGCCCCCTATGACTGGTAAAATTCAGGGTATGCTGAAAGTTTGGAGTATATAGGAGACAGTCCCATAATTCTGGAGAAACCCAGCTGCGCTGCTCGCCAGGAGCGCGGCCCGGCGCAGCCATGCCACCCTCGGTATCTCCATACACAACTTCCACGCAACAGGCAAGTCACAAAGGCCATGAAATCAAGTCAAAGACAAATATGCAGGAATAGAAACCAACGCAAGCGGCGATCAGACGAGTCTCTCAGTAAATGACACAGTTAATAGCCCCTGAAGATTTAATGTTTTATCCTGTATTTAAACTCCAGCTGGCCCCTTGGATCACGTAGGAACTAAAAGCCGCAGGTTACTGTATTATCTCGTTTTGCTCCATTAATTCCTCGGGCTGTCAGGCTCCTCCCGGAACGCTGAGGCTCAGTCCTTACCGCGTTTCAGAGCGGATGAACGGTGTGGGGATCAGGTCGTATACGAGCTACGTGACGAAAATATTCCTATTAACAACAACAAAAGCCTGTGCCACAGATGCTGAGGTCAGCGTGCGGGAGCACGAGCAGCCGAGCCCCTTCTGCAAGTGCAGCGACGTCAACCCCAAGACCTGAGCTAAGGGGTCGAGCACCGGTTCACTGGGTGCGTTTCTCCAGACCGGAGGGTCAGAGGTTTGGGGACCGCTCTGAGTGACCAACCCTTTGTTTGTTTTTCGGACTGAACCGATTAGTGTGAAATAGCAAACAGTCTTTCAGTAACCTGCTATCAAAACTTGTCTGGGTGTTAGCCTGAATTTTGTGAGCCGTGTTGGGGATTTTCTGGGCCAAGCCATTAAGTTCAGATTTCACATCATTATGACTAGCTTGATTAAAAGAAAAGCCACACATTTTCTAAATAGACTTGTGGGAATTTCTCTTCTTTAGTAGCCTTTGGGTGAACACGCCTTTGTTAAATATCAACATATGTTTTTCTACCCCCCAAAAAAGGAGGAGTCCTTTATGCAGCATTTAAGACGGGGATGTATTTGCATAGAAAATGGCCTCACATCAGTCGAAGAAGTTGGCATAAAATCTAAAATGACCATTTAGTTTTGATATGATTGATAGCATAAAGACAGATTAAAAAAGGTTACATTTGGTTCAGTTAGATGTTGATACCATTTCTAATTTGCCAACTTATCGATTATTATTAACAGGAAGAAAATGTGGTAGATATGTACAAACTACAAACAAAAAGTGCAAGTGATCTTGAAAAAAACACCTAGTTTCATTATCTGAACTTACAAAACAGTGCAAACAATAAAAAGGGAAAGGGTTCTGAAACCTGAATAAAACTCAATGCTTCAGTTCAATGATTTTTAACTGCCTTTGGAAAAGATCTTCAGATTGACAAGGTGACGAGAAAAACCAAATCTTTCTCACATTCCCTCAGTTTGAGTAAATTAAGATATATCTAATGATGCAGGGAAAGTAATTATTATATTTTTAATACCTGATTTGAATACCGATGGTGTCTCTCCAGTCAAATGAAAAGAAAGGCTGAAATTGGACATATTATTTCATAAATTTATGAAAAGCTGCAAATATCATACTCTTTAAAATGATAATAAATCAGGCTAGATCCTGAAGTCTATTTATTGTACTTGGAATTAGGAATAATAAAACCAAAACTTCTGCAATATTCACGGTGGAATTTAATGGAAATAAAATGAACCTCCACAGTTTGATTTTGCGCCTAAAGCATTGTCGTATTTTTGGACCCAAGGCGCTTCTAAAATTACATTACTCGAAAAGTTGTAATAAGCGCATTCAAGTGCAAATCGACGTATTTTTATCTGGGGTTTACGCGAGCCCGGCGGTCTCCCGTCGCTCCTCTCCGGTCGCAGAGGCGCAGCCTTCCCGCGGCGCGGGGCCGGTGCCGTCCCTGGCGCGCTCACCCACAGAGCGCGATGTGTCCAACGTGCCCTGAGAGAGAGGTCACTCTGATGCCGCCTCGGCTTCGCATTTTTCAAAGCCAGAGCGGTTTCAGGAACAGGATCTGTGAATAACTCTCAAATGAAATGAAGCTGTATGTAGGTTCCAAAAATAAAACAGCATTTCCATATGCTGATTTTTGCTAAGTTTATCAACCTCTTTCTTGTTTTTACTTTGCAGCCTATATATTTCGCAACTTCTTTTTTTTTAAATGAACTTTTTCCTTAGTCCTTTTACCTCCAGAAATCCAGTAGTCTCATTCTGCAAACCTTCTCGCATATTCACGTTCTATTAAAAATTTAAAAAAAAGTCAAGAAAAAACTTAAACGTAGCTCCATGAGGGAGACTCTCACTGGGACAGCCTCGAGCAGGGCTGTCACGACCACCTCCAAGACAAAAAAAAGAAGAGAAGTATTTCTGAGGAGACTTGCATCCAATTCCTTTGAAGTAATATTAGCTGAGAAAAATTTGGACAAGATTTAAACCTACATTTTCATGTTTACCAGTTGGCTGTAGCGATCTCCCTTACGCCATAAACAGAGATTCTGACATCACCTGAGAAAGAAAATGTATTAGCAGGGGCAACTCTGGAGAAAGAAACATCCTGTTTTTTTCAAGTATCTCAAAGAGTTTGAACATATGTGGTTAGTGGAACATAAACAAGCAAATAAAATGAAAACAAATAAAATTATTTCCTATATGAATATTTTCCATGCTAAAGGGAGCGGGATTTTAGAAAACATTCTGTAAACAGGAACTTGCAGAAACATACCCAAAATCCAAATGATCCAAATGGATTTTTTTTCTTCTCCACTACAGACTCGGTGAAATGCTGATACAGAAATGCATGTAACAACTTCCATGCACATGAGCTCTTTTTTTCCTATTTCTATTGCAACGATGAGTTGTTTTTTTCCTAATGCACAACGTCCCTAGCTTGACTTAGAAAAGACTCACTGGGGTTCACATTCAAACCAGGCTGGACAAGGCTTCATGTGAATTTTGTCTAACTTACGGTGGAAAACATGCACACAAAATATGGTTTTGATGAAACTAAGCCACTTCAGCTCAAGGTTTGCATTAAGGTTTTCATTAGTTTGAACTTGAAATGCGCAGCTGAACACTGGCTTACAGCCTCATGCGAGTATGAATAAATACAGAGCTCGTTCACGGACCTCCGAGTGCCACATTTCATTTAGCTTCACTCTCCCACACTTTCATGTGGCTTTAATTATAACTTATTAAACCTATTGAGGCACGATCCTTAATCAAGAATTTAATTTTTTTTTTTTTATTTCTGAACTGTAATGGACAACATTAGCTGCGTTCATATTAGTCATTACCCGTGATGGTAAAACAAAAGGAGCTTTTTGAAAACGGGGAGCAACCTATTGATCTCTGGCACCGAGCTGCTATCAGGCTGCCAGTTAACTACACGGTAGCTCGTGATAGGGATGAAACACTGAAATACAGCACGCACTTCTCCTGGGATATACAGAGAGAGGAATGAAAGGAAAAACAAACAGTCTGGGGACAGGGGTGTTGGCAGCGGCGGCAGAGCCCAACGCGACGAGCTGCCGTTTCTGTGCCTGCCGGTCATCCCCCGCGCCTGCGCACCCGCTCCCCAGACCCACTCGCTCCGCTGGGAACTCGCTCAGCCCCTTCTCCAAGACTTAGTTTTGTGCACATTATTTGCCAGGTTAATTAAGGAGATTGTGCTCTCATTTTCTTCCTTTGCCCATTGCTGTTAACCTGTTTGGTTCAATGCAAAATGTACCCTGCTTCAATGCAAAATGTACACATCTGCAGCGTTCCTGGGTCTGTCTGCAGCTGACCTGCCCTGACATTGCTCCGCCGCCCTCCTCAGATCGACACCGGTTTAACCTAGTGCCTTGGTTTTAGAGGAAGCCTTAAACAACAGGTAGATTAAAATCACTACAAATATCACACAGAGTGTGATACGCACATCTAATAAGTAAAAAACCTGAGGTTAAGTAATTCCTCCCTGCAGTTAGGCTAATATATATGTGTTGCAATTTTGCTCTCAAATCTCAGATACCAACTTTACTCACGGTTGAACATTTACTGAAATTAAAAAATGTGATGGTAGAGGCAGCGATAGGTTGTCTGTGCTGACAGCTCTATTGACTTCATCCCAAGTTTAATGACATTTTGTAGCTGGCTGTCAACTTTCCATTAAAAGGAAAAACAATTTTTTACTCTGTATAGAGAAGCAAGGCATGAAAACACAGTTTTTAAAAAATGAGAGTGTTTCACAATTTTGAACATGATTCTCAAATTTCAGCTGACTTGCGAAGCCAACGCCATCCTCAGAGGGAGCCTGCTCTGATTCTTGTTCCTTGCTGTATTAGGAAGGCACTTTCCACGAACAGGCATGGGAAACCTCCAAATCCAACATCCACCTCATGTATTCTACATGTTTTAAAACGATTATGTAAAATAAAAAACCCAAACCACTCATAGTGGCAATTAGCCTCAAAATGACAAACTGCATTACAGACACGCAGAGCTCGTGGATTACCGCTGCTCTAGCTGAGAAGGGGACATTCAAAAAAGAGCTAACTGAGTGGAAATAATAAACATTTGGCTCCTCACTCCATTTTCATTCCTTCTTCTGTTTCATGGACGGGTGGTTTCCACGGGTCTGGGAGAGGAGACACCTCCCGTGCCGGAGCGATGCTGGGACAACGCTTCGTACACCTCCCCACGACGCCTGTGCCAACCCCGTACCCACCCACATGCACCCTGAAGGTGGTCACCACTACAAGCCAAACTTTCTGATCCCTGCAAAAGGTCCAACCAGCCTTTTCTGCTGCTGTTTAGAAGAAAAATCTCCTGCTGGTTCGGGATGGTGGTGGGACCTTTTCTGGGTATTGTGGCCAGTCAGTAAAGCCCTGCTTACTTTTGCCTTCCTGTGAAGCAAGGCAGCTGGCATCCCCATGTTGAAAGCTGCCCAAATTACCTTCTTTAGCATCTGTACAGCTCTGGCTTGCTGACTGCTCCCTCGGCCCTGCTTGGGCAGGGGTGATTTATGGTTACCTACCAACCTAGCACACCCTCCGTGCCATCCTCTGCTGCTGGTAGGTGCTGATGCCCCCAGACCCATCCGATGGCAGCACCTGGGTGGGATGGGAATGTTTCTTTCCAAACAGTTCCTCCTCACAGATACGCTCTGTGCATACGTGTCTGGCGAGGAGTTAGCCATTTATTTTTCCTCCCGGTAGGCATGTTTGGAGCTGTGGGTGGCCTCTCCTGTTTAAAATAAAGAAGCCAGGAGGAAGCTTTGTTCTTTGCAGACTGAAACTCGGAGCGTCTGTCCTGTACTATGCGGGATAAGAAAGTAGCTGAGCTTGGTCTGCTAGACAGTTAGTTCCCCATCTTAATTTTTTTTTTGCTTGGTTTGAAGGAAACAGGAACACAAGGCAAAAAGAAGGAGAAAGCAACCTTGTTGAAGGACAAGCTCCATTGCTCCATTTGAAGAAAATGCTGTGATTCTGGATAGTCAACACACAGGAACTCTTGTTTCTACAGATGATAATGAGATCAAAATATCTGATACCAGCTCACAGCTACTGAAGGGTCTTGAGCCATGTTTTGTTGTATTAAGATTCCCAGAGCTATCAGCCCAATTAGGTTGTAGAAATATTTCTGCAGGGCCATGTAAGGCAGAATATGCTTCATCCTTTAGTCACTTTGTATTAAAGGAGATCTCTTTAGAGCTTTGCTCAGTTTACCTCCCCTTTTACCTATTTGTGGCATGAAATAGTCCCTTTGATCATGGCTTCTAGCCTCATTAAAAAGACATGCAAAAGAAGCAGAACTAGAACAGGTTTGGTTGTTTTTTGTTTTGGGTTTTTTGTTTTGTTTTTTTTTAATTCAGGGCCTCCTAACATATTGCAAAACCATCTTGGCAAACTTGAAGACACCAAATTCTCTGAAAAATTACTCTAAGCAGCCCTGCCCAGTCCATTAGTTGTGGGCGTACATACAAGGACATTACAACACAAAGCATGAAGGACTAAGTCACCTCATCGATCCTCCCAGTGCAGGACAGGTTGGTTTTCTGCCTTCCCTTTCACCATTCTATACCTTTTAATCTCATAATAAATATTCCCTTTCTGCAATGGAAATTTGTCCACTGTAGGGACATTTACGACTTGTCATCAAATGTTGGACCAACGTAAAGACATCATGAACAAGCACGCACATCTTAACCTTTTCACTCACAATCGTTTCTGACATAAAGAACGACTCCTGGATGTTTCTGGTCCTGCGTGCCACATCCTGACAACATAAGAAACAGGGTGTAGTGCCACTAGCCCTTGATTTACATAGTGTTCATTATATCACTGCTTAACTCAGCTCTGTGCATCCAGTGTAAACCCCATTTTTCTGTCTGAAACTTGGCTAAGGAATGGTAGGAGATGCTTCATTATAGCATGTCTTTAAGTGGACGAAGAGCCTATTTTTAAACTGGTATTTTGCAAGTCATTAATCCATGACCTGGATGTGAGCCTTTAGCTGTTGTCCTCCCCAGTGACCAAGTTATTTACTGCATCTGACAAATGGCTATTTTTCATAGTTGTTTTCAAAAGACGTTGCACATTTCAGAGATGTTAATGGAGCATTGTAGCAGCCTTCATGATATCCAGTGGCTTGTATCCTTAATCCACCCTGAAAGATATACGGGGCACTTTAACAGTGACTCATGCCAGTGTAATAGTATGATTATGTAATGTCCTTAACATGTGATGCATATTATTCTGATTATTTCTTGGATACTTCAGTCTAATAAATCCGCATGGTATTAATATTGAGCAATGATCCAAGAGTATTTGAGCTGCGTAACATCCACAGAAAATCTGCAAGAGTCTTATTGATACAGTTCCCATATCAAGTCCGTGTCCATGATTAGCACTAACAACTGGGCAGAACTGAGCTTTTAGGACCACCTCGAAAATGAGATATAAGAGAAAGCATTTATTGCAAATGTAAATATATCCTGCAACGAATGAACATGTTTTCATTAAATCAAGTTTTAAGAGAGATTTTCTGGCAGTACAGATAATTGATACGAACAGATAAAAGATGGTGAAGGCTGATCTGTGTGGACGTTGAAATGACTGTCTAGAGTCAGAGCAGTGATCCCACCAGCCCAGTACCTGGTGCCTCAGAGCAGGCATTTCAGAGGGAGGGTGGCAACTGAAAGCAGGGAGATGATAAGGAATAACCAGCTCAAGATTAAATTTCCAGCAAAAGGAACCAGGAGGAAATTTATGCACCCAAATGTTAGCCCCAAGATCAATTCCCCCTCTTTTTTCACGTCTTCAATTATGCCTTCTACATCTCCATGTCTACATGTATTACATAGACCCAGAACAGCTTTACTAGTGGTGTAATAAACCACCATATTACAAAAATGACACTTCACTGTCTATCTTGAGACAGAGTGAATTAAAGAGGACGTGATGATGAACAGAAGGTCCTCCAAAATGATATTCTCAGCCTAAGTTTCCATGGCTTAATCTGTGTTTTGGTTTAACAGGGAAGAACTCCATGGTGGCGTGTTGTTTTAGTGGTTGGAGTATGACATAAAGTAAAACCCATAAGTTCAAAGTGTCTAGCTGTTTACGGGAATCCCACCACCCGAGAACTGGCAGGAGCGTCCCGCATTACTCATCTGCATTAACTCTTTGGATAAACATTTTCCTGTTGAGCATAAGGTTGAGCTGCACATTTGCCTGACAAAAACCCATGTTCAAAAATAAACACAACGCATGTCTGAATTATGGGCTTATTTCATACAAAAAAAGATATATTTACACAAGGGTAGCTCATCATGACACGTTCATTCTCCAAACTAGAAAGTCCTCCTCCTGTGAAGGGATTCGGGAGGAATAATTACTACGGAACAGAGATCTAAATATTAATGAGTGTCAGCCCTTCAAGAAGCGATAACAGCGTTAAGCCATGCCAGCTATGCGAGACGCGAGTTTGAGGGTGGCTTTGTAAGTCTTGCTCCGCAGCGAGCGTGGACGGCAAAGGAGCTGGCAGACACGCCGGGTCTGCCGCAGTGCTGCTTCCGAGTGCGGAGCTGGGAAAGCGATCTAATGCTCTAACGACAGAAACACCTACGTCTCCCACGTATACCATAATAAATTATTGGCATCAATTGAATTTCCATGATGTCAAGTAAGTGTGAAGGAAAATAGACTGCAGCTAAATGGAGGACAGGAGCACGGAGCGAAAACACAGGAAGGCACAGTCAGGTTTTTTTTCCTTTCCCCAAAGAAGGAGGCGGCACATTTAAAAGACGAATTGAAAGAGAAACTCAGCTTGCAACGACGACTGCTCAGAGATTCTACTTAAAAGCAGCCCTGCAAGCCCACCACATTTCATACTACGTTATAGTTGCACGCATCTAGCACTGACGGTTGAAGCAAGGTAAGGGTGCATTACGGTAAATAATACAGCAAAAGAAATGTCAGGGTATTTGTATTTCAGGTCTGGAAATACCTCTATCCTACAAACTGCATTTAAAGACAACTCATCAATAATAATTTGTGCAGCAAATTAGAATTCTGAAAGATCACAGAATTATGTTTGCAGTGCAACACATTTAAATTGTTTCACGCCTATACTATTTTGTTGCTGTTGTACAGCTAAGCAGCAATGCAACGTAATTTCCGTTTCCCTATTTGATTTTCCCACAAGTTTTTTAACTTTTTTTTTTTAATTAAAAAAGTGATGGACTTCTAGTAAAGTTCAGAGCCTGTGCATTGCTATTTAGCATTAGGGAAGCAATAATATTTATAATCCAGTGCTGCAGATGTCAGAGTCAAAAGAAAAGGATAACACTGCAAAGAAAGCCCCAACTAATTCTCTGCTCTGAGAACATAAACAAGCCATCTCCTCTAAAAGGAGAGGACTTCCCAAATAATCTAATCCTGGGAATGCTTTGGGCCCTGCTAATCTCAGACTAGGTTCTCCGGTCACCAAACCCCCCCGCCCAAAAAAAAGATAAGACACCAAGAAACCACACAGATTAGAAGGGTCAGCTCTGAGGTTTTGTGTGAACGTAAGCAGCGAAAGGCTTTGCCCCAAGGACCGTGCAGCCGACGACCCCGACCCGATTTCAGGATGGAGTTGTGTCCTGACTCAGAGCGGAATACGCCCACCCAAAGGGCAGGACTATCCTCTTCCCGTCATTTTCCAGCTTTATCAAGTCCCTGCCAGGTGCCCCCTTTTACGTGTAGACGTGGTGCTTAGGGACGCGGTTTAGGGGTGGACTTGGCAGCGCTAGGTTAACGGTTGGACTTGATGACCTTAAAGGTCTTTTCCAACCTAAATGATTCTAGTCTGTTCTAAATGGCTACACAGCTCTAGTAAGCCCTGCCTCAACGTCTAAATCAGCCAGCAGAGCAGTTATTTTTCTTCCTAGAGAAGGCCACGCTGATAAAATACAACTTAGACCCAGCCAAAATGCAGCATGGTGTCGCAATCAAACAGCCTCTAGCTCCTGCATCCTCTAAGCCTCTCCCCTTCTTTTACCAAGAGAGGCATCTTCCGGATCCCCATGTGCCAGGGGAACGGATTACGTCTCCCAGCTACCTCCTCCTTCCCCTGCCAACAGTTACCATGTTCCGTCACAGAAGCGGCTCATAGAAATATGCCCTTCTTTCACTGGTATCCTCAGGGGGATTTTTGCTGGGAGAGGCTGGGGAGCGCTCACGCAAGCCGTTGTGCTGGGGACGATGAGGGCCAGCCTGGAGGCAGCGCCCAGGAGCATCTTCATCAGCACACTTGTGCCTGGAAGAGGTCCGTCCCCCGCTGAAGAGGGGGTTCCCCTTCTCCGTGGTTCGGTTTCCACATCTGCAGGGAATGAACCCAGCAACGTGCATCCCTCTCCACACGCCTGCGTGGCTTATACGAACTGCCTGAACTCCAGCAGATGGCCAAGAGTTTCTAAAGCAGTAACTAATTTGTGGTGCCGGACCCAAGATACCTTAAAGACAACTGATACTTAAGGGGTGGATATTCTTAAAAGTTTGGCAAGATGTCATTAAACCTCTTGATTTTGGCAACGTGCTGAAAATGATTAGCATCTCAAATGCCGCTCACACCATCTTCTTCTGGGCATAACAGAATGAAAATAAAACAGAAATTCAAATGCAACTGGAAAAAATAGTCTATCTTACTGTTGCAGCTAATAAGTATTATGTCTAACCTTCAGCTAGAAACAAGACGACAGCTAGGCCAACTAAGATTTTTCTGTATTGATTGAAAGCAGAGAAGGCGCATTTGGTAGTTTATCAATTCCAGTGGAAACCAAGGATCATGGAACTAAAAGATATTAATCACTATGGATTAGAGACCCCAAGGCTTCTATTAATTTCCCTGTCCAGTTCTGTTATCTTCTCAGAGTTTCCTGTCATTTCTTTAAGACTTTCCTTGTAAATTTTGCATTTAAAGCTGTAAGAAGGCCATTAGACGATGGCAGGAGTCCTGTACTTTTCTCGTAATGAATTCTCAAGTTACACCGGGTTTTCCTATGCCAAACAAACTGAAGCCACACACAATTATACTTCGGCTGCACTGAATAGACATTCTTCAGTAGGATCTTCTATTTTTAATTCAGCTACTGCAATAAACTGGCTAAGGATTCTGGGCTTTACAGCCCCTTGTTATTTTGTATAAAAATAAAACATTAGGAACAACTGCAGTGTAAACACATGCATGGTACATTATTCATGCAAATAACAATTTTTGGTTTTGCTCTAATTGGGAATATAAGCATTAGGGCACTCTGGAAGCCCTGGCTCTCCACCAGTCCAGCCTGTGCAGCTTTTGCTGGTGTTGCTCACACCACAGCTTCCCCCGAGAAAGCCCCGTGCACTTGGTGTTCCTAAATGCGTCGTAGGCAAAGGTGGTAGAGTTTGGCACATGGAGAAGACTGCCTTTTTATTTCCCTCTTATGCAGAATAAAAAAATAATTTGTCAGCCTAAGCAATCTAATCTGGGAAGCTGAATTTCTTCCCTCTTATTTGCAGGGCAAATGGGGGCACTTATTCCCTTCTGCCCAGGCAGCTGCTGCTCCAGCAAAAACTGCAGAGCTGTAGTGGCTGATGGGCCTGAAGCAGAAGTTACCACTCATCACTACCATCACAAGATGACTTCAGTGAACTAGAAGAATTAGGTTTACAAGTTTCTAAAGAGAATAGCACTTCTCAGACCTTTCTTACAGGGTCCCCATAGTCATGCGAGCATGAAATGAGCCATGTCTTTTAGGCTCAGCACATGTCCTGAGCAGTCTCATGGCAGATGCTCTAGTGAACATCAGTTCAAACTTTAAGCATCCACCTACCTACCAGTGGACGTGTAGGACTATTCAGCCCCAGGTGGAGATAGAAATCTTCCATTACCACACCAAACCACCGAAACAGACCATTTGTTTCAGTTAAAACCCCTGGGATTTTATATCAGAACAATATGGAGTTTCCCCTCCCACTCACCCCCTTATTAAGTCAACTCAGGTCATATTTTCAAGCTTCTTTCTACCACCATCGGAACCAAGACCAAGCTTCCCATCTCAATAAACACTTGAATATAGTCCATTGATGTCAAGAGCTGGGCCTTGCGCTGGTCAGCAGCATTCCCCTGGGTCTAAATGTTTTAGCTCACATTGACCTCAACTCCATACCATTCAATTTAATGCAAATACTGGTTTCACAGTGCTGCATGTACTGGTTGGGCAGCCCTCTAAATTGAGAAAAAGCTCTATACGAAATAGGAATTATTGCTAGCAATGTTATTAAACTTTCATACCATTCCCTTTGCAGATTGAACTAGGGGGAAATGAACATATTTTTATGTGGGTTTTTTTTGTTGTTGTTGTTATTTTTACTGTAGTTTTGCAATTCAGCAGCTTATAGTAAATAGTGGCTTGAGGGAACCTCTGTTTGCAGGACAGAGTTCCTTACTCATCAGTCAGGCTATAGACAAATTTTCACCTTTGCTTTATTATCCTAGAGTCAGGACCATAATCCACTAACGACGTCCAGCTTGGTGACAACACTTATTTTTCTTGAGAAGTAAAGAGGTATCCAAAACTAGTCACTAACTTACGTATGAGGGAGGAAGAGTGGAGGAAAGTAGGAGATGCAGGAGGCATTTCTTTGATTTTATGTGAGCAGTTTGCACTTTTTACCAAGAAGCTACTTACTACTACTGCACTGCGGTATGCCAAAGCTATTCAGGAAAAGCTTCTCTTTCGATTCCCCAAGTCCTATTTTAAAATTTTTCCACATGTCCACACTGTCATTCGTTTCATTCAGTGCTGAATAACCTCCCCATTTACACACCTTCTTCCCCCTATCCACAAAGTGAGCATTTAATATCTCACAGGTTGATTTCCTTTGATTTCCCCACTTACCCAGCTCTCTTTGTAAGTCCTTTACCCTGCTCCCAAGCCATCTATTAAACAGCTCCCAGGCAGACCACGGAGCTGGGCAGCAGGATATCTTTGCAATAAGTCTTAAATTGAAAGCTCTGCTGCGTCTCCCCACTGTGAGGGCCTGCTGAGATAGGCTTCTTTTAATATTGCCTTAATAGGCTCTTCAAACTCAGTTAATTAAGTTCAGTATACCCAGACAGATTTTCAGTGCCTGCGGAGACCGTGTGTCTTGGCAAACGGGAGCCTATTCCTGCAACAGTTATTATCAATAGAGCTTCAGAGAAAGCGATTACAGCACTCGTGAGAAAATGTAATCACCTTCTGTGATTTTGCTGGCTCCGCACGTTTCTGATGAAGATTGTGCGCAGCCCGACGTGAGGAGGAGCCCAACCCGGAGCCACGGCCGGCGATCCGGCTGGGGAAGACGGGGCTGGAAGAACGCATCCTCAGAGGCGGGGACCAGGGGGAAACACTGCCCACCCTCCCCACATACCCTTAAAGACTGAGCTGCCGGGGCTGTTAATCACTCAATTAGGCCCTAATTATCAACACCCGCTGCATCAAAAGGCCTCCCACGGTCGGGGAAGGCTGCAGCCGTCCGTTCTGACAGGTGATCCCTTCCCCAGGCACGATGCCCACAAAGGGCTCGGTGGAGCCACCGGCTGCAGGGTCTGCGGCCGCCGGCGGTCCCGGCGGAGGATCAAAGCCGGGGAAACGGCTGATCGCAGACTGGCTGCACCGTCCTTCCTCTCTCCCAGCGAGATGTAGCACGGTTTTATTGATTATTCACCCCGCACTGGCGCTGAAATGAAAGTGCTGGCCTCCGGGAACAGGGCGGGAGGGGTGCGGAGTCTGGTCCTTCCTCTGAGGCGGCGAAGGCAGGCTGGGATTTTAGTGAGCTGGGGCAAACATCCCAGATGTAAAAACAGCTGGCAGAATTCACAGCCTCCAAAGTGACCTCTGCAGGTCAGATTCCTCTCTAATTATAATAATGTCTCTGATATTAAAGACTGGCATTGAGGCGAGACTTTTCCAGCAGCTTGGGTTGTGCTGAATCCCATGTTACCCTCTTACCGGGAAGAAGCTTGCTGAAGGCTGCGGTATTCCTTCAAATATAGGAACGTATACAGGGTAGTGGAAACAAAGGCAAAAGAAAATTCTGGGCCAGAAGTTCCTACTTTGAACAAGATACAAATATAAATACCATCCCTTCGAACACTGGAAGTTAACACTGAGGGTTGGGAACTGCACACATTTTCTTTCCTTCAGATGCAAATATATGGAAAATACCTGCTCTCTTCTTAGTGTTAAATAAATTTTTTTGCACATATTTTGTAATTTTTTTCTCCCTTCTTGAAGTTCTCCAATGTAAAGATCACATTTACTAGCTCCAGCTCTTCCTGACAAGGCTGAAAGATCTTATTATCCATTGCTTTGTATTAAATATAGTTTAGTACCACTCAGTGTATAATGATGGTTTAATTTTATAATGCGTTTCTGATATTTAGCATATGCAGATTAAATGGAATTCGTTATTTCATGAAAGTTGTGCTTTCACAGACTAACAAAGCTCTTGGAGGGAAACATCAATGCATCGCAAGAATAAATGGTGATCGGGTTGGAGCAAGAATGTTCCAACATTTACAAGGGCGTAAGTAGGCAGTGGAAAACCGAGTCCAATAATCTGGCATTATAGGATGCTACAATAATACAATAATTCTCTCAACCTTTCCAGTCCCAGTCTCATTTCCTGGGTTTTAACATTACTTTGGGTTATACGGGCATGCAGTGAGTCAGCCTGTATCAATTTTCCTAATCCTCACAAAATGTTGATAATTTGTTCAGCTGTTCTTTTTTAACAGAGTGACAGAACATATGCGTAAGTAGATTTTTAGGTTAGGTTTTTTTCTAACAGTTTCAAATTGGCATCCAGTTGAAAGCTTGTGACAAGGGATTTTAACTCCAGTACCCATAGTAAAGGCATTTGATGACATATTTTTTATCCTCGATAACATGATAAAGGTTGAAACGGAGAAAAAACCGATACTCTAGTCACCTTAGGGTTCCCTGAATTTGAATTCCTAAACTCCTGCCTGGCCTCACTCCTCCATCTGTGTAATTAGTCAGCACGGACTAGTATGTGCTGTTTCACACTTCTGACGCTCATTTCCAAGGAGGTGAAATGCTGCAGATTAAAGGCATAACAGGACTCCAGCATTCCCAGGGCAGTGTTCGACAATCCCCACTTCAACCAACGCTACTAAAAGTACAGAGGAATAAAAATCCTCAATGGTTATGAAGGAACAATCCAGAGAGAGAAGAAATGCACTCTCCAGCTCTAGATCCTCAGCTTCTGTACATATTTTCACCTGCACAATCATGCTGTCATATGCTAGCTGAAGATATGACATGCAATGCCTTTTATCCTTTTAGGATTTCTTGTCTAGGTCTGCAAGCAAACTTTTTATAAAAGTGACAGGTTATTTAAAAGAGTACATAAGAGGCACTGTATATATTTATAAGTCATATTTATAAGGCTAATATATAATAGATCCCTACAGAGATACTCCTAAGCTGGAAGCCCTGAATTATTCTCGCAAAGCCTGAGAACAGTGCCAGCATATCTTACAGATGCGTCATCCATTCTTTCACCACTTAGGATTAACTCTAATCGAAAGTGACGTTCAAGACAATCCTCGTAGCCAGTTATTTGTTTTCTTAATGTAGGCCAGAAGATTTTACCTGCCGTTTCCTTATGGCAATTTTGCAAAATATTACAGAAAAGTACCTTATGTTCTTCCAAGAGTCCTACCATTATGTCTTTATGTGAAAGAGTAATGAGTGGAGAGGTACTGGAGGAGTTCAAGGGTGAAGAGGTTTAATACATTCATTTTTTCCTCTGAAGATATATGTTAGAAATTTTTGGAGCACGAATAAAATAAATTTACAAAGGTGACAAAACTGTTTCAAAGGGGCAGAAGATCCAGTCAAAACTGCTGGTTGTCATTCAGATCTAATCAACCCTCAACTTTTGTCATCTAGGCACCTGGGTGCCAGTACTTCTAACAGCTCTGTTCACCCCCGGTACTCTTAACAGCCTCAGCTCTACTCACTCCCCTAACTTCAAGAAATACCTCCACACACACTTTAAGAAATAAAAAAACCTCTATATGCATCTATCTGGAGAAGTACAGAGGATGTCTCTTAAAAAAAGTGTACGTTGCATGGATTTACATCACTTGAGCAACTGCTGCACTTTTGTAGTCTCAGGCTAAAAGAACTGATACCCAGTTGTGAATTCAGGGAATTTGATTTTGGGAAGACCTCTTACAGACAAAAAGTACAGCTTTCACCATGGCATTCTTGAAATCCTGGGCCCCTATAAGTGGAGCACAGAAATCCTGCCAACTTCAGAGAAGCTAAGATATCTTCCTTAATGACTATAATTCCACAGGCAATCCCGGCAATTGTGTGCAGGTGACCAGCTATGTTTTCATGCCTAATTGCAGATGTTGCACAAATCCACCAGACGGCAATCATAGTGATAGTTGCCTCGAGGTGTAAAATCAAAACCTGACAATATTTGATTGTCCAAACTCCTACATATTTAATGGAGTCCCCTATGCATTTAATGGAGTCCTTTACGTATCTAATGGAGTATAAATGAATTAAGGACTCCAAATCTCCCCTTTCATAGTTCAGTATATCACAGAAAACAATCCTGCAGAAAGCATTCTATAGTCACTAAGCTTCTCGTTAACCAACTACAGGAACATTGGCTCCCTGTTGCACAGGACAGCTGAGCTATGAAAAGGACCTCTCCACTGTTTATTGAGCAGGCTTTTTGTGTCCCATTCATAACTGAGCTTTTAAGGAAAACACAGGGAATTTAAGTCTTCTCTAGGTAAAGGCAGAACAAAGCACTTGGATATTAATAGGATCATCCCATTGTTAATGAAAAGAAATACTTGACCTAGAACGAGGACAGGTTTTGATCTACGCAAAAAGCTGCTTTCAAACAAAAGTGTTTTATCGAACTCAGAGTGACAGCAAATTTCAGGACATAAAGAATAGGCTCAGCATTAAGGATATCGTGCATATTACTGCAGTGATGTCTTACAAATGTCGTAAACCATAATGCAAATACGAAGTACTAAGACCACAGGGAGACGAGCAGTGAACCTGCTGTTATCTGCCTGACCATGGCTAGCAATCTGCCTCACTCCTGCCTGCACCTCGCCATACTGTCTTCAACTCGTGTCTTGCATTTGGAATGAAATTTTCTTTTTTTGTAACAAAGACTGTTGTGTTTTCTTTCTCTATTTTAGAGCATAAAGAAGAATGAGGTTCTTGTTCATCGCATGGATTGTAGTTGTTTCTGGAATAAAATAAATTGCAGCAGGACAGTATGTTAAAGTAAATTCTGTCTATGATCGATTCAAGTGATGGAACATTTGCTCTGCATCAGCCCAAAAACTCTGGAGTGCTCGCGTCCCGCAACGCTCTGTGCTGAACAGTGGCTTTCCTCCAAGTGAGCAGGGTCAGCTTCCCGACACTGCATCTTGGTTATAATTTATCACCTAGAGTTTGCAGTGGAGCTTTTGAACATTTTCATAAAGACTAAAGCAACACACTCCTCCTTCCTAGTGCAGACTGCTCCAACGGTGCAATATGCTTCTATAGACATACGTACTATGTAATTAACCACAAGCACAAGATGTGACAGAGGAGAATGCACGGGGTAACCAATGGGCCAGAAAATACATGGGAGCAAGACAGGGAGTCTCCTACCGATGAGACTTAAGGGCCAAGGAACAGCTTGTGACACAGATATAGCAAAGATGACTTGGATTCAAACACAAACTCTTGACTCACAGACTAAGCAAGGGAAAAAGTAGTACGTGATTACAGAATGACTAACTCTGGTCTCCGCTGAGCTCTGTGGCTTGGACACTTTGCTAAAGATTTTGTTGTAAGCTGACATTTTTCGCTCTGATTAATCCTTTCCAGTCCCTGGTCTCAGCTGACTCGGCTGAGCCCATTGGAAGCCATTGTTCAGCTCTCTGAACTTTATCTCTTTTCAGTGCTTAAATAGAAGACCCCTTCTCCCCCCACCTCATCCTTCTTGCTAAAAGCCTGTTTGTAAGAGCCATAATGAAACTCCAGGTGGCCTGGTGATTTCGAAGTAATCCCCTCAGGGATTTGAAGCACTTGGTTATGCCTCATGCATTGTAACAACCCATGGATGTGATTTTCCTCTCTTTCTTTCCGCTGTGCTGCATGATTTAATAAGTGCAGGGCATTAGATGCTAAAGGAGTACTAAAAAAAAAAAAAAAAATCAAAACAATCCCTTGAAACACAACAAACTCTGCAGTGTGTGCATATGGACAGTATATCCAGTGGTTCCCCACTGAACATTATATTATCTCCTGAGCTAACCTCCACTGAAGAGAACAGCAGATAGCTCTAGAGCAAGGTCCTAATCCTAGCTCCAATACCCAGGCACCCTATCAGGGGCTACATCTGGTCCCAATTGTTCTTCCCCTCTGTCATCTACTGAAACACCACCCTGGCTGCGCTGCCAAGTCCCAGTACCTTCGAGCTTGGGAAACAGTGAGAGTCAGGTCTGAAACATTTCACCTGGGCCCCCTCTCTAAAGAAAACAGCAGAAGAGGAACGGAGCAAAATGAGTTTTCAAGGCTGAAAAAAAAAAAAAAAAGGGTTTCAGTGTATTTGATGAGTTTCCAGAGGTCTGTTTGCCACATGTGTAAAAGGCCAAGTCAAGCACAATAGATGGGAGAAGCTTGGAAAGGCAACTGCAAGATTATGGGGCTTGGGATGCCACCAGGCTGGCACTGCTACCTGGACACTTCCAGTGACTTATTTCCTAACCTGTGCTCTGGCAGCACAACCTGTTCGGCTTTCAAGAAAAGGTGAGAAAACTGATGGAGCCTTTTGCTAAAGACTCCTGAGATAAGTCATTACATTAGCTGAGAGCTTACCCCAGACTATTAAGTTATTTTAGGTATTTCCATTGATTAATGTCAATCCTTAATACTGTTACCAGAACAAAAATGAGAACTAAAAACAGGGCGCAACAAAAGGGGGGCTTAACTATTAACTCTTAATTAGTAATAGCGAAATAGGACCTACATTGCCGTACACCCTACAACTCGCCGTCGTGAGCTGTCTCCCCTTAAACATCTGGTGCCAGACGCTGTCAGACCCGGGCTACCAGTCTGAGGGGATTACAAATCTAATTCATTACAGTCATCCTCATCTTCCTCGCAGTAGGTTCCTGGGGTGCAGAGCATTGTGCTCGATTGGTTCCACCAGAAAGGAATTTTCATGGGAGAGCCAGAATGAATAAATTACCAGCAAATTGCTATTGGCAGGGTGAGATCAGGAGCAAGGAGAGAAGGACCCGGAGAAAGGGAAGGAAAGAGAGAAAGGAAGAAAGCATCTTTGCTGCACGTTGAATTGCTTGCCTAATCTTTGTTTGAGACTCCCAATCTGGGGCAGCAGCTGCTGCGATGATGTATTACAAACGACTTATTGCTGCAATGTATCATGAAGCTCCATTGCCTCGATGACATGTTACCGTAATACATCATCAGAGCACTGCCCAGCAGGAACAGGAGTCCTGGAAACCAAACAGCTCCATAAATTTTAGTACAGTCCCCCCCAAAATTGTTGTGAATTTCTTTTCTGCTCTATTAAAGATTTAAACTTCGAAAAGTGTGGGCCAGAGCAGGCACTCATTAAACAGGCTCTGATGGTTTCATAAGTCCCCCAAGTCATTAAAGGTTTTAATGTAAGCGATTAACTATTGCTATTGTTGCTCAGCAAGAATAAATTATCTTTAAATACTTTTTTATGCCCTCCCGGTAGCTAGTCAGGAACTCAAGCTTGCATGAGAGCAGGACCCTGGCTGTGGATCATCCTTGTTAAAATAAAGTATGCAGCTTTGAGCAGTGAGGCTGCATTGCGGTGATTCTGCTCCTCCGAGCTCCATCGCATGCTCCAGAGATCAGTGGAGCTGGTGCTAGGGCCACATTTACAGATGATTTGTGTGGTTTCAATCTAAGGTGAGCAGGAACCATGGATGCTCGGTCTTTCTGGAAGTTAAGCCCGTAAAAGCCCACAGGCTGTATTGCACATAACAAAGAAAACATTTTGGGATGGATTCAGTGAAGAGTTTAGCAGCTCAGAGAGGACCTCTGTGGACTAAATCCAGAGTTGCAACCCAAGAAGTACTGTGTTTGGGTCTGACTAACCCTAACATCTGACAAGCCCAGAGGCTCCTCCAACTGCCGGGTACCCCAGGGGTCCGTGCAGGCCTGCTGGGGATGAAGGACACCAGGGCAACATGATCACGTCAAGTCAAGGGCATGGAGAGCACGTTGTCCGGGAATGTGGTGGGAAGCTGCGCTCTACGCACGACTTCTCTTCCCACTGCTGAGACCCAAGCGAGCTGCTCCAGGGGCGATGTGGATGTGCCCGCTGTCACTGGATGGAAACCATAGCCTTGGAAATGTAACTGCTTGAAGGACAGCTTAGTAATTAGATATCACTGGATATCTTCGATAATACTGGATGAGCTCACAGAAGGGCATGTGCAAAGAGAAAGGATGAGCTGAAAATCAGGGCTTTAATTTTCCCAGCACAGCAATCAGATCGTATTAAGGCACATGAAGGTTTGCAAGACAAAGATTCTGCAAGACATTGGTGTTAAAATTAGATATCCTTTCTCCTTGCACTGATTAGGTCAGAGAAAAAAGTGGACTTTTCCATACAGACAGTGGAACACATTGATTCAGAAACAAGAATTAATTTAAAAAAAAAAAAAAAGAAAAAAAGGAAAAGGAAAGAAAAGGGAAAAACAGTAAAAGAGCAGAGCAATTTTACCTGCATTTAGGTTATACGGCAAACATGAACACGCCCTTTGCTAACTGGAAAGTTCTCTGTGGCACCTTGGGGTGACTCTGAGGAGGCACCCGTGTGCTTTCGCTGAGATGTGCCTTTCGCAGGCAGCGCTGGAAACTCAACGAGGGAATTGCCAGCAGCTTCTTAGAAGCGCATTTCACGGTACAGTATCAGCAAGTCGAATTTGCCTTGGAAATGCCACCGCTGCTCGGCTGGGCGGTGCTGCCTGCTATTTTGTAGTTATTTTTGATCCAAGATTAAGTATCTTTTTATTTTGTTGAAATGGATTTTAATTGAACGAGCTGCTCTGCTTGAGGTGCACCAAACTAACGTGGTTTGGTGTTTTTCTTTCCCAAATCCTAAGGGAACGTGCCCCTAGACCAACATTAGACTGTTTTGTTTTGGGGTTTTTTTTCCCCTTGGTCAAAAGATCCAGTGTGTGCTAATTCTGTCGTACTCTCTCTCACTCAATCACTCATATTCAGTGCCCCCTAAAGAAACATTGCAGAAGCCAGAAGGCTAAGAAATTACCCAAATGAACTGCCTGTGCTTTGCCCTCACATATCACATACTGAATTGTTGCCACCTTGCTGGTAAAATTAGCCACGTGTTTCACAGCGTTACCTTTACTTATCAAATAACAGAGAAGGTGCTGTGCTACACTATGTTGGGTCAAAAGACTACCCAAAATTGGTACCGACCGGCGCTTGATGACTTAAGAGAGGGAAAGGTATCTTGCAGAATTTTATTAACTAATCTTTTAAACCAAATTTTCAGAGGTCTGTGCCGAAACGTGGTGGGTATGCTTTCCCCATACAGAAAAATCATCCAAATGCATGCTTAATTTAAAGATAAAAAGTAGTTCTAAGTTAGAAAGAACCTAATGATTTTATGGCTTTGCCAACTCAGGTCTTTACTCAATTGTCCTGAAGCTTTAATGCTGAAATGGGTTCAAGAAATAGTTTATTTGATTGAAAGATGCAGTTTTGCAGTGATCTTTCTTTAATATAATGATTTTTTAAAAGAACGTGTCTTGATTTTTGATTGTTAAAAAACTCTGTCTCAAAATCTGCCTACATTTTAAAGCATCAACAGCAAAATGAAAGGTTCAATCACAGAAAAAGAAAGGATTTTTTTCTGACTCCTGTTTCTATTTTCTATCTCATTAAGGAATCCAAAGGCATTGGCTTCAGTTCAACCCAAGCCATAATAATAGCAAAAAAAAATTAGTTCAGCCATTGAGCTGAAAAATCAAATATTCATACAACTTTATGTGTACAAAATATTTCTTCTGCCACAGTTAATGAAAGCTGATGATCGTTGCATCTATTCCCTAAGGGTAAATTCTTTTCGGTCTAAAGCCAGCAGAAGGCAAATGCGAAGCCAGCAGCAGCCCGGCCGGCGGGAATGGTAGAGGAGGATGTTTGCTGTCCACTGGCTTCCCGAGTTATCGGCGCAGGCACCAAACCCCATTTGCCTCCTGCCGCAGCCGAGTCATCATCCTTTGGAACGTGATGGCAACAGAAACTCTGCTTGGGAACAGGCCTCAAAGTCAGATCCAAATTTTGCTTCTAAGGCCATCATTATTTTCCTTAGGCTACCTAAATTACACCACCAGCAAATACAATTTATGCATATGAACCCGAGAGTTTTCTACAATAACAAAACCAGAATAATGAACTGAAAAACTATCAAAACTCTAAATTTCAGGAATAGCAAAGGTGATGCAAAGTATGGTAACATCAGGACAGCCCTGTCTCTTGCCTGTGCCTCCAACTGCCCGAAACCTGCTCTCTTTCCCACCAAAGTTCACCTGCCTCTGATGTGCCCTGTGGTACCCCACCTCATCTTCTGGGTCTGCGTAAGGTATCTGAGGACATAAGGTTACCCAAGATTTAGTTTGAGGCTTCTGTATTTTGAAAGTTGCACGAGTTACCTGGGACTCAGACGACACCGGACAACATCCGATACGCCAAGGCTGCGCCGGCAGCCAAGCCGCGCGCGGAGCCGCCCTTCGTTCCGCGTGGAGCAGCAAAAGCTGCAGCATCCCATCGAGGCACCGACCCGCCCTGCTGCTCTGACAGTGGAGCAGCGTCTTCGTACCCAGTTCTGGAAGTACCTGGAACAGGTTCTAGTATTTTGCCCAATCTAGTTTCTTTTATTAGAGTTTGATCCCTATCGCAGTATTTTGGAGCCTAGACCGTAATGAAAACAAAGCTAAGCGGAGTGATGAAGACGGCACACTAGTAAGGAGGGCGAAAGCTCACAAGATACACGAGGGGAGGATTTGAGGCACAGCAAGTGCAGCAACTCGCCCATCCTCATACAGGTGATGCAGCAGCAGAGCCCAAAATCACAGGCTCGAGGTCTCCTGAGTGCTCACGCACTGTCCAGTCGCTGTCTTGGAGAGTCTCATCAACAGCTTCTTCGCCGGAGCGTGCGAGTCTGCGGCCAAAGCCCGTTACGTCACCACAGCCAGAAAAAACCCAACCCTTTTCAGTTCCCCAGCCTTCTGCAGCCCAATTTATGTCCAATTTGCAGACTTTCAACATAGCAGCCTCACAGTTCATAAAATCAAACTCAGCCAGGGCTAAGTCTCTGGGTAATGGATTTAGGATCACTCGAGGTGTTACCGGCAGTTCATGATGGGTAACTTTCTTGTTAACTAAAGTCCCTTTTGCTAAATGAGTTCCAGGTTTAACTCCCCCCAGCCTTCCCAGCCTTCCCTTTTTTTTTTTTCCCCCCTTTTTTTTTCCTTTTTGGCAGCACTGTGCTGGATGGGAAGGGAGGGGGAGAGGAGGTGGCACAGGACTTTTTATTAGCCCGCGCGTGGAGGGCTTTTCATTGCGAGGGCTACGGGGAGCAGAGACAGAGGGAGAGAGAGGGGGGAAAAAAAAAGGTGGGATAAGTTAGTCTTTGTGTAAGGGGAAGGTGCTGAAAGGAAGGCTGTGTGCTGGGGCCGGGGGATCAGCCCTCTGGCTCCGCTTGTCTACACAGGGACTATGGAGACAGCCGCCTGCCTAGAGCGGTGCTTTTCGGTTTCCGCAGGTAACGGCAAGCATGGTGGGGAACGGGGCCAAGGAGAGAAAGCCACAGATTGCACGTGGGGAGGAAAGCTCAGCCCCTCGTGGGCACTGCTGGGGTCCTTGGGGCTGGCAGCACCGCCAACAAGCCCGTCCTCGGCGCAGGGAAAGGGATGGCTCCCGTCAGCCACCAGCCACTGCACGTAGCTTCCATATGTATCATCCGTGTATTTCTCTCCCTTTAATGTTGGATTTTCCAGCTGAGAAGCCACACTATTTATCTGACAGAGATTAACTGCTGATCACGCTGCAGGAAGGGGATGCATCGTTTCCAAGTACTACCGAGCTTGGGGGACAACCCTCCCAGCATCCACAGCGAGCAGCTGGGGATATTTCTGTCGCATTAAATTGTCCTCTCCGTCTAACTGGTTTGCAGACTTCAAGTAAACATTATCAAATTTGCATTTTTCTCCCTTCTCTCCTGTCTTGTTCCCCACTCCATCCAGGAGAAGGGTGAAGCTGCACTGCGTGGGCTCCCGCGTTCCCTGTATCCCATCCAAAGGCTCAGATCCCAAATCTGCCAAGATGAATGGAGGGATTTTTGTTGAGTCTCAGTGAACACCGCACAAAGGCTACGTACATTCATATGGATGAACGTACGCTGGTGGGCGTCCCCTTCTTTGGGCAAGGAATAGTAAAACACATGGTAGATGGGGTCAGTAACAAATTGTCAGCCCTTCCCATAGGGTGAAAGGCGAAGGGAAGGCTGCCTTCACCACCTCCTGGTCCTCGCCTTGGGCCATAGTAAGGGAGTCTAAGGGATTGATGGAGTTTTAGAGGCTTCATCACACGTTTCCAGTGCTCACAGGAGCCGAGTCAGGGACCGGGCGCTGCAGGTGGAGCAGAGGGACCAGGGCTGCACCGATGCACCCAGGCATGTGGGGATGGGGCTGTCGTGCCATGAACCAGCACATGGCGTCCGGGTCAGGCTCTTGCATGATGGGAATCAGTGGTAGTCCTGTGACTTGTTGCTAAGGATATTTCCATGCGATTTTAGTCAAGCATGTCTGACAAAAATGCTTTTATATACAGAGGCAGGAAGAAAGCACATTAAAGCAGCTCTTCATGACAGAGTGGCCTTCCTACTCATTTATTATCATCTATCCTCAGATGATTTCTCATCCTTCTTTTTCTCCTTGTCTTTGATTTCTATTTTCTTTTGCTTCCACACAATTGACTTCTCCCCCTTGGACATAATTTCTGACAAAAATAAAAAATGTGGCAGTTGCGTTTTGTTTTGTTTTTAACCAAAGCAACCACTTTGTCATTTCTCTTCAGATGACTACTGCTTTCAAACATTTACCTTTCGAGTGTTTTCTTTTGTTGAAAAAATAATCACCCCAGGAGCTCTGTGCCTCCTTACGCCATTCTGTACAGTGGCCCAGAGGACAGGGCTTGGCAGCGCGGGGGCTCACTGAGGCTCCCTCCAAGGCAGAATAGATCAAAACTAACGAGGACAGTCAAAAGTCAGTGTTCCTCAATGGGAAAATACCGCTTCACTGAAGTCCAACCTATTTGCAGGAGTTTTGTTTGTGGCGAGGTTCCTCATTCAAATTACATCTGAGGTGAAGCAGTATTTCAAAAGTGTCAAAATGCCCCATTTCATCATCTTAATACAAAAAAAAGGGTCCTGTTTTCTGGTCTGAAGCAGCATTCTGTTTTGAATCCGAACCGATGCCAAACACTACCATTGACTGAAGGGCTCCCAAAAGATCATGGCAAGCACGGACCTGGTGGTGTAACGTGCTGTACAGAGAAGGGGGTTTGCCGTCTAAGTTTAGCACACCCTACAACCCTGCTAATGGGTGTATTTTACATTCTGGCTGCAGTGAAATTAGCCCAGTAGTGATTTATTATTGATATCAAATAAAAATCCACTTGATAATCCAGATTCTTTACCTCCAGGAGAATATTTTCTTTCCTTTTTGTAGATGCCAGCCAACATCTTATAATCACAATCTATGAGAAGCCTGAAACTATAAATGGAACATTATAGTAACTCAAGTGGAGAACTCTCTTCCACTCCATTTCATCGCTATTTGTTTTGAGTAACTTATATTGTCATCTGAGCCTTTTTTCCTCTTGGAAGGGTGCAGCTCCGCTCATTGTGGTTATGCCAGCTGCCTGCATTAGCTCACCGAGCGCACTCCCTGTAGCCCAGCCGGGTATTGTCTTTCAAACTAAACAAATAATTTTATTTAAAAGAGAGAGAGAGAGAGAAGAAGAAAATGTCAGCCTACCGCCCCAACTGCCCACAGCTCTGTTTTCGCTGGCTTTTGTGATAAATGTGGCAGTGGTTATGTGTTCTGTACATGCAACTGCCCGAGTTTGTTCTCTGGCAATAACAATAGATCATCCCTTACTAAAAAGCTACATTTTAAAAAAATAACGTGATTAAAAAAAAAAAAAAACAACAGCAACTCATGAATATTAATTTAAATCTGCCTTTTTTCTGGGGAACCATGATAGACAGGCTGCTACTCACTATATTGCAAAGGTGACTTAATTGGAACTAATTCTGATGAGGGTGATAGAAATCCCCAGACTGGATCAGAACAACGTCCACCTTCCAGCACCGTGTCGCGGCAGAGGCCAGCAGTCCGTGAGAAAGCACAGGATGCCAGAGAGAAAGCCAGTGTGGAGACCGGGGCAACAAGATCGTCCAGATCCTGCCAAGTCAGAGACAGATACTGCCAAGTTTAAGTCCCCAGATGCTAAATATACATGTATATGCATATGCGTGTGATAATATATGTGGATGTGTTAAGAAATCATTGCTCAGAAGAACAAAAATTACACTGATAGTTGATTATTAGTTCTGGGTTTACCGGTTCATACTTTATCGCAGTGAAATTACAAGTATATAAAGCTAATCTTCAAGTTCCAATAGGATTTCAATTTTGACTCTTTCTCTCTTGCTTTTAAAAACGGCAAATAGCTAATTTGAGCCAGGGTAGAGACCTTTCAAATGCCAGAGCAATATTAAAATAAAAACACAGTTTCACGGTATGCAAGTATCAGTATCCATTGATTAAGGTCTGATCTTTCAAAAAATAACACGTTATAGTTATTCACTTTAAATGTTAACTACTGTTAACTGGTAGGCATGTTGGCTGCTTTTTAAATAGTTTAATTGCTTTTCAAAACATTTGTGGCGAGAAGGAAACTCCAAAAATGTGGGACAAAGCTCTATTCATATTAATCGCAAGCAAGCACTGTCGCGGACCACTGTACAACATGATGCAGCACGGATCGGGAGATTTATTGAAGAACTAAAAGCCATGGAGTTTTAATCCTGCATCCTTCTTTGCTCCTTTATCCTAATCTTGTCCTCTTTGTTTCTCAGTTTCTTCAACTATAAAGCATGGATAATAAAACTGACAAACCAGCCTCATCCTTAAAAAAAGAGACTTCTGCTTTTTCAGATTGTCCAGAAATTTTCAGTTGTGTGTTCTTGTTTGCACGGTGAACATTTTAACTGATGAGATGATTTCTACAATTGATATCAGAAAATGACATACGATTTCTAGAAAAATAATTGTCCCCCTTTCAAACAGTTCCAAGTTCTCCAAACACAGTTCCAAGTTCTGAAGCTCTAGTAAATGATCAGAAACTGCATTAATTTTCACTGCATATCTGAAAATAATATTTATAGATGGAAATGCATAGGGGGGTTTGATTCTCTGTAAGTGCATTTTGGAGAATATAAATCTTTCAATTAAAAGTCTTTGAATTGACAATGTACCTGCTGTGAGTAGGTTTAAGAGAATTTAAGCTGCAAGTGCATCTAGAAGTGGCACGGGCACCAAACTAAAAATAGATAAACACATTCTTAAGAGTAGAATCAAGCAAAACTTCCTTTCTCTCAACTTCTATAAGCAGAATTAGGAGGCATTTCTAGCAATTGGGAAGACCGTGAAGGTGTCGGGCAGGAACTAAAGCAACGGCCCCGTCCATCAGGCAGGTTTGGAAGGGACGAGGAGCCACCCACGCAGGCTGACTGATGCGCCAGGGCCACCCCGAGCACCCTGCGGGGGCTGGAGGCTGCACGGGTGGCCCGGCGAGTGCCGTCTCCCAGTCTGAGCTCACTCTCGATGCACTTTTGGTAGAAATATCTTCCCTCTGTAGCTCGACACTACAGTAACATCCGCTTTTCTCTATTTTTTGTTTTACAATATTGGTGCAGTCCCATTTGCCAGGTACACCATCACACTTTCCGTGCTCCTCAAAGGAAGAAGGAAGGAGAAGTGATGCTACCGGTAAACCTTCTTTCCATCTTGCTTGTTTTGTGTCACTTTATTTTAGCACACCAGCAAAACTCCACCACATAACCAACTTTTAATTTAGACCAGCTGACGAATACAGCCTAATAATAGCTTCACAACAAATAACTTCAGAAAGGACAGCCTGTCTTGATATTAAACAATTTAAAATAACTCCTTTCCCTCTAATTATAAAAAGAAAGCAACTGAAAACAAAGTGAAAGTGTAGCACAACCTTTAGCAACTAGCCAAAATTTCCATGCGTAGCCTCCCAGAGCTTTTGTTTTATAAGGCAAATAAGCTGACCAAAGTTTTACAAAATCAAAACCATCTCACAGCTCTTCTGAGTTTCAATGCCAAAGAGGAGGCTTGGACGTGCACAGGGAAGGTCATCTGCAGCCACCTAAAAAACACCTAAAACCCACGCATTTATTCTAAGCTAGTGCTGAAGAAAGGCTGATGGGTGAAGGATGCGCCGGGGGACTTCTGGAGCTGATTTCCCCTGTTTTCTCTCAATACAGGGGTATCTGGGTGACAAGTGGGGACAATGGGTACAATTGCTATTGGACCTTGTCCCAGTGCAGTATCAGAAATGATACATGCTGTAGCTACAACTTGCATCCCCAATCCTCTTCCAAACCCAACGCTAAGATGGAGAGAGAGAGAATGAACCTGAATGGCAATGATTACTTAGCAAATAATATGTTCAGGTGAAACAAAACTTCTTTTTTGGTTTGGAACTTCTTAGTGTTCAAAGGTATTTGCATTAAAATTGCAGAGAATTTCCAGTGAAATTTCCCCCCTAGCATAAACTGTTAGGGTTTCATCTTATAATGCCAACTTGAAATGTTTTCACTTTTGAGGTAAATAATTTTCTTTCTTGGCTTTTTTTTCCCTTGACCAAAACATTTTGCCAAAAACCAAAGCGGAGTTGCAAGATGTTTCAAGGATCTGCTTGTGTGTCTTAATCTCCATCTTTTACAGAGAAAAAAAGTTGTTTTCTCACTCCCAAATTGTTGGTTTTTTTCCTTCAACAATACTTGAACTATTTTTCACATTCTCTCCTTTGTCATGTGAGTCAGTCAGGGAGGTCACAGCTTGTGCAACTTCAGGCCAAATCACAATGTGTTTATAGGAACAGACCATTTGAAATCTCTGGAAGATCCTGGGAAACCATGAGACTTTTGGGGTCTGCCCCTTTCTTCCAGTGAAAGCCTCCAGATAATCTTTATACGGGTCCATATCCCAGCCCTGAGGAGCTGCCTGACGTACTTTTCCATATGAACCCCACATCCAGGGCCAGGGAAGGTGGGATCAGGACTGACGCCCAGGCGATGGTCTCAGAAAACACATTCATTTTCAGCAACTCCAACAGTCAGGAAAGAATCTTGACAAAACAAATGGCTCCCCATAAACATGTCTAAGGAAATTAAGATGCTACAACTGATCTGCTTTAATAAAATTATGCAGTCGGCTCAGTTTACAAAGTTAGTCACTGTATTTTCTGCATCACGCCATGCAATTAATCCTTCCTAAAATAAACAGACTGATTAAAATTCCATTATCCTGACAGTTCACAATAAACCATGGGACCAATGATCCCCTTTCTTTTTAACCATTTAAGCCATTATAATTAATTCTGGATTTATGTCATTTGCTGGTAAATGTTACGATCACCTTACTAACTACTTAAACAATTTCAAACAGTTGCACTCCTTCTCAAACATGTAACCAATGGACAATAATTGAACTATTTAACCTGATTCACGTTTCATGAAGTTTCCTTTATACACAAAGCTCAGTATTGAGTTGCTGGGGTCTCGTTTGTTTGCCTTATTTTTCCCCCCAGTATCTAATTAAATGCTCATGAAAAAAAAAATTAACACTCTGGAAAAAGACAGAGAAGTGTCTGAATCTGCTTTCATGATTATTTTGGTCTCATATTCAATTTGTGAGTGAAAAAGAGACCTCCTGAAGAACATTCTTTCATATTATTATTTCAAACATACTAAAAAAATGCCAATATTTTTCTTACCAAATTTTCTGCAATTCACTTTTGCCCAAAGTCAACCTTCCCTAGCATGCCGTGTGTTTTAGGATGACAACCACCACGCTCATAAAAACACATGAAATTATAACAATTTTTCACAGTGGAATCACTTTTTGCTCAAATGGCTCTAGTTTTCACAGCAAACACACTATGGAAATGAAACCAATCCCACAGTCAAGCTTATCCCAGCTGAAAATATTTGAGATTTCCTTCGGTCTCTGTCTGCTGTGCCTCCTGGCAGCTCCCCGTCACCCTGCCAGTCATGGCCATGCCACTGGGGAGAAGGCGCCCACCTGAGCGCTGGGAGGTTCTGCCTGAACAAGCCCCAGAAGTTGGGCCGCACATAGGAATATACCTCCATTATTTTTTTTTTTAAATTGCCTCATGTCTGCTATCCTTGTTCTCTCTTTTACGGCTCCACTTTTGGGGTTCTACATATCAGCTGTTACAACAGACTCTCCTGGCTTGTTGGGATAGCACTTGGCCATCACTTCCCTCATGCACCTCTTCTCCAGCTCATGCTAACCTCCTGGATCTCAGAGCAATGGTGTCACACCAAGCACAGGGCTTGGCCATGCCGTCAGCCCTTCCTAGCCTGGCCGCTGCATTGAGGCAAGACCGCTTGAACCAAGCAAGCACAGGACTGAGGGGCTGCAAGGTCCTACCTGTCCCAGTCTGTGGCCAAAACCACAAGAGATGCAGTTCTATACGCTATAGCAATTGTGCAAAATATGGAGAGATCAGCTGGCTTGGAGGAGGTGGATTTACTAAATCAACCACTGCCTTGCCTGTATTTTGTGAGTACTTTTTCTTCTCTGTATTAAAATTTACAAAAAAAAAAAAAAAAAAGAGGTGATACAATACTAATAACATTGCCACTTAAATCGATTTGTCTTAGTTTTGGAAAAGAGTATCAAAATTTTAACTTTTCAAAAACTGTGACTACAAACAGAGATCTAATCTCCAAATTTTTTAGAAGGTGGAAAATGCATTTTCTAACCAGCCCTACTTACGGCGGGGTAGATGGGTTACTTATCCAAACTAACACTGACCTTCAAAAATGTTTGGGTTGATGTCAGTGTTTGGGCTGAGGTTTGGTTTGGCCAGTTCTTATTTTTCCATAGCAATTTACCCATCCCTAGAAGAGACGCGGCTCTGAAATGGAATAAAAAGAAGAATGCTAAGCACACACAGGCCAAACTGAGCTACTATTTCATTGAAATAATCAAAAAAACCCTTCCCTCATCTTTATCTGACCGATTGCACACAGCGGTTATTAACATAGCAGCTGATCACATTATGGAAGCCATCGGCCATAAGAGCAACGCCTGATGAAAAGGAGGAAAGAAAACAGATTTATTAAGCAGCTAAACTTTGTTTACATTGATAAACGAGCCCTTCTAGACATCCCAAAGTTCATTTAAACCCCCTTTTTCAGTAGCCCTTTAGCCAGCCAGCTGCAGAAGCCTCCCGGGACCTCCCCGGTGTCACTCGCAGAAACCTTCCTTCTAAGTTTCTCCCGAGGTCTCCCGAGTTGTGCCCAGGTGTTGAGATTGAAGGATGTGCTGTTCCTCACATCAGCCGCACAGGATGGACTCTCGCCCGCACTGTCAGCACCCTGCGAACAAGAAAAGGCCTCCTTTGTGCGCGCTCCGACGGCCCCGCGCTGTGGCTGTCCCATTCTGTTTCGAATTAACATCGGTGGCGATTTCCGCTGGCTTTGCTTTGCAGAAAGACCCTTATGTTCCGCGGCCGCTCTCCAATTGCAGGCGCCGTGGGAGGCTGCAGGCAGATGCAAACAGCGTTGTCTCAGTTTGCTGCCGTGGTTTTGCTTTCCTCGGAGGCTGGGAAGCGAAGCGACGGGGGTTTGGCCATCAGCAGCCACGGCGGGCGGAAAGAACAGAAAACTGGGTTTCAGTACAAGGTGCAAGCTTGGCACGATGTGCTTCGTGACGAAGACTGTAACGTCGACGGCAAAAATTCTGTCTTCCTCCCGTTGGCCTCCAGAACATGATGAGCACATTATTCAACGCGCACGCGCCGGCCGAGCGCGTTCGTCAGCGCAGCCACAGGAATCAGAAAGCGTGAGGCTAAAATACATCGGTCAGGGTTACAAAATATGCGGGACAGGGTACGAAAGCCCATTGGCATCCAGAGAAAGAGCCACAATGAGGATTAGATCCCAACCTCGATGTGAGATAAATTTTAATCCGATATAGAGCGTTCAGAAAAATAGTTCCCCAGCAGCCGCCCTGGCCTCGGCGGTCCCACGTACCCCAACTCCCAGGGAAGGCGCAGACCGAGTGGCAGCGACGGGCAATGAATGCCGACTTTCTTCAGCTGCTTCTTCCTACACTCGTAACAAGATCACAGACAATATATATAGGACTGTGCAAACACGCAAGGATGATTAGTACTCGCTTGTGATTAATTGCATGTTTACTCCAACAAATGACTCAGTAATTACATGAATGTTTTGCTGATGCTTTGCTAGATTTTATTACTTTATAGCACACTGCGCCGCAGATACCTCATGAGATACGGAACAAAGCCAGGCCAAAGCTGCGCTCCCAAAGCCGTGCCCTGGTCCTGGTCGCAGAAATCCTCTCCCCGGTCCGAATCAGGCTCCCGGGCTGTGACCCACCCTGTGGTGGCTGAGCTGACAGGACTGAAAGTGCAAAAAGTCTTGTACATATATATAGTCGGTAGGAAACCAGTTTCAAAAAGGGAAGGCTATTGTACTCAAATTGTGCCCACAGTCCCAGAATAGATGGGTGTTTTCGCAAAAGCGGACAGGAGAGTTAATTTGTTGACACTATACTTTAAACAGCAGGATTCGAAGTCAACAGAAGGGTGGTGAAAATACCTCTTCAGATTTATTTATTTTTTTGCATTAAACAAAACTTGCCCTTTCTTCCCAATAACCCAACAAACAAACCAAAACTGGGGTCGAGTTGCCGACATGTTCCAGTTTGGCCTTGCAGCATTAAACCTGTCCTCGCAAACTGGTTGTGTGGCTAAATATCAGAGGCAAACTTTGCATGCCACGTATTTTTCAGGCGTGTATCCGACAGCTTGGTGGAACCATAAGCATTAAGCCCAAGCGGTATTCCTCATTGCTCCCCGGAGCACTGCGGAACAAGCAATGCTTGAGACGTGAAACGGAAAACAGCCCAAGCAGCTCCGCAATGGCATTATACGTGCATAGGTGCACGCACAGGCGCTCACATCCACGCCCTTGCAAATTTTTCCTCCTTCCTTTTCCTTTTTCCCCTCCTCTTCAGCACTGCATTCTGCAAGGCAGCGTTTTTTCCAAAACACCTCTTAGAAGCAAACAATCCTTGCAAATGCAATTATTCCAGATCATAATGATTGCCCTCTGCATTTTCAGGTAGATTGCAAGACATGTGGAATGTGGAGACTTACAGCAGAAAATATATTTTAATTTATGCTTTGTATGTACCCACTTATTAATGAACCATTACAAAGAAAGAAACATTTAAAATTTTGCTATTTATCTTTAATGTATCCTGCTAAAGCTTTTAAAAGTCTGCATTCCAGACTCTTTGGCTATTGAAAATAGTTTGCTCAGCGTCACTTTTTTCCCCCGGACAGCAGTACTCCGTCCAGGTTTGTGCACTAACACATCCCGTACCTTTTTCACATTGGCAGTGCAACACGGACAGACCGATAATGAGATAATAACCCTGACACAGAAAGAGGTTTATGAAAAGAGTTTTCCAAAACCTTTTCATTCCATAGGTTTGCAAATCGCCTGACTTTCTAATTCTTGCAAAGCGTTAAGAGAAAATGTTAATATTTCATTCCAGTTCCTTTACCTTCTGCATTATGATCGTGCCTGAGGATTGTCTAGAAATACCTTAAGGAATGCGACTCATAGGAGGTTCATTCTTCCTGCCCCCGTTTTTGGCAGGGCGGACCGTGAGTGCAGCCCTGTGCTTTCTGCACTTCAGGGACACGGGCTGCATGCAGGTCATGTACATACTGTCCTGTGTTCATGCTAGAAAAAGTGAAGTTGGGAAAGTATGTGCTGCACTGGAACAGAAAGTAGTTTTTGGCTCCCATGGGCTTCGTTCCGCCCAGCACAGAGACGGAGCAATAAGCTGCGGGGTCCAGTGAGAAGCTACTGGGGTTTGTGTTAGCTAGCCACAAGGATGGGTGCTCACATCTCCCCTTTTCGAACAAAACTGCACAAAATACACCACACGCCCCCCAGCCTGAAATACAAAGTTAAAGTAAAAAAGTGTGGAAAATGTACACGACGTTTTGCTCACCTGAGAGACAGACAGCAATGCCAGTGCACTCAGTGGAAGGGTAAAGAGGCACTCAGCAGGGAAAACTTCAGCTCCTGGGCATTATGTGGGTGTATCAGAGAGAAAATAGGTTAGCTTTCTAAATATAAGTGCATTTTCGATATTAAAATATAACACTAAGTTAATTGTTCAGTGGAAATGTGTAGAAATTAACAATGTCTCAATTTTATATAAATAAAATCATATTTTAAAACAAAACTTTCCTTCATAGCATCTTATTCCAACGGCTAATAATCTAGCATATACAGTGATCTAGGCAATTGGTACGCTTGCTTTATGTAAAGGAAATGCAGGTTTCAGAATAGATTTGCTATATCCAAGTGTTTTACAGATACAGGTTTTGCTGTAATGGGCTATTTTCTTAATGACTGTCTAGAGGAAGAACAAATCACTGAAGTGATGGATTAGACATGTCTTACAATATTCATTCAAAACCCCATTCATCTCTTCTGGACTCCGTGGTGAATTGCAATAGGCAGCCCAGACTCTAGAACCATTACGAAAATCCAGGACTTCAGCAGGAAAAGCTTGGATGGGTCAAGATACCGAGAGCGAAGGGAAATGTAAAAAAAATAGAGCTTGTTACTATTTTTTTCACAATAGGTTATCATCTGTTTTACTGTTACAGGAAGAGCCATCCAAGACCTCAGTGCTCTCAGACCCTCATATGAATAAAGCTGACAGAGTTTTATCATGACTATAATGGTGCTGGGGTTTGAATCTACAACTTAATCCACACCAATATATCTATCTAATTTAGGCAATAAGGAAAAAATCCTGGATGGTTTTGTTTTCTTCATGTCTGTGAGAATTTACAGTGTGAAATGCCCAATCTTCCCTTTAAATTTGTCTTGTTGCATTCTTCAGCCCTTCAAAATACCGTGAACCATTTTCTTTAAACTGTGAAGGCTGTCACTGGTGTGCCTATACTTATTATTTCCCCCTTTTGGCTTTCCTTCTTTCCTCTCTTCCTTTTAAACAGGACTCACTTCTTTTGTTCGATTATTGGTTATGATGCTTGAAGAAGCTGGTATCTTCTTATGGGTTTTATCACGCTGCATTTCTTTTTATGTTGTTCTACGTCACCCACAATCCACTGGCCGGGGGTAGATGACATAGAGAAGTAGAAATGACGGGCTCAAATCCCTCTCTCAATTTCACAGTAAGTTGGCAGACAGATTCAGGTACAGCCTGGGAAGCTTAGCAGAAAACAGCAGCAAGAGCATGGCATCGTTTGGTGAGGGCACCCTTGGGTGTACTGGCCCATGACGTGCGCACCGGTGAGATTTCCCTCCATCCACCCCTGAAGGATGATGCCCCCTTTAAAGAATCCCACAAGGATAAACCACCAGATTAACCCATAAATAATTCTATCATGCTTTTAACATAAGGATGTTTTTACGTATATATATAGACACACATACATATACATATTTATATATAAAACATATAACATATGTAATTCTCCCCGGCCCCTTCCGAGGACAAAAACTATTTCAAGTTTATGTCTGAGAAACCTTTAGGCACCTTACAGGATATTTGGGAATATTCTGAATTCAGGCTTCTTTTTTTTAGCTTCTCTGGTGCAAAGCCGATTGGATTTATATTTAGTCTGTGTTTCTGTCCCTATTTTATAAACACAGGAGTTCTGAGACAAAATAATAATAGTGTGAAAATGGACCAACCGCAGTGATGGCAAATATATGGATCAACTTTTTAGTTTATAGTTACACAGAAAATGTTTTGCTGAAGTGGTGGTCCCTAATGTAAGATTCACTTTTAATTACCCAATACACTCATATCTGAGTCAAAAAAATAAACACATAACAGAGATAGAGAGAAGGATATGAATGTCGGTGGTCATAAAATCATTGACTGGAAAACCTAAATGATGTATTTTATTAATTTAACTAAGGCAGTGTGGCCATAGCTTTTCATTGCCAGTGTAGTAATTTTGGGTTTTAGGCTTTTATCTTTCCAGAGAATATTTCATGCCCTTAAATCTGTGTGGTTTATTTTCTAACTCTGCTAAATTTCTAACTGCAGTAGCAAATACTATTCACCATTTTTAAAAGGGTTGTCAAAATTATTAGATATCAGATGAGTGTAATGAATATAGGAAATTAAAAATATTTTCTTTTCCGTGTCGAGTAAATAATAAATATTTTAGATTTCATCCTTTAACTGTTCATTTGACTTTCCAGTTGGAAGCATTACCACTGCCTTAGTAAAGAGTCACTATAGGAAAAGACTAGATGTTAAATTACATTTTCAGCTATCTTGACATGCCGTATTTGGCACGGCTTTCTCAGTGAACAAGCTAGTCTATATGTTTCTGAGAAATTAAAACCATATGGCAACACCTTAAAAAAAAAAGCCCTTCTCTGGAAGCATCCTTGGAGTTTTCAAAATGTATATGAATTAAACATAGTCATTATTTATTTAGAAAGGATCTGTTCGGATGAGACATAGACCCCTCATTTCTGCTCCAAGAATTAAACTGCCAATATGCTACTGCCGTAAGTCACAAAGTCACAAATGATTGCATTTCTATTAATGGGCTCAATTAAAAGTTGAGTAATGTATTTCATTCTGGCTAAGCTCAGCTTTTGTGAAGACTGTTAAATTAGGGCATTGATTAGAGGATGAGAGCTTTCCTCCACCGTGCCAGCTAATTGGTATAATAGTATTGTCACTGGAAGGAGATTCCACTCTTCGCTGTCGTTTGAAAGACTACAGAAGACTTTATACGAAGTTTAGAAGTTCTGATAGATACTAGCTAGTGCTCTGCAAATCAGTACTGACACTGGCTTTGAGCTTCCCTTTGCCTTCGGGCAGGCGGCACGAGCAGGAGGCAGGAGACCTCGGAGCCCCTCAGGCATTAAAGCTCCTTCCAAAAAGTCACATTCGGGACACAGGACCAGAGAGGTGGAGCACGAGTGGGCTCAGGGACCTCACCAACGCATGCAGATGTCCCTTCTGGCCAGATACTACCATATTCCTTAATAAGTTCATCGGGGGGTGTTTAATATTAATATGTAGAGAGTCTCTCATTTCTCCAAGGCAGTGAGGAGGAGCTGGGTCACGGTGCCGCCTTCTCCTCACGAGCCTGCGCTGGAAAAAGGTGCTGGGAAAAGGTGCCTCTCCTCTTCTTGAATGATCTGGTGACATTCCAAGCTTTGACAAACCAAGAAATCTCCTCCAACTCCTACCCAGCCCAATATGCGGTCAAATATATGATTTAAGCGTAAAGCATTTGATTAGATGAATGTAGGTATATAAACCCATTCAATTTGCTATCGATATTTTGATATAGGAAACATATTTTCAATTTTGTATTTTATGTCAGTGAGGAAGCATGTAAAAACTTTTCAGCAACATAATACCCTCAAAACTAAAGCCCTCAATTTTCCCCTGCCTCTGTTCCTATATACTTCTTGTATATTTGCACATTTGGATATGATGACAATTAGTTCTGTGCTACGGGACTGGATCGATTTCGCTTTCTGGGTCTCATCCAGCTAAAACGTTACAGGTTCAAATACAGAAGCCTCTGGTTAATGAACTCCAGAAAGTGTAAAATACTGAGGCCCTGCAGTTACACGATCACCCTTCCGAACAGAAGCCCTAATATCTAACAAGGCGAGCTACTGTTCTGCCCTTTAGAAGAAGCTCATAAAAAGTAGGTTTAATTTGTCTGGGAAAAATAGACTTTAAAAAAGTGGTATAAGTTCCCTGGTGGAAAAACATGCTTCTATTATGAAGCCTTCCCACCAAATGTCTTGGAAATTAGGCAAAGTTAACATGTCCAGTTGGAGCCGAGCCAGGAAATGAACAGTGGATGTTCTCTTGTAAAAATCCTGAAAGCTGCAAGTAACCCATAAACAGTTTGCAGAGTGAGTCAAAATGGACCATTTTATGTTCCCTAATGGAAATACAGCTTATTTGTACATGGATTCAAAGTAACAATGTGATGTCATCAAATGATTTAAGGTCAGAAGCATAGCAAGAGTCAATATACAGTGGTGGATGGAAACATCCTATTCTTACTGAAGTGTTTTGGAGGAACCACCAACACTAGGGTTTGTCTTGGCCCTCTGGAGCTGGGACAGGAAAACCTCAGCAGCTCTATTCCTGGAATTGCAAGGTGGGAAGTTTACTGTTACCATCAGTCTAAGGAGGGCTTTCAGGAATATTAGTAAAGTTTGCATTTGGTTCAGAAAACAGAGAAATCTCCCATAGAAAAGCGCACCTTTGGCAGCGTGGCCAAATAAACGGTCTGTGTTCAGTATTATCTCCAGAATTAACACTGAGGTTTGCAGATCAGATTCAAAGCACAGATGGCTTTGGATCAGGTATTCCAATCCACAGATTCGCTGGAGAAAAAGCACACACCTGAGAAAGTGTCCCTTGAGGACCAAGCTTCCTCCAAAGTAAGGGGAGCCGGGATGTCCCTCAACCTTTGACTTCCAGCCAGAGGCCCTTTCCTTGCATTCTGAAATGTGAGAGCTGATCCCTTCTTTCACAATATGATTTTAATTTGTAAAGTGGTTTTGAGCCTGTGGCAGAAAAAACAGAAGGTTGAAGTGTTATCCAGCACTGATACACAGTTTTTCCAAAGGTTTAGAACCAGAGGAGCTAGGAACAGTCCCATTTCTTTCGAAGGCAGAATAGAGCAGTGGAAGGTTCAAATGAGGTGCTTGCAAACAGGTAAAGAAGAAAATTTTTGCCCAGGTAATAAAACTCCCAGAGATTATGGAGAACAGCAAAAGCTTGCTCAGCAGCAGTTATCTGCAAACAGGCTGAAGAAACCTCAAAGCTCAAGTTTCACTAAATGATACTTTTTTCCCCTGAAACTGTCTTAATGGAAGAATGCTTCCTTCTTAGCTTCTTGAGGTGAAGTTTGACAGTGACTCTTGAGTAATTTCTGCTATTTCACTTAATTTTGTTCATTACTGTCATACTTATTACTCTGATAAGAAAACATACACATCATTTTGATGAGGGAAGTCTTGCTTCACACTCAGTTCTGAGTGTTACCATTCATTTAGAAACTTAGTAAAAACTGGTCTAACTCAATTGCTAACAGCAATAACCAATTCAGAATTAAACTCTAATTAAGGATGAGTTTTGGAGCCTAAACTAGTATTTGAGCTACATGTCCTGGTCTCAGTAGGAGTATTAAAAGCCTCATCAGAAATGGTCTAACTGACAAGAAGAGATAAGTGGAGAATATAATTAATTAATATAAAGGACTCTAGTTAAGTAACAAAACTCAAGATACATACAGGGAGCCCAGAGCTCACTCGGGTATCTCTCAAATCAGGACATTGCATTGCTCTGTACAGACCCAGCTGGATTTCCTTTACAGATGTTTTCCTACATGGTTTGTGGAAGTGAGTAGGATGATCATGGTTTTTACAGACATACACACAGCAAATGACATGAGATTACTGCGGTCAGCTGAAGGTAAACGGCAGAATACAGCAGATTTCTATTCCCTGACTTCCAACTCATAGGTCTTTTCTTATTCCATGGATTGTCTGGTCCGTTTTCTCTAAGAAAAACAAAAACAAAAAAGACTTCTGAAACAAGAAGAGAGCTTACTCCCTGAAAAACATGGGAAATCTTCAGGCATTTATTGAGAAACTGTTGGGAAACATTACCACTCATCGTTTATTGTTAAAAATTAAACCTATGGTTTAATTCATTTTGAAGGAAACTTCTAAATCAGTTCTACTTATTTATATTTGCAAGCACTCATTTGTCTTCAATCTTGGCAATAGGTTAGCTGCAGATTCAGTGGAACAAGTCACTATTTAATCACCTTTCTGTATTTCATGGCAGCTGCCAGTTAGAAGGTGGGAGAGAGGCATGGATAGGCCAGAACCATATGGTGTACTCTACAAGTAGATAATTTAGGAACGACATTTATTTGTATAAAAAATAGTGCCTTCTCTTACCTACCTGTTAGGCATGGTCCTTTCATGAATCTTGCCCACAGTTGCAAGAAAAGCAAATTGGAATAAAATGAGATGCCAAGAACAGCACTTGCTGGTTGGGAACATTACTGTTTTATTATAGGAAAATACCTGTATCACACTCATAAAGAAACTATTAAGAATGTAGGTAGGCTACCCTTTCTACCTCCTTCCACATACCCACACCTACGCACAAAACCTCCCTTTCTTCTGAGCCCCAATTTCAGCCAATTTCTTCATGAGGGTTGCGTCTAACTGAGCATCAGGAAAGTCACAGACAAAGAAGGGTATGAACAGGAGGAATCTTCCTGTTTCCATTATAGTTCCGTAAAATTTCAGTCCAAAAGGTGTAGCTTGGGATGCAGCAAGCAGTTCACACACACACAGTCTGCATAGGAGATGGAGTTCCTACAGACCCAAATATACAGAGCAGCATGGGTAGAATTGTATAATTTGTACCTGGCCGGCAACAAGTAGATGTGATTCTGGAAGATTTCATTAGATACACACTCAAACGTTGCCGAGAAAGAGAAATTCAAGAGGAGAACTAGCAAACTGCCTCTTCAGCCTTTCTGTTGAGCTGCGTGGAGCTGGAGTTGAGCAGAAGCCACTAAATAAAGCAAGGAATTTAAATGTTGTTTTCTTGCACGTTGACTGAAACCAAATATACTTGATAACAGGGCTAAGTCCTTGTGGGAGCTGAGCTGAGTTTTTCACACATTTCCTCAGGTAGGAAACTGCTGTGCAACATTTCAAAGCAACGTCCCTCCCATTTTTCTTAAAAGAGCTCTTCAGTGACTCCCTAGGTTGTGGTTTCCGAGTCCCACAGGCTGGACATGCTGCTGGTTGCTTATAGGACATGGTGTATGGGAGTCTCTCAGGAAAGTATTTTCCCTCGTTTACAGATCCATACCCCCACCCTGTGGCATGACCTGGCCAGAGAGGAGCCAACAGAGGAGCCAACAGAGCTCCCTCACTCCAGCCAGGCTCATAGCCTTCCTCTTGGGACACCCTTCTGCCTCCAAGCTTAGGAAAAAGGCAACAGGATGGGTCAGAGGAACTACATGGAGGAAAGAGGACATGACTCAAAATTGCTTTACAATGGCCTTGAGGACAGCAAAACACAGAGCTTGAGTCCTCTCCACGCACAGTAAAAAAATGAAATTAAATTCACTGTATCAAGAAAGATCCTCTGGCTTTTCCATCAGAAGGGACAGAGGAATTTAACACCTGGAATTCAGCCAAAGGCTGAAAGATCTTGTAACTTTAATGTCTGCACTAGACTATTTCATTTCACTACAACATTTTCATTTCCAATTAGAATATACATGCACTCAAATTGCTGTGCATATAACTTTCCTGCGGCAGCCTCTCACGGAGGGTGAGCACAGCAGTTCTTGAGACCTATTATGTCTTCAGCTGACCATGGGTTGTCCACATTCAGAGCCCCAATTTTTGTTATGCCATTGTAAATCTGGAGAAACTCCAGTGATTTCACTCAGCTTGGTCCAGTGGAAAGCCAAAGTAAATACAATGAGTTGTCAAAGGAGTTATATCACATTGGCACTAGTGTAACTGAAAGCATAATTTGCACTATTTTTTAATAATATGGTGTCTTAGATCATTAGGAATGAGGTCCTGCAAACACATACATGAGTAACTTTCTTCATGTGAGTAGCCCCTGTGCTGTCTACTTATGTGAAGAATGCTAATATGCCAGATATTGGGACTTCAGCAGAAACCATCTTGACTTACACAAGTTGAAGCTCTGGTTTACTATGCTCATACGGAAAGATGTCTGCTGGATTGAGCCCTTCTGATAATGTCCCCAGGAGCTGATAAAAATAATAGCAGAGAAGCCTTGAAACAGGTTTCTGGTGAAATCTGTAGAGTAGAAAATCTTATACTTAGGGGTGGGACATGGTTTAGTGGGCATGGTGGTGTTGGGTTAATGGTTGGACTTGATGATCTCAAAGGTCCTTCCCAACCTTAATGATTCTGTGATTCTGCGATTCTGTGGTAGGGCTTGTAAAAGATTTAGAAATCATGCTGGCTTTGCATGACAGTCTCAGAGTCAGATGAGAGATGAAACTTTTGGCTCCTCTGAACTACTTGGCATTAAAATCATGAAAGTTTGGAAGGAAGTTACAATTCAGAAAGAAATCCTTCATGTTCAGATGATCTTCATGCTAGCACAGCCTTATCCCTTGGTTCTCCTTGTGAACAAACAATAAAGACAACTCCTGTCACAGCCACTGCTATTGCTACAGCAGAGCAGAAAAGTCTTCCCAGCCAGCTGTACCACACCACAGCAACAAACACTCATTGCCACATTGATATTTCAGAAAAATAAAAGATGTTCCATCCAGCCTAAAGAGTGTGCTGTTAGCTCCAGATCCACTGGGAATGCATGAGCAGAAGATGAGCAACTGAAAGGAGGAACTGAAAGGTGAGATCCTGGTCCCACTGAATTCAGTGGCAACACTCTCACTGACTTCTAAGTTATTATGGTTTCACCCCAAATTAGGTTCCAGTGACAAAATTTTCCATGGTGGCGTGGTATGATTAAGGCAAAGCATTGCATTCAGCTCCTTCAACGTAAACTATTTTTGGGGCATAGGAATGAGGAATGGAGTTTGTTGGGGGTTTTGTTTCCAATGAAAATGTATTCCAATATACCTTTAAAAAATACGTTCCAGAGAAAACATAAGGAAATTAATTTTGGGTACGGCTACACAGCCATTTCCCCCCCAGCCCAGATTCACTTAGAGAAATAAAACAATGTCTTGATATTGCATTTTGAAGGGTCCTTTCTTCAGCCTTTTAGAAACAAATTTTACCTTGCATATAGTTGTAAATAAAAGAGTAACAAAATCAATTCGTCATGGACTTTTATGAAGTGAAGAGAAAGTTAACACACACCGTTGGTTATAAATTGATTTCTGAAGGCATAAGGACCAATAAAGTGCATTTCTTATTTGCCCCTGTCTACTTGCGTGGAGTTTCCTACAGGTCAGAAGGCACACGAGCTAAGGTCAACCCCTAGGGTGTATAATTTGCAACACAGTGCCTTCATTGCAGAGCTTCCCTGCCACAAGGCGCAAATATGTTTTCCTTGGCCAGAGGAACTGTATGAAATAAATTATTCTGCAGCCAGTCTGACAGAGCTGGGCACGGGGTACAGAGAACTGGACAATTTCCCAGTGGCCTCTTGCCTAGAATTTGTTCTGAATGCACGAAGCTGAGCAGGGTTTGCAGAAGACAGATGCGGATAGCGCGCATTAATTCCCGCTTCAAGTTTATCTCTTCACCTCACAAAAGGACAATGTGTCGCTTCAGCAAATCTCGCTTAGCAGAACCCAATGTGACTCCTACCAGGGCTGGAAAACGCAAATGTATCCATCTTAGCATGTTTTAAGGCGGTTGCTCTCAAACCTTGTGTCTTATCACATATTTCACAGCTGTACAGAAGGACTCTCAGGTTAAATTCATTGTTGGTGTAACTCTATCAAAGCCACGTGTGCAGGTCTCTCGAAAATTATGCGACAGTGTGAACCTTACAGCGATGCCCGTTATCTGATAAGGGGTGAAAAAGAGACATACAATGTTCCTTTTGCTATCAAGTACATGTTTCCATTTTGAACAGGAAAACAAAATCTCCTTAGCTTTTGCTTTTAGACGTTAAAGGTCAGATTAAAAAAAATATTTTGGCATCTAAGACCTATTGAATTCAAGGACATCCAATGTGGAAAAAACCCAGCAGGATGAATTTACGGTGTTTTGCTTTCAAAAATATGATTGTGTATGATCAGGTGAGTAAATATTATGTTCTCTTCTGTTCTGTTTGACTATCAGAGTCATGTACCTATCCTGCTCTCATTAGGACAGTATCTGATTTTGCTCCCTCAAACCTGTGTCTCCAAAATCTTTAAGG